>NW_027205937.1:10287500-10887500 GCF_024711535.1 Dipodomys merriami
CCCAGGCCCAGAGTTCATGCCTCAAGACTGGACCCCCCCAAAAAAAACAAAAAACAAACAAACAAAAGAGCCAAAGTTACTTCTGACAAACTTACAAGAATCCTCACTCTTTTTTGGGGAGGGCCTGCTGGGAACTGTTAAAAAAAACAACCTATGAGAGTAAACTGAAATAGGAATTAAGCAATTATTTTGGTAATCCTAATTTTTCATTTTTGCACTTTGAGGCAAATGTTTAGAACAATTTTACTTTTAAACTTTATATACAGAAATCCATTCCTAATTTGTAAGCCTCCTATTAATCTGTTTTAATATTCTATACTTTAGTTTTTAGTTGCATTTTGAAAAATCCCTTGAACTCTTGAGGCTAGGTGTCACTCATTTCTTCTTGGATGCTTGTTTTAAAACAGATACACATTAAAACTTTTAAACTCAAATAACAATATTTTCTTAATGCAAAATTTACAATCACTATCATTGTACCAAAGAGCTAGACTTAACACCTTTATGCCTTAAAAAAAACATATCCAATGGCAGAATATCATTGAGAACAAATCACATACAAATAAACTTTTTAACCCTCTTTTTAAGGCCTTCTCAATTTTAATTTTAACACATCCAAGGGGCAGTTTGAGCTATGCTAATCAGATCATCACATCACTCATTTTTACCATCATGTTTCCAATGTCTATCTTCAGGGAAAAGGGACAGAATAAAGATGGGCCACTTGGTCCTTCCTGTGGAATGGTCATGCACCCATTCTGACTCTTTAGGGTTAGATGAACTGTGTTTGTGCGAGCTTGCTCTATTTTACCATGCGTAGACTCTTCCCAAGTCCTGTTCCACCACGCATGACCAGTGGAACTGCACTTCTGCCTGTTCACCCTTCACTCCTAAGGATAGGTATTGTGTTGCCTTCTAAGTTTCTCCTTTTTGTTAAGTCAGATATCTTGATTACAGTGTAAACAGCCTTATGCATTCTAAAATAACAGATTTTCAACTTTTCAAGTTAAACAATCCTTAAAAAAACATTTAAAACAATATGAAAATTCTATAAAAATTTTCAGGTAATGTCCCAACCTCATAACCTTTTGAATTTTAAAATTAAACTCAATCAATTGTTACAGCATGCTGACAATTTCTATCATGAACGTTTTCACAAACACATAGAAAACACAGATTTTTTTTGGGGGGGGGGTCCATTCGTGGGGCCTGAACTTTGGGCTTGGGCACTGTCCCTCAGCTCTTCAGCTCAAGGCTAGGCCTCTACCACTTGAGCCACAGCGCCACTTCCGGCTTTTTTCTTTTTGCTTATGTGGTGCTGAGGAATCGAACCCAGGGCCTCAGGCTTGTAAGTCAAGTGCTCTACTACTGAGCCACTTTCCCAGCCCAAACTCCAATTATTTAAATGTGCAAAAATAAAAATCAGTTGTATGTACATTTTCTAAAGTTTTCAAACAAAAATTTATGAAAATATTTCTTTTAAACTAATTAATTTTGTTGAGCTTCATTTTCCCAGGGATTGCTTGTTTAGGAAAGCATTTCACCAACTGGTCTTTTGAATCCCATTTGTTGATGGAAGGCTGGGGAGGGGGGTGTCACCTGAAACTAAACTGGCTTGATTTTTATCCAATTTTAGACAAGAGCACTTTACATTGTTGGGACTAGCTGAAAAGTCAAAACCAGGCACACAGCCTTCTCTGTGACTGAGCCCAGATGGAGACTGGAATTTTATATCCCCAGAGATGTTCAAATAAATTTCAAAAACACAAAACAAAAAACCCACATTTAAAAGTAGTACCAAGGGGCTGGGAAGGTGGCTCGGTGGTAGAGCACATGCCTTGCATGCATGAGGCCCTGGGTTCGATTCCTCAGCACCACATAAGCAAAAAGAAAAAAGCTGGAAGTGGAGCTGTGGCTCAAGTGGTAGAGTGCTAGCCTGAACTGAAGAGTTGAGGGACAGCACTCAAGCCCAGAGGTCAGGCCCCACAACTGGATCCCCCCACCCATCCAAAGAACAACAACAACA
This sequence comes from Dipodomys merriami, assembly GCF_024711535.1. Taxonomy (NCBI): domain Eukaryota; kingdom Metazoa; phylum Chordata; class Mammalia; order Rodentia; family Heteromyidae; genus Dipodomys; species Dipodomys merriami. The sequence goes on from NW_027205937.1 coordinate 10,289,527, forward strand.
AAAAAAACCTAGTACCAATTTTAAAACAGAACTAGACAACACAACAACCAAAGGCTGAGTTTATCCCTACCAGAACTCTGTGCTGTTCTCACTCAGCAAGCTGAATTGAGTCTGCTGAATGAGCCTGCCACTCTCACCCAGAACTTCCCTATCTCAGAGAGAACAGAGAACAATCAGGTCTCAGTGAATGGGGTGACATCTCACCAACATTTGTTGACCAAGGGCCTTACAATGTGGAAGAGAAGTCCCAGTCATGTTGGGGCAAGGGAAATAAGTCCTTAGCAGCCATCCCCTCAGAGTGGCAGATTCTCCCCCATACTCAGTACCCCCTGGGTCAAGGCTTAAGGGTAAGATAAACACCAAATGACAGACAGAACATTCGGCACACCGACACAACTTAAAAAGGCATGCTGTAGCATTGGAAATTGCCAACCAGAAAGTGCCAGACTACAGAAAGAGTTACCCAAAAAATGGAAAACTTCCCAATACAGACGGAAAACTCCCAGAAAATGTCTCCATGAAGTGCCAGACTACAGATGGAAAATTTCCCAAAAAATGTCTGTACTAAACAGCAATCTATCCAAAGGGGTCTGGGGACATCTCCTCATAGACTCCTTTGGCAGTCTCATAGCATGTCTGCCAAGACTCCTTGCCAACCAGAATACAGACCTGGTGGGAAACTAGAATTACAGATACAGAACTTGCAGGCAACCAAATATACAGAACAGCAATGCCTAAACTTGACAGCTGGGTTTTTTGAGGCGTCTGGAGGGTCTTATGAGGCAGATTCCAGACAAGCCCCAGAAATGTTTTATGGACTTGGGACCCCCGAAAGACCACCAGAGACCACAACCAATGCGAACAGCAAAAGAGTCGTTTATTTGCAAGCTCAAGCTTGGTCCTCTGCGCACTGGGTAACCAGTGACACAAAGAGTCCTCAAGCACAAAATCAGCACAGCTTTTATAGTATTGAACATACAAGTTTAGGGAATTTCCACACAAGCAGTTACATGATTGGTTTGAGTTCACTCTAACATCGCTGCCCTTTCTCTGAACTATTGGGATTTTCTGTTCCTGAAACATTTGGGCAACTGCTCTGCTTTCTTAAGTGTGGGCAGGGTTGGTGACAACCTGTGTTTTTTTTTTTCTCTCTCTCTCTTGGGGTTACTCTGAGGGCAAACTAGCACAAGATGGTGGGGGTAACCTCAGATTGACCTTACTTTGGCTCTTCAGCCTGAATAAAACATAGCATACCACATACAAAGCTTTGGTAAAACACAGGTCTGTCTTACACTGTTGGACCAATAGAAGTGTATGTCTAGTGCTGTTGCAGGGGTGTCTTAAGGTGTGTGGAGTTTTTCATCCTGATGATCTTGCAATGATGAAATTGACCATCTACACAATTACCTGAGAAGATCCCTGCTGAGACCTCTATTAAGTTACAGCTTAATAAAGAGCAATATTTACAATGAAATATATTGAACAACCAGACATCATGACCAAAATTAGTTTTACCTGATTCAGTGTAATTTTTACACTCTATATCACATGTACAAGTTCCTCATTCCTTTCTGTCTCATTATGTTTTCTTTCCTTATTTTTGTTTTTTTTTTCAGAACCATGGTAAATAATAGGGCATTTCTTATATTTTTGTCTTCTAGTCTTCAGAAAGTATGCAGTTAAATAGGATTAAGTTCCTTTTGTTAGAAAATTAAAAACACATTGGATGGGGTCTTCATCATAATTTTGTTATGATCTCAAACACGATTTTATTTCTGGCATTTTACCTGTGTAATCTCACTTCAGTGTTTTCTAAAGGGCACTTTAGTGGAAGGAGGAAATTCAAAGTGGATTCTGGTAGAGAATTTCTGTTACTAAAAACTCTGGTACATAGTGAGGTAGGCAACTCTAAAATTATTCATTAGAGAGATGAGTTGAAAGTCATCTTTTTACACACTAATACTCTTTCCTCAATGAAACCAGAGGATTTAAAATAACTAATATTTTTTGAAGTTAATGGCACAAATGTGCATGAATTTTCTAGAAATAAAATGATCACTCATGATCACTGATACTTCAAAGAATGCTTTCCAATAAGAGGAATCCCCTTCAGATATTTTCACACAATGTATATCTGCCTGGTAACAGAACCTCAAACTAGATTAAGGTACCTAATAGCTATTTAATGTTTGTTACCTTTTTGCCGTAGTGCTTTCTTATCATATTGATTAGTATGAATTCTATGGCCAGTATAAAATTGCATTTGTAATAAAATTTACTAGATGGGACCTTCATGGATGAGGTGGTGTGGGGATTCTGGTGGAGCCCTGTCTGATTCAAGGGAGGAGTTGGTATTGGCACAGTGTCTGTGGTGGAGCAGGGCGGGGCTTTGAGGATGAAGCCCAGTCTGTGTTGGGCTTTGAGACAGCAGGGAGGGGACAGGAAGGACTAGACTTGTTAGGGGCCTGGACTCTTGTGGAGTAGGCAGGATTGAGGATGGAGGCTGGCAGGTGGATGGGTTTTCAGTGGAAGAAGTTGAGGTCACTGGGGGGGAGGCTGTTGGGGCAGAGCTTTGAGAAGGAAGAACAAGGCTACAAAGGAGGAGATTACTTAGTGGAGGGGTGCTGGTAGAGCACTGTGAGCCCTTATGGGATATGTAGGGTGAGGTTTCCCATAAGGCAGGGAAGGGAATGGAGGCAAGAGGCTGACAGAAGTTGGGGATTCTGGTGTAGGAATGCGGAGCTATGAGAGAGAAGCTTTTCAAATCTGGCTTTGAGAGGGCCCTGTGGCACCAGGAAGACGTGGGCAAGTAAGGGGCGGGGTTTCTGGTGGAGAATGACAGGCCTTAGGGAAGTGTGTTAGGGTGGAGGTGGGGTTTCTTGCAGAGCAGGATGTAGTCACAATGTATGTATGAGTTTTTCAGGACCAGAGCTTTGTGAGAGCAGTGCACTAGACTAGTTCGGATGGGTTTTCTGGGGTAGCCAGTCACCACTTCAAAAAGAAAAATCAGGTTGGGTGGGGATTTCAGTGTTGCAAGGCAGGACATGGACTTTGGACAGGGTTTCCAGTAGGGCAAAGAAACCTTCTAAAAGGGACTATGGAGGGAGAAGGATTTACAGTTCATCCTGCTGAGACTTCCAGAGGGAGGCCAACTGGTGCAGTGGTTTCCAGTGGAGCAATGTGGGTGTCGAGAGATTGGATAGTGTGGTGGGGGGTTTCTAGTAGGGTTTCTCTGGAGCAGGGCAGAGCTTGGAGCCATGGAGCTAGTTGGATGAGGAGCTTTGAGAAGGAGTGGAATGGGCATGGTATCTGGTGGTGTAGTGTGTGGATCTGAGGAAGGAGCCAATAGGGGGTGGGAGCAAGGCAGGACATTGAGAGAGTAGATGTGGGAGGTGCAAAGGCTTGTGGTGAAGCAGGGCTGGCTTTCCAGGCAGGAGATGTGCTGTGTGAAAATCTTCTGGCCAAGCAAGGTGGTGTTTCAAGGGCAATTATAGGCAGGTGGAGGGTTTTTGGTGTAGCATGATGGGCTTTGTGGGAAGAGGTAGGTTCAGGGCTGTGTTTGGGAAGTTAGGCCACTTAGAAGTAGGCTAGTTATGGGAGTAGTTTCTGATGAAACCAGGAGGGGCTCAAGGGAGAAGTATGATTGGGAGTGGGGTTGAAAGGAAAGGGAGGAGCTTGCAGGTACTAGGATATGGGAGCAATGGGACTATGCAGGACTAGAGTAGTTAGGGGCAGGGTATCTGGTGGATGAGGTGGGTATTGGAGGGTGGAGCCCAGTGCATGTGGAGTTCTTGGATGTGGCCTGGTTTCTGATGGTGCAGAGCAGGGATTCCAGGAAGGGGTGGAGTGAAAGAGGGATTTCCCTATGGCAGAGGAGGGCTTTCAGGAAGGAGTCTGGTTGCAGTCAGGTCTTTGAAAGTTTATAGCAGGGCTACCAGGGGGTAGGTTATTTAAGGTTGGGCTTTTCAAGGAAGAGGTTGAGTGGATTTGTGTTTCTAGTGGATCCAGTCAAGTTTTATGGGAAGCAGGGATAGGAAAGGGGCAAACCTTAGTGAAGAGTGGGGCTACAAAACATAAAAAGTTACTATTAATAAATACAATATAAGAACACCATTTTCTGTCAGTGTAGAATTATATTACTTTTATATTTGCGAGAGATACTGGAGAAAGTAACCAAGTAATAATTCCTTCCTAGTGATATTTTTCTTTATTCCAATTGAGTGAAAATAAAACCACAGGTCACATCAGGCTCAGAGGCACACAGGAGACTAAGACATATGAAGCATTGGATTTGATTCCCCATCACCACCATTAAGGACCACAAATAAAAAGTTTAAAATTTCTCACTTGGTCATAATGGACACTATTGTCTTAAAATTGGAAATGAATAGAATTTATACTCTGACCATTTTAGAAATCCTAAAAGTAAGTAGTAATGTTTTAACTTTATACAATATTGGAAAGGATACTAAAAATAATTAGGAAAATATAAAATTGTAGACAGAATGTTCATTCTCCACCATCAATTCTAATCTAAAAGAATTTAAAACCAGAAAATTGCCATATAGTGAGGATACAGCATGGTTTCTTTTCAGTCATCAAAATGGTGACTTAAGCAATGTGTCTTTATCATTGGATGCATCGATGTTAAAACTTCTTAGAATGTGAAGCACTACTTTACAGACCCTGAAGAAACTCACAAGGAGCTGTGAAATGATGTTGGAGTAAAATTAATGACTAATTAGAGTAGGAATTGATCTTCACTAGGCCAATAAATACTTTGCAGAAGAAAAGGCTACATTGAAAAATAAACAGTGAAAAGGAAGCAGGCAGGCAGACCTTGAAGTAAACATTATCCAATGAACAATATCTACGGAGGCATGATTGCAATCTTCTTTTACCTAATTTACAGTTACTGACCTATGTTGTTCCCTAATGCCAAATAACAAAGCCATGAAAATGCAGTAATCATTTTCAAGGCATTAGAATTTACAGAAAGAATTCAATGAATGTATTGCTAGAAAGTAAAGATAGATGTCTGAGTTAAAGAGTGAAGAAAATATCCCCAATCTCTGGCCCTCCATTGTGAGAGGGGTACGAGCCGAAGCACAAGGAGAATGGACAGAAGTACAGTAGTGCATAATAGTAGTTCGTAAGATGCAATGATGAATGTAACAAGGGAGAATATCAACAAAATCATCACAGGACTTAGAACAAATGGAATGAGAGAGGAAGAGGGAGAGAAAAAAGGGAATATTAAGAGTTTAAAAGTGGACATGTCTGCCAGGACTATCCTAAGCATATATTAATTAATAAAAATGAGGGAAACCATGGAACCTATGTTTCTTTGAGTCTGGCTTCCTTCACATAATATGATTGTTTTCCAAGTCTTTCCATTTTCTTAAGAAAGGGGTTGTGTCATTCTTTCTGATAGAAGCATAAAATTCTATTGTGTATATATACCACATTTTCTTGATCCTGTCATCTATTGAGGGGCATCTTGATTGGTTCCATATCTTAGCTATAGTAATAATGCTGCAAAAAACATAGTTGTAGATTTAGTGTGGTTTAGCTTGAGATCATTTCCACAAGTGCCCAGGAATGGGATTGCTGGTTCCAGAGCTATGTACATTTGACCTTACAAAATGATGCTAATTGAAATGAACTCTAAGTCATAGAAACAACAAGTCTTTTTTTTTTCAGATATCAACCTTGATGTAGGTAAAGTAGTGTATCTAGATCTTACTTTTATTTCGTTTGTCTTTTTCCATTGGTTTATCCCTGGAAATCTCTGTCTTGATTCTGGTACCTTCCATCTTGTATATGCATTTATCTGATTTGGAGAAGGAAAGGGAAAAAATATAGTGATGAAAGAAGTACAAAGAGTGACCCATTGCAACAATGATATTCACAAGAAAATATATTGGAAATGAACTTTACAACTTTGGGGTGAGGGGGAGGTGTGGAGGGTGGGAAGGGATATGAGAACAACAATGGAGTGGGCAACACTATTCAACAAGGAATGTACATTACTCATGTAACTGTAACCACTCTGTATCATATTTTTGAAATAAAATAAAATATAAAAATTTAACCTATCTTAGAAAAAATATTCTTTTCAAAATAATTCATCTTTCACAGTACTTGTGAGGAATTACAGACTCAAGCTGTTAGACCTGGAAAGGGATGGATTGGGAAGCCATCTCAAACAGCAGTCAAAAGGCTGAGAGTTGTACTCTGCAAAGGTCAAAAAGTCAAGGGAAGACAGGGGTATGAGTTATTACCTCAAGAGTATTTAATTTAGAACTTTTGGACACTAAAAGATTAAGACTTTAGAGACAAGATAGATGTCTGTTTTGGTTGTAATGACCATTGCTCCCTTCTGCTCCCTAACAATAAGGGATTCAAATAACACTATGTGTACAAACAATATCTCATGTCAATAGTTGTAATCACCAGCAAGATTGATGCCTTAGTTTGTGTAGCCACTGACCACCCCCCTCCTAGCCCCCATAGTAGAAGGAATATAAAGCATGTCAAGCAGGATTTAGGGATCCAGAAGCTGGCAATGAGGCTTTGGGTCCTCTGGTGTCTTCTTTCTTATTACTTTCTGTGATTTCTCAGTTCTTTGGCCAGGTATCCCATCATCTTTGCTGTCCCATGTTTGTGGTTAGCGACATTACTGATATTCTGAACACCTCCAAACAAACTATGGAAAAACACTTCCTCAAAGAAGATTGACAAACGTATAGGAGCACCTGGAAAGATACCAAACATCAGCAGTCATACTGTGTTCCTCTAGCAAAAAAGTACAATTCAGGAGTATCTTAACTTCTGATAATATAAGAGATGGATAATTGTCCCTTTTGTATATTTGCATAATTTTTCATAAACACATATACATTGTGAAATAATGTTATTTATTTCATAGGTCACAGACCATGTCACTGGAGTGATGACCCTAATGTCTTATCTCAGTTGCCTGATTCAGACTTGTGAATTGCCTAATTATGAACATTTCTTCATGAAACTCAACAACACAGAATGAAGTGTCAGGGTCAGGCCATTCCATACCTGTAAGGATTTTTATGTACATTAGAGCAATATACACCTACACTGCTCAGCACTTATGGCACATTGGCATGTTATAATTATCTTCAGATCAGAAAAAACGCTAGAGCTTAAAGTAGAATGATGGGCTATACATTTTCAACTCAAGAGTGATGATCACCCCCTGCAATTATTCTCAGTGGAGAATCCTTCCTATACATTTGACTGACTTAGCTTCTACTCTGTGCTTTACCATTACCAGACAGGGTCACACTGTATCGAGCCACAATACTGCAGCAATCTTAGCTGCCTTTGAATTTTACCTTCAATCTTGACACCAAGGTCAACTCTGCAACTCTAATCACATAGTTCGTTGACATCCAAACTTTTCAAGCCTAGTTAAAAATTCAGCCATCACTGCTCATTGCCAGTGTTAAAGATCTCACTCCTTTAGATTTGTTGTGCATCTTCTTGTATTTCCAACACTGCCTTAGATGTTGGTTTTTGAAGTAGAGCTTTTAGTTTGCATTTGATTTGTGGAGGTGTTAGTGATACCAGTTGAACTGCATATATTATAATGTAAGTAATTTGATGTTTTGACATATGAATTTAATTTTGGCAATTGAAGAAGTGAATACACATCACTCACAAAAGTTTCTTTATGTGTATTGGTATTACTTTATTGTGAACTTCCTAAAAGCCAGCCATGGGAGCACATGTCCCTAATCCCATCACTTCTGTCACTGAGACAAGGCTTGAAAGGTCCAGACTACTTGGCACTTCATAGTGAGAACCTGTCTACAGAGAAGGGGAGAGAATAGCAAAAAGAGTAAATGAATCTTCTAATAGTTTTGTTACATATTCTTTACACTTAGCCATTATGACCAATATAATAGTATTTTTTTATGACTTCTTACCTACTCTTTTCCTGTTCTGAGCTGTTTTGTTTATGGATCTCTAAGAAATCATATAAGAATCGCATAAGAAATCTATATATATATCATATAAGGCATAATCAAAAATAGTTTTGTTGGGATATATAATCCAAAAGGAATAATTTCAGGAAAGTATTAAGCACATAAAATGTAATGCAGAGCTGGGAAGGTGGCCCAGTGATAGAGCGCTTTGACATGGATTTGTTCTCCTTAAGCAATTACTCCAGGAATAATAAACAGTGGAAGCTGAATGATGTTCATTCAGGTATTTCTTTAGAAATTAAACCAATCTTTATTTGGTATAAAGATCACTTACAATGTCATTACCCACACCCTTTTCATTTAAAAATATTTATATTCTGTAGCAATGTCATTGCCGTTATTACCATGCATGAGACCCTGGATTCGATTCTTCAGCATCACAAAAACAGAAAAAAAAAGCCAGAAGTGGTGTTATGGCTCAAGTGGTAGCTCACTAGCCTTGAGCTGAAGAGTTGAGGGACAGTGCCCAGGCCCCGAGTTCATGCCCCACGACCGGACCCCCCCCCCCCCCCAAAATGTAATGCATTGACTCTTTATTGAAAACTTCACCAGTTGTAGTTTATTTATTCTGATAACAAAGATTATAAACAGTTACAATGGTATTAAGTTACAATAAAAGTTAAAATAAAAGTTACAATGGTATTCCAAATGGGACACAGAACTAGAAACATGAAGGTAGCACTAAAGAATGCTACTGCTACCATTAATCGAGTAAGAATGTAATTTAGGCAAAACTCCCTCAGAGTAAAAGCCACAGGACAACCCCAACATTGCTTTCATTGTTTCATATGAAGAAAAGACTTTATTTTTAGGAAAGACAATTTTTCACAGATATTTATATCAATTATGTATGTATTTCTTAAGGCCTTCAGGAAGAATGCTGTGACCATGTTGATGGAAGCTGATTTCTATACAACGGAAGCTGGTGTCTACACAATGTGCAGACACCATTCCAAGCACTGCACCTGCATTAGGGTAATTTTAGTGCTCATGAGTATTTTTCAAGTTAGGAAATGAATTAAGTATTTTATTAAAAACAGAAGTAGGCATAAGGCTAAACAAATTTCCTAAGTACCTAAGACTGATGAGTTGTAGACCCATAATACAAATCCAGGTTTCCACCAGGCATATCTGAGGATATTCTGTGCCATATTCATTACATTTCAAGAGCTATGGAGCAGATGAATCCACATTATATTCCTAATTATAGTAATAATGGCAATGACATTGCTACAGGATATAAATATTTTTAAATGAAAAGGGTGTGGGTAATGACATTGTAAGTGATCTTTATACCAAATAAAGATTGGTTTAATTTCTAAAGAAATACCTGAATGAACATCATTCAGCTTCCACTGTTTATTATTCCTGGAGTAATTGCTTAAGGAGAACAAATCCATGTCAAAGACACTTGTGTTGATGAACACAGGCTTTTAGCATTAAGTACCTTGAATATACAGGGAATAGTTTGTTGTGGATATATAATCCAAAAGAAGTAATTTTTGTGGCTATTTACTTCCTTGTTGTACCAAAGAAAATCTGTTCCCTATTCTAAAACATATATCAATTTAATGGACATTAGTGATATCAGTTTGAATTAGGTGTGCATAATATATATAATGTATGCTATTACATAACATATGAATGTTATAGTTATAATGTATGTATCATTACTTATATTCTATAACTACTATAAATAATATATGTATAAAACTGGTTTTAGTATTATACTGTGAAGGATACAAGAAATGACAACTTTATTTAAACAAATATATTTGTAAGTTTTAGTCACATAAGTTATTTTTGTGCCAATACTGAGACTTGAACTATGGTCTGGGTGCTGTCCCTGATCCATTTCACTCAGACTAGCTTAATATAGCTATCTTCAGATCTCAGCCCCTAAGTAGCTGGGATTGCAGATATTAGTCATGTTAAATTTTTTAATTCCATCCTTGGTAGGTCCGTACATAATTATTTTTGAATGTTCAATTATATTATGATAGTCCATTTCTAAACCAATTCAGAATAAATAACTACTTATTGGAGAAAACTATAAATTGCAATTGAAATTGTAAGGACCCTACTTTACTATCAATTTTCAAAGATATTGCTAGTTTAATTCCTGGACAGACAAGTAGAAAAATTAAATTATGTGTGCATAATACACGTAATATACTATAGTACATAATATACAAATAATATATTTATAATATATGCATAATTGGGAGTATTCTATAATTACTATAAATAATATATGTATAAAACTGGTTTTAATATTATACTGTGAAGGATAGAAGGAATGACAACATCCCTATCTTAACTATCTCATTTTCAACAGTATGTAAACTATGCTATAAACATATACCATCAAGAAAGCACACCTGTGTAATCACATATTCACCTTCAAATATTCTCCTCATCGCTATGAACATCCTCTAAGATTGGCTACATTTATCTACAGCAAACACTTTGTGATACTTTCTGGGTAATGTTGCTTGTCTTCATCCTTATCAGCCCTTCAGCAACTTCAGTGAAGAGCATTTTCTCCTGCTTTGCCTGTACATCATATCAACCCAGCAAAGAAACTGTGGCTGGCACTTGAGCACTGGTACATTCAGAGGTTCTTTGGTTTTGTTTTAGTGTAAATGAAAACATACTGATTTGAAAATACTATAAATATTTGTTCTTTAAGTTTATTGTTAATTCAAATATAATAGGGGTGGTTTTAGTGGTGCATGCCTTTAAATCTAGCTATTTAAAAGTCTGGAAACAGAGGATCATAGTTTTAAGCTAGACCAGAGAAATGAACCACTTATCTTCAACTAAGAATCAAAAAGCTAAAAGTGGAGCTGTGGCTCAAATGGAAGACTGGCAGCCTGAGCACAAAAAAAAAGTAAAAGAACCTATGCCCCTAATTTAAGTCACAGTATTAGCACTCATATACTATATATACATATACATGGTTCCTAAAATATCCTGTGAGTTAATTTGTCAAAACCTGGTCATAGATTACATATGAGGTGTGAAGAAGTATGTAAGTCTGAAGTGACCCCAAGGTCTTTTGACAAGACAACTAGAAGAGTTATCACTTAATCGAATAGTAATGAGGAATAGGTTTGTAGATAAAGATCAAAGCTCACTATGGGATCTTTTGAGTTTCTTAAAATCAGCAGCTAGGAGTTGTCAGTAGACAGGATGCTATAAAGGACTTGAATTAAAGAAAGAACAGAGCTGGAGAAAAAAAAACGGAAATAATTACATGTACTCAATGGTAACAATCATGAGAAAGAAGATTACAGAACTAAGCCCTGAGATACACAAATATGTAAAACATGACAAATGAAGAAAAACTAATAAGGATATAATGCAGACTTATAGAGATAGGTATTTTTAATGTTTAAGGTCTATGAAGTGATTGTGTGATGACCTAAAATTTAAGAAATTGATAAGGTCAACTATTCCTTGGGCCAACCATAGCTGATAGTTTAAGTAAAATGGGGCCACAATAGTGTGTCTTGATATACCAAAGTGAAAACAGATCAATATTTGGAAAGCTATTTTTGGACATGTGGTTGGAGTGACAAACACTGCAGTTTGTTCAAGTGTCAGTAGAAACATTTTTAGCACAATGATAGAATTCTTTCAGGGATCTGGTAGATTTTCCCTGTCTTCAATTTCCCTTTTTTTCTGAGAACTAAAATATCATCACTGGAAGCCAGTCCCAAATTGTGCCTTTGGCAAGTTACCAGATATTCAGTTTATCACATGCCCAAATAACAGAAAATGGGAACAGGTATACATTGAGCACTCATAGTAGACAGGTCTCTGGACTTTCTCATGAAGAGCCTTCTGCTGTTGTGGGATAGATAGGGCTGGATAATATACAAAATAGCCATCATACATTGAAAGTATTCTGCTAAGTTGACACCTGAGATACCGGATGTTTTAACTGCATTGTATTGATTTTGATGAATCAGTTAATCAGATTCCTTATACCATATCATGTTACTAGACTGTGAAATGCATGTTTATTGCATTTTCTTTGTATAACATATAGTATGTTTTGAAATTTGGTATAAATCATTCATCATTTTATTTTTTTCAATATGGATTATTTCTAGTTCTCAAGAGTGGGGAAATGCCCTGGAACTTTGTACCTTGAAGTCATATGTTGTCATGTGTCATATCCTATTTTCCTTGTACAGAGTTGGTAATAAATCATATGTAATTTATTTTTTATTGCAGAGTTTGAACTAGGGCCCTGGGCACTGTTCCTGAGGTCTTTGGCTCAAGGTTATCTCTCTACAACATCGAGCCACAGTATCAATTTTAGTCTTGTGTGATTAGTTGGTGATAAGTGTCTCAAGGGAACTTTTCTGCCCAAGCTGGCTTTGAACTGTGATCCTCAGATATCAGCCTCCAGATTAGCCAAGATTACAGGCATGAGCTACCAGCACCTGGCTATATGTAATCTAAACTGAAGTTTTCTTCAAGTGTTTAATCCTACATTGAAGTTATTTTTCTTACAAACTTCCTAATACATATGTAATCTATTCTATTTTGAAAAGTACTGTTGTACCTCCCACTTATTTATGGCATTTCTGAAATCCAAGTTCCTCTGTGTTTCAAGGTGGATACTTTTGCCTGTAACAAGTATTGTTGTTGAACACATAACATCTGGCTAATTAGAAAACAAAAGATGTGAAACTACCGTAGCCAGATAAAGAACTTCCAGGACAATTCAAGGGCAACTCATGTACTGTCTGTGTAGGTGAATAGGGACCATAGAAAAGAAATTCTTATACTTGTAAGTGATTGAGTGTTTGTGCACATAGATATCACTTGTTTATCTGTTGCTATAGTTTTACACATTCACTAGTAAAACTATATCATGTGTGTGGGGGGGTGTGCAGATCACAGTTTCCAAAATCCAGAGAACCACCTCCATGGGCATCACTTTCTTATGTTGCTCTTTGGGTAATAAGAATGAAACCTGGAACTGTCAAATGGTAGAGAAATTACTCAGTGATTCAAGCATTTATCTTTCAATATGTTGCTTGCTCCTAACACTAAAATTAAGAAGACTGTTAATATATAATATATGTTATAATATATTTAATATATTATACATAACGTATAATATATTGCATATTATAATATATGCTATATATAATACCTGACAGTAGTATATATTTATAAGGAAAAATACAATAAACCTATCTATGTCCATACTTTCCTAGCCATGATTAAGTTCAGTAGATTTAGGTGCATTATATCTCAATAGGAAAAGTCTACTGAAGTTCTGAGGACCTTGAGCTAGATAAGGAGAATTCCTGTAAAAGAAGCCTCTCCTCAATTATGAGAAAAGATAAGTTTGGAAATTTGTTTTTTTTTTTCAGGGGGGTGGTCATGGGGCCTGAACACTGGGCCTGGGTGCTGTCCCTCACCTCTTCACCTCAAGGCTAGTGCTCTACCACTCAAGCCATAGCACCACTTCCTTTTTTTTTTTTTTAATATTTTTTATTGTGAAAATACTGTACAGAGGGGTTACAATTACATGGGCAAGATAATGAGTATATTTCTTATCAATCATTGTAGCCTTCTCCTTTGTTTACCTTTCCCATCCCTTCCCAGCCACCCCCCTTGCCTCCCCACCCAATCCTCCCCCCCACCAAAGTTGTAAAATTTGTTTTTGACATGACAACTTGTACTTCTCATTGTTGCAATGGTCCACCTGTATTCTTATTTAAATGACTTGTTTTCCCCCTTCCCCTCCACAAATTATACTGACATCAAATACAGTGAAAGCAGGGGTTATACTGTGAGGGAGCGACGTACAAAGCAACAAAGAAATAATCTTACAAATGTGTTAGAAACAAATGCATGAAAGAAAAAGAACATTTAAATACATATCTTAGGGTTCATTTTCCTAACATCGCCTTATCTGACCTTTTCTGCTTGACTCATACATATACTAGATATTGCAAATAAGGGAAACCATGGGACCTATGTTTCTTTGGGGCCATAGCACCACTTCTGGCTGAGGAATCAAACCGAGGGCTTCATGCATGTAAGGCAAGGACTCTAATCACGGAGCCACCTTCCCAGCCCAAATTTGGTAGTTTTTGAGAAGAGGAATTTGGCATTTGCTTTGCATCCTTGATTAGTAGGTATCATTTTGCTCCAAATTTTGTCTCCTTTTATGTTCCCTAAACACTTACACAGGATCATCATTCCATAGCATATCTTTAAGTCCTTCTTTTATTTATTTTATCATTATTGTTTTGTTGTTGTTGTTTTGCTGATGCTGAAGCTTGAATTCAGGGACTAGGCAGTTTCCCTGAGCTCCAGGCTAGTGATCTACCACTTGAGCCACATTACTACTTCTGGGTTTTTCTTCCTGGGCTTGCTTTGAATCATAATACTCAGATCCCACCATGCTGAGTAGCTTGGATTACAGATGTGGGCCACCAGGGCCCAGCAAGTACCTCTCTTTTAGATATTATTCTAAAAGCCTCCTATTCAAGGTCACTCCTAAGATAGTAAATGGAACTATGCCAATAGTTCCTTCACATTTTCATCTCCTGTTATGGCTATGGTGTGTCTTTTCCATCTTATTTTGAACTTATTTCACTGTTCTCTTCTTAATCCATTGTTCTAGGTGTGTTACTAATAATTAACTAAATTTAGTGGGTATAAACCCTAAATCACTCAACTATTAATTTCATTTAATTTTTTCAATATGATTGTTTTTCTGTACAAATATGAGCTTATACTCAGCTTCTTGCATCTATCTATTGGCATAAGCAGAGCCTAGGCTTATTCTACCTCAAATGCAAGAGGTTAGCAAAATAATAGCCTACAGTATTCCTGCCTAGGAGTCAGGACAAGTAGTTGAGTGCTTGAAAGAAGCAATGCATTCCTGGCATGGGAAGGGGTGGGAGAGACAAAAGCCCAGAGAGCAAACTGGCAGTCACAACATTTAACAACTTCTCCTTTGGGGAAACTGACCTCCTGCAAAGTGGTGGTGAGATAACACCTAGTGAATTTTCATATATGAAGGAAGTTGTCATGTCTCAGTACAAAACTCACTTGTAGTCAAAGAGAGGGTCATTCTTTTGTGTCCTCCATAGGTCCAGTCTCACTTATCTCCATCTTAGACTTTGCCCAGACTCTATTCCTACCAGAAGATCCCTAATGAGGAGAAAAGTGTGATCTCTTGGCTTCTGACTGGCTCTGTGGGAGCTGAGGCCACTTTTAGTTTTGAACCTGTTCCTCCTGACAAGGCTGTGGTGGGTGGTGGGAAAGCTCATTCTCTGAATTGTGCCCTAGTACCAAATCTCTTCAGAGAAAGCCAAGGGATTACAGATTCTGCTTGGGGGGGGTGAGTTACTCCATTTCCAAAGAGTTCAATTAATATCTGATTCTGAGGCTCAGGTGTAGGTCCTTCACCAGATCCTTCAAGCTGGAGTGGATGTTACCTCAGACTCCAGGCCATCCTCACATTTCTCCAGCTCTTTCTAATGAACAAAATGGTCATAGGAGTTGATTCAGAAACAAGGAGAAGTGAGAGTAGCAGAAGAATCATCGGAAGGGGGAGGAATTAGAAACTTTGGGTGAAAAAAGGGCTCAGAAAATCTAGGATCACTCACATCATTTGGGAATCACATCATAAGATTAGGGAATAAAAGTAATAAATTACTACCTAATTAGTAACTCCGCTGCTCTGACTACATTACAAGTGTTCTGTTCAAAGGTACTGTCCTAGCTCTATTTTGATGAGGAAAATGGAGCACATTCACAAAGTTCTGAGTATCTTCATCCATAGCCAGGTTGTTCTTACTCTCTACTTTTCTGTTACTTTCCTTTGCTGGATTCTATCAATGACACTTGAAAGTGTTATCATCTGCAGACAAGTAATTACATTTTCTTTTAATCCATTTGTTATAAAAATAAAACAAATTATGGGGAAAACTATGTCTATGGTACATTTTCTTCCAAGGCATATTTATTTTATGTTAGGTATTATTTTAATAGTTTCATTTTTAAAACTTGAGGAAAATGTTTTGTTACTATTAGCACTAATTATTGCACCTGTTTTTGTATTTTTCCATGTCTGTATGTTTGTTATTAAGCTTCTAAAATTTTCTTTTCCCCCAACTGTTGCCTTCTTAAAATTTCTTCAAATTATAAACTATATATAATAGTCCTGTATATGTTCATTGATATATTTAAATTTTGATCTAATATCCACATATTATAGGATATTTTCAAACTATTGTAATTGCTCTGAAAATCTATATGGAGGTCCCTCATTAAAGCAAAAACACAATGCCACAAAACCCAGTGAAAGTAGGATTAGGTATCTATCCAAAAATATTTAGCAATGATACAGTAGAAACATTCACTTCTCACTGGGCGCTGATGCCTCACACCTGTAATCCTAGCTACTCAGGAGGCTGAGATCTGAGGATCGAGGTTCAAAGCCAGCCTGGGCAGGAAAGTCTGTGAAACTCTTATCTTCAATAAACCACCAGAAAACCGGAAGTGGCACTGTAGCTCTAGTGGTAAAGCACTCGCATTGAGCTGAAGAGGTGAGGGACAGCACTCAGACCCAGGACCGACAAAAAAAAAAAAAAAGCTGATAATGAGCTGAGCTGTTAGAGGTAGTTTCCCTAAAGATCTAAGAGCTAAAAGTGGAGAGGCAAACCCAGAGCTCTGCACTGCATCAGTCCACCATGCCAATTGCTTCTACCATAGTACTAACTACCCAGATTGCACACTCATGACCTTTTTACCCTGATTGTGCCCCACAATCCCTCACAACTTTTACTCTTTCACTTTGTCTATGCTTTCTTGTCCCTGCTAAACTCTTCTGGATGCCTGTATTAGCTACCCCAACCCTTGCAAAGCTGTTGCTGCTACCCAATTTCCTGCCACTTCAACTCAGTTATTACAGTCACAATTACCCTTTCCCTGGTATCCTAGTCTCTGCTACTCTTTTCTGCTACCCATAATTCATAACACCATGGTTCCAGCCACTTGACCCCTGACACCCTTGTCTCTGATACCACATTCCCAAACAAAACAAGGGAAGAGTGGGTACAGACAGTCGACTTGGGTACTCCTCTTGCAGGCACATTGGGACATTATTCCTCAGGTATTTAACACAAGGGACTTACTGGCGGTGGAAAGAAATGAGGTTACTCAGAGGTGACTAATATCCAAGGATATCAACTGACAACTTGTTGCTAGGAAAAGAAAGCCCTAAGGTGAAAGTTAATAAGAAAAAGTTTTACAAAGATATTGGGGATGATGCAATAGGTTTAGCTTAGTCCCTTCTACTAGTGATCTGAATTATTTTTTGACATAGATATGTAACTACTTTGCATTTTAAAAATTATATGAAGATGCACCTTTGTGTGGTACTTATATTAATTTATGAAATAGTTGCATATGATCACATTAATGATATTCAATATTTTATGTTCAATGTTATGCTCATGAGGCTGCCTTTGGCAATATGAATTGAGCTCTCTAACAACAAATGGAATTTCATTGTCAAATACTACAAGGAGATTACTGATGCTAGTACCAAAATGAAAGCTGGAACAAAAAAACTGAAGAAAGCTGCAAGTTTGATGGGAAGGGGTCAGTGGTAAGGGCTATGATGAAAGAGAAATTTTTCACCATGGAATCTTGGAAGAATAAAATGTGTTTTGATGAATTACTTAGCTTTTTAAACCTTCTTAGAAAGCAGAACATTATTTTTATTCTTGCTTTTTGGTAGCTGTTTAATGAATGGTTTAACAAAAAAATTATCAAAATGACTGAAAATTAAATGATGTGAATTATCAGATTAACATTATACCTAAAGTTGCCCTGAAATGCAGGAAGATTGGATTCTTTTCTATTAAATTAATGGAATAAACTTCCTTTTGAATGGTTGGACAGTCCATGACACTTGTTCCAAAACAAGAAAAGATACTGGAGAGAAAAAAAAGAGGAAGGAGACTCAACGAAGCTGAAATTAGCATGTTCTCATTTGGAGTTTAATGGTTTTTTTCTACAAAGAATAAGAATTTCATCTTAACATAATAATTTCAAAATGGATGTGCTACAGGATAGCTTGTAAATGTAATATTTAATGCTGTTGAATTACTTGAAGACAAATGTTTACAGAAAACTTTAAATTCCAGAAAAACTGTAATGTTCCAATAAACACCTGGAAGAAATATAATTTTAAAATTCATGGTTCAAAGCAAACCCTGGCAGGAAAGTCTGTGAGACACTTATCTCCAAACAGGAAGTGGCACTGTGTCTCAAGTGGAAGAGGGCTTCTCTTGAGCTGAAGAACTCAGGGATATGTTAAAACCCAGTTTCTGAGTTCAAGCCCCAAGACTGACAAAAAGAAATTTAAAAAAATTAAAGCATTAGGGATGGGAAGGAGACTCAGTAGTAGAGTGCTTGTCTTGCATGAATGAGGTCCTGGTTTCAATTCCTCTGCACCACATAAGCAGAAAAAACTGGAAGTGGTGCTGTGGCTCAAGTGATATAGCCTTGAGCTGAAGAGCTCAGGGACAGTGCCCAGACCCAAAGTTCAGGCCCCCTACCAACAACAACAACAACAAAAATTAAAGCATCAAACAACCCAAAGAGGTTGTCCAGAATAATGAGTGCCGCATTATCCGTTTACATGACTTAGTGACTTGAAACCTAGTTTACCAGGGGAGGTGGTGGGCAATTTGTGTCTTTGCCAAAACCTGCGAAATTATTTTGTACTTTCCCAAGGAGGGACAAAACAGGGAATGGGGGGAGGAGGATAGGTGTTTGGGGCCTTGCCTTTTAGTTCAGTGATTGTTTTCTGGAGTCAAATTCAGAGAAATCCTGCTTGCAATCCTAGTTGCATGGGGAATGAAGAAGCCAAGCCCTGGAATTGGACGTTGCACTGTCCTTGGCCCGGTTCCAACCACCACTGGATAATCCAAGTCCCATTTCAGGAACAAGATGCCTTGAAGACTACTGATCCACTGGGCAGGTGGACCTAACCACAGCCAGGAAAGGCAAAAAATTCAATGCCGAGGGCATCACTGGAAATCTACAACAGGCAGAGATTTTTAAGTATATTTTATTGTAAAAATACTGTACAGAGGGGGTTCAGTTACATGAGTAGGGTAATGAGTACATTTCCTATCTAGCATTGTTACCTCCTCCTTGGGTTTTCCCCTACCATCCCTTCCCTCCCCACCTCTCCAACTCCTCCCTCCTCAATCCTTGCCTGACATTGTAAATTCATTTTCTACATAGTGTCCTGTACATCTCTTCATCACAATGGGTCAACCTGCAGCCCCATTTAAGCATTTTGTTATATCCTTTCCACTCCCCAAATCACAAAAGTGAATATACAAGATGCAGAACATTGGAATCAAATACAGTGAAAACAGGGATTATACCGTGGGGGGATGAACCTACAAAAGAATCACATACTGCATTATAAGTATATTAAAAACAAAACCAAGACTGACTTGGGGTATATTTCACTTAACATCATCTTATGTGGTCATAATAACATAACTTTTGATCTTTTATGTTTGTCCTAGACATGTACTAGTCCTTGCAAATAAGGGAAAGCATGGGACCTATGTTTCTCTGGGCCTGGCTTACTTAACTTAATATAATTTTTAACAAGCCTTTCCATTTCCTAACAAATGGGGCATTGTCATTCCTTCTAATGGAGGCATAGAATTCCATTGTGTGTGTGTGTGTGTGTGTGTGTGTGTGTGTGTGTGTGTGTGTGTGTGTGTCACATTTTCTAGATCCATTCATCTACTGAGGGGAATCGGGTTTGGTTCCATATCATAACTATAGTGAGTAATGCTGCAACAAACATGGTTGTGCTGGTAAAATGACCTTGTTTGTGATCATTTGGGTAAATGCCCAAAGGTGGGATTGCTGGGTCATAGGGAGCTCTAAGTGGAGTCTTTTGAAGAATTTCCATACTGCTTTCCAAAGTCGTTGAACAAGTTTACACTCCCACTAACAATGCAGTAGGGTTCCCGCCAGCATCTGTAATAATTACATTTCTTTTTTTTTTTTAATTTAATTTTATTTTATTTGTGAACATACTGTACAGAGGGGTTACAATTACATGGGCAGGATAATGCATACATTTCTTACCAAGCATTGCAGCCTCCTCCTTTGTTTACCCTTCACATCCCTTCCCAGCCTCCCCCCTCCCCCCCAATACCAATCCTTCTCCTTCCCCCCCCCCCCGCACCGACGTTGTAAAGCTCGTTTTGGACATGACAACTTATACTTCTCATTGTTGCAACAGGTCCACCTGTATCCTTAAACAACTGTTAATTAAATTTCTTGGTTATAGACATTCTAACTGGAATGATGTGCGATCTCAATGCTGTCTGATTTGCATTTCTTTTATGGCTAGAAAAGTTGAGCATTTCTTCATGTGTCTAATGGGCATTTTCATTTCCTCTTCAGAGAAATCTCTCTTTAAGTCTTTAGCCCATTGAGTTATCCGGCAGTTGTTTCTTTGATGATTTGTTGTTGGGGAATTTAATTTTTTGAGTCCTAAGTATATTTTAGATATAAGACCTTGTCCATTTTATGACTCATGAAGATCTTCTCCCAGTACGTGGGCTGTCTACAGTTCTTGTTAGCTTTGACCTTTGCCTTGCAGAAGCTCTGCGGTTTCAAGCAATCCCATTTGCCCAACCTTTCTTTGATTTGTTTTATTTCTTGTTCTCTATTAAGAAAATTTCGGCGTGTGCTAAAGAGCCCTAGAGTTTCTCCTATTCCTTCATGTAATGTTTTCACGGTGTCTGCTTTTATTTTGAGGTCTTCTGTCCATTTGGAGTTGATTCTGGTGCAGGGCAATATATACGGATCTAGTTTAGTTTAACAGTTGTTTAACCAATTTTGCCAACACCATTTACAGAAAAGGCTATCTTTTTTCCACTCTATTTTTTTAGCTCCCTTTTCAAAGATTAGGTGGCTATTGGTCAGTGGATTCATTTCTGAGTCTTCAGTCCTTTTCCATTGGTCTTCAGGTTTGTTGTTGTGCCATTATCAAGCTGTTCTTATGACTGTGGCTTTTTAGTCGAGTTTGACATCTGGAACTGATACTGCTTCAGCACTGTTCTTTCTGCTAAGGATTGACAAACCTACAGCCAGCATTATAGTTAATGGCAAAAAGTTAAAATCATTTCTTATAAATTCAGGAATGAGGGGCTGGGAATGTGGCTCAGTGGTAGAGCGCTTGCCTTGCATGCATGAGGCTCTGGGTTCCATGTCTCAGCACCACATAAGCAATAAGAATAAAAGCCGGAAGTGGTGCTGTGGCTCAAGTGGTAGAGCACTAGCCTTGAGCTGAAGAGCGGCGGGACAGTGGCCCAGAGTTCATGCCCCACGACTGGGGCATGAAATAAATAAATAAAATAAATTCAGGAATGAAATAAGGATGTCTGTGCTGTCCACTCCTCTTCAAATTAATATTAGAATGCTAGCTGGGGCAATAAGACAAGATACAAACTTAAAGGGGATCCAAATAGGGAAAGATGAAGTAAAACTATCCCTCTTTGCAGATGACATGATCTTGATTTTAAAGAACCTTATGGACTCCACTCCCAAGTTACTTGAGCTGATCAGAAACTTTGGCAAACTAGCAGAATATAAAATTAACCCTCGGAAATCAATGGCTTTCCTGTATTCCAATAACGATAAGAGTGAGGCTGAAAATAGGAAAGCAATACTTTTTAATATTCGCAAAAAAATACAATAGCAAGGAGTTAACTTAAGAGGTGAAGGACCTCTATGATGGAAACTTTAAAAACCTGAAAAAGAAAATGAAAGCAGAACTAAGGAAGTGGGAAACCTCCCACGCTCCTAGATTGGGAAGATTAACATCATGAAAATGGCAATACTGAAAAAGGCTATTTCCAAATTCAATGTGATACATATCAATATCCCAATCTCACTTTCAATGAAATAGAAGAAGCAATCCAAAAATTCATATGGAAGAATAAAAGAGAGGATTTTTGTGATTCTCATTTTGTATTACCACTTTCATTCTACAAAGTAATCTATGGATTTTAACTTTCTTCCCTCCCTTTGGATAAACCTCACAAAAACCCTGCCTCTAGCTCCCAAGACACCTAACTCTTAGGTCTGGACAATTGTTCGTAGATAGTGAATTACTTAGTTGTATTTTGAACGCATAAAACATGCATATAAAGCTAGCACATTTTGATCTCATGAGAAAACTGACTTTTCCCCTCTCTCAAATTCATTTCCTGATAGGCATTTTTAGAAAGAATCTATTTTCTTTTTTAGATGAAAGGCTTGTAGGAAACTATGTTTATAATCTGGCTCTTCCTCCTGTACCTCAACACCTAAAACACAAATTTCACAAAGCATTTATAAGAAACAATACAAAAACCAAAACACTGGGAAATGCTCAGATGCAGAAAATTTTACAAAACCCAGAATATAACTCTGCTGTCTGAGGCCGGGGCTCTCTGTGTAAATTAACAAACCCCAAAACAGCAGCCAAGAGTACCAGACATGAGTGTCTCTGGCTGATACTCCATGGACAAGCAGCATGGAGGGGCATCCTGAGCCTGCAGGAGAGTGTCTGGAGGAAAGTTTCCCTGCCAGCCTGAGTACAAAAGTTGGCATCACCCCACCTGGGCCTGTATTTCTTGTCTTCTCCCCACAGCTGAGAACAATCGTCCCCTACTCCATGGAGGATACTGTACAAGCTGATCCCCAGAGCGGCTTCTGTTTTGTCTGCAGTCCTTCCTAGGTGGGTCCCCCCTCCCACCGTGTTTGTGTGCTCTCAGGGGCTGATCCTTAGGGCCCAGGCCCATGGGGCTTGTGGGTATTAGATGTGGGTCAGTGGCACTGTGTCATTCACGCAGCAGCTTCCCTAGTCCAACAGCAGGTACACCTTGATATTCTCCCACAGTCTCAGGTGAGGTGCCCAGAAGCACCCGTGTTGGCTAGGCTGCCACTAGGATCCTACTTCATCAGAGGGGCCAGATGAAGTGGCTGCTGCCTGAATTACTAATTATTTTATGGAGCAGTTATAAACAAATTGATACATATTACTGTATGATATATAATGCTATATCCTTGAGTCTCTAGTCTACAAAATCATTGAACTTGATACTAGCAAGAATGTATTTTATTTTATGTGTTTATAAGCCCATAATGGCAAACTGAAATGAAAGTACAACAAAACTCTTCTCCAAAAAACACATTCTAAAATCACAGAATTTGAAAAAAATTGTATGTAAGTAGTGCAAATGAAATTATACTAGGATAGTAAAATACACACAAAAATATTACATTCGTTACATTCAAAAGTAAAATAAGTAAGTACAGAAAGAATTCCTACTGGATAAAAAATATTACAATGGTTTAACAGGTAGAAGTGATATAGGTTATATGTTTCCTTTTTATAAAACTTATTTATATCTTCCTGTTCTGTTTATCTTAGTGAAGGAAAACGTTAGAAAGCAGAAATTATATGTGGCATCTCTTACTTCCAGTACTACAAAGGAGAGTGGCACTTCCTAATGGGAGTCCTGGGATGACACTCACACCCAGCTCATGTAGACCCATCAGAGGTCCCTGTGGTGACCCTGAGGGGGTCTGGAAAACTGCACTGCTGTCGCAGCAGTTGCAGTATTTGTTGTGGTGGGCTGCATCCAACAAAGCTCCATCAGTGACCAGACCAAGCAACCCAGCCTCAGGTGCCAAAGCCAGGAGGTAAGGCAGGGCAGACCCCAAGTCCTGCCTTCCATGTGTGTGGCCTGCATTGCCAAGGCCAGACCCACTCCTGCTTTGGATACCAATGAGGGTAGAGGATGAGCCCATTGCTGCCAAAGGGAGCATCCCCGGAATGGCACCCAGAGCTGGGCCCATGTGGACCAGAAGGACAATGGAGGAGGCTATACAGCAAAGCCAAAGGGGCTTTGATCCCCCAGTGCTGCAGCTGGTGCACTGCAAGTCCATGCTCCTCTGGCACTGATGGGCATATGCAGGGATGGCACCTTACCCGAGATCACAGGGACCAGAAAATGGAGGTCCGTGGGGATGCTGAAGGGGCTCCAGGGTGCTCAGCTGCCACAGCTGTCACAAGCCCGCTGGCAGAAGGGCCAGCACACGACTCTAATCCCCATTCTGCCCTAAAGTCTGAACCAAGGCTGGGCTTCCTGGCCCCAAGGGGGTGAATTGTCCACCAAGCATTCCTTCTCCTGTGGACTGTGCAGTGTACAAGCATGGTGTTCTCCACCCCACACCCATGGGGGCAGGCAGTGACCCCACAACAGAGTCTCACTGGGATGGCACTTGCACCCAGGACCACCAAAGACCAGTACCAGCACACCTGGCAGAGGAGAGGGCAGCAGTGGACTCAACTCCAGCCCCATGGCTGCCAGATCCTGGGTGAAATGGAACAAGTGAGAATGGGAAGGGAGGTGGGCAGGGTGGACAGGGCTCATCTGGCAATGGTAGGGATCATGCACACACACATCCCTTCACTGCACATCCACCACAAGGGAGGGGGCCCCACTTCTCAACGGGTGACCTGAAGAGGCCCCACACCCACAGGGACTACATAAATGGAAGTTCACGTGGTGATATTGAAAGGGCTCCAGGGTACAGCCTTGCTTCTGCACTGATCAACTGGCACACACACACAAAAAAAGGAAAAATGACCACTACACCTTTTCATCAATGATAACCTATTATACTTTCAAAACAGTTTTACTTTCCTCTTGTCCTATATTTTTGCATGGGGCCCTCTGAATTAGCCAGAAATCTCCAGGATTTCTTCATGCACAGTAATACAAATAAATATAGCTTCTATTCTTTTTTGAATTAAGGGAGGTTGCATTTAGTTCTTTCCCATGTTTGATTCATGAAAAAGAAATCCTGAAGTGTATCTGTAAAACACAAAACTCAAGCTACCCAGAGAGATAATCACATGATCAGTGGTTCAAATGATATTTCATCTTTGCATTTCTTTAGAAAACTGCATACTTGGGGCTGGGAAGGTGGCTCAGTGGTAGAGCGCTTGCCTTGCATGCATGAGGCTCTGGGTTTGATTCCTCAGCACCACATAAGCAAATAGAAAAAAGCCAGAAGTGGTGCTGTGGCTCAAGTGGTAGTGTGCTAGCCTTGAGCTGAAGAACTGAGGGACAGCGCCCAGGCCCAGAGTTCAGGCCCCACAACCGGACCACCCCCCAAAAAGAAAGAAAGAAAGAAAGAAAGAAAGAAAGAAAGAAAGAAAGAAAGAAAGAAAGAAAGAAAGAAAGAAAGAAAGAAAACTGCATACTACTTTCTACAATGAGAATATTAACCTGTATTTTGACCAAGAGAGTACAAAATTTCCTTTCCTCCACACTCTCACAACATTCTTACCTTCTGAGTATTTTCAAGGGCAGGTTTTTCCTATGTGCAGTACCCCAGACTGGCCTTAGAATCAAATCCTCTTACTCCAACCCCCTAAATGCTTGGAATTACAAGCTTTTACCACCACACCTGACTCCTTTGATTTTGTTGATAAGAGTTATAATAGTTATGGAGGAGTATCATAGTAATTTTGAGTTGCATTTCTCTAATGACTTTTGTTCAGAAAGCATTAAGCCAGCATAGAAGTGGTATTAAACACAAATTTGTAAACCCACTGGTGATTTTCAGGGCTTTTTGGAAAGCAGGTCTATTCAGAACTTTCGTCCATATTAAATCAAGTTTCTTGTTAATCTCATCTTTAATATCTCTATACAAAGTGAATATTTAATTTAATATAGTAGAAAGGAAAAATTAAGCAACTCCTAACATTTTTTACTTTTCAATAAAATGATATTGCTTAAATCAATTTCTGTTTATGCTTGAGACTATACTACTTAATTTGGTTAGACCTTTTACAAAGCTTTATATACTTTATTTATTTTATGTTGATTGCTCTTTCCAAATCCTGCATGTCTAATTTTGGTTTCTTTCAGTCTCATGTAGTTCAGATTTCAAACCGAAGAATAAATGGAAGGAAACAAACAAAAAAAGAGTTCCTCTCATCTGATGATGCCTCTACAAGAATGAGGAAAGAGTTCATCCTGCTAAGGATCTATGATAGAATTTCAAAAAGAGAATTCATTCTTCTAGGTTTTCCCTATCTTTGTGATGTACCTTAAATTATATAAAACAAAATATACTGCTCAGATACTCTTACGTTTTATCAGTTTTGTACATTTTCATACGGACTTCACATCTGTCTACAACATTCCTTCTTTATAAATGTCCCTGATATTTTTACACTATCAAGACATAAGATAACCAGTTTGATTTACAGCATGAGAGTTATCCTCTTGGCTTCCTTGGAAGCAGAGCATTGTCAATAGATAACATTACTTCTGGTTGCTCACTTCATGTAATGGTTTCTGTAATACATTTTATTTAGTATTTAAAAAACTGTTGGCTAAACTCAAAAGCTCATTCATAGAAGTTTATGTTAAGTTTTTCACAAGTTTTATTGCTCTTAATTCTTAAGATAACATTTGCTATAATACTAATATTATTACCATTTAAGTGTTGGGAAAAATTGTAATTAAAGGCACTAAATGCATGGCCCAAATACACACAGTGAGGAAAAAAAATGAGTCAAAGTTTCCAAAAGTCTTTCAGCAATTCAGAAAAGGTAGGTAAAATCTCACCATTCTCTTACACTCTAAATTCAATATTAATATTGCTCAAGAAATAACAGCATAGCAATTATTGCCGATGATGATTGTTTTCTGTCACAATTTGTCTTCAACACAGACTGTGTTGGTGACATTGCATTATCATGCACAGAATTGAACTTATACATTGAGTTTCAAAGACAGCCAAATTTCTTCTGTACTACAGTTCCATTTTTCTTTTTAAAAAGTACCAAAACTTTTAAATATCATCACTTTCTGTCTTTTAAGAATCCAAAAGAGAAATAAATTCACATTTAATTTAATAAATTCACCTTTGCTTTTAAAGCAAAGTGCTTTAAAAGTAGGAGATGATAAAAACAGGCCCCCACGAAGTAAATTTTCTTCTACTTTTAAAATTATTCTGAAAACCTTGTGCTGCTTGGTCACACCCGTAATCTTGTTTACTTGAGATATCTACTCAGGAGGCTGAGATCTGTGGATAACAGTTGGAAGCCAATCAGGGCAAAATTATTTTTTGAGATTATTTTTCAAAAAAATTTAATGAACTAGCAAAGAGCCAGGAGTGGAGATGTCGTTCATATAGTAGTTCACCAATCTAGAGAGGAAAGGCCTAGCAAGACCTTAAAGCCCTGAGTTCAAATTCTGAGCACTCCAACACACTTGTGTACCCGTGTGCACACACACACACACATTTATTCAAAATACCCTCGTGTCAGTGTTTTGCATTAATTTATTTGTTAACAAGATTATATGGATAAAATAAGGGATATAAACTCTTCAATCTCAGAACATTTTTATACATTTTTTTAATTTTAAAAATACTGCACAGAGGGGTTACATTTACATGAGCAAGGTAATGAGTACATTTCCTAACAAGCATTGCTACCTCCTCCTTTATTTTTCCCCCACCATCCCTTCTCTCCCACCTCCACAAATACACTCCACTCCTCCTCTCTCCTTCCCCTACCTAAATTGTAAAATTCATTTTTCATCATACGTCTTGTGCATCTCATTGTTACAATGGGTCAACCCATATCCCTATTTAAGCATTTT
Source organism: Dipodomys merriami (assembly GCF_024711535.1). Lineage (NCBI taxonomy): Eukaryota > Metazoa > Chordata > Mammalia > Rodentia > Heteromyidae > Dipodomys > Dipodomys merriami. The sequence continues at coordinate 10,317,329 of NW_027205937.1, forward strand.
GTTGTTTTCTTCTTCTCCCCAAATTAGAGAAACGTATATACAAGATGTAGGTGCACCAACTTCAAATACAGTGAAAAAAGGGGTTATAGCGTGGTTGAGGAACATATAAAGGAACAAAAAAAAATCACATCGTACAGTATAAGTATGTTAGAAATAATAGCAAGATAGAATCACTTGTGTACCTATCTTGGTGTTCGTTTAGCTTAACATCATCTTATCTGGTCAAATGCACATAGCTTAAGACATTTTCTGATAATCCCGGACATATATTAGCTATTGAAAATAAGAGAAACCATGGGACCTATATTTCTTTGGAGTTGGCTTACTTCACTTAAAAATTTTTTCCAAATCTTTCCATTTTCTAACAAATTGGGCAATGTCATTCTTTCTGATGGAGGCAGAGCATGCAATTGTATATATTTACCAGGTTTTCTTGATCCATTCATCTACTGAGGGGCATCTGGGTTGGTTCCATATCTTAGCTATGGTAAATAATGCTGCAATAAACATAGTTGTGCTGGTAGTTTTAGTATGGTCTTATTTGTGATCCTTTGGGTAAATGAACAAAAGTGGGATTGCTGGGTCATAGGGGAGTTTTATGTGGAGTCATTTGAGGAAACTCCATACTGCTTTCCAAAGTGGTTGAAGACTTTTACACTCCCACCAAGAATGCAGTAGGGTTCCCTGGTGGCCCCATCCCCTCCAGCATTTGTTGTTGTAAAAATATGGATTGCTTCACTAATTTTCGAGTCATCCTTGAGCAGGGGCCATGCTAATCTTCTCTGTATCATTCCGATGTTAGTGTATAGGCTGCCGGATTAAGCACAGAACATTTTTTATATAGAAGGTGTAATTTATTTTCTTAGTCAATTCCACAAAAATGTAAATTCAAAAGAATTGTCATGAAATTTTACAATCATGCATTTCTTACATAAGCACACATTTTTGATGTTGGCATAATTTGTGGAGGGGAAGGGGAAAATGTTTAAATAGGGATACAAGTAGACCCATTGCAACAATGAAAGGAACTTTACAACGTTGGTATCTCTACTACTGCCATACCTGCAGATTGTAACTTGATTGCTTCTTTTGAGGTAAGTATCACTATGCCTGGTTCTGCTTGGACTGTGGTCCTCCTAACACAAGCGAAACACATAGCACCCATCAAATGGTTAGAGTTTCTGAAACTTCTTCTTCTTTTTTTTTTTTTTTTTTGGTCTGGGCTTGCCTGGAACTGAAATTCTCTAATCTCTGTTTTCTAAGTAGATAATATTACAGGTTTGAGCCACTTTATCCAGTAAAAGTATACAATTTTAAGATATCTTGGTATTGCCTATATTTGTGCTTAACATATATAGCTAACCTTAATTTTCTCCCTCTTTTGTTTAGTACTCTGAGTTGAAAACATTGACTTTCTTGATATACATGGCTTTGTTTTGGGTGGAATCCCATCACAATCCAAAAAATCTTCCAAAAAGTTTATGTCAAGAATCATGGAAAAGAAGGCTTCAGGTTGGAAAGAAAACACTGATCCTTAACTTATAATTGCAGTATATTTATAGTGTTAGTCAATACTTTCTGAAGTATGAGAAGAGAAGGAAGACAGAAATGTGAAAGATGTCAGGTCTCTGTGGAATTTCTGTAGTTGTCACTTCATGTTATATTCTTCCTTAAAACTTGCTTTATTAAAAGCCTCTGGGTGGATATTAGTTGGACTGATTGGTAACCTTACCCAAGAAATGAAGCTGATTTTAGAAGGCTGATGATTTGGTAAATAAAGGAATGATGAAAATGAGAACAGATATTGTCACAGAATGAGCCGACAAGGTTCATTGCTGAACAGCAAAACAAAGCAGTTTCAAGTCCGATGATGCACATTGGAACATATATAGATAGATATATATATGTATACATATACAAACATACGTGAAAAAGTATATATGCAGTAGAATACAGAGAAAGTTTGTGTGACAAGTATTAAACTATATCAAACTGGTTGCAGGAAAGGTCCAGTAAAATATCAATAGTTTAGCATAGATTTTGCATAGATTTCTAAAGGATGAAAATTCTTCCCTCATTTTATACTTTACAAATATCCTTAGTATATTTTAAGTTTTTTATATTGTAGTTGGAACATGTATATAATGCTGAGAATTGGAATTACATAAAGTATGCAACATGAATAGGCCAGCCAGAATAGGAAAGTTCATTAGATTCTTATTTCCAATTAACCACCAGGAGAAAAGGAGTTCCAGTTCAGATTTTATGTAGAGCACTGGCCTTGAACACAAAACGACCAGTCAGGCCATGAGTTTAAGCCCTAAGATCTACAGAAACAAAAACACAAAATATAACTTGGAGTTAGATATTTTATAATGAAGCATTTTTTATATACTCTACATTGTTAGAAAGACTAGATTTCTGTGTTAGCTTTATAACCTACCATAGTAAATGATATTGTCCATTTATTAAACAGAAAGGCTTACTCAGATTTATAAGTTTGAAGGTTTCAGTGTATGTTCAGTCGGTTTTATTGTTTTGGTGGCCTGTGACAAGACAATGTCAAGGTGAGGAGTATGACAAAAAATGTTTTTGACCTAGAATGATTAAAAGAGAAAAGAAGAAAGAATATGAGAGTGCATGTTCTCATAGGTTTTATTCTGAAGAACTTAATCTCCAGAAGAACTATTCAGGTATTCTCCACAGTCTGGGAGGAAATGGAAAGTCATTTTTCTTTAACACATAGGTCTTTCTGGGGCATTGTAAATTCAAATGGCAACATCTTCACCAATGATAATGACTTGTCCAGGGATGGAAGCAACTAGATATTGCTATAAATTCCAATCAGATCCTTTTTCTTCTCATACCATGAAAGCCTGCCACAATTCCCAATCAAATCCCATCAAAGATTCAAACATTAATGCTGTCCCAAAAGTTCTGTATGCAAACCCAGGTACATTCACTTCATTTAAGACGGCAATAGTATATGAAAATTTTAAGTCTTCCATAGAAAAAAATTCATATTAAGTGAAGTAATCCGGTACCAAAGAAACTTAGGTCTCATGGTTTCCCTTATTTGCAATAACTAGTATATGTCTGAGTCAAGCAGAAAAGGTCAGATAAGTTGATTTTAGGGAAGTGAACCCTAATATATGTATTCAATTTTTTTTTCTTTCAGGTGATTGTTTCTACACATTTATAAGATTATTTCTTTGTTGCTTTGTATGTCCCTCCCCCATGGTATAACCCTGCTTTCACTGTATTTGAGGTTGGTATAATTTGTGGAAGGGAAGGAAAAAAACAAATCGTTTAAATAGGGGTACAGTTGGATCCTTTGGAACAATGAGATGTACAAGTCGTTATATGGAAAAACGAACTTTACAACTTTGGTGGGGGCGGGGAGGAGGATTGCGTGGAGGGGGAGGGGGTGGAAGGATGGGAAGGGAAGGGATGGGAAGGGGGAACCAAGGAGGAGGCTACAATGCTTGATAAGAAATGCACTCATGGGCTAGGAAGGTGGCTCAGTGGTAGAGCGCTTGCCTTGCATGCTCAAGGCCCTGGGTTCGATTCGTCAGCACCACATAAGCAAAAAGAAAAAAGCCAGAAGTGGTGCTGTGGCTCAAGTGGTAGAGCACTAGCCTTGAGCTGAAGAGCTGAGGGACAGCGCCCAGGCCCCAAGACCAGAACCCCCCCCCCAAAAAAAAAAGAAAGAAAAAGAAAAAAAAAGAAATGTACTCATTATCTTGCCCATGTAATTGTAACCCCTCTGTACAGCGTTTTCACTATAAAAAAAAAAAGAAAATTTTAAGTCTTCCAATTACGTTGTCACCAAGGAAACAATTACAATATTTCCTTAAAAAATATCTAGATTGTAGAACACTTTAATCAGAAAATTGAAGGAGTATCCATTATAGGATTTAATTTAAATATTTAGTCACTGAAATGGATATTCTATATCCACAACTTAGAGCCCTTTCAAAATACATAATTACAAACCTCATCCATTACCATCTTCCGTGAAGACAGTCCTTGCTGAAAACAAACCAAATGTGGTAAACCAATTAAAATGTACGCCATTGTCAAATGCTGTTGTTTTAAAGCATGGAAGTGACAGCACAATTAATGCCAGTGAACAGCTGGTTCTAAGGAGTTTGGAAAGTGATTACTTTGTACTCTAGGTGGAAAAATCCACAGATGTTTCCGATTGTGCTTCATTTTGGCATTTGTAAGATATATTTTGGAAAGCACAATGAATGAAAGCATGTTGTTTTATAAAGATTTGCTGGCTGACAAACTAGGGAAAGAAAACTTATTGAAATGTTTCAAATGAGAAGACAGACAATAGAGTGTGTAAAATGTGGTATGCAGCTTTAAATACAGACTGAAGCAAACCAAAGAATGGGAAAACATTTTTCCTTAAATGCTTTCTGGGTATATTGTGCTATACACTATAATGATGAAATGATCATTTCTTTGGAAAAGTCATGAAAAAACACTGTCACCTGTTGAATTTCTTTATAAAGTGAATCTTAAATGACAAGAATGAAGAAATTTAAATATGTTAATAAAACGTTATCAAGTATTACTTTAATTTTTGATTAAAAGTTAAATCAAACTGACAGACTATTAGTCCATTAAGATTAATGTTTCCTGTCATATGTTATTTTCTTTTTGTTCCTCTTTTATGGGTGGTGATTTTTTTTTCAGAAAGTCAACCTAGTCTTAACCATTACCCACAAAATTTATGCTGTCATAGAATCAGAAATTTTTTTTATTAAATTAAGACAATAGTAGGCTCATTTTATGCCAAACCAAACTATAAACACCAAAAACATTTTTCACTAAAAAAACACACAAAAAAATCGTGAGGTTTTGGGGGAAGATGGAGGAGGAGAAGCTGGAGGGTAAACAAGCTCTTACATAGAAAGTAGTTTAAATGTTCCAGTTACACCAAGTGTGCCATCACAGTACAGTGAGTTTGGCCAAAGATGGAAAATCCAGGCAAGATGACAGATCTGAGCACTTGCCAGTAGCCACAGCTGAGGTGGCAGTAGGTACAGCGCCAGTGGCTATAGCCACCATACCTACAGAGAGAGTCCATGACAAAGGCCCCAGATGTGGCTGGTGAGCAGATTCTACTCAACACCAGCAAGAACTGACAAGGAGCAGATATCTTCATCCTGCAGATCACAGACCAGAGATGACCCAGGAACCAACACTCTTACATGAGTAGAATCCTGACATCCTTACTCCTTCTCAGGGATCAGAGGAGGGAAGGCCTCCCCTCCCCCACTACCAGAGATCTCCATCTATGTTACTGACCTCCCCAGGGCTGAGCAGCTAGCTCCAATTCAGGCCTTGGAAGAAAAAAAAAGAGTCATTTAGTAGGTCACAGGAAGTAGACATGACCTGTCAGGCTCATCTCCACACAGGGGAATGTCACCCCACCAAGCCAGTGGAGCCTCTGTGGAGTGATGTCCTTCACATGGTAAACAGAGCCAGAGGCTGCCCCTCCCTACAACAGCCTAGAGAAACAATTGAAACTAAGTAAAAAAAAAAAAAAACACAAAAACCCTGAGAATGGGTTCCATGAGTGTTTCAGGAGTTGCCCCTCAGGGAAAAGCTACCATTTTCTGAAAGGCCCCAACCCTACCTCATCACGGCATTTACACACTGGAGGAAACTGCCATCTCCCTCTTTGGTGATATTCAAAGCATATCTCCCTCCCACTGAATAGCCTGGGAAGAGGATCACAAAATCCTGGGTAAAGCAGAGCATTTTTCTGCCTGCACAAAAAAAAAACTGACTTAAGAAACAAGTCAAGCAAAATGAAAACTAAACACCACAAGCACACCAGAGACTCCACCAAGAGATACGTTATAGACACAGGAGAGATACAGGGTCTTATCATCCCCCCTCCAAAAAAACCCCAAATAAAAGAACTCTTCTTTTTAACCATTTTTTCAATTTTTAAAAGTGATGTTAATTTTTTCTCATAATTTTTATTTTTGATGTGTGTGTGTGGGTTTAATCTCTTTTGACCTTTTGGTCCTTTTTTTATTGTTTTCATTTCTTTCTCTCTCTCTTTCTTTTTGTTTGACATAATTGCTGTTCTGCTCGTCCCCAGATACATACCAGTGGTCAATTATTAGACCTTATCCCCCATTGTGTACATACTTAATCCTGAAATTTATTACTCTATTCAAAAAATCTTAGGCTTAATTTCTTTAATGGCAGTATTATCTCTTTATACCAGTATAATTTTCAATTAACTAATTTTAATTTTCTTTTATTTTTTATTTTTTCATGTTTCCTTTCTATCCCTCCTCTCCTCTCAACCTATCCTTTTCTTCTCTCCATATCATTTCTTTAAAGTTACATAATTTTTAAGTGTTTCACTTCTTAGATTTAAATTTTTGTTTATCCATTTTTTCTTTATTTTTAAAAAATCTCTCTCCAATCATTCTGTACAATGCATTTCCCTCTCAGAGATTAGGACTTGGTTAAATTCACTCTTTTTTTCCACCAGATTTCTTTTTTTAAAAAATTTTTTTGGGGAGGGATCCAGTCGTGGGACCTGAACTCTGGGCCTGGGAGCTGTCCCTCAGCTCTTCAGCTCAAGGCTAGCACTCTACCACTTGAGCCACAGCGCCACTTCCAGCTTTTTTCTTTTTGCTTATGTGGTGCTGAGGAATCGAACCCAGGGCCTCAGGCATGCAAGGCAAGCACTCTACCACTGAGCCACCTTCCCAGCCCAAATTCACTCTTCTTTTACCTCTCCACATCCCTCTAATCCTATTTTTCTCCACAATTCTCCCTAAACCTAATAATTTCTGGTGTGTCAAATCCTTTTTGCTTTTATTACCCTATTAGTCCATGGTTGTTTGATGATGAATAGATTGTATCTGATGTACTAGATTGTATCTGCAGCCATTTTGACTGTGCAACTACAGGACTCCGGTTGATGCTTGCCTTAAAATAGTGGTCTAGCACAAAATTGGTTTACTTTCATACCAAATGGGCAGAACAAGCCAGAAAACGCAAAAAAATGGCAAGTCTGGGTATGTGAATTCCCACTCATGATAATCAGGTGACAGAATATTAATGAATAATCCAGAAGAGAGTACCCAAAAAGCTCTACAAGCCTTACTGGTATACATGGTGAATGAATAGATTGAAAGGTTGCAAAAGACTCAGTGTGAGCGAGATAGAGAGCGAGAGGTGGCAAACCAAAGATTAATACAGGAATCTTGTGAGCATGAGGAAGCTACTCAAAGATTAATACAGGAATTGCATGAGCAGGTTAAAAACAGTCAAAGAGAAATACAGAAATTGCATGAGAAGGCTGAGATCAGTCAAAGAGAAAGACAGGAATTGCATGATTATGAGGAAGCTGTTCAAAGAGTAATACAGGATTTGCGAGAGAAGGATGAGAATAGAGCAAGATCAATAAAGGCATTCATGGAATCCATGAGCAGACAGCTGAATGAATTAAGGGAGACCACAAAGGGAATGCTCAATGGAGCCCAAGAAAAGTAATGGGAGTCCAAGGAAACCATAACGAATCAACTAAGTGATTTGAGAAGAAACACTGACCACCAAATTAAGGAAGTAAAGTTCATACAAGACCTAAAACAAAGCTGCAACAAAGAATTTGAAGCCAGCAAAGCCAAACAATTAGAAGGAAAAGAAATAAAAAACAAAGTAGAAAGTCTTGACAGTTGGTTAGACCATGTAGAAGATCGGATCTCGGGAATTGAAGACAGCTTAGATATTATAGAGAAAGAATGTATAACTATGCAAGACAAATCCAAGAAATAAGATAGATCTATTCAACATTTGGAAAGCACCATCAGAAGGCCTAATCTGAGGGTAATGGGTGTAGAGGAGCACCTAGAGACAGAAGTTAACGGTTTAGGAAATTTATTTCACAGAATCGTAGCAGAGAATTTCCCAAACATGCAAAAAGATAGGCCTATTCAGATACAAGCTTTTAGAACCACCAAACCAGACTGACAAAAGATACTTAAACATGTCCTACACATAGAAAACCAACAAGAGCACAATAAAGGCCAAGAAACAGGATCCAAGGGAATTAAATTAGAACTCAATACTGAAAGCCACCAAAGAAAGTCCTGTAACACATGGAGGCTGAACAACACACAGTTGAATCACCAGTGGGTCATGGAAGAGATTAGAAAGAAAATGCAAATGCTCATGATAGTCCACAAAAATGAACACATAAATTACCAGCACCTCTGGGACACAGGAAATGCAGTACTCAGAGGCAATTTTATACCTCTGAGTTCCTACATCAACAAATTAGAGAGATCTGAAACCAACAATTAATGAGATATCTGAACCTCATTGAAAAAGAGCAACAAAATAAACCCCAATCCAGTAGATTGAAAGAAGTAATTAAAATTAAATCAGAATTAAACGAATTAGAATCCAAAAAAAAAATTAGAAAGAATCATCAAAACAAAGAGTTGGTTCTTCAAAAAAATTAACAAAAATTGACAAACGTTTAGCAAATCTTATCAGAAAAAGAAGAGCGCACACAGAAATAAACAAACTCAGAGATGAGAATGGAAACATCACCACAGAAACAACCAAAAATCCAGAACATTATAAGGGAATACTTCTCAAATCTTTATGCTAATAAGTTTGAGAACCTGGTAGAAATGGACCTTTTCCTAGCAAATATTGACATGCCAAAACTAAACCAAGATGAGTTAAATTGAATTAACAGGCCCATATCATGCATGGAGATAGAAGCAGCAATAAGAGAACTCCCATCTAAGGACCAATGGATTACAGTGGAATTCTACAAGGCCTTCAAAGCAGAGCTCACACCAATACCCTCCAACTCTTTAATGAAATTGAAAGAGAAAGTGCACATGGAACTCATTCTATGAAGACATCCTAACCCTCATCCTAAAACCAGGCAGGGACTCATCAAAGAAAGAGAACTAGAGACTCATTTCTTTGATGAACATTGATGCAAAACTTCTCAACAAAATTTTGGCCAATCGACTTCAAGAATTCATCCAAAAAATCATACACCACGATCAAACAGGATTCATTTCAGGGATGCAAAGCTGATTCAATATATGCAAATCAATTAATATAATAATTAATATAATATATTAATATATATTATATAAGGCCCAAATAAATATAGGTCCCATGGTTTCCCTTATCTACAATAACTAGTATATTTTTGAATCAAGCAGGAATGGTCAGATAAGTTGGCATTAGGCGAAAGATAAGAACTCAAATGGTTTTTTTTTCTCTTGCTATTGTTTCTAGCATATTTCTAAGATGATTTCTTTGTATGTCCCTCCCCCATGGTATAACCCTTGTTTTCACTGTGTTTGATGTTGGTATAATTTGTGGAGGAGAAGGGAAAAACAAATTCTTTAAATAGGGATACAGGTGGACCCATTGCAACAATCAGATGTTCAACACGTTATGTTGGAAAACAAACTTTACAACTTTGGCGCATGGGTTGGTTTGGGGGTGGGGAGTTGGGAAGAGATGGTAAGGGGAAACAAAGGAGGGGCAACAATGCTTGATAAGAAATGTAATCATTTCCTTGCTCATGTAATTGTAACCCCTCTGTACGTATTTTCACAATAAAAAAAAATCATGAAATTTAAAGTAAAAATCCATGTCAATTTTTTGTTGTTGTTGTTGGTCGTGCAGCTTAAATTCTGGGCCTGGGCGATGTCTCTCAGCTCTTCAGCTCATTGATACCACTGTACCACTTGAGCCACAGTGCCGTTTCTACTTTTCAAGTGGGTTATTGGAGATAAGAGTCTCACAGACTTTTCTGCCCAGGCTGGCTTTGAACCACTATCCTCAATCTGAGACTCCTGAGTAGCTAGGATTACAGGCATGAGCCACCAAAGCCCAGATCCAAGTCAATTTGTAAAAAGCAAGCTTATTGAAACTTCTGGCTTTTTCCAATAAACAATCTTACTTTTTAGTATTAGTTTATAACTATGAGTTATTTTTAGATGTTACCGTGAACTTTTTAATAGAATCAAACATAATTTTTACTATTACTCAGTATCTCACAAAATCCACTGTAATTAGCTTTCCCCAAAGTAAATTATTACATACTCCATTACTCACTATTATTACACTCTATATTACGTATAGTGTGAAGTGAAAATAGTTTGGATCATTTCATATAAATTATTAGATGGTATTTTAGCATTATAAATTCACATCTGTGATTTTAAAAGAAGGAAAGAAGATTTTAGAGTTAAAATCAAATATAAATGTGTTGTGTGTCCTAATTAAAGCAAAATTTATGAGTCCATACAGACAAATTTATTTTCTTTCCACTAAAGGCTTTGAAGTAATATTATTGGAAATAGTGAGGCAAGAGGAGGAAGAATTCAAATCATGTCAAAGAATGTGTCTGTTATTCTGCTACCCCCTCCATTAAGAAGACCTACCCGGTCCAGATATCACAAAACTTCAATTATCTCTCTTAGAAATCTATTTGGAAAAGTTCTAAATCACTGATTATTTATGTATTTTCTGTTAAATGAAACAAAATATAGACACAAAACAACTGAAATAAAATGCACACATATGTTGAAGTCACCACAGGTGGAAAAACAACCAACAAAGTAGAACTCCCCCAGGAACAAAAACTTGTTGTGCCTGTTTGTTTTTAAGCACAAAAACCTGAAATACATGTTACCCTTGAGTAGATCCATAAAGATAACTGTGTCTCAGAAATATGGTTGTGTTAATTTGTAATTAAATTCATCTAGATGAATGTAATATAGCAAATCACGTGAATGGGTCAAATTGTTTAAAACAAATGTGACTGTATGTGGAGTGAGAGCTGCACATATTAAAAGAATAAAATAACAAAAATCATGACATACTTAAAAAATTCAGAAATGCAATGAATAAGACCAATGGTATCCATATTGAGACCTAAATCCTACTGATTTAACAAGAACAAAATATGCAAATAATAGAATCTGAGCAGGGTACTTGAGTGTACATAATTTTAAACTACTCCAAATTGTAGAAGACTGAATGTAGGTTATCTAAAGGAAAACATCAACCCATGATATAAATGACATTGAAAATTTCATGAAAAGATAGAAGTAGTTTCTAGAAAATACTATTTTAATAAGTGGTGATCAAAATCTTTCTAGTACTGACAAAATTGCATACCTATTTAGTTAGATCCAAAAAAGACTCAAGTTACGCAAGCTGATTTGAAACTTTGGCAAAGTAGCAGGATACAACTATATCGTTATTATGGATGCTGACTGCGGCATGGAATTAATTTCCTCTTTGATCTGACAAATGAATATATGAAAGAACAGAACTTCAGCTAAATATCAAGACCTAACTAAACATAGAACCAGAAAAGTGATCATGCAAGCCGTATTGCAACTGGGATAAAAGGAATATCAGTCATACTGATTCTGTATTTAATGTAAATGCTGATTTTTTCATAAATTGTTTCCTTTAGCTTGCATTTTTAAAACATTGGTAACTAATTTTGGATTCCTCCTTCAATTTAGTTCTGAGTATAATGTATCACTTCAGTTCCTAACCCATATCCCCAGCACTCACACACACACACACACACACACACACACACATACACACAGGAGCTTCACGATGCACCTGCTTGGTGTGTGGAGTGGAGGGGGATGGAGGAGAGTCTCCTCCAGTGGTGGGGCTGAGGGGAGATTCAATCTCCTGGGCCGGTACTGGGGGTGAGGGGTAGTGCTGAGCTGAGGTAAGGCTGCAATTGCCATGATCTGGAAGCCTTAGGACCTAGTCAGGGGCTGCGATTGTGGCCAGGGGTGGGGGGCAGGGTCCAGGGGAGCAGGGGTCGGGGTCCAGGGGCACACTTTGGTGGCAACAATGGCCAGGGGTCGAGGGGGCAGGGGCGCATGTGCCTCAGGGTGGGGTTGCCCAGGAGAGGAGTGTGGGGCCAAGAGAGAGCTGAGAGAAGAGAGAGCATGAGCACAGGCAACAGTGGAAACGGCTTCAGTGGCTGGCGGCTGCTCTGATCATAGCCTGGGTCCTGGTCGGAAGTGCAGAGCATGTGGCGGCGAGGCATCTATGGCTGCTGAGGCTGTGGCATCTGAGGAGAAGGAGCAGAGGCTGCATGCAGCCCCCCCAAGTGCCAGCAGAGCACCGCCTCCTCCCAGTAAGGCTGCTTTTCAAACATGGTGCTGCCAGCTCTGATCCGCAGAGCTTCTTGCAGTCACTTGGCGGAGATGGTGCACCCCTGGCTTGCTTGTGGCCCTTATTTGGTCCCGGCCCCAGATCCTCAGACTCTGGGTGAGCACCTGATCACAGCCTACAGATTCTTCCAGCAGCACACGTAAGTGGACGCCCTGCAGGCCAGCACCCCGCGATCCACCCCCTGCTACCTCCCCACACCACCTCTGACACACATACAACTGGCCTGTACCCCCAACCCCAGCTGTCAACAGTTCTGACTGGGTGATCACATTTCCCAGGTCTCTCAGCTTCTGCTAGTGCTTCCAGTCCATCTGGTCTCCTTGTACTCCCCAAGAATCTGCCAAGTCGCCCAGAAGTATGTAGGCTGGAAGCAGGGAGTCCATCCATGTATATAGCATTTAGGACCCCATCAAAGTCCCCAACAACCCCCCTCCACCCCAGGTCAGACACCTCTCTGGAGGCACCATGACCCCCTGCTTTGTTTTCTGTCCAGGCTCTGAGGAGCCACATGTCTGGGGACTCCTTCACCCAGCGTCCTGGCCTAGGGTTTTGGTGAATGGGGAGTCAAGGCTAGTTGTTCCCAAGGTTAAGGGTCTGTCCCTGGAGAAAGGGGGAGGCAGGGTGGTTCTGCATTATTAGAGCATTGTTCCCCTTGGGTGGTTGCCCCTGGTTCTGACAAGAGAACCCCCGTGCTTGAGCTGGTACATTGCCCAGATGAGAAACCAACAAATTCAGGAGAGGCACTGCTCTGAGTCTGTGTGTTTAGGTGTGTATGAGAGAGAGAGAGAGAGAGAGAGAGAGAGAGAGAGAGAGAGAGAGAGAGAGAGAGAGAGAGAGAGAGAGAGAGAGAGACAGAGACAGAGACAGAGACAGAGACAGAGACAGAGACAGAGACAGAGACAGAGACAGAGAAAGAGAAAGAGAAAGAGAAAGAGAAAGAGAAAGAGAGAGAGAGATCAATTTCTCATTGTACAGTCACCATGTCTAAAAAGAACAAACGCATTTTGGGGTGGGGTCGGGTTGTGGGGTCTGAACTCTGGCCTGTGCGCTGTCCCTTAGCTCTTCAGCTCACTCAGCTCTTCAGCTCAAGGCTAGCACTCTACCACTTGAGCCACAGCACCACTTCCGGCTTTTTTCTTTTATCTTATGTGGTGCTGAGGAATCGAACCCAGGGCCTCATGCATGCAAAGCAAACGCTCTACCACTGAACTACCTTCCCACCCCGAGCAAAAGTATTTTATTTGTGTGTATTTGTTGTCCTTTTTTCATTAATGCCCAGTATGAGCTCAGCCACAATTCTTGTTTTCTCTTTCGTTTCATGGCTCCTTTAGAGAAGGTTTCAGTAGATGTTCCTTTCCACCACTTTCTTCCCCTTTCCTCCAGCCCACAGTAACTGGTGGGCCTATATGGGTCTCTCCTAGGAGGCCTGTGTGAACTGCAGACCAGAGTGGACACCTGCCCTTCTGTCTTCAGCCAGAAGGCTGATGAGGCTAATGTGACCACAGCCTCACTCTTCCAGACAGTCTGCTCTCATGTGTGTAGTTGGAGCTAATTCAAAGTTGGGAATGTGTCTGCCAAACATAATTAGGGAATGAGATAGGGGGAGTAGGGCAGGGGCTGTGAATCTAGGTCGGTCTGGGAAGTGATGAACGCTGTGACATGGCAGATGGTTCACCATGAACGAGGATGAGAGAGGAATCTTACCCAGGGCATTGACAGTGTCCGTCAACATCTGAACAGGAGGCTCCAGACCCCCAATGGTGGCATGGATTCACTCCCAGGGCAGTGCACTGGTTGGCAGTCCTCCCTCGAGTCCTGCAGACTCCAATCTGTGTCCCTCCTGGGCTGTTTCTAGCTGGGCAATGATAGGCAAATGTGTTCACCCTGCTAGAGCCTGCTTGGGATCAGGACATGGCAGTTAGCTAGGGCTCTCTGAATGCCATTTTCTGTAACCTACTGTAGGCTTTCTGGAAGGAAAAGGGGACTACTGATTTTGGAACCCATTAAGTTTGATTGGGACAAGTGAAATGCCAGATTTCCCAGGGTTTTTTTTTTCCTTGATGCTGGCTATTTCTACTAATGCCTGGAATTCTGGGTCAAATTAGATGGACCATTTTAGACATTAAATTAGACATTCAAAGTGGCACAGGCAGAGTTCCCAAGCCAGATGGTCTCTTGTTATGAACGTGTGCTTTGACTGCCTTTCTCCAGAAGCTGCTGATTCTCCTCCAGCTCTCTCTAGGGTGACCACCACAGTCAAGGATGTCTTGGGGATCAGAGATTGTGACCTTGCCATCCACAGCCTGCCAGCTCTGAGCAGAGACAAATCCCAGGACCTGTACTGGACTCTGGGAGATTCAGAGACCCGGGATCCCTCAGGGATTCTTTCTCTGAAACGTGAAACTTGGGAGCCGGATATGGTGGACCATCCTGTCTGGCCCCAGGGAGTGGAAAGGAGGCCCCTTGAGCCTGGTGCTCACCTAACAGCAACCTTGTTCACACCTGAGTGGGGAATTGAATGCCACATAGCTGGTCAGTGGATGGACAGAGATCTTTGAGAAGATAGACATCCCAGAGGCCCTGGAATTCAGTGAGGACATCATGGCTCATGTCTTTGGAACCAAAACATTTAAGTGCAGTGGCACCAGGAGGGTGGGAAGAGGGAGGAGGGAGAACTGTTGGAGAGCTACATCAGGCTTTGCCCTCACCTAGGATGCTTACCTGAATTGGGTGGGACTTTTCTGTAATATTGTCATAGACAGATGCTCATTTATTTATCCAACAAACCGTTACAGTGGGTGCCAGGTCCGGGGGTGAGGGTCGGGGTTATACACAATTAAAGGTACCAGTGCTGGTTCCACAGCACATGAAGAAATCTTGGTTTGAGCTGGATATCATTGCTACACTACTGTCATCCTAGCTACTTAGGAGGCTGAGAGGGGAGGATTGAGGTCCATACAGGAAAGCCTGTAAGACTCTTATCTCCAACTAACTACCAAAAAGAAAATGCCATAAGTGGATGAGTGGCTCAAGCCTTAGACTGTTGGCGTTGAGTAAAAAGGCTCAGAGACAGCACCCAGGATCTGAGTTCAAGGCCTAAGAGTGACACATAGAGAGGAAAGAGAAAGAGAGGAGGAAAGAATGGAGGGAGAAAAGGAGGAAAGGAAGGAAGAAGGGATCATGCAGGCCTTGGTTTGGAGTCCCTGGATCAAGAGAGCCAACCATGCACAATCTCTGTGGGACAGTTTCAGAGCCTAAAGCCAGTATGAAGGACCAAGCCACTGTCCACTCAGCAACTTCATGACATCCAGGATCTGTGTGGTCGCCGACTGCAGAGGGAAAGAGCCTCGGGTAGACACTATTGCTCAAGGTGGGTCACAGAGTTTCAATCTCCCCTGGCTCACCAAGTTTATTTTCTGGTCAGATAAGAAGAAAGTATCCAAGGGCTAGGGAGGTATAGGGTAAGGGAGTGTCCAGAGTGGGGTAGCAAGGGATAAGCAGGAAGATGAAGAGGGAGGACGATCCCAGATCAAGTGTGTCAGGCCATTGAAACCATGACCTCACCTGAAAACCTAGACCATCAGTGATAGAGCCTTCAACCCAGCCACATGGCTATTAAAAGTCCTGCCATTCTGGGTTCACTGTTGATGACCTCACTGTTGTCCACTGCAGGATGCCTGTGCAGTACATCCTTGAGGACTGGGACTTTTGCTGGCTCAATCTGAAGATGACACCCTCAGTGTTCATTCCTCAACCAGAGACAGAGGTAACCAGGGCACTGGCACAGGAAAGCCAGGGAATGAGGGCAGGAGTCAGACCAGTGTTGCTCTGAGACTTCCTCTATGGGACTCTAGGGTCCCGTGACTACCATTGTCAGAGGTAGAGGTGGGTCTCCTTGCTTTCTAAGGCTTTAGTCTAGATGGCAGATATGCAATTTAGAGAGGGCGGACTGAAGGTCGAGGCTGGTGGAAAAACCAGAGGCACTGGGCCTGAGCAGGGTTGTTTCTTTGAGGATACTCACAACCCAGGAACATTCCTGAGATGGATCAGCCCTTTTCTCCTTCCCGAAAGAGAGGGACCTAGAGCCCTCCAGTCTGCATCCCTTGGCTGAGAAATTCATTCATTCCCATATCCTTTGGTTGCATAACTAGATCTCACCTGACTGCTCGGTGTCAAGGCAGGACAGTGAGAGATCTTCAGTCCTTGATGAGGTCACGGGATCCTCAGTATGAGATTGTACTTGAATGTCCTGACTTGGTGCATGGTCAGTCCCATCTAAGACTGCCATGATCTAGGACATAGAATCCAGAGAATCAGAGCAGAATGGGTCTATTCTGTAAGTTTTGAGTATTATGTGTGAGCTTTGAGCTCCGGTGTGCTCACCTGCTTCCCTTTCTTGGGTGGGTTTATGCTAGAAAAAGCTTAAAACTAGGGCCTTGGCCCATCTGTTGTTTTATGCTCAAAGCTAGCACTCTACCATTTGAGTCACAGCTCCACTTGCAAGGTTTTTGGGTGTTTAATTGGAGATAAGAGTTCTCAATGATTTTGCTGCCAAGGGTGGCAACCAACTGCAGTCTTTAGATCTGTCTCCTGAGGGGATAGGGTGACAGGCATAGAAAAGCATCTTTGGGGGGCTGGGAAGATGGCTCAGTGGTAAAGCGCTTGCCTTCCATGCATGAGGCCCTGGGTTCGATTCCCCAGCACCACATAAGAAAAAAAGCCAGAAGTGGCGCTATACCTCAAGTGGTAGAGCACTAGCCTTGAGCTGAAGAGCTGAGGGACAGTGTCGAGGCCCAAAGTTAAGGCCCCACTACCAGACCCCCCCCCAAAAAAAGAAAAGCATCTTTGGCCGGGTGCCAGTGGCTCATGGCTGTCATCTCATCCTAAGTACTCAGGAGCTGAGATCTTAGGATCAAGTTTCAAAGCCAGCTTGGGCAGGAAAGACCCTCAGACTCTTCTCTCCAATAAAGCACCAGAAAACTGGACATGGTGCTGAGGCTCAAGTAGTAGAGTGTTGGACTTGAGCTGAAGAGCTCAGGGATAGCACCCAGGCCCTGAGTTCAAGCCCCACAACCAACAAAATGAAAGAAAGTAAAACATCATTGCCTGCAAAGGACGGTGGTGGTGTATTTGTGTGTATGTGTGTGTGAGCGGGGGTTGGTAGACATTTAGTGCCCCACTCAGTCATAGTTTTAGATGGATTGTTCCACACTTTTAGTTCATGGCAGCTGATTCTTGACCACAGGTGAAGCTCTGGGTTGGATGTCTACCACCGGACCTCAGTCTCCTCATGGGACAGTTGTGAGGAAATAAGGGACTAATACAGAGGGATCTCTGGAGCAGGGCCAGGCACAGAGGGAGCAGCTGTCAGATATGGTTCTCAACAATTCTGTGAGCATATAACAGGAAGTTACCAGAAAGGGCTCAGATGGGGTCTGTTATTAATCATGAAACAGGCGTGGGATTATGAAACTAAGCTTGGCTGTCTTTCATCATTGCCCTGTCCCATGAGGAAGGGATCCTTCACTCTATTCATTTTTCCAGCTGGGGAAAATGAGTGATGGAAAAGCCAGGTGACCTACTCATGACCCCCAACTGTCAGGAAGCTCGGCCTGATTTCTATGCCATGCTACCTAGAACTGTGGGTGTAATTCAGTGCACTTCTTGGGGTGGGAAGTCCACTTGTCATTTGTGGGGCTTGAATTCTGGTCCTGGATGCTGTCCCTGAGCTCCTCAAATCAAGGTTAGGGCTCTACCACATGAGCAACAGCATCACCTCCCGTTTTCTGTTGGTTCTTTGAGTATAAGTCTCACAGACATTCCTCCTGAGCCAGCTATGAACCACGATCTTCACATCTCAGCCTCCTGTGTAGTTAGGATTATAGGTCTGAGCCACCCGCACCTGGTTTAAGTATAATTCTGGTCCTCTCTCTCTTTCTCTCTCTCTCTGTCCCTCTCTCCCTCTCTCTTTCTCACTCTCAGGAATTGGTTGAATGAGTGCTGGAGGAGGTGGCCCAGCATCCCCATGTGCCTGGAACCCAAGGTAGCCCTCTCATTCTGGAGGTGGGCTGTGGGTCAGGAGCTGTTTTCCTCAGCCTTTTGAACCAGCTTCCTGAGGTAAGCCCCTCTGTGCTCTGGCTAGACCGTGATGGTTATTCATTTTCCATCCCATGAGTCTTGCCCCACATCTCTCTGCTACACTCTTGAATGAAAGTGGATGAGAAGCTGTCCCCTTGTCCCCCTGCCCATCACAATCCCGGGCTTCTGACCTATACCCCCACCTATCTGACAAGACCCTGGATATAAGACAATAAAAACACTCCTGTATACTACCCTTTGCTGGGGAGTGTTATTTTGGTTAGGGGGGCGGGGTTCAGAGGAAAGACCCCAGACCTGAAACATCCCAGGGGACATTTGTTCTTATGAGAAAGCCAAGTCATTGCTGTGGACTAGGACGAAGCCTCCATCAGACTGACCCAGAACAATGCTCAAAGATAGGTAGGTTTGTGAAGTATCAAACCCACTCATGTCTGCTTCCTACTCCCAACAAGGAGATGTAGTGTGAGTGGCCCGGCCCAGGGCCTAAGGGATTATAAATGGATGGTGGCAGTCAGGAGCTCATGGCTCCCACCCATCATCCTGGCTCTTTGGGAGGCTGAGGTCTGATGGTCGTGAATAAGAGCAGCCCGGGAAGGAAAGTCCATGAGATTCTTATCTCCCATAAACCACCTCCCTCCTCAAAACCACACACAAAAAAGCCAGATGTGGTGCTGTGGCTCAACTGGTAGAGCTCAGCTTTGAACAAAAAAGCTCAGGGATAACACCCAGGCCCTGAATCCAAGCCCTAGGACCAACACAATCATGAAATAAATGAATAGTGTACATCTTTTATCTGACTACCAAGAAAGATGTATTCAGTTTTCTCACTGGTACATGTAGACAAAGGTAAGGAGCTCCCTTTGATGGTCCCCCAACCCTCTCCTTCTCTCCTTTATCTGTCCAGGCTTAGGTTGCAGGACAGAATTCAGATCATCTCCCTGGATGTGACCTTAGGTACCCTCCCTCATCCACCTCCCTTGGGGTCAGAATCCTGGATGCACTCCCTGCTGGGAGGATGAGGTACCACAGAGATGAGGGTAGGTATGCCCAACACTCACACACATACACACACACAAACACACAAACACCCCTAAGCCAACTCAGACTAGCCTTTTCCAAAGCCACTTTATCTCCTTGGATTAACTGACCTAGGAGAGGAAATTGATCCCCTGGAACTGATTATTTTAACTTGGGCTTGTTAGTTGACAGGAGATAAACAGGAGCAAACAAAACCCAAAAAGCCTTTGGTGTCTGTCACCTGGGATTCAGGCTCATGCCTGTCATCCTGGGTACTCCAGAGGCTGAAAACTGAGGATCACAGTTTGAAGCCAACCATAACCTGGAAAGCCCGTGAGACTCTACACTCCATGGAACCACCAAAAAGCTAGAAATGGAGCTGTGGCTCAAGTGGTAGAGCACCAGCCTTGAGCAATAAAACTCAGAGAGACAGCTCCCAGATCCTCAGTTCAAGCCCACACAAACAAATGGCCCTGTCTTGTTGCCCACAGATTGTTCAGGCCTTGAGGCCCCTCTCACAGAGTGTGATACAACACCTGTCCCTGGGTGGTGTATCAGGGCCTTCAGAAATCTGGTGGTGGAATCCAGGGCTTCCCCTTCGTGCATTCTCAACCCACACTGGCTGGAAGGCAGAGCCTGACAAGGCTGGCAGCCTGCACAGCTGAGAGGCTCCAGCTTTTCCAAGGTGATCAGAAAGGGCTTCTTGGAGACAACACTTGAAAAGGGGGTCTTGCTTAATTAGGAGGATCTGAAGGAAGCACAGAGAACAAAGGTGCTACAGATGATGGGCAACATAGCAGAGCATGTTCATTTCCAGCCAGGGCTGCTGGTGAGAGACTTGGTATAGATGTGTGAGACTGCCACAAGACAGGCCTGAGGGGTCACAGAAGAACAGCTATCCAGGGTTGGGATTTAGTTTTAGAGGTTGAGGGCTGGCCTAGCACACAGGAAAGCTTGGGTTCCATTCCGAGGTCCTGCATACACAGAAAAAGCTGGAAGTTGCACCGTGGCTCAGGTGAAAGAGCACTCCCCTGCAGACACAGAAAGTCAGGGACAGTCCCGGGCCATGAGGTCCGGCCCCACGTCTGTCACCATA
This sequence comes from Dipodomys merriami, assembly GCF_024711535.1. Lineage (NCBI taxonomy): Eukaryota > Metazoa > Chordata > Mammalia > Rodentia > Heteromyidae > Dipodomys > Dipodomys merriami. The sequence goes on from NW_027205937.1 coordinate 10,337,781, forward strand.
AAATAGTTCTCCCAGAGACCTTTGTGACAAGTGGATGGCTAGGCCCTGAAGCTCTTAGTAGATCCATCCGTGCTTTGTGTCTCCTCTGACAGAGAGGAGCTGGACAGTCCTTCTGCCCTGGGTACCCCTGGGCCCGGTTATCAGCAACCTCCCAACGTCTTCCACTGGGACATGGAGCAGCTGACCCAGAAGTCCTCAGGTATCGGTTGGGTGGGGCAGGGGGACATAGGGCAGGCCCCAGAACTCCTTGTGGGTCTGATCTGTCCTGGAAGACCAGACAATTTGGAGGAGGCAGATGGGAACTTAGAGGGGTTAGTGAGGTTGAGGGAGCCCTTTAATTGCCATAGCCACACCCAGATTCTAGCCTCCCTTTGCTGTCCCTGAAGGAGGTAGAGGGGTGTCTAGGTGGTAGTGTCTAGAGGAGGACTAGGTGGAAATTCTGAAGGACTAGACACCATAAGCCATGAGCCGGTGACTCACGCCTGTCATGCCACACCTGTCAACCTGACCGGTTGGGAGGCTGAGATCCAGAGGATTTCATTTCCCAGCCCAGGCAGGAAAGTCCCTCCAGATCCTCATCTCCAATCTCCAACCGGAAGTGGCACTGTGGCTCAAGTGGTAGAGCACTGACCTTGAGGAAAATTAGACATCAGGGACAGTACCCGAGCTCTGAGTTCAAGACCCTCAACCAAACAAAAACAAAAACAAAAAACAAGAAAGAAAGAAAGACACGCTTTTTTTGCTTGCAAGAGATGGTGAAATAGTACAGTAGTTGTGGTTGTGAGACCAGATGCTGGCCTCACAGTACAGACATTTCTAATAACTCACCAGGTTTACCCCAGTGTGAAGCCACAGCAGGGTGGGTGGTGCCTTACCAAGAACTCCAGAGGTCGTCGTTTGTGGCAGGCAGGGAGTGGGTGAATGGGAGCAGGGGTGGGATGGTAGTGTCAATTATATGCTCTCCATCCATGGAAGAATGGTTTTGGATGCTGGTGACCAAGTCTGAAGTGTAGGGTTACATTTTGTTTGTGTCTTGATGAGTTGGGTTTTCCCTTGGTATAAGAAGGTGGCTGCAGAGGAGGCTACAATGCTTGATAAGAAATGTACTCCTTATTTTGCCCATGTAATTGTAACCCCTCTGTACAGTATTTTCACAATAAAAAAAGAAAGAAAGAAAAGTGTGGAAGAAAAAAAAAAAGAAGTTGGGTGTGCCCGGGCACTGCCAGTGGCTCACAACTCTCATCCTAGCTACTCAGGAGGCTAAGATCTGAGGATCATGGTTCAAAGTCAGCTTGGGCAGGAAAGTCTGTGAGACTTCATCACCAATGAAACACCAGAAAATTGGATGTGGTGCTGTGGCTCCAGAAGTAGAGCTCACACGTTCATCTGAAGAGCAGAGGCCCTGCTGGCAGGCCCAAAATTCAAACCCCATAACCTACAACCAAACAAAAGGTAGCTGAATTTTCTGCATAACAGTGTGTTGTGAACCATTCTAGACATGTGAGAGGCTCTGAGTTTTGTCTACAGTTGGTCTGATGATGGTAGTGCCATCATCTCTGGGGTGGAATACTCAGGGTGCTCAGGGACTGCTAAGGCTTTGGGCTACCAGTGTGTGTGTCTTTGTGTTCGTGTGTCTTTTGTCTGTGTGTGTCTGTGTGTTTGGATGTAGAAGACCTGGGCCTAGAACTCAGGGTCTAGGTGAAGTTCCTATGCTTCTGTGCTCAAGATACTGCTCTAACATTTGGGCTGCAGCTCCATTTCTGGCTATTTGGTGGTTCATTGGAGATAAGAGCCTCACAGACATTTCTGTGCCGACTGGCTCCTGAGTAACTAGGATGACAGGTGTGAGACACCAGTACCATATTTTTGTGTGTGAATATGTGTGTGTGTGTGTGTGTGTGTGTGTGTGTGTGTGTGTGTGTGTATTTCCCTCATCTTTCTCTGTCCCCTACCTGGGTGCCTGTCTTTCTGGCCTTGGATGGTGCCCCTCCTGCACCCAGACTTTGCCTTTAGCCTCCTATCAGGGTCTACAATGAGTCCTAAATTGACAGAGACCTGAGTTCAAGCTTTTCTTTGGGGCCCAAGTCCAGCTGTCCAAATCTTTGGCCGTCTCCAGGGGATTCTGTGTCAGCCGGTCCAGCTGCAATAAAGTCTTGCCTGTCTCTGGGTGGGGAACTCAGACATGGGATGTCCTGCCCTTTTCCTCAGCTAGACCTCTGGCTGCATGTCCCTCTCAGCAGGCTGGCAGTGGAGTGGGGGAAGGGGGTTGCCAGTGGCTCTGGCCAACTCCAGCTTGATAGTGGACTGACGGCCACCCAAGCAAGGAGGATTCCGGGCTACATTGGAGGTGAGGCCAAGGTGGCTTGGAAGTATCTGTTAGTGTCTAGGAAATGTTCACGTACTTTATCGCAGGCAAGTCAATCTTCCAGCCCCAGCTGGGCCTCTCCAATCCTTTTAGAGAATTATGGATGCCCAGAATAAAAGGCACAGAAATTAGATTCCAGGGCCAGGGAATTGGCGGAGGAGAGACTGGTATGGCCAATACCTCAATGTTCTGGGGCATTAGCCTTGATCTGGGTATGCCCTCATTTTGCACATCACTTCTTAACCCAGAGCTGGCCAGAAACAGGCCACTTGTGGTGCCACTGTGGAAGTGGCAGGAGTGGAAGTGAGATCTAGTATGATCAAAATCTGGATTTACGGCCTGGGGGGGGGGGTTAAAAGATGTCTTGTAAAAAACAACTCTTAGAGCTGGAACTCAGGGCCTAGGCACCGAGCTTCCTTTGCGCAAATCTAACACTCTACCACTTGAACCACAGCTCACATTTCATCTTTTTCAGTAGTTTAGTGGAGGTAAGAGTCTCACGAACTTTCCTGCCTGGGCTGGCTTCAAGCTGCCATCTTAAGAGCTCAGCCTCTTGAGTAGCTAGGATTGCTGGCATGAGCCACTGGCACCTGCTAAGGATGTTAGTGTGTGTGTGTGTGTGTGTGTGTGTGTGTGTGTGTGTGTGTGTGTGTGTGTGTGTCTGTGTGTCTGTGTGTGTGTCTGTGTGTCTGTGTGTATGTGTGTGTGTGTTTACCAGGGCTTGAACTCAGAGCCTAGGTGGTATCCTTTAGCTTGTTTGCACAAGTTGGTGCTCTACCACTTTTACTCCAGTAGCTCTGCTTCCCACCTTTTTGGTGATTCATTATAGATAAGAGTATGCCCAGGCTAGCTTTGAATTTGATTGATCCTCATGTGTCAGCCTTGAGTAGCTAGGATTATAGGCATGAGCCACTGGCATCCAGCTGCAAGGATGTCTCTTCATACTGTCTTCTGTTCTAACAGCTGTCTACTTGCCCTGGCCTAGATCTCTGATCTCCACATCAGCTCCCAGCAGCCCTTGACTGTGTGGAGAACATAAAGCTCAAACCTGTCAAGCATCCTATTTCTATGTCCTCAGGGGAGGGTAAGTTTCCCTTGAAGCCTGGAGAAGTAGGGGTAGAGGGAGGAAGGTTAGCTGTAGATGGGAGCTAGGCTGGGAGAGAGGTACACTGTCTTAGCCAAGAAGAAATGTGTGGCCAGATGTTAATAGCTTATGCTCTCCTATTCTGAGCTCCTGAGGAGGCTGAGATCTAAGGATTGGCATTCAGAGGCAGCCCAGCTCATTTTTCTTTCTTTCTTTCTTTTCATTTCTTTTTTTTTTAGTATCTGTAGGATCTATTTTTTTTTTGTGTGTGAAAATACTGTACAGAGGAGTTACAATTACATAGTCAAGATAATGAGTACATTCTTATCACCAGCTCATTTTTCTAAAGTGTGTGAGACTCTCCTTTCCCAATAACCTCCTGAAAGCTAGAAGAAAAGGTGTGGATCAAGTGGTAGATTTGCTAGCCTTGAATGAAAAAAGTGAGGGACAGAACCCGGATCCTAAGTTCAAGCCCTAGTAACAAGATGTGCCCATGCACACACACATGCACACACACACACACACACACACACACACACACACACATATACACACACACACACTCACACACACACACACACACTCACACAGGAAGGTGGTAATGATGAGTTGAGCTAAAACTGAGGGCAGCCCAGAGGCACAGTCATAATAAACTCTTGACATGTCAGTTATTTCTCCCCAACTCTTTCTTGGCCTGAGGGGTCTGGGCCATAGCAGTAAGTTCCATGGAACTTGCACATCCATCCATACCTAGGGTACAGGACCAAGGGAAGAACACGATGGATGCTCGTTTATACTCAGTGCATGATTGCAGACCTTCATCTGCCACTGAACATTGGTGAGGAAAGCAATGCTCTGAGCCCTGGGACTCCTGGGATAGCCACTGCTACAAGCAGCAGCCAGCCAGCTGTGGATTCCTGAGCCTACAAGTCTTTCATGAGCCCAACTCAACACCCACCCAAGGTGTGACTGACAAATTTTCCCCCATGCCATCTTGCAGCTCTTGCCCTTCCTGGCCCAGAAACCTGGCATGAAATATTGATTCACTGCTCAGATCCACACTGCACCCATGACAGATGCCATTCTGATGACCTGGCCAATGACATCCGTGCCCTAAGGCTAGATCCTTCTCTGCTACTTTGGCTCGGTCTGTAGGCAAAAGGCTCCCAAAGAGGATGCTTTCTAGACTTGTAGGACACCTAGATATTGGGACACACTTAGGGGCCCACTGGAAATTACTCTGCCTAAAGCCACAGAGTGAGGTTCAAGCAGGCCAGGTGTTGGTCATGGAGCTTGAACTCTGGGCCTGGGAACTGTCCCTTCAGCTCTTCAGCTTACCAATTGAGCCACAGTAACACTTCCAGTTTTCCTGTGGTTCATTGGAGATTAGAGTCGCCCGGATTTTCCTGCAGGGGCTGGCTTTGAACCATGTTCCTCAGATCTCAGCCTCCTGAGGAGCTAGGAGGATAGGCATGAACCACCAGTACCCACTTATTTGGACTTTCACCCCAGTGGACTAAGAACTCCTGAAAACTTTTCTTTTTTTTTTTTATTTGCAAGTACTGGGGCTTGAACTTAGATTCTGGGCTCCAGTCTCTTTAATTTTTGCCTCAAGGCTGGCACTCTATCACTTGAGCCACAGCTCCATTTCTGGCTTTTGGTAGTTCATCAGCAAGAAGAGTCTCACTAACTTTCCTCCCCTGAGCTGGCTTTGACCCACGACTTCTGAGCTCAGTTTTTGAGTAGCTAGGATTTGCAGGGGTTGAGCCACCACTGGCATTGGGCTAGAAGCTTTTCTTAAGCAAGTGTTCTTCCCTGCATTTGCCCTGACTCCTCCATGCAAAGGAGGCCTGTAGGTCAGGAGCTGTGAAAAATAGACTTCCAGCCACAGGAAATGGCTGGGGTCCATGGTGAAAAGCCAAGCTAATCTTCCCTCTAGGCCCCAATCTGGGACCTCCACCATCTGCCCTCCGAGTGACTCAAGTACAAACCTTGGGCCTGCCTTGAATGTCTTGCTGGACTTGTCTGAAGCCACAGAACCTTCTTTCCACCCACACCACCTATTCTACACTACACCTCTGGAAACTTTATGCATGTTGTACCTTCTGCCTGAGGCTCTCTATCTTGTTCCACATCTTAGAACTCCTGTGGAATTTTGGCACTGGTTATATCACTTCCAGGAGCAAGTCTTTCCTTCCCTTCTCCCTCTTTTTTGTTTTTTAATATTGAGTTGCTAGAGATGGAACTTATGCAGGCTGACTGGCAAATGCTCTAGCTTGGTGTGTGTGTGTGTGTGTGTGTGTGTGTGTGTGTGTGTGTGTGTGTGTGTGTGTGTGTGTGTTTGCCAGTCCTGAGGTTTGAATTCATGGCCTGGATGCTATCCCTGAGGATTTGTGCTCAAGGCTAGCACTCTATTCCTTGAACCACAGCTCTACTTCTGACTTTTTGGGTGTTTGATTGGAGAAAAATGTCTCAGATAGACTTTCCCGCTTGCAATTGTGATCCTCAGATCTCAGCCTCCTGAATAGCTAAGATTACAGGGGTGAGCCACCAGCAACTGTCCTCTACCCTACATCTTACCTCTAACCTTGGCCCTCCTATGAGTACCAGAAGAATATGTCTCACCAGGCTCACTTTTTTGCCAGTCTTGGGGCTTGAACTCAGAGTCTGTGCATGTTCCTGAGTTTCTTTTGGTCAAGGCTAGCACTCTTTATCACTTAAGCCACAGTGCCACTTTTGGCTTTTTCTGTTTCTGTGATACTGAGGAATCGAACCCAGGGCTTCGTGTGTGCTAGGTAAGCACTCTACCCCTAAGCCACATTCACAGCCCACGACTCACTTCTGACAGGAACTATGAGGGTGGGCTTTATTGGCTTACCCCGTTTGGAGCAGAAATCGCTGGCTATTTCATATCGTTGCCAGGATTTGGGACCAGCCTGTTACTCGGCAATGAGGAATGGTAAATGAGGGATAGCCATCAGGCCCAGAGGAGTAGGCTCACATATCCTACAGAGGGATAGAGAATATGGAGCCAGAATCTTTGACAACTCCTACAGCCTAGGAACTGTGGTCTCCCTGGAGACAGTGGCTGGCTGCTAGGTGTCCCGATGGGACATCTCAACCAGAACATAAGGCACGTGTTGCACAGCCCAGGCAAAGCCCACGGGGCTTCAGTTATTAAATGGCAGAGAAGGATGCTTTTTTCAAGCTGCTTACTCAGATTTAAGACTCTCTGAGGACTTGCCCAAGTTGGGGGGATGGACATGGGCAATCTGCTGAATGCCCATCATCCATACATCATCCATCCATTCACAGAGACATGGAGTTATCGCCTCCTTTTTTTGCGAGGGGTGAGGCAGGTCCAGGGTTGTACTATGAGCCTAGGCCCTGTCCCTGAGCTCCTTTTGTTCAAGGATAGCACTCTGCCCTTGAGCCACAGCCCCACTCATGGTTTTTTTTCTTCTGTGATCTCTTACAAAGAAGAATGTTGTGGACTTTTCTGCCCATGATGAATTCAAATTGGCATTCTCTACATCTCAGCCTCAAGAGGAGTTAGGATTATAGGCAGGAACCACTGACACCTGGCTTTCTTTTCTTCTTGTTCTTTTCTTCCATCGTGACAATCTGAAATCTTCACGGTGTCATTCCAATGGTTTGCATTCAAAGTAATCTACCCAGGCCTGGAATTCGAAAGCTATGACTGTCACCCACAAATGGAGGGAGATCTTGATGAACTTATTCCTGTTCATGTGAATACTAACGGAATGTTATAAAAGTAATAATTAAATTTGCACTTAATTCATGATTCTATTTTAGAATGCCACACAAAAATTATTGGATTTATATCTTCCATTCTAGCACAATGGTATGATTAAGGATATTGACTAAGTTTTAATTAATGCTTTTATAAGTATTCAAACATGATACTTCATTAAATGCAGTTATAATTTAGTAACTAATAATTGGTAATAACATATATAATTTAATAATATCCTCACATTCCCTCTTTGTATGTGTGTGTGTATATATATACATATATAGAGAGGTATATATGTGTATATATATATATAATATCAATCTACACATGTATCTATTAGGCACTACTGTGGCTTGATCACAGGTCTTCAGAATTTCCTGGATGCTCAGTTTGCCGGAGGATGGTGTGCTAAGACTGTACCCCATTTATGGATAGGGCATTTTAGGCTGAGTTGAAATCCCAGCATGGCCAAAAATTTATTTGTGGAGTAAGAAGCCAATTTGACACATTATTTTTCCTTCTCTGTGAAAGTTCTTGGTCTCAATACAATGTATAATTCCATATGCAAATATGACGTATGTGATATGATGTAATAAAGGAAGTGTTATATGCGTAATAATACTAAATAAATAAGGGTAATAAATTTCATATGCAGTAGAACCCATATATGTAAATAGATCTCATATATATGAATATTATTTTTCCAGTGATGGGGCTTCAATTCAGGCCCTGGGAACTGGTCTGAATTTCTTTTTTCTTTTTTCTTTCTTATTTTTATTTTGCCAGTCATGGTGCCTGAACTCTAGGAGTGGACACTGTCCCTCAGCTCTTCAGTTCAAGGAGAGCACTCTACCACTTGACCTACAGTGCGACTTCCAGCTTTTTCTGCTTATGTGGTGCTGAGGAATTGAACCCAGGGCCTCATGAATGCAAGGCAAACACTCTACCACTGAGCCACCTTCCCATCCCCATGAAATTCTTGTGTTTAAGGGTGGTTAGCTTTCCCCTTCACACACAGTGTCACAAAGTTACCTAGACCCTCACTTCAAATCCCAGGCCTGCTAGAAAAATGGTGCTAGAAAAATGGTAGGGTCGTATTGTTATTATTACTTTTTTTTGGCCTAGCACAGGGCTTGAATTCAGGTCTTCCCATCTCTGCCACAGCTGATCATTGGATCCTACTACCCTACTTCAAATTTCGGGGCTGGCAAAAAAATAAAAAAATAAAAAGGAGAAGGATAAAATTGAGAAGTTCAAGAAGGTAGTTTTACTTTTTTTTCCTTTTGTATTGTGACCACCTGGTTCTAAATGACAAGCCCCAGAATGTGTACATGACATTGCATTGCTAATGTTAGGTGGGCTATTAGGGAAGCCATAGCTGAAACAAGCAACTTAGGCCTGGAGGTCGAATCTTGGAACTGCCACTAATGAATGATGGGAGGTTCTAAGAAATGCATTCTGCTATACATCCGTACAAATGGAATGTTATAAAAGTAACATTTAAATTAGTAGTTTGTGTATGATTATATTATAAAAGTATACATAACAATTATTCTACATTGATTAATTTTCAATTAATACTTTATTATGTATACAATCATGATACTTAAAAAAGGAAGGAATAATTTAATTGCCAATAATTGGTAGTAATATCATATATGCAGTTTCAATATATAGAGACATCTCTTTTGTTTTATACATACTCATCTATCTATCTATCTATCTATCTATCTATCTATCTATCTATCTATCTATCTATCTATCTATCTATCTATCTCTATCTACCAATCTACACATTTATCTATTTATACACTTGTCAATCCTGGGGCTCAGTGATAGAGTGCTCACTGAGTATGTGCAAAGTCCTGGGTTCCATTCCTCACTACCACTTGCACAGAAAAATCCAGAAATCATGCTGTTGCTCAAACAGTCGAGTACTAGCTTTGAGCAGAAAATTTAGGGACCGTGTCTAGACACTTACTCAAGATGCAAAACTGGCACCAAAACAAAATGATAGAATGTACTGATTGCAAAGATATAAGGATAGGACTGCAAATACATCATCGTAGAGCAAGCTAGGAGTCTGGTGCTGAGAGCTGCCATCTAACATGACTTAGCAAGAGGTAAACTGCTGCAACCCAGCTACACAGAACCAGATACTTGTGGCTCTCTCAGCCCTGTCATCCAAGATACTGGGAGGCTGAGATCAGACACTGGTGGTTTTAAAATCCAGCCCTGACAGGAAGTCTGAAAAACTCTGAGCTGTGGCTCAAAGTGGTAGAGCTCTAGCCTTGAGCAAAATATTTTAGGATAGTACCCCCAAACTTCAGTGGAATCCCAGTGGCTGACTGCCCACCTCCCCCCAAAAAACCCAACCCTCTAAATCATTAGATGTGAACTTTGTGTAGTTTGGTGACACTGATGAAAGCACCCTAATTCTAATGATAACATGTGGGATACAGCTATGTCATGAGTCTTATATGAGGAATGGTGTACTGAGTGCATTCTTGTATCTGGTCCTTGTAAAAGCTCCACAGATTATTGTGCAGATGAGAACCTTGAGTTTCAGATATGTCCCCATGTCAGTGCCAAAATGATGTACGTACTGAACTCTAGTGAGTTTTCTCCTGCAGACAATTGTTTTGGTTTATTTTTCTCCGTCATGAACCTTGAACTCAGGGCCTAGCCACTGTCCCTTCCCTGTTGGGCTCATGGCTAGCACCCTACCAAGGGGACCCAAGGACATCCATACAAATGTGTTACAGTCTAGGCATCTGTGGCTGATATCTGTCATCCTGAATACTTTGACACATTTTTTTCCTTCTCTGTAAAAATCCTGGGTCTCAGTATGAAGTATAATCCATATGCAAATATATCCATGTGATAAGATGCAATAAATTAATAAATGTTATATATGTAATAATACTAAATAGAAAATAAATAATGAATAAATAAGGGTAATAAATGTCATATGAAGTAAGCCCATGAATGTAAAAAATCACATATATGAATATTAATTTTTCTAGTGCTGGTGCTTAAATTCAGGCCTGGATACTGGTCTGAAATTCTTGTCTTCAACAACAGTGAGCTTCCCCTCCCCCACAGTGTCTCAGAGTTTTCCAGACCCTGAGTTCAAATGCCAGGCCTGCCAGAAAAATGGAGCAAATTACAAGTCACGGCCTTAATTTATTTTGTCCAGGCCCTAGGCTTGAACTCAGCTTGGGGCAATTCTGCCTCAGGTTCGATCACCCTAGGCTGGGGTGCAGCCAATGGACCCACAGACCATTCTGGGATCCTAGGACCCGAGTTCAAATCTCGGGACTGATAAAAAAAAAAAAAAGGAGAAGGGTAGGGAAGGTGGCTCAGTAGTAGAGTGCTTGCCTTACATGCATAAGGCCCTGGGCTCGATTCCTCAGCACCACATAAGCAGAAAAAAAGCTGGAAGTGGTGCTATGACTCAAGTGGTAGAACCCTAGTCTTGAGCTGAATAGTTAAGGAAGTGTCCAGACCCAGATTTCTGGCCCCAAAACCAACAAAAAAGAAAAAAAAAAGGAGAGGTGGGGGAAAAAAGAATAAGGCTAAAACTGGGAAGTTCCAGAAGGCAGTTTTACTTTGTTTTTTCCTTTGCATTATGACCATCCTGGGTCTAAATGAAAGGGCCGGGAAAGAGTATGTGACCTTACACTGCTGAAGTTTGGTGGCTTTCAGGCAAGCCATAGCCAAAACCAGCAACTTAGGCCCAGGGTTCAAATCCCGGGACCGCCACCTACAAATGGTGGGAGATCCTAAGAAACGCATTCTGACATACATCCATATGAATGGAATGTTGTAAAAGTAACAATTATATTAGTAGTTAGCATATGATTATATTTTAAAATTAGAAACAATAATCATAGTACCTTGACTAATTTTCAATTAATACTTTATTATATTTTCATCAATGAGAAATGAAGGAATAATTTAATTATGGATAATTGGTAGTAATATAATATATGTAATTTAGTAATATACAGATATCTTTCTTATTTTATACATACATATATATATGTGTATATATATAAGCTATCTATATATCTATTTCTACACTTGTCACTCCTGGGGCTCAGTGGTAGAGTGCTTGCCTAGTATGTATGAAGCTCTGGGTTCTTTTCCACACTATCACATGCACAGAATAGCCGGAAGTGGTGCTGTCACTCCAGCACCAAAGAAAAGTTAGAATGTTCTAACTTTATCTATACAAGGCCAGGACTTTAAATACTTCATGACAGAGCAAGCTGGGAATCTGAAGATGACGGCTGCCATCTATCCTGACAGCCAGATGTTAACAGCTGCAAACCAACACCATTGAACTAGATGCTGCTGGCTCACCCGTAGCTGCTCAGGGGATGAGATCTGACACTGGTGGGTTGAAAACTCAGCCCTGGCAGGAAATCTTTGAGATTCTGAGCTGTGCCTGAAAGTGGTAGAGTTCTAGCCTTGAGGAAAAGATCTTAGGACAGTACCCACAACCTATGAGTGCAACCCCTGAGTCTGATGACCCTTCCTCCTCCCACCCCCCGACTAACCATCCATCCAAACAATTAGATGTGAACTTATGTGGTTCATGACATGTTTCTGAAGGAATGGTGATACTGATGAAAGCATCCTATTTCTAATGACAGCTTGTGGGATACAGCTATATGAAGATTTCTTCCTGGGGTGCTGGGTGCTGAGTCCTTCCTGGGGTGCTAGGTCCTTCACGGGGTGCTGTGTGCTGAGTCCTTCACGGGGTGTATTCTTTCATCTGATCCTTGTCAGAGCTCCACAAGTAAGATGATTGTGCAGATGAGAAACTTGAGGCACAGATATTTCCCAAGACAGGGTCAAATTTATCTATGTACTGAATTCTATTGAGTTGTCTCCTGCAGACAATTGTTTTGGATTAGTTTTCTCCATCATGAACCTTGAACTCGGAGCCTAGACTCTGATTTTCCTCTTATGCTCATGGCTAGCACTCTACCACGCAGAGCCAAGGACCCCCTCACAGCAAAGTGTCACGGGTTAGGTGTCTTTAGCTAAGGTCTATCATCCTGCCTGCTCAGGAAGCTGAGGATCTGTGTTCAAAACTATCCCACACACAAAAGGTCCAATGACACTATCATCTCCTATTTACCACTTAGAAACTTGAAGTGGAAGCTGGGTGCCGGTGACTCATGCCTGTTATCCTAGCTACTTACTCAGTAGGCTGAGATCTCAGGATCACAGTCAAAAGCCAGCCTGAGAAGGAGAATCCTTGAGATGGTTATCTCCAATGAACCACCAGAAAACCTGAATGGGCTCTGTAGCTCAAGTGGTACAGCTCTCCACTTGAGCTGAATAGCTGACTGACAGCACCCAGGCCCGGACTTCAACTCCTCCAACTTACAAGAAAAGAAAGAAAGAAACCTGAAATACAGTGCTGAGAATGGGTTTTAGGGGTAGAGTACTTTGCATGTATGAAACCCTGGCTTGGAATCCTCAGTGGCACATCACTAGAAAAAAGTCTGTAGTGGCTCTGTGGCTCAAGTGGTAGAGTGCTATCCTTGTACAGGAGAAACTCAGGTACAGTGCTCAGGTCCTGAGTTCAAGCTCCAGGACTGGTATATGCACACAAATTACCATCTCCCCTCCCCCCCCACACAGATACCGGAAGTGAAACTGTGACATCAAAAGGTTAAGCACTGGGAAGTAGGTCCTGAGAGGAGACTTGATCTGGTACAGCTTCTTTCAAGGCTTTGCCTTTGTTATAGGGATTTTAGAAAAACAACTTTAAACAAGGTTAACTAGAACTTGGCTCCAACCAACCCTGTTCCTGGAATGGAAAGAATGCCTCTAAGTCCCCCTCCCCTTAACAACCTAACCCACCTTGATTGTTGAGTTAAAGATTGACCTCTAAAACAGATAGGTTGTAATCTGGCTCCAACTGCCTGACAACACGTGCTTGTGGTGGTAAACCCTGCCTTTCACACAGTAAACTCTGCCTATTGGCCGCCTGTGTGTGGTCTGGTATGACCATGCAATCCTTTTGTGTGGTATGATCCCATTGGTCACTTGTGCATGACCAGGCTCAACCTTATCGATTTTGCCTTTAAAAACCAAAGAATGGGGGCTGCTCAGGGTAGCAGTATCAGCTCCTGAGCCTGTGCTGTGGCCCTGGGCGGTCAGTGTAGGAACCTTCTCAATAAAGTTACTTCTTTGTTAACAACTTTGTTGCAGTGGGCTCTGTCACTCCAGACGACTAGGTGGGTTTGCCTGCCTGAGTAGGGGTGTTCCTACTACACATTGAGCTTCTGTTCTGAGCTCATGGTCAGTACTCAGGCCCTGTGTTCAACCAGGAAACCTAGCCAACAAAGGCCCAACTAGGAGAGGTCAAAGGTTTCCAAACCTGATGAGCTTCACCAGCCCTACATAACAGGGAACATTGTGATTTTGTACATGTGCTTAGATGTAGCAAGCTTCTGAAAACCTATGTAGGCATCGTTGCCAATAATGAATTATTGCATTAGGTTCAGCTCCCTAGTTGTTGTCTGCCAGAAGGAATCTTGAATTAATTGTAGCAGTTTGTTTCAACACTGGAACATAGTCTAACAAAGACAGGATAAGTGCAGGGAACTTGGCCTGCCACAGGAGGTGGCACAAATGAAGGTTTCCTGTCAAAACAGAGCACTGGGGAGAGAGATATCTTGGGGTACAAAGAGGCCTTTTTCTCCTGGTCTTCAGAGCCTGCCCACACTCATCATCACTAGTTTGCCTGAATAAAGTTGTTTGTTACAGAGCTGTATAGGAGTGACACCTTTTGTCTGCCTGTTCCAACAATGAGGCAGATTTCCTCCAGCAGACTGGGGTGTGGAGAAACCCTCAGGCTACACTGGGAACAGGGAGGGGAGCCCTGGAACATGCACTGTCTTGAAAGCACCCTCTGTGCTATGAAATCATTCTATTCAAAGCAAATTTCCTAGCTAGGTGCCTTTCTTTATAGCGACTCTGGATGTTCACCGATAGAAATACATTCACACATACACAGACACATGGAGTTACTGGCTCTATTTTTTGTTGTTGTTGCAGGTCCTGAGGCTTGAAATGTGAGCTTAGACATTGTCCCTGAGCTCCTTTTGCTCAAGGAAGCACTTTATTGTTCCTTAAACCATGATACGTCATTAAATGAAGGCATAATTTAATACCTAATAATTATTAGTAATATATTACATGTAATTTAATGATATATAGACATCTCATATTCTATAAATATATTTATATGTTTAAATATACACTGGAATATACATATACATCACTCTCTCTTTCTCACTCTCTATACCTATATATATTTGCAGCAATTTACGCATCTATTATATATTGGTAACTCCTGGACGTTAAACTGAAGTCCTGGGAACTCACTGGCAGTGAATTTGTTTGAGGCTGCTGTGCTTACATTGGTCCCTTGATGAATTGGCATTTTAGGCCCTGAGTTCAAATCCCAGCAGTGCCAAAGACAATAGGTGGAGTAAGAAGCCAATGTTGACCTGTTCTGCTGTCTGTGAGAATATTTGTTTCCTAGGTACAATATGTAATACCTATGCAAATACATATATATGATGTACATTATAAATGTATATAAATATTATTTTGCCAGTCCTGGGGCTAGAATTCATGCCCTGGGAAATGCTCTTGGCTTTCTTTTATTCAAGGAGAGTGAGCTTCCAGTTTACCCACAGCAAACTATATTTACCCAGGCCTTGATTTCAAATCCCAGTTATGGCAGATAAAATGTCCCATCAAGCCAGGACCTTAAATTTGGGGAAGGGTGGGCACGGGGCTTGAACTCAGGTCGTCACCACTCTGCCTCAGCCTTGATTACCCTAGGCTGGGGTGCAGCTTTTACACCCACAGATGATCCAGGGATCCTATGAGCCAATTTCAACTCCCAGCACTGGCCAAAAAACAAACCAAAATGGAAGGGGAAAAACCAGAAAGTTTTACACAACAGCTTTACCTTTGTTTCTTTTGCACAGTGACCATCCTGGATCTCACTGACTTGGCTTGAAAATTGTACATGATTTTTCATGGCTGAGGCTGGAGGGCTGTCAGTGAAGCCTGAGGTTAACCCAGACACCTGGGCCCTGAGTTCAATCCTGGGACTGCCACATACACATGGCTGAAGGTCCTAGGAAAGTGGTTCCTATCTCTAGGAACACTAATAGAATGTTTGAAATGTACTAATTGAATTACTAATTAACTAGTCTTTCTAATGTAAGATTGTATGCATTAAATATAGGTCATTGATTAATTTAATTAATATTTTATTAAGTCTTCTACCATGATTAATTAATGGAGGAAAAATTTTAGACCAAATAGTTAGTAGTAATAGAATAAATAAAAGTAAGATATAAACATCAATCTTTATATAGAATTATACACTAGAATCTACATAAATGTCTGTCTCTCTCTGTATATGTTTATAGATGCATATACATATGTAAATACACACACACTGCATTTTAAAAATCTATGTGTTTATATATTGGCCACAGCTAGGGCCAAATTTGCCCAACAACTTCATTTGCATAAGACTGGTGTGCTAACATTGACCCACTCCCCATTCATGAAGTAGGCTTTCTAGGCCCTGAGTTCAAATCACATAACTGCCAAACACTTAAGTAATCCTGGTGGAAGAAGCCAAATGTCCCATTTGTTTTCCTTATCAATGAAAGTCCTGGGTCTCAGGAATGATGTATAGTACATTGGCAAATCTATGTCCTATGTAATAAGATGTAAAAAAGGTTATGCGTGTAGTCATACTCAATAAAACACATAAGAAATAAACAAAGCACAAAATAAAATGAATAACCACACTAACTGCAATATGCAGCAAACATGTGTATGTAAATATGAATCCTGTATTTAAAATGCATATGAATATTATTTTTGCAAGAGCGAGGACTTGAATTCAGGCTCTGGAAACAGGCCTGATTTTTTTTGTCTACCAGCACGGTGAGCTTCCCCTTCTCCCACAGTGCTGTAGATGTACCTAGGCCCTGAGTTCAAATCCCAGGACTGGCAGAAAAGGTGGCATGAATTCCAAGCCAAGCAGCCTCATAATTTTTTAAATATTTTAATGTGTTTATTTATTTATTTATTTTTATTTTGTCAAGCACAGAGCTTGAACTCAAGCCTTGGCAACTCTGCCTCAGCTTCGATCATTCCAGGCTGGGGTGTAGCCACTAGACCCACAGCCAAACCTAGGTTCCTGGGGCCCAATTGCTGATATGAATAATAAATAAATAAAACCACACAGAAACAAAGAAGAAAAACCGGCAAATTGCAGATGGGTTTTACATTTGTTTTCTTTGCAAGGTGACCTTCCTGGGTATGAATGACACGGCTGAAAAATGTTGGAAACCTGGCATTGCTGAAGGCTGGAGGGCTACCAGGGAAGCCATAGGCCAACATGGCAACATAGGCCCTGGGTTCAAAGCCTGGTCCCGACCCTTACAAATGGTGGGAGATCCTAATAGTCTCGCTCCTATTCATAGGAATATTGATGGAAGGTTACGAATGTCAAGGTTGAATTAGTTGTTCCTGAATGATACTACTATAAAATTAGAGTGATTTTATGAGGCCGATGGATTTTCATGAATATTTTTGACACATTAAAAGAATACTATTATTTACATGGATGCAGTAGTTTTGGGACGGTGGTTGATTTAATTAATAATTCATTAAGGATGAAAACAATAATATAAATTACATGGAGGCATTAAAAATACCCAAATATTGGTAGGAATGTAGCCTATTTAACTGAATAATGTATAGACATCTCTGGCACTCTAGAAAGATCTATATTTATTTGTGTACTACCATCTGCATGTCAATCTGTTCTTATTTTGTCAACCCCTGTGGCTCGATCTCAGGTGCTGGGGAACTACTTGTCAGCTCAATATGCCCCAGGCTAGCGTACTGACACTCACCCATTCATGAATTGGGCCTTGTAGGTTGTGAGTTCAGATGCCAGCACTCACAAAAATTGACTCATGGAGTAAGAAGCCCATGATGACACAGGTTTTCCTTTGCTGTGAAAGTCCTGGATGTCAGGTGTGAAGTTTCATACATAAGCAAATCTATCCTATGTAATAAATGTAATAAATAGTTCATGGGTAAGAACAGTCAATAAAATAAATGGTAAATAAATGAATAACACAAAAAAATGAATAGCTACACTAAGCACAATATGGAGTCAATATATGGGGCTCGATCTCAGAGCCTGGGAACAACCTGGCAGCTGAATTGGCTAGAGGCTGCTGTGCTGGCAGCCACCCATAAATGAATTAAGCCTTCTAGGCCCTGAGTTTAGATCGAAGCACTGCCAAAATGTAATCGTGGAGTGGGAAGCCGAGGATAACACATGATTTTCTTTTCTTTGAAAGTGCTCAGTGTAAGGTCCGCTCCTGGATGGCGAGCAGACTCCACCCTCCTCGCAGCAAAGTCTCCACCCAGTACCTGCGTTACCTAGGCAACTGGGACACCTGGAAGAGGTCACATCTGTATCCGCTGAGGTCACATCTGAATTTGATGTGGCCACACCTTTCCCCACCCATACCCTACATAAGGCCTAGCCCAGGCCCAGACGCTCCCTTTTTTTCTCTCTCTGTTCGTTTCTAGCTCTTGCTGCTCTTTTCTTGCTCTCTTGCTGTCTCTCTTTCCCAGCCACGTGGAGTGCCACCCTTGCCTGGTCCCAGCAGGTCTACTGAATAAACCTACCCCTTATCTGAATACCACGTGCGTGCTGGTGCTGTTCTAACTCGGCTACCTCTTTTTAAAAACCTAACAATCAGTGTCAGGTAGGATGTATAATTCAGATGCAAATCAATATGCTATGTAAATAGGATGTAACAAAGGTAAAAAAAAAGTCATAGGTGGAAGAATTGTCACTACAATAAATGATAAACAGATTGAATTAGTAATGAATCATTCTAGGATAAAATTAGATGCAGTAATTATAGGAGGTGGATTAAGTTTAATTAATATTTTATTAAGTATTAACAGAATAAAAATTGCATGGAGACATAAATACCTAATAATTGGTAGTAGCACATGATACATAATTTAAAAATATATAGACATCTGTCTCATTCTATAAAATATTTAATTATATGTATGGATGTATATACATATATGGTAAACAATAACAGGATATTGAGTATTAATTAATGTGGAGAGCTGCGGGAGGCGCGACCTTAAGGCGCGGCCGCAAAAATGGCGTGGCTGCGACCAAAGATGGCGCTGGCTCCCGCCTTCCGTCTTCCCGGTGACGAGTGCTCTCTGTAAAAAACAACTCTTTATATGTATATGACTTGGAACCTTGTTTGCTTCCGTGTTTGCGACCCTATCGGTATATGCCACGTGGCACTTCGGGATTGACCATCCAGGAGGCTTATAACCAGAGCGCGGTTGCGGGGGAGGGGTGAAGAAGCGGGCAGAGAAGCAGGAGAGAAGCTTGTAGCAAGGTCCTGAATAAACCGCATTGAGAAGAATCCCGGGTTGAGTCTTCCTTGCTGGTCGAGGTGGTCGCAACAAATTAATGCTTAACTAAATGTTTACTGGGACACATCATTAAATGGAGATATAATTTAATACCTAGTAATTGGTAATAATATTATCTATAATGTAATAATATAGACATCTCTCTTTTGTGTATATATTATTTATATACAATCTATCTATTTATACCTCCTTTACTCCTAGGGCTCAGTGATTGAGTGCTCCCCTAGTAAGCACGAAGCCCTGGGTTCGATTCCTCAGTGCAACAAAAGCAGAAAACCTGAAAGTACTGCTGTGTTTCAATCAATTGAGGGCTAGCCTTGAGCACAAATGCTTAGGGACAGTGTCTAAGTCCTTACTCAAGCCCCAGCACTGCCACCAACAAAAGGTAGAATGTTCTAACTGCAATTATAGTAGGACAGGACTTCAAATACCACATCACAGAACAAGCTAGGAGTCTGGCACTGACAGTTGAAACCTAACCTGACTTAGGAAGATGTAAACAGCTGCAACCCAGCTCCACAGAAGAAGATGCTGCTGGCTTACCCCCATCATCCTGGCTGCTTGGGAGCTTTAAAACCAAGCCCGGGTAGGAAGTATGTGAGAATATTGGAGATGTGGCTCTAAGTATTAGAGCCTTAGCCTTGAGCAAATATTCTTAGAACAGTATCCCCATGTGTTGAGTTCAAGCCCTATGGGTAGCCTGCCCCCCCCAAATAAAACCCACTAAATCATTAGATGTGAATTTGTGTGATTTGTGAAATGTTCCTCAAAGAATGGTGATACTGATGAAAGCAACCTAATTCTAATGACAGCTTGTGGAATAGAGCTATGTTCTGAGTCTTTCATAGGGTGCTCTGTGCTGAGTCTGGCACAGGGTGCTGTGTACTGAGTCCTTCATAGGGTTCAGTGTGCTGAGTCTTGCATTGGGTGCTGGGTGCTGAGTCTTCACAGGATGTTGTGTGTTGAGTCCTTCAAAGAGTGCCATCTGCTCTGCCCTTCACAGAGTGCATTCTTTCATATGGTCCTTGTAAGAGGTACACAACTAAGATGATTGTGCAAAAAAGAATATTGAGACGCAGATATGTCCCCATGGCAGGGACAAAATTATGCATTACTGAAGAATGGGTGAGTTGTCTACTGCAGACAATTGTTTTGTTTTGTGTTTTCTGTCATGAACCTTGAACTCGCGGCATAGGCACTGACCCTTACCTCTTGGGCACATGGCTAGCACTCCACCACGTGGAGCCAAGGACCACCTTGCAGTAGAGTGCCACAGACTAGGGGTCTATAGCTGAGGCCTGTCAGCCTTCCTTCTCTGGAAGCTGAGATCTGAGGTTCTGGCTTCCAAACTATCCCAGACACAAAAGGTCCCATGAGACTATTGTCTCCAATTCACCACAAAGAAACCAGAAGTGGAAGCTGGATGCTTGTCACTCATGCTTGTCATCCTAGCTCCTCAGGAGGATGAGATCTGAGGATCATGGTTCAAAGCTAGCCTGGGCAGGAAAGTCCTTGAGACATTTAGCTCCAATGAACCATGAGAAAACCTGAAATGGTGCTTTGGCTCTAGTAGTAGAGCATAAGACTTGAGGGACAGCACCCAGGCCCAGACTTCAACTCCTACAAGCAACAACAAAACAGACACAAAATAACAAACCTGAAGTAGAGGGCTGGGAATGTGCCTTAGGGTTAGAGTACTTTGCATCTATGAAACTATGGATTTGATTTCTCTGGAACACATCACTAGAAAAAAGGCTGAAGTGGCTCTGTGGCTCAAGTGGCAGAGGGCTATTCTACAAGAGAAATTAGGTAGAGTGCTCAGGTCCTGAGTTCAAGCTCCAGGAATTGTGTATGTGTGCACGCGCATGCACACACACACACACACACACAGAGACCAGAAGTAAAGCTGTGACACAAAATGGTAAAGCACTGGGCTCCAGCACTGTGCTCATGGTAAGCACCCAGGCCCTGTGTTCAACCCCAAAACCTTGCAACCCAGGATTCAACTAGGAGAGGTCAAAGGTTTCAATACCTAATGTGCTTCAGCAGTCTTACATGACAGGAAGGATGGTGAGATCAGACATGTCCTTGGATTTCCAAAACTTCCAGAAACCTAGCAGAGGCATCATAAGCCCATCATCACCCTCAAAGAAACATTTCTTGAGGTTAAGTGCCCTAGTTGTCTGCCAGAAGGACTCCTGAATTATATTGAGTACAGTATCTGAACACCAGAACATAGTCTCACAAAGGCAGGATAAGTGCTGGGAACTTGGCCTGCCACAGGAGGTGGCACAAATGAAGGCTTCAAAACAGAGCAGTGGGGAGAGAGATAGCTTGGAGTACAAAGAAGCCCTTTTGTCCGGACATTCAGAGCCCATCCACACTCATCCTCACTAATTGGCCCAGATGGAGTTGTTTGTTACACAGCTGTACAGGACTGAGGCCTTTTGTCTGCCTGTCCAGACAATGAGAAAGACTTCTTCCAGCAGGCCTGGGAGGCAGATAAACCCTCAGGCTGCACTGGGAACTGTGAGGGGAGCCCAGGAACACGCACTGTCATGAAAGCAGTCTCTGTGTTATGAAATCATTGTATTGAAAACAAATTTTCTAGCTTGGTGCCTTTCATCATAGCTACTCTGGAGCTTCACCTATAGGAATACATCCACACATGTACAAAGACATGGAAGCAGGTCCTGCGCTTGAACTATGAGCATAGGAGTTGTCCCTGAGTTACTTTTGCTCAAGAGTAGTGCATTAACCTTGAGCCACAGCCCCACTTCTGGGTTTTCTGTGATCTCTTACAAATAACAGTGTCTTGGACTTTCCTATGCTGGCTGGATTCAAACTCAGATTCTCTACATCTCAGATTCTGTACATGTCAGCCTCCTGAGGAGCTAGGAATATAGTCAGCAGCCACTGGCACCTGCCTTTCTTTTCTTCTTCATTTTTTAATCTGGACAATCTGACTACTTAACACCATCATTCCAATGCTTTGAATTTATAAGTAAACTACCCAATGTTCTTTATAGGTGCTTTCTGTGAGAAGAATTTTCTCTCCTCCTCTTCTCTGGTCACAGGTTTGAAACCAAAAGTGAGAAATGAGTGTCACATGATTTTGGCAGCAAATGTCTACAGGACATGCCAGTTCAGTCACTTAGCATTTAGCTGCAGTGAATTTACTGTCTCAGGACGAGAGGACCAAAAGCTGGAGCGATCCTCATACTGTCTGCATTGCTCCATAGGCCTATGAAATTATCTAATAATTATGAGTGTTTTGTGTCTACAACCTTAAGCATCTAGAACACACTAGAAGCATCTTCATGTTTCTCTTTTGCTCTAGTACCTCTCGAGATCTAGACTAAGGGTTTGTGTAGAGCAGATCCTCGGCGAATCCCTGAGGAAAGCCACTTGAAGTCTCCTCAGGAGATCTCTATTCAAAGCCAGCCGGAGCAGGAAAGTCTGCAAGACTCTTATTTCCAATAAACCACCAGAAAACCAGAGGTGAATCAGAGGCCCAGAGGGTAGAGCTCCAGCTTTGAAAAAGAAAGCCGAGCAGGACATACAAGCCAGACCAGGCAGGAAAGCCTGGCAGGCAATTATGTCCAATAAAACCAGATGGCTAGAAGTGGAGCTGTGGCAGTGGTAGAGTCTCAGCCTTGAGCAAAACATCTGAGGAACACATAGGGCCCTGTGTTTAAGCCCTGGGATAGCCACCAAAAAAAATCAAAAAGAGAAGGCCTAGTTAATGTATCAGTGTCCTACCTACTTATGTGTGTATATTAACTCCCAGAGTGCAAACAGATTGTATGCAATGCTTCTCCTTTTATGTACAGATTTATTTTCCAAATAGGCTTGTTGCACATTCTGCATCATTCTCTTCAGGCCCATGGCTTTTCGCTTCCATAGTTCCAGGCCTGTGTCCCTATATGATGCACACTTAAGAACTCAGCACCCTTAATTTACATTTTATTTTGTGGCCAAGGCAGGAACAGTCACAAATCAGGCAGGGGAAGAGAAGATCAGGTTTTTGAAATAACCGGTATTCAGAAAATTAAACTTGGGGGATGTAAAATGGTCGCATACTTATGTAGATTCTACCATTAAGAAAAACATGAGAGGGCTGGGAATGTGGATTAGTGCCTAGCATGCAAGAAGCCCTGGGTTCCATCCCTCTGTAGCAAATGCACAGAAAAAGCCAGAATTGGTGCTGTGGCTCAAGTAGTAGAATGCTAGAGACAGTGCCCAGGCCGTGAGTTCAACTCAAGTACAAGTAACTTCTCATCACCAAGGGAAACTCTTGAACTCCTTTCAGAAGTGGAAGTCAGAGTGTCATAGACATTTCTGCCCTGGCGGGCTTCACCCTGTGATCCTCAGACCTCAGCCTCCTGAGCTAGGGTGATGGCCTTAGCTACTGGTGCTCTGCTAGGTCAGAAGTGTAGTGACATTGACAGTACAAGTCAACAGCTTATCACAAAGGGTTTGGGGAGCATATTAAGCCTTTCAACAATGGACCTATCAAAACCCTGTATGACACAAGGTTATAATGCTAGGGTCTGAGAGGCTGGGCATATGGATCTGCTAAACTTGAACCTTGAGCTCTGACTCCAATTCTGGTGTACATCATCATTCATTTCCCAGAGAATGTTCTCCTAATTAGCAAATAGGAAAAGTACTTTGATTAACCCTCACTCTTTTCCCTTGTGTGTCTCGAACTCAAGCCTGGGCACTGTCCTTGATCCCTTCATCTCAAGGTGAACACTCTACCACTTGAGCCACAATGCCACACAGGGTCTTTTGGTGGTTCATTGGTGATAAGAGTCTAACAGGCTTTCCTTGACTAGGCTTTCTTTGAACTGTGGTCCTCGGATCTCAGTCTCCTGAGAAGATAGGGTTTCAGGTGTGAGCCACTGGCATATGGCCTATTGTTTTTGCCAGTGCTGGGGCTTTAACTTAGCGCCTGGGTACTGTCTCTGTGCTTCTTTTTCTCAAGGCTAGTGCTATACCACTTGAGCACTACACAGCTTCTGGCTTTTTCTTAGTATGTGGCACTGAGGATTCAAACCCAGGCATTCATGCATGCTGAGCAAGCTCTCTACCACTAAGCCACATTCCCAATCCCACCCTGACAATTTCATCCCTCAACTTGCCTATCCTCAAGGAAAGGCTTCTGAATATAAATCATCTAAAGAAATCCCTATAGGAAGGTGTTAAAGATAAACAAGATACAGCTCATGTTTGGGAGAGACTCTAAACATGTGAAGACTGTGACGAATGCCTCCATTTAATTATGTATCATGTTTCAACAGTTAATATAATATTAATGAAAAATGAGTCAATGTCCTAAATTATTGTGTATAATTTTATAATAGATGTGCAAAATGTAATAAATATTATGTGTATAATAATATTAACACAATAAACAATTAGTAAATCAATAAAATATAGAAATACAGAAATACATAATCAATAATAAAAATCATAGTTTGTAATAAACATACACATGTAATACGTAACATATATTACACATGTACATAAATATTATTTTCCATTATAGGGACTTCATTCAGGCCCTGGGAACTCTACCCTGAATTTCTTTTCCTAAAGGACAGTGAGGTTCCCCTTCACCTACAATGCAAAAAATTTACCCAGATGGTGAGATCAAATCCCAGCAGTGGCAGAAATACTAGCTCCAGTTCCAAGACAGTGACTTAATTATTTTTAAGGGAAGCAGTTATGTTTATTAAGTTCCATACTGAACATTTTAAAAACAGCAGTGTATAATTTTGTATATCTATTCAGACATCTTTCTCTTACGGGAAAAGTGGTTCTCGGAGCTCTAAATTGTTTCCTTTTTTGTACATTTTTTTCTTGTAAAAATGTTGTATAGAGGGGTTATAGTTACATGAGCAAAGTAATGAGTACATTTACTATTGAGCATTGTTGCCTCCTCCTTTGTTTTCCCCTTGCCATCCCTTCCCTCCCACCTCCACATCTATCCCCCACCCCCCAGCTGAGTTCACTGACTTAATTTTTTGTTTTTGGCTTGGCACAGGATTTAAACTCAAGTAGTAGAAACTCTGCACCTTCCCTCACATTGTTACAAATTTACCAATATCCTGAGTTCAAATCCCAGGCTAGGAAAGAAAACTGGCAGAAATTCCAAACGAGGGGGATTTTTTTTAATTTAGTTAAATAATTAATTAATTTTTTTACTTTTTTTTTTTTGCCAACCATGGATCTTGAACTCAGGTCGTGGCAACTATACCTCAGCTTTGATTACCTTAGACTGGGCTGCAGCCTCTCACCCATAGTCAATGCTGGGATCCTAGGCCCAGAGAGCTTGCAGGAAGAATAAAAGAAGTGGGACAGCACAAAAACTGGCAAGCTGCAAAGAACTGGGGGTTTTACATTATTTTTTTCTTTGCAGGGTGACCATGCTGAGTCTGAATGACATGTCTGCAAAGTGGAGCTGAACTGCTATTCCTGAAGGCTGGTGGGCCATCAGGGAAGCCATAGGCCAAGCTGTCAACATAGACCCTGGGTTAAAAATCTAAGTCCTGACACCTACCAATGGCAGGATATCACAAGAGAATCGTTCCTATGCATAGGAATAATGATTGAAAGAGTAGTTCGAGAATCTGTCGAGACTAAAAGTGGATCTAATAATCCTAGGATGCTGATTGATTTTAATTGATAGTTTATTAAGCATGAAAAGAATAATATTACTTCAAAGGCAGTATAATAAATACCTAAGAGTTGGTAGGAATGTAGTAGGCATCATTCAGATAGATGGCTCTGGTACTCTATACCAATATGTTTACCACCATCTGCCAATCCATGTATCACTGTTTTGGCCAAACCTGGGGCTCCATCTCAGTGCCTGGGAACCACCTCACAGCTTCATTGGCTAGAGCCTGCTGTGCTCACACTTACCCATTCATGAATTGGGCCTGCTAGGCCCCGAGTTTGGATCCCAGCACTGCCAAAAATTTAATCTTGGAGTAAGAAGCTGAGTGTGACACATGTTTTCCTTTTCTGGGAGAGTCCTGAGTGTCAGGTATGATAGTGAACACATCTACAAATCTAGATGCTATATGATAGGAAGTAAACAATGTGATAAACGGTATAGATGTCATCACAGTCAATAAAATTCATGGTAAATAAACGAATAAAACAAGAAATGAAATGAATAACCATACCAAACATGATATTGTCTGTCTATATGGAAGTCTAAATCCTGTCTTTAAAAAGTAAATAAAATGTATATATGGAGATGTTTTGCAGGACTGAGGCTTGAATTCAGGCCTAGGGAACAGGACTAACTTTCTTAGCTTCAAGTATGGTGTGTTTCCCCTAGCCCGACAGTGCTGCCTATTTACCCAGACCTTGAGTTCAAATCCCAGGCCTGGTAAAACAAATGACACAAATTGCAAAACAGGGAGATAAATAATTGTTTTTTAAATTTTTTAATTGTTTTAATTTTTTAATTTAATTTTTTTGTTTGTTTTTGGCCATGCACGTGGCTTGAACTCAGATCGTGACAGCTCTGTCTCAGCTTCCATCACACTAGCCTGGGGTACAGCTTCCAGAACCAAAGCCGATCCTGGAATCCTAAGATCGGAGGTCTGACAGGAAAACAAAATGAAAATGACACTAAAACAAGCCGCAAGCCTAATATTGTAGGCGGTTTCTTGGCTTTGTTTCCTTGCACGGTGACCATCCTAGGTCTGAATAACATGGATGCCACGCACAGGTGACCTGTCATTGTTAAAGGCTGGTGGACTGTCAGGAAATCCATAGGCCAACCCTGCAACACAGTCCCTGAGTTCAAATCCTGGTCTTGACACCTACCAATGGCAGGAGATCCCAAGAGACTCCTGCCTGTGTATAGAAATTCCGATGGAATGGCATCCAACTTATGACTGAATAGTTCGTGTAGCGGTCTAGACTCAAATTAGACACAATAATCCTAGGATGCTGATTGAACTTAATGAATGGTTAATTAGGCATGAAAAGAATAATATTCCTTCAATCGTTGCATAATAACTACCTAAGATTTGGTAGGAATGTAGCAGATGTCATTGAATACTAGATACATGGCTCTAGCACTCTCTACGAATATGTATTTATTGGTGTACTACCACCTGCCTATCCATGTATGGCTATTTTGGCCACCCCTGGGGCTCGATCTCAGAGCCTGCCAAAAATTTCCTCCTGGAGTAAGAAGCCAAGTGTGACACCTGTTTTCCTTTTCTGTGAGAGTGCGGGGTGTCAGGCATGATGGAGAACAAGTCTGCAAATCTAAATGCTATGTGACAGGGTGTAAACAATGTAATACATGGTTAGGTGTCATCACAGTCAACAAAATAAACAGTAAATAAATGAATAAAACAAAAAGTACAATGAATAACCACACCAAACATGATATAGACTGAACACCTGTCTGGAAGTTCAATCCTATCTTTAAAATACATGTAAGGACTATGTTTTCCAGGGTTGGGGCCTGAATTCAGGCCTAGGGAAGAGGCCTGACTTTCTGATCTTCAAGCGTAGAGAGCTTCCCCTTCCCCCAGAGTACAACAGAGTTACCCAGACCGCGAGTTCATATCCCAGGCCTTGCAGACAAAAAATAACACACATTCCAACTAGGGAGCTTCATTAGCATTTTTCATATTTTTTAAAGTTCACTTGGCCTTTATTTGATACATTTTGATTTTAAAACATGAGGGTTTTTCACAAAGGGGTTTAAACGTGTACATTTAAGCATAGCACATTGGTGTTTCCATTTTGACCATCTGCCATGAAGAGTGAGAATGAAAATGAGTACATCATTCCTCCCTAGAGGGACAGTTAATGTTATTTCTATTTAGGGTTATTTATATAACTATAAACTCTCTGCAATTGCATCATGTGAGTTTTCCTCAGTGCCTACCACAAAATACTCTAGGGGATTCCTCATACCACAAAACGTTGGGTTTCTGAATAAAAACTCACTTCTGTGAGGACAGGAGGTACTTATAAGCATTTTGGGAATAAAGTGAATTGTAAAATGAAAAACTAAACCATTGGGACTGGGATGTAGCTCAGTAGTGGAGTACTTGCCCAAAGAGAATAAGACCCTGGAAGAAAAGGAAGACAAGTTTCCTAAAACTTAAAAAGTTAGAATTTTATGATCTGTATGAACAAACTTCTTTCTTTCTTTCTTTCTTTCTTTTTTTGTTGGTGGTGGGGCTTGAACTCTAGGCTTGGCTGCCCACCTTCAGCTCTTCAACTCATAGCAAGTGCTCTACTGCTTGAGCCACAGTGCCGTTTCCGGTTTATTGGAGATAAGCCTCAGTGCCATTTCCTGTTTATTGGAAATAAGAGTCTCACGGACTTTCCTGCCCAGGCTGGCTTAGAACCGCCATCCTCAGATCTTAGCCTCCTGAGTAGCTTGGATTATAGGTGTGAACCACCGAAGCCAGGCACGTGAACAAACTTCTTAAAGATTGATTCTGAGGAATGAAATTTGGAATACACTTTTAATATAAATAATTTATAATGCCATGGTTAAGGAACTAATTCAGAAGTATTTATTCATTGGCTGCTTTCTTAGTTTATTGAAAGATATATGTACCTTTTAATATATATACATATATATTATTAAAACATAGCTTTGAAGTGTACCTAAAAGCATATGTGCTCATGGAAAGTTATACACCTGCACAAGCTTGATTTTTTATTTTCAGTTTGTTGGTACCATAAATTAGGTGGGATGTGTGTACTGTTGTTTTTTTCTCTGTTTTTGGAGGATTTATCTCTGCTTTCTTCCCCTATTCCCCTCTCTCTGCACTTGAATTCAGCTTGCTCTTTCTTGGCTTGATTGTTCAGAGCCGATTTTCTTCCACTTCAGCCATACCTGTAGCCTGGCTTTTTGCCAGTTAATTGGAGATGTCGTCTCTCAGGCTTTTCTGCCTGGACTGGCTTTGAAACTTCATCTTCCAGCTCTTACCTCTTGAGTAGCTGGGATTACAGATGTGAGCTACTGGGGTGCCGAGGGATGAATTCGACTTTGGTTGGTGTATTCTTTCAGTTTTTCTTTTTTTTTTTCTTTTTTGGGCAGTCCTGGGCTTGAAATCTGGGCCTGGGTACTGCCTCTGAGCTCTTCAGCTCAAGGTGAACACTCTACCACTTGAGCCACAGTGCCACTCCTGGCTTTTTCTGCTTATGTGGTGCTGAGGAATTTAACCCAGGACCTGATGCATTCAAGGCAAGCACTTTACCACTGAGCCACCTTCCCAGCCCCTCCTTCTGTTTTTCTAAGCATGGAATCATCTACTATAGAATTTCTGTGAATGTACTGGGTCTGAAGTAAGATATATAATACATATACTAATCTGTATAGTTCTCATAAGATGTAATCAATTTAATATATGTTATAATTGTAATAATAGTCAATAAAAATAATGAATGAATGAATAGTGCAAAAAATAAAATACATATACAGTAAAATAATATGCAGTAAATATAAGTATGTAGATATTAATCGTTATTTCAAATGTGGATGAATATTACTTTAACAGGGCTAGGGATTGAATTCAGACCTAGGGAACAAGCCTGAATTGCTTGTCTTCAAAGACGGTGAGTTTCCCCAGCCCACACAGTGCATTAGATTTACCCAGACTCTGAGTTCAAATTCCAGGCCTTTCAGGAAAAAAAAAAAGGCATGAGTGCCAAGCTGGGGAGCTTCATTAGTATTTAAAAAAAATTTTTTGTGGGGCTTGAGCTCTGGCCTTGGGCACTGTCCCTGCACTCTTCAGCTCGAGGCGAGCCCACTACCGCTTGAGCCACAGCACCACTTCTGGTTTTCTAGTGCTTTATTGGAGATAACAGTCTCATGGGCTTTACAG
The DNA here is from genome assembly GCF_024711535.1 of Dipodomys merriami. Lineage (NCBI taxonomy): Eukaryota > Metazoa > Chordata > Mammalia > Rodentia > Heteromyidae > Dipodomys > Dipodomys merriami. Next base: position 10,367,432 of record NW_027205937.1, read on the forward strand.
CCTGGGTTGGATTTGAACCACAATCCTCAGCCTTTTGAGTAGCTAGGATTAGAGGTGTGAGCCACTGGCGCCCGGCTATTGTTAATATTTTAAATTTGATTGATTGATTGATTGCCAATCGCGGGGCTTGAACTGAGGTTGTGGCAACTCTGTCTCAGCTTCCATCACCCTAGGCTGGGATGGTTTAGCCTCTGGACCCACAGCCGATCATGGGATGGTAGGCCTCGGGGGCTGACAGGAAAACAAAATGAAAACAGCACTGAAAAAAACCGTGATCTGTGGATGGTTGGCGGTTTCTTGGTTTTCCTTCCTTGCATGGTGATCATCCCGGATCCAAATGACACGGCTGCAACCTGTAGGTCACCTGGCACTGCTGAAGGCTGGCAGGTTATCAGCGAAGCCATAGGCCAACCTGAACACCTAGGTCCTGAGTTTGAATCCCGGTCACGCCACTTACAAAGGGCTGGGGAGCCTAAGAAACTATTGCCTGTCCATAGGAGCACCAGAGGAATGTGAACAATGTCATGGTTCCATGAGTAGTTCATCAATCAGTCTAAGAAAATTAGACCCAATAATCACAAGACACGGATTGATTTTAATTCATAGTTTATTATGCACTAAAAGAATACTATTGATTAAATGGAGTCCTCACTAAAGACCTAAGAATCTGTAGGAGCATAGTATATGTCACTGAATACTAAATAGACATTTCTGGCAGTATGTAAATATCTAAATTTATATTTATTTGTATACCATCATCTGCATAGAACATTTTTGCTATTTTGGCCAAACCTGGAACTCGATCCCAGGTCTTGAGATCCACTTGGCACCTGCATGGGCTAGATGCTGCTGTGCTGACACCCACCCCTTCATGAATTGGGCCTCTTAGTCCCTCAGTCAAGGTCCCATCATTGCCAAAAGCTTCTTCCAGGTGTAAGATTCCATGTGTGACACCTGTTTTCCTTTTCTGTGCAAGTGTTAGGTGTCACTTTTGATATACATATTATGTCTGCAAAGCTACATGCTATGGAATAGATTGGAACAAATGTAGTAAATGTTATAGGTGTACTCACAGTCCATAAAATAAAGGCTAAATCAATCAATCAATAATAATAAAATATAATGAATCACTTCAACAAACATGATTTAAAAAGAATATAGAGATATAACTCAAATATTTAAAATGTCTATAAATGTTATGTTTTTCAGTACTGGTGCTTGAATTCAGGCCTAGGGAAGACTTGAGAAGTTCATGCAGGATTCACATAGGAAATGATAGGCAAGATCTTAATTAAGACTGCATGAAGTGTGACAATAGTAATTACATTCAGGAAATCGAGGCATTGCGAAAGATCCAAGAATCGGTAGTCACATGGAAGATAGGATTCCAACACAGCTCACCACATCTCCTACTCTATACAAACAGGCTTTTATTAGCATATTAATTTCAGCTTATGAATGGATGAATATGGTGCTCCACCCCCACCACGGGGCTAGATCTCAGGTCCTGGGTATGGCCTAGCTCCTTAGTGGCTCACAAGCTGGTGTGCTCATGTAGACCCATTTGGCTGTTGGTTCTGCTAGGCCCTGAGTTCAACTTCCAACACTGCCAAAAGGTTCATCCTGATGTGAGATGCCAAACCTTGCAGATGTTTTCCTATCCTGTATACCCTATGTAGTATACCCAAGGGAATGGGTTGCCATCCATGTCAGCACAGTTATAAGTGTCATCATAATCAATAAAATACACATTGCATTCATGAATAATACACAAAATAAAGAGAACGAGTACACTGCAAGTTGTCACCCATCCATGTATGATAATATAGATCCTGTATTTAAATTATGAATTCTTGACTATATTGATCCCCACTTCTAGGGCTCAGTTTCAGGACCTGGGTACATCCTAGCTCCGTAGTGGCTCACAGGCTGGTGTGCTCAAATTGACCCATTCACCAGTTGGGCCTGCTACGCCCTGAGTTCAAATTCCAGCACTGCCAAAAGCTTCACCCTGATGTGAGAAGCCCATCGATCCACCTGTTTTCTTGTCCTGTGAAAGTCCTGGGCTCCAGCAAGGATGGAGAATGCTATATAGGCAACTCTATAGCCATGGGAATAGTTGTCATCCATGTCAGCACAGATATACCTGTCACCATACTCAGTAAAATACACAATACATCCATGATTAACACTCAAAATAAAAAAAGATAACTACATTGAATGCAAGATGCATACCACACCTGTAGGTAAATAGAGATCCTATGTGTTAATGAAGTGGGCTTGTTATTTTGTTCAGTGCTTGGGCTTCAAATCGAGCCCTGGACCAGGCCTGACATTCTAGTCTTCAAGGATGGTGAGCTTCCCCTTCTCCCACAGTGCAATGGGGTTACCCAGACCTGAGTTCAAATCATAGCTCTAGCAGTATAACACTGTGAGTTCTTAGCTAGAGTGCTTCATTCATAATTATTTATTTATTTTTTTGCCAGACGCGGGGCTTGAACTCAAGTCATGGCAACTCTGCCTCAGTTCTAATCATCCTAGGCTGCAGCCTCTGGACTCACAGCCCATCCTAGCACCCTATTATCCCAGGGCTTGCTGGAAAAAAAAAGCCGTGTGGGGGAATAAAAGTGGTGGGAAGTTCCACCTGGCACTTTTACAATTATTTTCCTTTGCATGCTGACCTGCTGAGTGAAGGTGACCTGGTGTGGCTGATGGCCTGTTGACTATCAGAAGAGCCAGAGGCTGACCCAGCAATGGAGGCCCCAAGGTTGATTCCCAGTCTGCCCCCATACATTGAGGACATGGCTCTGCAGGAAAAAATGCAGAAAAATTACAGGAAAAAATGACAGAAAATTGTCGCAGGATGGATTTTTTTATATTTTCTTCTTTTGCATGGTGACCATCCTGGGTCTGAATTACACGGCTGCAAAGGGTACTTCACCTTGCATTGGCAAAGGCTAACGTGCTATCAGGGAAGCCATAGGCACATGCGGCAACGTAGGCCCTGAGCTTGAATCCTGGTCCTGACACCTACCAGTGAGGGAGATACCAAGAAACTTGTTCCTATGCATGGGAATAATAATGAAATGTTAGCAAACTCATGATTGTATCAGAAGTTTCTTCATGTATTGGTCTAGTCCAAAATTAGACACAATGATCCTAGGAAAATGATTCATCTTAATGAATGGTTTATTAAGCACAAAAAGAATACTATTCCTTCAGTGGTGCCATAATAAAGACCTAAGAGTTAGTAGGAACGTAGTTGATGTCATTGAATCCTAGGTAGATGTCTCTGGTACTCTGTACAAATATATATTTATTGGTGTTCTACCACCTGTCTATCCATGTATGGTTATTTTGTCCAGCCCTGCTGCTCAATCTCAGGGTCTGGAAATGCCCTGGCAGCTTCATTGGCTAGAGGTTGCCGTGTTGACACACATATTCAGGGTATGAATTGGATCTGCCAGGCCCTGAGTTCAGATCCCAGCACTGCCAACAATTGGATCATGGAGTAAGAAGCTGAGTGTGATACTGTTTTCCTTTTCTCTGAGAGTCCTGGGTGTTAGACATGATGGAGAACACATCTACAAATCTAGATACTATGTGATGGGTTGTCATCAATATCATAAATGGAATGTGTGTCATCACAGTCAATAAAAAATCTCATATCTAAAGTACACTTGGAACCCAAAAAAAATTAAATCCCCCAACAACAAATCCTCAAAGAAACAATTGCCCAATAAATAAGTGGGCAAAAGTCTTAAAGAGAAACTTCTCTGAAGAGAAAAGAAGGATGGCCAATAGACACATGAAGAAATGCTCAACCTCCCTGGCCATAAAAGAAATGCAAATCAAAACAACATTGAGATACCACCTCACCCCAGTTAGAATAGCTATAATCAAGAACTCAAATAACAAAGATGCTGAAGGGGATATGGATAGAAGGGAACCTTACTGCATTGTTGGTGGGAGTGTAATCTTGTTCTACCACTTTGGAAAATATTATGGAGGTTCCTCAAAAGACTCCACATAGAGCTCCCTTATTTCCCAGCAATCCCACTTTTGGGCATTTACCCAAATGTTTACAAACAAGACCATACTAAAGCTACCAACATGACTATGTTTATTGCAGCACTAGATACTATAGCTAAGATATGGAACCAACCCAGAAGCCCCTCAGTAGATGAATGGATCAAGAAAATGTGGTACATATACACAAGGGAATTCTATGCCTCCATCAGAATGGATGACATTGCCCCATTTATTTAGGAAAGACTTGGAAAACAGTATATTAAGAAGTAAGCCAGGCCCAAAGAAACATAGGTCCCATGGTTTGCCTTATTTGCAGTATCTAATATATGTCTGAGTCAAGCAGAAAAGGTTAGATAAGGTGATGTTAGGGAAATGAACCCTAAGATATGTACTCAAATGTTTTTTTTTCTTTCATGTGATTGTTTCTAACATATTTATAAGATTATTTCGTTATTGCTTTGTATGTCCCTCCTCCTCAGTGTAACCCTTGCTTTCACTGTATTTGATGTCATTATAATTTGTGGAGGGGAAGGGAAAAAACAAATCATTTAAATAGGGATACAGGTGGACCCATTGCAATCATGAGATGTACAAGTCATTATGTCCAAAATGAACTTTACAACTTTGGTGCGGGGGGGGGGGGAGCAGGTAGGGGCTGGGGGAGAAGCTGGGAGGATAGGGTTGGGGGGCAGGGGGGAAATGAGAAGTGATGGGTAGGGGAAACAAAGGAGGAGGCTACAATGCTTGATAAGAAATGTACTCATTTTCTTGCCCATGTAATTGTAACCCCTCTGTACAATATTTTCACAATAAAAAAAGGAAAATAAATGAATAAAACAAAAATACAATAAATAAACACAACAAACAGGACATGGTCTGAACATCTCTATATGTAAGTACAAATCCTAACTTTACAATGTATATAAATAGAATTTTTCCAGGGCGGGGACTTGAATTCAGGCCTAATGACCAGGCCTTACTTTCTTGTCTTCAAGCATGGTGAGCTTCCCCTTCGTCCACAGTGCTTCAAAGTTACACAGGTCTTAAGTTCAAATTCAAAGGTAGGAGAAACGGCGTGAATTGCAAGTCAGGGAGCTATTTTTTTTTTTTTTTGCTTTTTTTGCCAAGTACAGTCTTGAACTCAGGTCATGGCAACCATGCCTTAGCATTCATCACCATAGGCTGGGGTGCAGCATCTGGAAACACAGCCTATCCTGGGATCCTAGAACTTCAGGCCTTGTGCAGGGGCAGAGGGGGTAATGCATAGAAAAAATGTGGCAGGATGGTGTTTTTACATTTTCTTCCTTTGCACTGTTGCCATCTGGGTCTGAGTGATCCAGTTCCAAAGGATACTTCACCTGGCATTGCTGAAGGCCTGCAGGCTACTGGGGAAGCCATAATCCCGAACAATGATTAGCTAGGCACCAGTGGCTCTCACTAGTCCTCTTTGATACTTACAAGGCTGTGATAGGAGGATCATGGTCAAAGTCACCCTAGGCAGGAAAGTCCTTGAGACCCGTGTCCAACCTCAATGCCAACAAGGCCAGAAGTAGAGTGTTGTGGCTCCAGTGGTAGAGGGCTAATCTTGAGCAAGAACAGCCCATGGACTGTGCCCAGATCCTGAGTTCAAGGTCCAGGACTGCCAACAAACAGACATGCAAAACAATCTGTGCAACCATCTAGCTAAAGCAGGTCTCCCTTTTGTCCCCAACTGGATTGGACAGAGTTTCCTGGTAAAGGGGCTGCTGTCATCCTGACTCAGTCCAATCTGTCTGTATCACAGGATTCCAGGCACACCCCCATTCTTTCATGGTTCTTTTTGACTAACGGAATACAAGAATAGTGACCACGCCCACATCCCATGCTTCCCTGTATCACCAGGATTCCCTCTGTTGGTTGATACCACTAAGAGAAGTTGAGGAAGGTAGAGGTGGCTGAGTAGTGAGCAAGAGATTCCAGGTGACTTTGAGGTAGAGTAGGAAATGACGTTCTAGTCAGTGAGAGGATTTCCTAGATCCTGGGAACGTGGCTTGCCCAACTTTCTGGTCCCAGTGCTCAGATGTCTGAAACAATAAGACTCAATGAGAGAACTGTGGGCAAGAAACTGCCACAAGAACACTAGCAGTATCCTACCGACAGACCTGAAACATTCAGGAAAAAAAAGAACATGAAAAAGGGAGGGATCCCCAAGACAAACACCACTCGGGAGGCAGATTAAATGGAGAGTCCGGCCAAAGGTGATGCCGACCATGGGCCTCCCTTGCTTTTGGACACAGTCACAGCCACCAGGGTCCAGAGTGTCAAGGGTCCCAATCCCACCAAGGATCCACAGAGGTGCTACTGGCATGTGGTGCCCACCCTGGACCACAGAAAAGAAGAAACCAGGCACTCTGTGCCAAGATCCAACCACTGAAGCAGGGAAAGACAGACCCGCAGGGTCAATGGGAGTAAGAGAGGGAGAAGATAGCCCAGTTACATGCAGCACCAAAAATGGAGGTAGAGATCCACAAGGCACCCATACAGCAGTTGGTTTCAGCAGAAATTGATTTACAATGTGCACTGGCCCAAGTGCAGCAGGCCACTGATGACAGAGAAAGGGAGCACGAAGCTCTCACCAGCTGCCTGCAAGCTACAGAGTGGCCCGTGGCAGAGCTGGAGATAGCGGCTTCTGCGGTCACGGCTGCAAAGAAGGAGACCAAAATGTTCTTGGAACAGCTGAATGATGTGACCCTTCAGCTCGAGGAAAAGACCAGAAGCTTTGATAACCTGGAGCAAGTGAACACAGAGTTTCAGGAGAAGCTGGAAGTGCTGTATATACAGAGGAGCAACATGAATAAGAGAATATACAAGTTCCAACAAGCAGTGGAGGGGCGTGAGGTACTGAAGAGACTACTGGACAACCTGAGCAGGCTGGTGACCACAGCTTATCTGGAGAGAGACACCTTCATGGAGGACCTGAGCATTGAGAGGTCCGCATGGAAGGAGGAGGCATGGCGGCTAACCCAATGGCTGAACCAACTGACAAAGGAGAAGAATGAGGAGCAAGGCATGTGTTGGACCTAGGGAATGAGCTGTGGGAACTGAGAAGGAAGCTGGTAAAGCCACAGCCCCCCGCGGGACCATCTCAGGCCAAGTGGCATCTGCAAGCCTAGGCCTACAGCAAGGAGATGGTGTTGAAAAACCTGGAGGAACAACTTCACATCCAGATCCAGGAAAGCCAGTCTCCGTCTTCAGAACGTGGAGCAGCAGGAGCAACTGCAGAGACTGGAGGAGAAAGCCTAGGATCAGCAGGAGATCCCTGAGACCCCACGATGAGCATGTGTGTGGGATGGACAACCGGAGGAAAAGCTGGCCCTGCTGTGGGATGCTCTCCACAGGGTGAGCAGTGAGAAGGAGGAGCTCGCCAGCATCCTGGACTCAGAACAGCAGATGAAAAAACATCTGCGGGAACAGTAGGACTGCTCAGAGGAGAAGATCGAGAAATGGATAGTGGTGGCTGAGAGAGAGGGAGAGAGCCAAGCAGCTCAGGAGCAGCAGGAGCAGCCCATGGGCCAGTGCCAGTGCAGGAGTTCAGAGCCTCCTGTGAATGGCACATTGTCTCCAATGAGCGGCTGTGCTCTGAGAAGGAGGCCCTGCAGCAGCACTTAGAGAGGCAGACCCAGCTGCTGGAGCAGCTGAAGCAAGTGAAGGGCTCAACAAATTGGAGGGACCAGGTGGTGTCTCTGAAGTGGCAGGACACTCTCAAGTGCCTGGAAGCCACCAGATCACAGGAAGAGTGCCTGCAGGCCTAGCTGAGCTTCCTGGCTTTCAATGTGGAAGGGGAAGGCATGAGCCCTGGAGAAGCATGAGGTAAGGAGGAGATTCTCTGCCCCCCGCCCCCATCATAATATGACCATCACAGAGGATGGAGATGTTCCCCAGACCAAGAGTGACTTGGCTCTGAGAGCGCTCTTGGAGGATGAGAACCACAGGAGGAAACTCCTGCCACAAGAATGGCGGGCCTGCTGCAGGCAACCCCTGGCCGACCCAGCAGCTCAGTGCCAGACTGAGCTGGAGCCACAGGGCCTCAGCCCCATGAGCTGCCACCACAGCAGGCATGGGGATGGGAAGTGGGAAACATGGGCATCTGAAAAGAAAATCTGCTTTGTCCATGACCTGCCTGATGAGGTGGACTTCCAGAGTCCAGCAGGGGAGCTCCCCCATTGATGCAGCCAGCTGTCAACACACATCCGAACTATCGAGGAGTCCCTCATTGTGTGTAAAGAGCAGATGTTGGTCCTGAATGAGCTGTGTTGGGAGAAAGCCCAGTGCATGCACTGGCTGTTCTAGGAGAAGATGGAGAAGAGGAGAGTGCTTCGGGAGCTGCTGTCACACCTCCCAAGGGAAGGCACAGACAGCAGTCTCCAGATGCCAGCACAGGCTGAGTCCCCACTACCAACACTGCTTCAGGTGCCTCAGGGCCTGTGGTGGGTGAAATGAGGGAGGAGCAGAAAGGTTTTGAAGAATTGCAACTTGAAGACAGAATGGAAACTGCCAGAGGAGAGTTCAGGGTTCCCGACCCCATAGTAGACTCCCCCAAGGACCATGTCCTGCCCCAGATGCCCCACATCTAGATCAGCCCACAGCTCCCAGGCTCAGGGGAGGAGTGCTCCCTCACTTTCTCCCATAGACTGATGCGGATGATGACTCTCTATGTGACATACTGACTCTCAAAAGCCTTGGCAGCCACCAGAAGTACGTGGCCAAGTGGCTTTCAGGCCTCCATATGCTGGGCAACAGGAAGGATAAACTGGGGGTAGGTAGGGCAGAGGCTGCAGGAGTTGGCCCAAAATCAAGGGACATCTAATGCCCTATTGGTGGCCAAGAAAGAGACCCATGTTATGCTTATCACAAAGAATAAATTGTTTTCAAACCAAAAAAAACCCGAAAAACAAAGATTTGTTCTTCCAGCCTTGGGGCTTGAACTCAGGGCCTGGCCACTGTCCCTGAGCTCTTTTTGTTCAAGGCTGGTCCCACCTCCCCTTCCGCTTTTTCTGTGTGGAATAGAACCCAGGGCTTCAGGCATGCTAGGTGAACACTCTACCACTAAGCCACATTCTCAGCTAGGATGATTCTCCCCACTCCTAAACCCATATGGCCATTCCTGAAATAGGAAGTAGGGGCTAGGATAAATATGAAACACATATCTGGTTCACACCAAAATATTCCCCTGAGCCCTCTTCCCACATCCTTAGTTGAAGTTTCTCTTCTACCATTGACGGATGAGAGGGAGAGGGGAGTCCCAAGAGAGTACCAAAATATGTGGCCCCCTGAGTCCCACATCCTCCCCCACACAAGTGTTCCTCCAGATTTAGATCTTACCTGACTCAATGTGAAGTCTACACTGTCTCCCCACCACTGCAAAGCTCAGGATGAAATCAAGGTCATCTTTGGCCTGAGCTTACACCCAAGGTGGAAGCTTCTAGTCCCAGACCTACTTCCACCTCTGACTGCCCCTAGTTAGGCCGGACCCACCACTCACCACTATGTTGGTGGTAATGATCTCATGGATGGATTCCAGGAAGAAGGCCTATGGCAAAGAGCAGAAGCAGCAGGGCAGAAGGAGGTGGGGAGATTGCTCTGGGATCTTCCTTGGAGCCCTCCCATCCATCCAGACCCATGCTGACCCAAAGCACAGACAAGGCCAGGGGGTGAGACAAGATGGAAGAGCACAGGACTAAAGGACTAAAGTACTTCTTTGTCTTGGAGGACTTGATTAATTCCAATTATAATTAATTCCAATTATATTTGTCCCATGCCAATCCCAAAGACAGCATGCAATGCCTCTCCTTGTTGTTGTTGGCTGTGAGCTCTGTCTCTGAGCTCTTTTTCTCAAGGCTGGCACTCCACCACTTGAGCCACAATGCCACTTTTGTTTTCTGATGGTTCATTGATAAGAGTCTCATACACTGTCCTGCCCAGACTGGCTTGGCACCGTGATCCTCTAGATCTCAGCTTCCTGAGTAGCTAGGATGACAGGCATGAGCCACCAGTGCCCAGTATGTGATGCCTTTTGAAGGAATCTTGATGAGTCTGTAAAGGAGCCCCAAAGAGCCTGGATAGACCATGACCCATTCAAGGAGCAGGGATGGGGGAAGGTTGACCTTCGAGCCATTCTGTTCCCCTAAAATTAAAGATGACAGTTGATGTTGTATGCACCAAACACCTAGGCCAGCAGCCACCAGGTTTATTGGGGAAAAAGTAGAGAATACCCAAAGACTGCAGTGTAGAAATCTCTGATTTTGCATGCATGTGGTGTGTGTGTGTGTGTGTGTGTGTGTGTGTGTGTGTGTGTGTGTGTGTGTGTGTGTGTGTGTGTGTGTGTGTGTGTGTGTGTGTGTGTGTGTGTGTGTGTGTGAACTCAGGGCCTAGGCTCTATCCCTGGGTTTTCTTGCTGAAGGCTAGTGGTGTGCCAATTGAGCCACAGCCCCACTTGCATTTTGATGGTTAATTGTAGGTAGGAGTCTCAAGGACTTTCCTCTCCAGGGTGGCTTTGAATCATAATGGGGGCCCCAGGGAAGCAAGAGTAAACACAACTCACAAGACCTATCCTTATGGTGGGCTACTCCTGCTCCCTGGTGGCCAGACATGGAACATGCGGCCTGGTGCCATTATCCTCTAGAGTTCAATTTGGGGAAGTGACCAGGGCCAAGCTGACTTTTGCTCACCCTGATTGCTGATGCCAGAGCAGGTCTGTTCCACCATAGGCCAAGAGAGCTCCAGGAAGCCTGGCTTTCCAGGGACACAAGGAAAGGAGAGGTCAGCTCCAGGCTGAGCTAAGAGCCTTTGCCCACAGATACCCCAACTTGGCCTTACTTATCACCATAAGACCTGTGAAAGAACAAACCCAAAAAAACAAAATTGGATCTGTGACTCCAAGTGGTAGAGCTCTAGCATTGAACCAAAGAGCTCAGGGACAGGGCCCCCAAGCTTTAAACTCAAGACCCCCAGGTGACTTTCCCCCATAAAACACAGGCTGTCTAAATGTGAACTGGTAGGATTTGTGCAGTGTTTCTGAAGAATGGTGATACTGAAGCACCCTAATTCTAATGACAGCTGAACTTGTGACATACAGCTATGTGCTGAGTCTTTCACAGGGCGCTATTTGCTGGGTCCTTCCCACATGGGGGTTTTGTGCTGAGTCCTCAAAAAGGTGCTGTTTGGTGAGTCATCCCAAAGTGTGCTATGTGCTGAGTCCCTGAGAAGAGTGGGCCATCCTAGGTTTTTCAAAGGGTGCTGTATGCTGAGTCGATTACACAATGTACTGTATGCTGAGTCCTTCAAAAGGTGTGGTGTGCTAATACATCCCAAAGTGTCCTGCTATGTGCTGAGCCCTTGAGAAGAGAGGAATGAGGTGTTTTTTGAGTGCTGCGTGCTGAGTCCTTTACACAGGGTGCTCTCTACTGTCCTTCAAATGGTGCTGTGTGCTGAGTACTTCCACAGTGTGGTATGTGCTGAGTCCTTCAAAATTGTTCTGTGTGCTGAGTTTTTTGAAGGTTGCTGTGCACTTGGTGTTTTACGCAGCATGCTTCAACACAGGGTGTGATGAGTCCCTGGGAAAGACTGCTATGTGCTGAGTTTTTCAAAGCATGCCATGCACTGAGTCCTTTAAAATGGGAACTATGGACTCCCTTTTTAAAGGGTGCTGTGTGCTGAGTACTCTACTCAGCATACTACATGCTGAGTCCTTCAAAGGGAGCTGTGTGCTGAATCATTTACACAGGGAGTTTTGTGCTGATTTTGGAAGAGTGCTGTGTGCTGAGTCATCAAAAAGGGTGCTATGTTCTGAGTCCTTGAGAGGTGGTTATCCTCAACACACACACACACACACACACACACACACACACACACACACACAAACACAAACACACATACACACACCAGTGTCACCATGCACCTGCTTGGTGTGTGCAGTGGGGGAGGATGGAGGAGAGTCTCCTCCCGGGGTGGGGCTGAGGGGAGATTCTGTCCCCCACCCCGGCCGGTACTGGGGGTGGGGGGTAATGCTGAGCTGAGGTAAGGGTGCAATTGACATGGTCTAGAAGCCTCAGGGCCCAGTCAGTGCTGCAATTGTTGCCAGGGGTGGGTGGCGGGGCCCAGGGGAGTAGGGGGCGGGGCCCAGGAGCGCACTTTGGTGGCAGCAATGGCCAGGACCCCTAGGGGTCAGGGTTGTGTGCGCAGAAGGGGCGGGATGGCCCAGGAGAGGAGTGTGGGGCCGAGAGAGAGCTAGGAGAAGAGCGAGCATGAGCACTAGCATGAGCACTAGCACCCGTAGAAACGGCTTCAGTGGCTGGCAGCCGCTCTGCTCATATTGTGGGTCCTGGCCGGGAGCGCAGAGCATGCAGATCCTGCACCTCAGGCACAACGCCACATGCAGCCCCTGGGAGAAGCCCAGCCATGGTGGCCCTGAGTCTGAGGTCCCGGTGCAGGGAGCACGGCAGAGGCAGTGGCTGCTGAGGCAGCGGCGGCCACAGGTTAGGAGGCCGCTGAGGCTGCGGTGGTGGCTGAGGAGGAGCAGAGGCCGTGCGCAGCTCCACCATGCACCCAAGCTGCATTTCAAACATGGCGCTGCTGGCTGGGACCCGTGGAGTCTCTAGCAGACACCTGGCACAGCTGTGGTGCCCCTGGCCTGCTTGTGGCCCTGACTTGGTTCCAGCCCTCGGTCCTCAGACTCCCGGCATGGACCCGGATTCGCAGCCTACAGCTTCTCCCAGCAACACACGTGAGTGGCCGACCTGCGATCAAGCACCCCACGATCCCTCCCCCCCTCCCCCCGAAAACCCCATCCCCCAATCTACCCTTCCTCCCCACCCTCGCAAACCCGGATCCTTGCCTCGCCCCTCCCAGTACAGTCCTGCCTGGGCCTCCCCCATGCCCCATAGTCTGTCCTGGCTTTGCCACAAATGCACCCCAGGGGTGGGGGGTAGAGGTGGGTGTCCACTCGGTGATCCCACCCTCGTCCCTAGAGGCCAGTGTCCCAGGAAAAGGGGAGCTTCAGGGATGGGGAGGAGGGAGCACCACAGAGACCCTAGCCTGGAGCAGTGGGAGCCACACAGCCTTGCATCTGCATCCTTTCTCTCCCTGGTGGGAACCTGGTGCCTTTAGTCAGAGGTGGGGAGCAGCACCCCACACCTGCCTTCTTAGGTCTTTTCCATTTTGCTGGGGAGGGAGTTGTTGGATACAGAAAATAGCCCCCCTTGCTGTGTGAGCCCTTGTCTTCTGTGCTCAGTCACCCTTTCACCTGAGGACATTCCCAGAAGAGCCCACTAGAGAGGTGAGGGCATTGGGGATAGATAGAAGGTGGGTATTTGGGAGAAAAACACACCCCCTCTGACACACATACAACCAGCCTGTACCCCCAACCCCAGCTGTCAACAGTTCTGACTGGAAGATCACATATCTCAGCTCTGCCAGCTTCTGGTAGTGCTCCCAGTCCATCTGGTCTCCTAGTCCTCCCCAAGAATCTGCCAAGTCGCCCAGAAGTATGTAGGCTGGAAGCAGGGAGTCCATCCATGTATATAGCCTTTAGGTCCCCATCAAAGTCCCCAACAACACCCCCACCCCAGGTCAGACACCTCTCTGCTGGCACCATGATCCCCTGCTTTGTTTTCTGTCCAAACTCTGAGGAACCACGTGTCTTGGGACTCCTTCACCCAGAGTCCTAGCCTAGAGTTTTGGTGAATGGGGAGTCAATGCTGGCTGTTCCCAAGGGGAAGGGTCTGTCCCTGGACAAAGGGGGAGGCTGGGTGATTCTGCATTATTAGAGCATTGTTCTCCTTGGGTGGTTGCCCCTGGTTCTGACAAGGGAACCACCGTGCTTGAGCTGGTACAATGCCCAGATGAGAAACCAACAAATGCAGAAGAGGCACTGCTCTGAGTCCATGTGTTTAGGTGTGTATGAGAGAGAGAGAGAGAGAGAGAGAGAGAGAGAGAGAGAGAGAGAGAGAGAGAGAGAGAGAGAGAGAGAGAGAGAGAGAGAGAGAGAGAGAGAGAGAGAGATCATCTTTCTCATTGTACAATCAGCATGTCTAAAAAGAGCAAAAGCAGTTTTTTTGGGGGGGTCCAGTTGTGGGGTTTGAACTCTGGACCTGGGTGCTGTCCCTCAGCACTTGTGCTCAAGGCTAGCATTCTACCACTTGAGCCATAGCACCACTTCCGGCTTTTTTATTTTTGCTTATGTGGTGCTGAGGAATCGAACCCAGGACCTCCTGCATGCAAGGCAAAGGCTCTACCACTGAGCCACCTTCCCACCCCAAGCAAAACTATTTTATTTGTGTGTATGTGTGTATTTGTTGTCCTTTTTTCATTAATGCCCAGTATGAGCCCAGCTACAATTTTTGTTTTCTCTTTCACCGTTTCATGGCTCCTCTAGAGAAGGTTTCAGTAGATGTTCCTTCCCACCACTTTCTTCCACTTTCCTGCAGCCCACAGTAACTGCTGGGCCTGCATGGGTCTTTCCTAGGAAGCCTGTGTGAACCGCAGACCAGCGTGGACACCTGCCCTTCTGTCTTTAGCCAGAAGGCTCATGAGGCTACTGTGACCACAGCCACACTCTTTCAGCCAGACAGTCTGCTCTCATGTGTATAGTTGGAGCTAATTCAAAGTTGGGAATGTGTCTGTCAAACATAATTAGGGAACAAGATAGGGAGAGTAGGGCAGGGGCTGTGAAGTTAGGAGGGTCTGGGAAGTGATAAACAGTGTGACATGGCAGATGGTTTACCACGACCAAGGATGAGAGGGAATCTTACCCAGGACATTGATGGTGTATGTGGGCATCTGAGCAGGGGGCTCCGGGCCCCCAGTGGTGGCATGGATTTCCTCCCAGGGCAGTGCACGGGTTGGCAATCCTCCCTGGAGTCCTGCAGACTCCAATCTGTGTCCCTCCTGGGCTGTTTCTAGCTGGGCAATGGTAGGCAAGTGTGTTCCCCCTGCTGGAGCCTGCTTGGGATCAGGACATGGCAGTTACCTGAGGCTGTCTGAATGCCATTTTCTGTAACCTGCTGTAGGCTGTCTGGAAGGAAAAGGGGACTACTGATTTTGGAACCCATTAAGTTTGATTGGGACAAGTGAAATGCCAGCTTTCCCAGGGTTTTTTCTTGAAGCTGGCAATTGCTACTAATGCTTGGGATTCTGGGTCAAATTAGATGGACCATTTCAGCCACCAAACAATGACGTTCAAAGAGGCACAGGCAGAGTTCTCAAGCCAGATGGTTTCCTGCTACGAACACCGTGCCTTGACTGCCTTTCTCCAACAGCTGCTGATTCTCCTCCAGCTCTCTCTAGGGTAACCACCACAGTTGAGGATGTGTCTTGGGGGACAGAGATTGTGACCTCGCCATCTGCAGCCTGCCAGCTGTGAGCAGAGACAATTCCCAGCACCTGCATAGGAATCTGGGAGATTCAGAGACCCGGGATGCCTCAAGGATCCTTTCTCTGCAATATGAAACTTGGGGGCCGGATATAGTGGACCATCCTCTCTGCCCCAGGGAGTGGAGAAGAGGCCTCTTGAGCCTGGTGTTCACCTCACAGCAACCTTGTTCACAACTGAGTGGGGAATGGAGTGCCACAGAGCTGGTCAGTGGCTGGACAGAGATCTTGGAGAAGATAGGCATCCCAGAGGCCCTGGAATCCAGTGAAGACATCATGGCTCACGTCCTTGGAACCAAAACATTTAAGTACAGTGGCACCAGGAGGGTGGGAAGAGGGAGGAGGGAGAACTGTTGGAGAGCTACATCAGACTTTGCCCCTACCCAGGATGCTTACTTGAATTGGTTGGGACTTTGCAGTAGTAATGTCATAGACAGATGATCATTTATTTACCTAACAAACCGTTACAGTGTGTGCCAAGTCGGGGGCGTGAGGGGGGGCATACATGATGAAAGGTTCCAGTACTGGTTCCACAGCACATGAAGAAATCTTGGCTTGAGCTGGATACCATTGCCTCACTCCTGTCATCCTAACTACTTAGGAGGCTGAGATGGGAGTATTGAGGCCTAAGGCCCATGCAGGAAAGCCTGTAAGACTCTTACCTCCAACTAACTACCAAAAAGAAAATGCCAGAAGTGGATAAGTGGCTCAAGCCATAGACTGTTGGCCTTGAGTAGAAAGGCTCAGGGACAGCACCCAGACTCTGATTTCAAGGCCTAGGAGTGACACAAAGAGAGGAAAGAGAAAGAGAGGAGGGGAGGATGGAGGGAAAAAAGGAGGAAAGGAAGGAAGTAGGGATAATGCAGGCCTTGGTTAGGAGTCTCTGGATCAAGGGAGCCAACAATCTCTGTGAGGACAGTTTCAGAGCCTAAAGCCAGTATGTAGGAACAAGCCTCTGTCCCCTCAGCAATTTCATGACCTCCAGAATCTGAGTGGTCGCATACTGCAGAGGGAAACAGCCTCGGGTAGACCCTAGGGCTCAGGGTCGGTCACGGAGTTTCAATCTCCCCTGGCTCACCGAGGTTATTTTCTGGTCAGATAAGAAGAAAGTGTCCAAAGGCTAGGGAGGATAGCTTCAGGGCAGGACCAGAGGGGTCG
Organism: Dipodomys merriami; assembly: GCF_024711535.1. Lineage (NCBI taxonomy): Eukaryota > Metazoa > Chordata > Mammalia > Rodentia > Heteromyidae > Dipodomys > Dipodomys merriami. The sequence continues at coordinate 10,384,028 of NW_027205937.1, forward strand.
GCAAGAGATAAGCAGGAAGATGAAGAGGGAGGATGATCCCAGATCAGGTGTGTCAGGCCATTGAAGCCATGACCTCACCTGACAACCTAGACCATCAGTGATAGAGCCTTCAACCCAGCCACATGCCTATTAAAAGTCCTGGCACTCTGGGTTCACCATTGACGACCTCGCTGTGGTTCACTGCAGGATGCCTGTGCAGTACATCCTTGGGGACTGGGACTTTTGCTGAAGATGACACCCCCAGTGTTCATTCCTGGACCAGAGACAAAGGTAACCAGGCCACTGGCACAGGACAGCCAGGGAATGAGGGCAGGAGTCAGACGCATGTTGCTCTGAGATTTCCTCTAGGGGACTCTAGGGCCCTGTGACTGCCATTCTCAGAGGTAGAGGTGGGTCTCCTTCCTGGCTCAGACTTTAGTCTAGATGCCAGATGTGGGATTTAGAGAGGGCAGACTGAAGGTCAAGGCTTGTGGGAACACCAGAGGCACTGGGCTCTGAGCTGGGTTGTTTCTTTGAGGATACTCACAACCCAGGATCATTCCTGAGATGGATCAGCCCTTTCTCCTTCCCGAGATAGAGGGACCAATAGCCCTCCAGTCTGCATCCCTTGGCTGAGAATTCATTCAATCCAATATCCTTTGGTTGGATAACTAGATCTCACCTGACTGTCCAGTGTCAGGGCAGCCATAACCTGGAAAGAACATGAGACTCTACTCTCCATGGAAGCACCAAAAAGCTAGAAGTGGAGCTGTGGCTCAAGTGGTAGAGCACCAGCCTTGAGCAATATAACTCAGAGAGACAGCTCTCAGATCCTCAGTTCAAGCCCACACAAAGAAATGGCCCTGTCTTGTTGTCCACAGATTGTCCAGGCCTTGAGACCCTTCTCACGGAGTGTGATACAACACCTGCCCCTGGGTGGTGTATCAGGGCCTTCTGAAATCTGTTGGTGGAATCCAGGCCTTCCCCTTCATGCATTTTCAACCCACACTGGCTGGCAGGCAGAGCCTGACAAGGCTGGCAGCCTGCACACTGGAGAGGCTCCAGCTCTGCCAAGGTGATTGGAAAGGGCTTCTTAGAAACAGCACTTGTAAAGGGTGTCTTGCTTAACAAGGAGCATCTGAAGGAAGCACAGAGTGCAAAGGTGCTGCAGATGATGGACAATGTAGCAGAGCGTGTTCATTTCCAGCCAGGGCTGCTGGTAAGAGACTTGGTATAGATGTGCGAGACTGTCCCAAGAAAGGCCTGAGGGGTCAGAGAAGAACAGCTATCTAGGGCTCGGATTACGTCTTAGAGGTAGAGCGCTCGCCTAGCACACAGGAAAGCATGGGTTCGATTCTTAGGTCCTGCATACACAGTAAAACCTGGAAGTGGCTCAGGTGAAAGAGCACTGCCCTGGAGATGAAGAAAGTCAGGGACAGTGCCGGTCCATGAGGTCAGGCCCCAGGGCTGTCACCATAAAACAATTCTCCCAGGGACCTTGGTGACAGTTGGATGGCTATGCCCTGAAGCTCTCAGTAGATCCATCCGTGCTTTGTGTCTCCTTTGACAGACGGGACCTGGACACTCCTTCTGCCCTGGGCACCCCTGGGCCTGGTTATCAGGAATCCATCCAATGTCTTCCACTGGGACCTGGAGCAGCTGGCCCCAGAAGTCCTCAGGTATCAGTTGGGTGGGGCAGGGGAACATAGGGCAGGCCCCAGAAATCCTCCTGGGTCTGATCTGCCCTGGAAGACCAGGCAATCCAGAGGAGGCAGATAGGAGCTTAGAGGGGGTTAGTGATGTGGAGGGGGCTTTTTAATCCCCATGGCCCCACCCAGATTCTAGCAATCCTTTGCTGTCCCTGATTGAGGTAGAGGGGTGTCTAGGTGGTAGTGTCTAGAAAAGGACTAGGTGGAAATTCTGAAGGACTAGACACCTTAAGCTATGAGCCGATGGCTCATGCCTGTCATCCCACACCTGTCATCCTGACCACTAGGGAGGCTGAGATCCAGCGGATCTCATTTCCCAGCCCAGGCAGGAAAGTCCCACCAGAGCCTCATCTCCAATCTCCACCGGAAGTGGCACTGTGGCTCAAGTGGTAGAGCACTGGCTTTGAGGAAAATTAGACATCAGTGACAGTACCCAAGCCCTGAGTTCAAGCCCCTCAACCAAAAAACAAAAACAAAAACAAAAACAAAATCCAAACAAGAAAGAAAGAGACCCCTTCCTTGCTTGCAAGAGATAGTGAAGTAGTAGGGTTGCTGTGGTTGTGAGACTAGGTGCTGGCCTCACTGTACAGACATTTCTAATAACTCCCCAGGCTTACCCCAGTGTGAAGCCATAGCAGGGTGGGTGGTGCCTTACCAAGAACTCCAGAGGTCATGGCCTGTGGCAGGCAGGGAGTGGGTGAATGGGAGCAGCGGTGGGATGGTAGTGTCAATTATATGCTCTCCATCCATGGAAGAATGGTTTTGAATGCTGGTGACCAAGTCTGAAGTTTAGGATTACATTTGGTTTGTGTCTTGATCAGTTGGGTTTTCCCTTGGTATAAGGTGGCTGCAGACGAGGCTACAATGCTTGATGAGAAATGTATTCCTTATCTGGCCCATGTAACTGTAACCCCTCTGTACAGTATTTTCACAATAAAAAAAAAGAAAGAAAAGAGCTGAAGATAAAAAAAAAAGTTGGGTGTAGCCTGGTGCTGCCAGTGGTTCATACCTGTCATCCTAGCTACTCAGGAGGCTGAGATCTGAAGGTCACTGTTTAAAGCCAGCTTGGGCAGGAACGTCTGTTAGACTTTACCTCCAATGAACCACCAGAAAATTGGATGTGGTGCTGTGGCTCCAGTAGTAGTGCGCACACCTTCATAAGAAGACCTGAGGTCCTGATGGCAGGCCCAATGTTCAAATCCCATAACCTACAATCAAATAAAATGTAGCTGAATTTTTTGCATAACTGTGTACAGTAGAAATGCCATGATGTGTTGTGAACCATTGCACACATGTGAGGGGCTCTGAGTTTTGTCTACATTGGCTCTGATGATGGTAGTGCCATCTTCTCTGGGGTGGAATATTCAGGGTGCTCAGGGACTGCTGAGGGTTTGGGCTACCAGTGTGTGTGACTGTGTGTTTGTGTGTCTTTTGTCTGTGTGTGTCTGTGTCTGTGAGTTTGGATGTAGAAGACGTGGGCCTTGAACTCAGGGTCTAGGTGAAGTTTCTATGCTTCTGTGCTCAAAGCTAGTGCTCTAACACTTGAGCTGCAGCTCCATTTCTGGCTATTTGGTGGTTCATTGGAGATAGAAGCCTCATAGACATTTCTGTGCTGGCTGGCTTTGACCTCAGCCTCCTGAGTAGCTAGGATGACAGGTGTGAGACACCAGTGCCATATTTGTGTGTGTGTGTGTGTGTGTGTGTGTGTGTGTGTGTGTGTGTGTGTGTGTGTGTGTGTGTGTGTGTGTGTGTGTGTGTTTTCCTCATCTTTCTCTATCCCCTTCCTGGGTGCCTGTCTGCCTCTTTCTGACCTGGGATGGTGCCCCTCCTCCACACCGACCTTGCCTTTAGCATCCTATCAGGGTCTACAATGAGTCCTAAATGGCCAGAGACCTGAGTTCAAGCTTTTCTTTGGGGCCAAAGTCCAGCTGTCCAAATCTTTGGCCACCTGCAGGGGATTCTGGGTCAGCCAAGCCAGCTGCAATAGAGTCTTGCCTATCTCTGGGTGGGGAACTCAGACATAGGATGTCCTGCCCTTTTCCTCAGCTAGACCTCTGGCTGCATGTTCCTCTCAGCAGGCTGGCAGTGGAGTGGGGGAAGGGGATTGCAGGTGGCTCTGACCAACTCTGGCTTGATAGTGGACTGAAGGCCACCCAAGCAAGGAGGATTTTGGGCTGCATTGGAGGTGAGGCCAAGGTGGCTTGGAAATACCTGTTGGTGTCTAGGAAATGTCCACATACTTTATCACAGGCAAGTCTATCTTCCAGCCCCAGCTGGGCCTCTCCAATTCTTCTAGAGAATTCTGGATGCCCAGAATACAGAGGCACACACTTTAGATTCCAGGGCCAGGGAATTGGGGGAGGAGAGACTGGTATGGCCAATACCTCAATGTTTTGGGGCTTTAGCCTTGACCTGGGTATGCCCCCTTGTGTGCATTCACTTCTTAACCCAGAGCTGGCCAGAAACAGGCCACTTGTGGTGGTGCTGTAGAAGTGGCCGGAGTGGAAGTGAGACCTAGGATGACCAACATCTGGATTTATGGCCTAATGGGGGGAGGGGCAAAAGGTATCTTTAAAAAAAATCTCTTAGAGCTGGAACTCAGGGCCTAAGCACTGAGCTTCCTTTGCTGAAATCTAACACTCTACCATTTAACCACAGCTCACATTTCATCTTTTTTAGTAGTTTAGTGGAGATAAGAGTCTCACGAACTTTCCTGCCTGGGCTGGCTTCAAACTGCCATCTTAAGAATTCAGCCTGTTGAGTAGCTACGATTGCTGGTATGAGCCACTGGCTAAGAATGTTAGTGTGTGTGTGTGTGTTTGTGTATGTGTGTAGGCCAGGGGGTGAGATGAGATGGAAGAGCTCTGGACTAAAGGAGGTACTGCTTTGTCTTGGAGCACTTGATCAATTCCAATTATAATTAATTCCAATTATATTTGGCCCATGCCAATCACAAAGACAACATGCAATGCCTCTCCTTGTTGGCCATGAGCGCTGTCCCTGAGCTCTTTTCCTCAAGGCTTGCACTCTACCACTTGAGCCACAATGCCACTTTTGTTTTCTGATGTTTCATGGAGGCTAAGAGTCTCACACACTGTCCTGCCCAGACTAGCTTGGCACCGTGATCCTCCAGATCTCAGCTTCCTGAGTAGCTAGGTTGACAGGCATGAGCCACCAGTGCCCAGTATGTGATGCCTTTTGAAGGCATCTTGGAAAGTTTGTAAAGGATCCCAACGGGCCTGGATAGACCATGACACAATCAAGGAGCAGGGATGGGGGAAGGTTGACCTTCTAACCATTCTGTTCTCCCAAAATTAAAGATGTCAGGTGCTGTTGTCTGCATCAAAAACCTAGGCCAGCAGACACCAGGCTTAGTGGGGGAAAAGTAGAGAATACCCAAAGATCGCAGTGTAGAAATCTCTGATTTTGCATGCATGTGGTGTGTGTGTGTGTGTGTGTGTGTGTGTGTGTGTGTGTGTGAACTCAGGGCCTAGGCTCTATCCCTGAGTTTTCCTGCTCAAGGCTAGTGCTGTGCCACTTGAGCCACAGCCCCACTTGATTGTTAATTGTAGGTGAGAGTCTAAAGGACTTTTCTGTCCAGGGTGGCTTTGAAGCATGATGGGGGCCCTAGGGAAGCAAGAGTAAACACAACTCGCAGATACAATCCCTATGGTGGGGCACTCCTGCCGCCTGTTGGCCATACGCGGAACATGTGACCCGGTGCCATCATCCTCTAGAGTTCAATTTGGGGAAGTGACCAGAGCCAAGCTGACTTTTGCTCACTCTGCTGATGCCAGAGCAGGTCTTTTCCACCATAGGCCAAGAGAGCTCCAGGAGGTCCGGCTTTCCAGGGACACAAGGAAGGGAGAGGTCAGCTCCAGGCTGAGCTAAGAGCCTTTGCCCACAGATACCCCAATTGGCCTTATTTTTCACCATAAGACCTGTGAAAGAACAAACCCAAAAAAGCAAAATTGGATCTGTGCCTCCAAGTGGTAGAGCTCTAGCATTGAACCAAAGAGCTCAGGGACAGGGCCCGCAAGCTTTGAATTCAAGACCTCCATCTGACCTTCCCCCATAAAACATAGGTTGTCTGAATGTGAACTAGTAGGGTTTGTGAAGTGTTTCTGAAGAATGGTGATACTGAAGAAAGCACCCTAATTCTAATGATAGCTGAACTTGTGACATACAGCTATGTGCTGAGTCCTTCACAGGGAGCTATTTGCTGGGTCCTTCCCTCATGGGAGTTTTGTGCTGAGTTCTCAAAAAGGTGCTGTTTGCTGAGTCATCGCAAAGCATGCTATGTGCTGAGTCCCTGAGAAAAGTGCTGCTATGTGCTGAGCCCTTGAGAAGAGAGGGATGAGGTGAGTTTTTGAGTGCTGTGTGCTGAGTCCTTTACACAGGGTGCTGTGTACTGTCCTTCAAATGGTACTGTGTGCTGAGTGCTTCCACAGTGTGGTATGTGCTGAGGTCCTACAAAATTGTTCTATGTGCTGAGTTTTTCAAAGGGTGCTGTGCACTGGGTGTTTTACACAGGGTGCTTCATACTCAGCCCTTCAAAGGGTGCTATGTGGAGTCTTATAGGGTGCTATGTGATGAGTCCCTGGGAAAAAGTGTTATGTGCTGGTTTTTCAAAGCATGCCATGCACTGAGTCCTTTACACTGCAGGCTATGGACTCCCTCCTTCAAAGGGTGCTGTGTGCTGAGTACTCTACCCAGCGTACTACATGCTGTGTCCTTCAAAGGGATCTGTGTGCTGAGTCCTTTACACAGAGTGCTTTGTGCTGTTTTTGGAAGTGCGCTGTGTGCTGAGTCATCCCAAAGGGTGCTATATTCTGAGTCCTTGAGTGGTAGTTATCCTCAACAATCACACAGACACAAACACAAACACACATACACACACGAGTGTCACCATGCACCTGCTTGGTGTGTGGAGTGAAAGGAATGGAGGAGAGTGCCCTCCAGGGGTGGGGCTGAGGGGAGATTCAATCCCCAGTGCAGGTACTGGGAGGGGGGGAGTGAGAGTGCTGAGCTAAGGCTGCAATTGCCATGGTCTGGAAGCCTTAGGGCCTAGTCAGGGCTGCAGTTGTGGCTAGCGGTGGGGGGCGGGGCCCAGGGGAGTAGGGGGCGGGGCTCATGGGCACAATTTGGTGGCAGCAATGGCCAGGGGCCCAAGGGAGCAGGGGCCTGTGTGCATCAGGGCAGCGTGGCCCAGGAGAGGAGTGTGGGGCTGAGAGAGAGCAGAGAGAAGAGCGAGCAGGAGCACAAGTGAAGTAGGACCTGAGAGGAGACTCGAGCTGGGACAGCTTCTTTACAGGTTTTGTTTTTGTTTTAGGGATTTAAGAAAAAAAAAAACAAAACTTGGCTCCAACCTGCCCAGTTCTTGGAATGAAAAAAAAATCCTCTTGGTCCCGCTCCCCTTAATAACTTAACCCACCTTCATTGTTCTGTTAAGGACTGACAAACTAAACAGTTAGCCAGTAATCCTGCTCAGGCTGGCATGCTGAAACATCCTGAATTTACTATAAACTCCACCTTTTTCACATGCTTATGTTAAACTGCACTAAACTCCTTTGTGTATTTTTACCTTAAGCTCTGCTTTACCATTGAATTCTCGAGTCATTTAAACCAAAAAGTGATAGGCTGGTTTAAACAGCCATTATGTGACAAAGTGTAACCTCACTGGCCACCTGGGTGTGGTCTGGTATGACTGTGCAATCTTTTGGGTGTGTGAAAATCTCATTGGTCACCTACCTGACCAGGCTTCACCTTGTGATTTTTGCCTTTAAAAACCTAAGCACATGGTCCGCTTGGGGTCGCAGTATCAGCTCCTGAGCCTATGCTGCGGCCCTGGCCGGTCAGTGTAGGAACCTTCTAAATAAAGTTGCTTCTTTAATAACAACTTTGTTGCGGTGGGCTCTGTAACTCCAGACGACTAGGTGGGCTTGCCTGACTGAGTAGGGGGTCTTCCTACTGTAAGGTCCACTCCTGGATGGCTAGCAGACTCCACCCTCCTTGCAGCAAAGTCTCCACCCAGTACCTGCGTTACCTAGGCAACTGGGACACCTGGAAGAGGTCACATCTGCATCTGCTGAGGTCACATCTGAATTTGATGTGGCCACACCTTTCCCCCCATACCCTAGATAAGGCCTAGCGCAGGCCCAGGCTCTCTCTCTGTTCCTTTCTAGCTCTCTGCTCTCTCTGCTTTCTCTCTCTTTTCTAGCTCTTTTCTCTCTCTTTCCTTTCTTTCCTCTTTCCTTTCCCAGCCACGTGGAGTGCCAACCTTGCCTGGTCCCAGCAGGTCTACTGAATAAACCTACCCCTTACCTGAATACCACGTGAGTGCTGCTGTTCTTACTCAGCTACTTCCTTTTAAAAACCTAACACCTACTACACAAGCACCAGTGAAAATGGCTTCAGTGGCTGGCAGCTGCTCCGATCATAGTGTGGGTCCTGGCCCGGAAGTGCAGAGCATGCGGCGGCGAGGCAGCTATGGCTGCTGAGGTGGAGGCAGCAGTGGAGGCTGACACAGGGGAGGAGGCCGCTGAGGCGGCGGCGGCTGAGAAGGATCAGAGGCTGCGCGCAGCCCCGCCATGCGCCCGCAGACACCCATGCCCCCTCTCAGCAGCGCTGCTTTTCAAACATGGCACTGCCAGCTCTGAACCAAAGAGCCGCTTGCAGTCACCTGGTGGAGATGGCGCGCCCCTGGCATGCTTGTGGTCCTGGCCCCGGGTCCTCAGATGCCAGGTGCGCACCCGATCACAGCCTAAAGCTTCTTCCAGCAACACATGTGAGTGGCTGCCCTGCGGGCCAGAACCCCACGACCCCACTCCCTGCGATCCCCCCACTCTATCCAACCCCCCACCCCAGCGGAGCCAGAACCCCGCCTCTTGCTTCCCCTTTCCCATCATGCATGCACCTCCCCCATGCGCCACAGTCTGCCCTGGCTCTGCCACAAATGCACGCCAGGGGTGGGGGGTAGAGGTGGGTGTTCACCCGGGGATCCCACCCTCATCCCTAGCGGTTAGTGTCCCAGGAAAAGGGGATCTTCAGGGATGGGTGAGGAGGGGTCACCATAGATCCTCTAGCCTGGAGCAGTGGGAGCCACACAGCCTTGCATCTGCATCCTTTCTCTCAGGTGAAAACCTGGTGGCTTTCATCAGAGATGGGGAGCAGCACCCAACACCTGCCTTCTTAGGTCTTTTCCTTTTTGCTGGGGAGGGAGGTGTTGGATACAGAAGATAGCCTCCCCTTGCTGTGTGAGCCCTTGTTTTCTGTGCTCAGTCACCCTTTCACCTGAGGACATTCCCAGAAGAGCCCACTAGAGAGGTGAGGGCACTGGGGTCAGATAGAATGTGGGTATATGGGAGAAAAACACACCCCCTTCTGACACACATACAACCTCCTGTACCCCCAACCCTAGCTGTCAACAGTTCTGACTGGGTGATCACATTTCCCAGTTCTGCCAGCTTCTGGTAGTGCTCCCAGTCCATCTAGTCTCCTTGTACTACCCAAGAATCTGCCAAGTCGCCCAGAAGTATGTAGGCTGGAAGTAGGGAGTCCATCCATGTATATAGCCTTTAGGACCTCATCAAAGTCCCCAACAACGCCCCCACCCCAGGTCAGACACCTCTCTGGAGGCACCATGACCCCCTGCTTTGTTTTCTGTCCAGGCTCTGAGGAGCCACGTGTCTCCGGACTCCTTCACCCAGAGTCCTAGCCTAGGGTTTTGGTGAATGGGGAGTCAAGGCTGGTTGTTCCCAAGGGGAAGGGTCTGTCCCTGGAGAAAGGGGGAGGCAGGGTGGCTCTGCATTATTAGAGCATTGTTCCCCTTGGGTGGTTGTCCCTGGTTCTGACAAGGGAACCCCCGTGCTTGAGCTGGTACGTTGCCTAGATGAAAAACCAACAAATTCAGGAGAGGCACTGCTTTGAGTCTGTGTTTAGGTGTGTATAAGAGAGAGAGAGAGAGAGATCATCTTTCTCATTGTGCAGTCAGCATGTCTAAAAAGAGTACAATAATTTTTTTGGGGGGGGTCTGGTTGTGGGGTCTGAACTCTGGGCCTGTGAGCTGTCTCTCAGCTCTTGAGCTCAAGGCTAGCACTCTAGCACTTGAGCCACAGCGCCACTTCTGACTTTTTTCTTTTTGCTTATGTGGTGCTGAGGATTCGAACCCAGGGCCTTGTGCATGCAAGGAAAGCACTCTACCACTGAGCCACCTTCCTAGCCCGAACAAAAACATTTTATTTGGGTGCATGTGTGTACTTGTTGTTCTTTTTTCATTAATGCCCAGTATGAGCCCAGCCACAATTTTTGTTTTCTCTTTCACAGTGTCATGGCTCCTTTAGAGAAGGTTTCATTAGATGTTCCTTCCCACCACTTTCTTCCACTTTCCTTCAGGCCAAAGTAGCTGTTGGGCCTGCGTGGGTCTCTCCTAGGAGGCCTGTGTGAACCGCAGACCAGAGTGGACACCTGCCCTTCTGTCTTTAGCCAGAAGGCTCATGAGGTTACTATGATCACAGCTGCATTCTTGCAGCTAGACAGTCTGCTCTCATGTGTATAGTTGGAGCTAATTCAAAGTTGGGAATGTGTCTGCCCAACATAATTAGGGAACGCGATGCAATAGGGAGTGTAGGGCAGGGGCTGTGAAGTTAGGAGGGTCTGGGAATTGATGAATGGTGTGACATGGCAGATGGTTCACCACGACCGAGGATGAGAGGGGAATCTTACACAGGGCATTGATGGTGTCCAAGGGCATCTTAGCAGGGAGCTGCAGGTACCAATTGTTGCCATGGATTTCCTCCCAGGGCAGTGCACTGGTGGGCAGTCTTCCCTGGAGTCCTGCAGACTCCAATCTGTGTCCCTCCTGAGGTATTTCCAGCTGGGCAATGGTAGGCAAGTGTGTTCCCCCTGCTGGACCCTGCGTGGGATCAGGACATGCAGTTAGCTAAGGCTGTCTGAATGCATTTTCTGTAACCTGCTGTAGGCTGTCTGGAAGGAAGAGGGGACTACTGATTTTTGGAACCCATTAAGTTTGATTGGGACAAGTGAAATGCCAGCTTTTCGAGGGTTTTTTCTTGAAGCTGGCAATTTCAACTAATGCCTGGGATTCTGGGTCAAATTAGATGGACCATTTCAGCCACCAAACAATGACTTTCAAAGCGGCACAAGCAGATTTCCCAAGCCAGAAGGTTTCCTGCAATGAATGTCGTGCCTTGACTGCCTTTCTCCTGCAGCTGCTGATTCTCCACCGGCTCTCTCTAGGGTGACAACCACAGATGAGGAAGTCTTGGGGAGCAGAGATTGTGACCTCGCCATCTGCAGCCTGCCAGCTGTGAGCAGAGACTATTCCCAGCACCTGCACTGGAATCTGGGAGATTCAGAAACCTGGAATGCCTCATGGTTCCTTTCTCTGCAACATGAAACTTGGGGGCCAGATATAGTGGACCATCCTGTCTGCCCCAGGGAGTGGAGAGGAGGCCCCTTGAGCTTGGCGTTCACCTCACATCAACCTTGTTCACAGCTGAGTGGGGACTGGAGTGCCACAGAGCTAGTCAGTGGCTGGACAGAGATCTTGGAGAAGATAGGCATCCCAGAGGCCCTGGAATCCAGTGAAGACATCATGGCTCACGTCCGTGGAACCAAAACAGTTAAGTGCAGTGGCACCAGGAGGGTGGGAAGAGGGAGGAGGGAGAACTGTTGGAGAGCTACATCAGGATTTGCCCCTACCCAGGATGCTTACCTGAATTAGGGACTTTGCTGTAATATTGTCATAGACAGATGCTCTTTTATTTATGCAAAAAATGATTACAGTGTGTGCCAAGCCCGGGGGGGGGGGGGAGGGGGGCGGGGCATAAACGATGAAAGGTTCCAGTGCTGGATCCACAGCACATGAAGAAATCTTGGTTTGAGTTGGATACCATTGCTTCACTCCTGTCATCCTAGCTACTTAGGAGGCTGAGATGGGAGGATTGAGGCTTAAGTCCCATGCAGGAAAGCCTGTAAGACTCTTATCTCCAACTAACTGCCAAAAAGAAAATGCCAGAAGTGGATGAGTGGCTCAAGCCATAGACTGTTGGCCTTGAGTAAAAAGGTTCAGGGACAGCACCCAGTCTCTGATTTTAAGGCCCAGGAAAGACACAAAGAGAGGACAGAGAAAGAGTGGAGGGAAGGGTGCAGGGAGAAAAGAAGGAAAGGAAGGAAGAAGGGATCATGCAGGCCTTGGTTTGGAGTTCCTGGATCAAGGGAGCCAACAATTCACAATCTCTGTGGGGACAGGTTCAGAGCCTAAAGCCAGTGTGGAGGAGCAAGCCACTGTCCCCTCAGCAACTTCATGACATCCAGGATCTGAGTGGTTTGCTTACTGCAGAGGGAAACAGCCTGGGGTAGTCCCTAGGGCTCAAGGTAAGTCACCGAGTTTCAATCTCCCCTGGCTCACCGAGTTTATTTTCTGGTCAGAAAAGAAGAAAGTGTCCAAAGGCTTGGGAGAATAGGGAGAGGGAATGTCCAGAGGGGTGTGGCAAGGGATAAGCAGGAATATGAAGAGGGAGAATGATCCCAGATCAGGTGTGTCAGGCCATTGAAGCCATGACCTCACCTTACAATCTAGACCATCACTGATAGAGCCTTCAACCCAGCCACATGGCTATTAAAAGTCCTGGCACTCTGGGTTCACCCTTGACATCCTCACTGTCATCCACTGCAGGATACCTGTGCAGTACGTCCTTGGGGACTGGGACTTTTGCTGGCTCAATCTGAAGATGACACCCCCAGTATTCATTCCTCAAACAAAGACAGGAAACCAGGCCACTGGCACAGGACAGTCAGGAAATGAGGGAAAGAGTCAGATGCATGTTGCTCTGAGACTTCATCTAAGGGACTCTAGGGCCCCATAACTGCCATTCTCAGAGGTAGAGGTGGGTCTCCTTGCTGACTCAGCCTTTAGTATAGATGGCAGATGTGGGATTTAGAGAGGGTGGACTGAAGGTCGAGGCTTGTGGGAACACCAGAGGCACTGGGCTCTGAGCTGGGTTGTTTCTTTGAGGATACTCACAACCCAGGATCATTCCTGAGATGGATCAGCCCTTTTCTCCTTCCTGAAAGAGAGGGACCTAGAGCCTGCCAGTCTGCATCCCTTGGCTGTGAAATTCATTCATTCCAATAGCCTTTGGTTGCATAACTAGATCTCACCTGACTGCTCGGTGTCAAGGCAGGACAGTGAGAGATCTTGAGTCCTTGATGAGGTCACGGGATCCTCAGTTTGAGATTGTACTTGAATGTCCTGACTTGGTGCATGGTCAGTCCCATCTAAGACTGCCATGACCTAGGACATAGAATCTAGAGAATCAGAGCAGGACGGGGTCTATTCTGAGAGTCTTTAGTATTATGTGTGAGCTTTGAGCTCCCGTGTGCTCACCTGCTTCCCTTTCTTGGGTGGGTTTAGGCTAGAAAAAGTTTAAAACTAGGGCCTGGTTCCCATCCCTTGTTTTATGCTCAAAGCTAGCATTCTACCATTTGAGCCACAGCTCCACTTGCAAGGTTTTTGGGTGTTTAATTGGAGATAACAGTTCTCAATGATTTTGCTGCCAAGGGTGGCATTCAACTGCAGTCCACAGATCTCAGTCTCCTGAGGGGATAGGATGACAGGCATAGAAAAGGATCTTTGGCCGGGTGCCAGTGGCTCATGGCTGTCATCCTAAGTACTCAGGAGCTGAATCTTAGGATCACGTGTGAAAGCCAACTTGGGCAGGAAAGACTCTCAGACTCTTCTCTCCAATAAAGCTCCAAAAAACTGGAATGGGTGCTGTGGCTTAAGAAGTACAGTGCTGGAATTGAGCTGAAGAACTCAGGGATAGCACCCAGGTCCAGAGTTCAAGCCCAACAACCAACAAAAAGAAAGAAAGTAAAACATCTTTGCCTGCAAAGGACGGTGGAGGTGTGTTTGTGTGTATGTGTGTGGGGGGAGGTGGGGGCTGATAGACATTTAGGACTCAGCCCAGTCATTGAATTAGACGGATTGTCCAAAACTCTTAGTTCACGGCAGCTGATTCTTGACCACAGGTGAAGCTCTGGGTTGGATGTCGACCATCGGACCTCAGTCTCCTCATGGGACAGTTGTGAGTAAATAAAGGACTAATACAGAGGGATCTCTCGAGCAGGGCCAGGAACAGAGGGAGCCGGTGTCACATACAGTTCTCAACAATTCTGTGAGCATATGACAGGAAGTTGCCAGGAAAGGGCTCAGATTGGGTCTGTTATTAATCATGCAACAGGTATGGGATCATGAAACAAAACATGGCTGTCTTTCATCATTACCCTATCAACATGAGGAAGGAATCCTTCACTCTATTCATTTTTCCAGTTGGGGAAAATGAGTCATGAAGGACCCAGGTGACCTACTCATGATGCCCACCTGACAGGAATCTTGGCCTGATTTCTCTGCCATGCTTCCTAGGAGAGTGGGTGTTATTTAGTCCACTTCTTGTGGTGGGAAGTCCACTTCTTGTCATTTGTGGGGCTTGAATTCTGGATCTGGATGCTGGCCCTGAGCTCCTCAGATAAAGGCTAGTGCTCTACCACATGAGCCACAGCATCACTTCCCATTTTCTGTTAGTTCTTTGAGGATAAGAGTCTCACAGACATTCCTCCAGAGCCAGCTATGAACCAAGATCTTCACATGTCAGCCTCCTGTATAGTTAGGATTATAGGTTTGAGCCACCAGCACCTGGCTTAAGTGTAATTTTGTCCCTCTGTCTCTGTCTCTGTCTCTGTCTCTGCTTCTGTCTCTGTCTCTGTCTCTCTGTCTTTCTGTCTCTGTCTTTGTCTCTGTCTCTGTCTCTGTCTCTGTCTCTGTCTCTCTTTCTCTCTCTCTGTCTCTCTGTCTCTCTGTCTCTCTGTCTCTCTCTCTCTCTCTCTCTCTCTCTCTCTCTCTCTCTCTCTCTCTCTCTCTCTCTCTCTCTCTCTCTCTCTCAGGAATTGGTGGAATGAGTGTTGGAGGAGGTGGCCCAGCATCCCCATGTGGCTGGAACCCAAGGTGGCCCTCTCATTCTGGAGGTGGGCTGTGGGTCAGGCGCTGTTTTGCTCAGCCTGTTGAAGCAGCTTCATGAGGTAAGCCCCTCTGTGCCCTGGCTAGATCGTGATGGTTATTCATTTTCCATCCCATGAGTCCTTCCCCACATCCCTCAGCTACACCGCTAAAGGAAAGTGGATGAGAAGGTGTCACCTTGTCCCCCTGCCCAGCACAATCCAGAGCCTCTGTCCTATACCACCCACTATCTGACAAAACCTTGGCTATAAGACAATAAAAACACTCTGTGTGTACTACGCTTTGCTGGGGAGTGTTATTTTGGTTAAGGGGGCGGGGTTCAGAGGTAAGACCCCAGACCTGATTCCTCCTGGGGGACATTTGTTCTTGTGACAGAGCCAAGTCAATGCTTTGGATAAGGAAGAAGCTTCCATCAGACTGACCCAGAACAATGCTCAAAGATAGGTAGGTTGTTGAAGTATAAAACCCACTCATGTCTGCTTCCTACTCCCAACAAGGAGGTGTAGAGTGGTGGCCTGGCCCTGGGCCTAAGGGACTATAAATGGATGGTGGCAGTCAGGAGCTCATGGCTCCCACCCATCATCCTGGCTCTTTGGGAGGCTGAGGTCGGATGTCTGTGACTCAGAGCAGCCCGGGCAGGAAAGTCCAGGAGATTCTTATCTCCCATAAACCACCTCCCTCCCCAAAACCACACACAAAAAAGCCAGGTGTGGTGCTGAGGCTCAACTGGTAGAGCTCAGCCTTGAACAAAAGAAGCTCAGGGATAACACCCATGCCGTGAATCCAAGCCCTAGGATTAACACAATCATGAAATAAATGAACACTTTACACCTTTTATCTGACTTCCAAGAAAGATGTATTCAGTTTTCTCGCTGGTACATGTAGCCAAAAGTAAGGGGCTCCCTTTCATGTTCCCCTAACCCTCTCCTTCTCTCCTTTATCTGTGCAGGCTTTATCTGTTGCAGGACAGAATTCGGATCACCCCCTGGATGTGACCTTAGGTACCCTCCCTCATTCGCCTCCCTTGGGGTCAGGATCCTGGATGCACTCTCTGCTCGGAGGATGAGGCACCACAGAGATGAGGGTAGGTATCCCCAAACACTCACAGACATACACACACACAAACACCCCTAATCCAACTCAGACTAGCCTTTTCCAAAGACACTTTATCTCCTTGGATTAACTGACCTAGGAGAGGAATTTGATCCCCTGTAATGATTATTTTAACTTGAGTTTGATAGTTGATAGGAGATAAATGGGAGCAAAAAAAAAAACCCAAAAAGCCTTTGGTGCCCATCACCTGGGGTTCGGGCTCATGCCTATCACCCTGGCTACTCGGGAGGCTGAAATCTGAGGATCACAGTTTGAAGCCAGCCATAAGCTGGAAAGCCCGTGAAATTCTACTCTCCATGGAACCACCAAAAAGCCAGAAGTGGAGCTGTGGCTCAAGTGGTAGAGCACCAGCCGTGGGCAATAAAACTCAGAAAGACAGCTCGCAGATCCTCAGTTCAAGCCACAACAAAGAAATGGCCCAGTCTTTTTGTCTACAGCTTGCCCAGGCCTCGAGCCCCCTCTCACGGAGTGTGGTACAACACCTGCCCATTGGTGGTGTATCAAGGTCTTTACAAATGGGGTGGTGGAATCGAAGTCTTCCCCTTCGTGCATTCTCAACCCAAACTGGCTGGAAGGCAGAGCCTGACAAAGCTGGCAGCCTGCACAGCGGAGTGGCTCCAGTTTTTCCAAGATGATTAGAAAGGGCTTCTTGGAGATAGCACTTGAAAAGGAGGTCTTGCTTAACAAGGAGGATCTGAAGGAAGCACAGAGAGCAAAGGTGCTGCACATGATGGGCAACATAGCAGAGCATGTTCATTTCCAGCCAGGGCTGCTGGTGAGAGACTTGGTTTAGATGTGCGAGACTGTCCCAAGACAGGCCTGAGGGGTCACAGAAGAACACCTATCTAGGGTTGGGATTTTGTCTTAGAGGTGGAGGTCTCGCTTAGCACACAGGAAAGCATGGGTTCGATTCCAATGTCCTGCATACACAGAAAAAGCTGGAAGTGGCATGGTAGCTCAGGTGAAAGAGCACAACCCTGGAGACAAAGCAAGTCAGGGACAGTGCCGGTCCATGAGGTCAGGCCCCAGGGCTGTCACCATAAAACAGTTCTCCCAGTGACCTTTGGTGACAGGTGGATGGCTATGCCCTGAAGCTCTTAGTAAATCCATCCGTGCTTTATGTCTCCTCTGACAGAACTGAGCTGGACAGTCCTTCTGCCCTGGGCACCCCTGGGCCCGCTTATCAGCAACCCTCCCAACGTTTTCAACCAGGACATGGAGCAGCTGGCCCCTGAGGTCCTCAGGGATTGGTTGGGTGGGGCAGGGGGACACAGGGCAGGCCGCAGAACTCCTTGTGGGTCTGATCTGCCCTGGAAGACCAGGCAATCTGGAGGAGGCAGATGGGAGGATAGAGGGTGTTAGTGATGTGGAGGGGGCCCTTTAATCCCCATGGCTCCACCCAGATTCTAGCATCCCTTTGCTGTCCCTGAGGGAGGTACAGGTGGTAGCTTCTAGAGGAGGACTAGGTGGAAATTCTGAAGGACTAGACATCTTTAGCCATGAGCCAGAGGCTCACACCTGTCATTCCTCACCTGTCATCCAGGACACTAGGGAGGCTGAGATCCAGAGGATCTCATTTCCCAGCTAGGCAGGAAAATCCCTCCATACCCTCATGTCCAATCTCCAACCGGAAGTAGCACTGTGGCTCAAGTGGTACAGTACTGGCCTTGAGGAAAATTAGACATCAGGGACAGTACCCAAGCCCTGAGTTCAAGCCCCTCAACCAAAAAACAAAAACAACAAAAACAAAAACAAAAAAACCAAACAAGAAAGAAAGACACCCCTTCCTTGCTTGCAAGAGATAGTGAAGTAGTAGGGTTGCTGTGGTTGTGAGACTAGGTGCTGGCTTCACTGTACAGACATTTCTAATAACTCCTCAGGTTTACCCCAGTGTGAAGCCATAGCAGGGTGGGTGGTGCCTTACCAAGAACTCCAGAGTTTGTGGCTTGTCGCAGGCAGGGAGTGGGTGAATGGGAGGAGGGGTGGGATGGTAGTGTCAATTATATGCTCTCCATCCATGGAAGAATGGTTTTGAATGCTGGTGGCCAAGTCTGAAGTGCAGGGTTACATGTGTTTTGTGTTTTGATGAGTTGGGTTTTCCCTTGGTATAAGAAGGTGGCTGCAGAGGAGGCTACAATGCTTGATAAGAAATGTACTCCTTATCTTGCCCATGTAATTGAAACCCCTCTGTACAGTATTTTCACAATAAAAAAGAAAGAAAGAAAAGAGCTGAAGAAAAAAAAAGATGGGTGTAGCCGGGCACTGCCAGTGGGTCACAACTCTCATCCTAGCTACTCAGAAGGCTGAGATCTGAGGATCCCTGTTCAAAGCCAGCGTGGGCAGGAAAGTCTGTGAGACTTTTATCTCCAAGGAACCACCAGAAAATTGGATGTGGTGCTGTGGCTCCAGTAGTAGAGTGCACACTTTCATCTGAAGAGCTGAGGGCCTGCTGGCAGGCCCAAACTTCAAACCCCATAACCTACAACCACACAAAAGGTAGCTGAATTTTCTGCATAACTGTGAAATGCCATGATGTGTTGTGAACAATTTCACACATGTGAGAGGCTCTGAGTTTTGTCTACAGTGGCTCTGATGATGGTAGTGCCATCATCTTTGGAGTGGAATATTCATGGTGCTCAGAGACTGCTGAGGCTTTGGGATACCACTGTATGTGTCTGTGTGTTCATTTGTCTTTTGTCTGTGTGTGTCTGTGTCTGTGTGTTTAGATGGAGAAGACCTGGGCCTTGAACTCAGGGCCTAGGTGAAGTTCCTATGCTTCTGTGCTCAAAGCTAGAGCTTTAACACTTGAGCTGCAGCCCCATTACTGGTTATTTGGTGGTTCATTGGAGATAAGAGCCTCACAGACATTTCTGTGCTGGCTGGTTTGACCTCAGCCTCCTGAGTAGCTAGGATGACAGCTGTGAGACACCAGTGCCATATTTGTGTGTGTGTGTGTGTGTGTGTGTGTGTGTGTGTGTGTGTGTGTGTGTGTGTGTGTGTGTGTGTTTTCCTCATCTTTCTCTGTCCCCTTCCTGGGTGCCTGTCTGCCTCTTTTTGACCTCGGTTGGTACTCCTCCTCCACACTGACCTTGCTTTTAGCCTCCTATCTGGGTCTACAATGAGTCCTAAATTGCCAGAGTCCTGAGTTCAAGCTTTTCTTTGGAGCCCAAGTCCAGCTGTCCAAATCTTTGGCCGCCTGCAGGGGATTCTGTATCAGCCGGGCCAGCTGCAATAAAGTCTTGCCTGACTCTGGGTGGGGAACTCAGACATGGGATGTCCTGCCATTTTCCTCAGCTAGACCGCTGGCTGTATGTGCCTCCTAGCAGGCTCGCGGTGAGTGGGGGAAGGAGGTTGCCGATGACTCTGGCCAACTCCAGCTTGGTAGTGGACTGAAGGCTGCCCAAGCAAGGAGGATTGTGGACTACTTTGGAGGTGATGCCAAGGTGGCTTGGAAGTGTCTGTTGGTGTCTAGGAAATGTCAATATACTTTATCTCAGGCAAGTATATTTTCCAGCTCCACCTGGGCCACTCAAATCCTTCTAGAGAATTCTGGATGCCCAGAATACAGAGGCACAGACTTTAGATTCCAGGGCCAGGGAATTGGGGGAGGAGACACTGGTATGGCCAATACTTCAATGTTCTGGGGCATTAGCCTTGACCTGGGTATGTCCCCCTTGTGTACGTTCACTTCTTAACCCAGAGCGGGCCAGAAACAGGCCACTTGTGGTGTTGCTGTTGAAGTGGCAGGAGTGGAAGTGAGATATAGGAATATCAACATCTGGATTTATGGCCTGAGGGAGGATGGGGGCAAAAGTGTCTTTAAAAAACAACTCTTAGAGCTAGAACTCTGGGCCTAGGCACGAAGCTTCCTTTTCTCAAATCTAACACTCTACCACTTGAACCACAGCTCACCTTTCATCTTTTTTAGTAGTTGAGTGGAGATAAGTGTCTCACGAACTTTCCTGCCTGGCCTGGCTTCAAGCTGCCATCTTAAGAGCTCAGCCTCTTGAGTAGCTAGGATTGCTGGTATGAGCCACTGGCACCTGCTAAGGAAGTTAGTGTGTGTGTGTGTGTGTGTGTGTGTGTGTGTGTGTTTGTGTGTGTGTGTGAGTGTGTGTGTGTGTGTGTTGTGTTTTTACAAGGGCTTCAACTCAGAGCCTAGGTGGTATCCTTTAGCTTGTTTGCACAAGGCTCGTCCTCTACCACTTGAACTACAGTAGTTCTGCTTCCCAGCCTTTTGGTGATTCATTGGAGATAAGTCTGCCCACCAAGGCTAGCTTTGAATCTTGATTGATCCTCACGGGTCAGCCTTGAGTAGCTAGGATTATAGGCATGAGCCACTGGCATCCAGCTGCAAGGATGTCTCTTCATACTGTCTTCTGTTCTAACAGCGGTCTACTTGCCCTGGCCTAGATCTCTGATCTCCACATCAGCTCCCAGCAGCCCTTGACTGTGTGGAGAACATAAAGCTCAATCCTCTCAAGCATCCAATTTCTATGTCCTCAGGGGAAGGTACGGTTCCTCTGAAGCCTGGAGGAGTAAGGGGAGGGGAAGAAAGGTTAGCTGTAGATGGATGCTAGGCTGGAAGGGAGGTACACTGTGTTAGCCAAGAAGAAAAGTGTGACCAGATGTTAATATCTCATGCTCTCATATTCCTAGCTCCTCAGGAGGCTGAGATCTAAGGATTGGCATTCAGAGGCAGCCTAGCTCACCTTTTCTTTTCTTTTCTTTTCTTTTCTTTTCTTTTCTTTTCTTTTCTTTTTTTTAGTATCAGTAGTATCTTTTTTTGTATGTGAAAATACTGTACAGAGGGGTTACTATTACATGGGCAAGATAATGAGTACTTTTCTTACCACCAGCTAACTTTTCTAAAGTGTGTGAGACTCTCCTTTCCCAATAACCACCTGAAAGCTGGAAGAAAAGCTGTGGCTCAAGTGGTAGAGTTGCTAGCCTTGAATGAAAAAAGTGAGGGACAGAGCCCGGGTCCTGAGTTCAAGCCCTAGTACCAAGATGTGCCCATGCACACACACACAGAGGAAGGTAGTAATGATGAGCTGAGCTGGAACTGGGGGCAGTCCAGAGGCACAGTCATAGTAAACTCTCGACACACAAGTTATTTCTCCCCAACTCCTTCTTGGGCTGAGGAGTATGGGCCATGGCAGTAAGTCCCATGGAACCTGCACTTCCATGTAAGCATAGGGTACAGGACCAAGGGAAGAACACGATGGATGCTGGTTTATACTCAGTGCATGATTGCAGACCTTCATCTGCCACTTAACACTGGTGAGCAAAGCAGGGATCTGAGACCTGGGACTTCTGGGATAACCATTACTACAAGTAGCAACCAGCCAGCTGTGGATTCCTGAGCCTACAAGTCTTTCATAAGCCCAACTCAACATCGACTCAAGGTGTGCCTGACAAATTTGCCCCCGTGAGTAAGCATTACATGCTGTGCCATCTAGCAGTCTTGCCCCTCCTGACCCAGAAACATAGTCTGAAATATTGACTTACTGCTCAGATCCACACTGATAGATGCCATGCTGATGACCTGGCCAATGACTTCTGTGCCCTAAGACTAGAAGATTATCTGATACTTTGGCCCACTCTGTAGGCAAAGGCTCCCAAAGAGGCTGCTTTCAAGACTTGTAGGACACGTAGATATTGGGAGACCCTTAGCAGTCCACTGGAAATTACTCTGCCTAGATCCACAGAGTGAGGTTCAAGCAGGTCAGGTGGGCCTTGAACTGTGGGCCAGGGCACTGTCCCTTCAGCTCTTCAGCTTACCACTTGAGCCACAGTACCACTTCCAGTTTTCCTGTGGTTCATTGGAGATCAGAGTCTCCTGGACTTTCATGGCCAGGCTGGCTTTGAACCATGATCCTCAGATCTCAGCCTCCTGAGGAGCTAGGAGGATAGGCATGAGCCACCAGCACCCAACTAATTTGGACTTTCACCACAGTGGACTAGGAACTCCTGAAAGCTTTTCTTTATTTTTTATGTGCCAGTACTGGGGCTGGAACTTAGGGTTTGGGCTCTGGTCTCTTTAATTTTTGTCTCAAGGCTGGCACTCTACTACTTGAGCCACAGATCCATTTCTGGCTTTTGGTAGTCCATCAGCAAGAATAGTCTCACTAACTTTCCTCCCTGAGCTGGTTTTGACCCACGACTTCTGATCTCAGTCTTTTCAGTAGCTAGGATTTACATGGGTTGAGCCACCACTGGCATTGGGCTAGAAGCTTTTCTTTTCTTTTCTTTTTTTTTGGGGGGGGGGTCTGATTGTGGGGCCTGAACTCTGGTCCTGGGTGCTATCCCTCAGCTCTTCAGCTCAAGGCTAGGGCTCTACCACTTGATTCACAGCGCCATTTCTGGGCTTTTTTTCTTTTTGCTTATGTTGTGCTGAGGAATCGAACCCAGGGCCTCAGGCATGCAAGGCAAGCACTCTACCACTGAGCCACCTTCCCAGCTCCTAGAAGCTTTTTTTAAGCAAGTGTTGTTCCCTGCATTTTCCTTGACTCCTCCATGTAAAGGAGGACTGAGGATCAGGAGCTGTGAAAAATAGGCTTCCAGCCACAGGAAATGGCTGGGGTCCATGGTGCAAAGCCAAACTAATCTTCCCCTGGGACCCATTCTGGGACCTCCATCCTCTGTCCTCCCAGTGACTCAAGTACAAACCTTGACCCAGCCTTGAATGTCCTGCCGGACAGGTCTGAAGCCACAGAACCTTCATTCCACCCACACCACCTATTCTACACCACACCTCAGGAAACTTTGTGCATTGTTGTACTTTCTGCCTGCGGCTCTCTATCTTGTTCCACATCTTAGAACTACACTGGAATTTTGGCACTGGTTATATCACCTCCAGGAGCAAATCTTTCCTTCCCTTCTCTCTCTTTTTTTTAACATTGAGTTGCTAGAGATGGAACTTGTGCAGGCTGACTGGCAAATGCTCTGGCTTGGTGTGTGTGTGTGTGTGTGTGTGTGTGTGTGTGTGTGTGTGTGTGTGTGTGTGTGTGTGTGTGTGTGTGTGTGTGTGCATGTGTATGCGTGTGCCAGTCCTGGGGTTTGATTTCATGGCCTGGATGCTATCCCTGAGGTTTTGTGCTCAAGGCTAAGCACTCTATTACTTGAACCACAGCTCTACTTCTGACTTTTGGGGTGTTTAATGGAAGAAAAGGGTCTCATATAGACTTTCCTGCTTGCAATTGTGATCCTCAGAACTCAGCCTCCTGAGTAGCTAAGATTACAGTGGTGAACCACCAGCAACTGTCCTCTACCCTACTTCTTACCTCTAGCCTTGGCTCTCCTATGAATACCAGAAGAATATCTCACCAGGCTCACTTTTTCGCCAGTCTTGAGGCTTGAACGCAGAGTCTGGGCATGTTCCTGAGTTTCTTTTGGTCAAGGCTAGCACTCTTATCACTTAAGCCACGGTGCCACTTTTGGCTTTTTCTGTTTCTGTGATACTGAGGAATCAAACCCAGGGCTTCATGCGTGCTAGGTAAGCACTCTACCACTAAGCCCAAGGCTCATTTCTGACAGGAACTATGAGGGTGGGATTTATTGGCTTCCCCCTTTTGGTGCAGAAATCGCTGGCTATTTCATATCTTTGCCAAGATTTGGGACCAGTCTTTGACTCAGCAATGAGGAATGGAGAATGAGGGATAGTCACCAGACCCCAGAGGAGTAGGCTCACATATTCTACAGAGAGATAGAAAATATGGAGCCAGAATCTTTGACAACTCCTATAGCCTAGGAACTGTGGTCTCCCTGGAGGCAGTGGCTGGCTGCTAGGTGTCCCAATGGGACATCTCAGCCGGAACATAAGGCACTTGTTGCACCACCCAGCAAAGCCGACAGGGCTTCAGTTATTAAATGGCAGGGAAGGATGCTTTGTTCAAGCTGTTGGCTCAGACTTAGGACTCTCTGAGGCCTTTCCCAGGTTGGTGGAGTGGACATGGGCAACCTGCTGAATGCCTATCATCCATACATCATCCATCCATACACAGAGACTTGGAATTATTGCTTCCTTTTGGGGGGGGGCGGTGAGGCACGTCCAGGCTTGTACTATGAGCCTAGGCACTGTCCCTGATCTCCTTTTGCTCAAGGATAGCACTATGCCCTTGAGCCACAGGCCCACTCATGATTATTTTTTCCCCTATGATTTCTTAGAAACAAGAGTGTTGTGGACTTTCCTGCCATGGATGAATTCAAATTGGCATTCTCTACATCTCAGCCTCAGGAGGAGTTAGGTTCATAGGCAGGAGCGACTGACACCTGGCTTTCTTTTCTTCTTGTTGTTCTTTTTTTTTAATCGTGACAATCTGAAATCTTCACGGTGTCATTCCAATGGTTTGCATTCAAAGTAATCTACCCAGGCCTGGAATTCGAATGCTATGACTACCACCCACAAATGGAGGGACATCCTGATGAACTGATTCCTGTTTATGTGAATGCTAATGGAATGTAATAAAAGTAATAATTAAATTTGCAGTTAATTCATGATTCTATTTTAGAATGCCACACAAAAATTATTGGATTTATATCTTCATTCTAGCACCATGGTATGATTAAGGATATTGACTAATTTGTAATTAATGCTTTTATAAGTATTCAACCATGATACTTCATTAAATGGAGTCATAATTTAGTAACTAATAATTGGTAATTATGTATATATATATAATTTAATAATATCCTCACATTGTTTCTTTGTATGTGTGTGTGTATATATACATGTATATACATATAAATGCAGGTATATATGAATGTATACATATATATATATATATATATAATATCAATCTACACATCTATTTATTGGGCACTACTGTGGCTTGATTACAGGTGCTCAGAATTTCCTGGATTCTCAGTTTGGTGGAGGCTGGTGTGCTAAGACTGTTCCCCATTTATGGATTGGGCATTGTAGGTGAGTTGAAATCCAAGCATGGCCAAAAATTTATTTGTGGAATAAGAAGCCAATTTGACACATTGTTTTCCTTCTCTGTGAAATTCCTGGGTCTCAATATGATGTATAAACCATATGCAAATATGTCCTATGAAATATGATGTAATAAAAGAAATGTTATATGTGTAATAATGCTAAATAAATAAGGGTAATAAATGTCATATGCAGTAGAACCCATGTATGCTGGTCTGAATTTCTTTTTTTTTTGCCAGTCATGGTGCCTGAACACTGGGCCTGGGCATTGTCCCACAGCTCTTCAGCTCAAGGTGAGTGCTCTACCACTTGAGCTTCAGTGCCACTTCTAGCTTTTTCTGCTTATGTGGTGCTGAGGAATTGGACCCAGGGCCTCATGCATGCAAGGCAAGCACTCTACCACTGAGCCACCTTCCCAGCCCCATGAATTTCTTGTCTTCAAGGATGGTGAGCTTTCCCCTTCACACACAGTGTCACAGAGTTACCCAGACCCTGAGTTCAAATCCCAGGCCTGCTACAAAAATAGTGCAATTTCCTAGCCATGGTCTTATTGTTATTATTACATGTTTTTGGCCTAGCACAGGGCTTGAACTCAGGTCTTCACATCTCTGCCACAGCTGATCATTAGATCCTATGACCCTACTTGAAATTTCGGAGCTGGCAAAAATAAAAATAAAAAGGAGAAGGATAAAACTGAGAAGTTCAAGAAGGTGGTTTTACTTTTTTTTTCCTTTGTATTGTGACCATCCTGGGTCTAACTGACAAGCCCCAGAATGTGTACATGACATTGCATTGCTAATGTTTGGTGGGCTATTAGGGAAGCAATAGCTGAAATAAGCAACTTAGGCCTGGAGGTCGAATCTTAGAACTGCCACTAATGAATGGTGGGTGGTTCTAAGAAATGCATTCTGATATACATCCATACAAATGGAATGTTATAAAATTAACATTTAAATTAGTAGTTAGTATATTATTATATTCTAAAATTATACACAACAATTATTCTAGATTGACTAATTTTCAATTAATACTCTATTATGTATTCAATCATGATACTTAAAAAAGGAATAATTTAATTGCCAATAATTGGTAGTAATATTATATATGCAGTTTCATAATATATAGATATCTCTTTTGTTTTATACATATACATCTATCTATCTATCTATCTATCTATCTATCTATCTATCTATCTATCTATCTATCTCTATCTACCAATCTACACATTTACCTGTTTATACACTTGTCACTCCTGGGGCTCAGTGATAGAGTCCCCACCGAGTATGTACAAAGCCCTGGATTCCATTCCTCACTACAAGTTGCACAGAAAAATCCAGAAGTCATGCTGATGCTCAAGCAGTAGAGTACTAGTTTTGAGCATAAAAGTTTAGGGACTGTGTCTTGACACTTACTCAAGATGCACTTACTGAACTGTCAAAAACTTAAGTAATCCTGGTGGAAGAAGACAAATGTCCAATTTGTCTTCCTTATCAGTGAAAGTCCTGGGTCTTAGGAATGAGGTATAGTACATTGGCAAATCTATGTCCTATGTAATAAGATGTAAAAAAGGTTATGTATGTAATCATACTCACTAAAATACATAAGAAATAAAGAAAACACAAAATAAAATGAGTAACCACACTAACTGTAATATGCAGTAAATGTGTATGTAAATATGAAGCCTGTATTTAAAATGCATACGATTATTATTTTTGCAAGAGCTAGGACTTGAATTCAGGCCCTGGGAACAGGCCTGACTTTCTTGTCTACCAGCACGGTGAGCTTCCCCTTCTCCCACAGTGCTGTAGATGTACCTAGGCACTGAGATCAAATCCCAGGACTGGCAGAAAAAAGGGCATGAATTCCAAGCCAAGCAGCCTCATAATTTTTAAAATATTTTAATGTGTTTATTTATTTATTTATTTATTTATTTATTTATTTTTATTTTGTCAAGCACAGAGCTTGAATTCAGGGCATGGCAACTCTGACGCAACTTCAATCGCTCCAGGCTGGGGTGTAGCCACTGGACCCACAGCCAAACCTGAGTTCCTGGGGCCCAAATACTGATAGGAATAATAAATAATTAAAACAACACAGAAACAAAAAAGAAAAACCGGCAACTTGCAGATGGCTGCCGGTTGTACATTTGTTTTCGTTGCAAGGTGACCTTCCTGTGTCTGAATGACATGGCTGAAAAGTGTTGGAAACCTGGCATTGCTGAAGGCTGGAGGGCTACCAGGGAAGACATAGGAGAACACAGCAACATAGGCCCTGGGTTCAAAGCTTGGTAATGACCCCTACAATTGGTGGGAGATCCTAAAAGTCTTGTTCCTATTCATAGGAATACCGATGGAAGGTTATGAATGTCAAGGTTGAATAAGTTGTTCCTGAATGATGCTACTATAAAATTAGAGTGATTTTATGAGGCCGATGGATTTTCATGAATATTTTTGACACGTTAAAAGAATACTATTAATTACATGGACGCAATAGTTTCGGTACAGTGGTTGATTTAATTAATAATTCATTAAGATGAAAACAATAATATAAATTACATGGAGGCATTAAAAATACCCAAATATTGGTAGGAATGTAGCCTATTTAACTGAATAATGTATAGACATCTCTGGCACTCTATAAAGATCTATATTTATTTGTGTACTACCATCTGCATGTCAATCTTATTTTGTCAACCTCTGGGGCTCTATCTCAGGTGCTGGAAACTGCTTGTCAGCTCAATATGCCCCAGGCTGGCATACTGACACTCACCCATTCATGAATTGGGCCTTGTAGGTTGTGAGTTCAGATGCCAGCACTCACAAAAATTGATTCATAGAGTAAGAAACCCTTGGTGACACAGGTTTTCCTTTGCTGTGAAAGTCCTGGATGTCAGGTGTGAAGTTTGATACATAGGCAAATCTATCCTATGTAATAAATGTAATAAATAGTCCATGTGTAAGAACAGTCAAGAAAATAAATGGTAAATAAATGAATAAAACAAAAAAAATGAATAGCTACACTAAGCACAATATGGAGTCAATATATGGGGCTCAATCTCAGGGCCTGGGAACAACCTGGCAGCTGAATTGGCTAAAGGCTGCTGTGCTGGCAGCCACACATAAATGAATTGAGCCTTCTAGGCCCTGAGTTTAGATCCCAGCACTGCCAAAAATGTAATCATAGAGTGGGAAGCCGAGTGTGACACATGATTTTCTTTTCTTTGAAAGTGCTCAGTGTCAGGTAGGATGTATAATTTAGATGCAAATCAATATGCTATGTAAGTAGAATGTCACAAAGGTAAAAAAAAAGTCATAGGTAGAAGAATTGTCACTATAATAAATGATAAACAGATTAAATTAATAATGAATCATTCTAGGATAAAATTAGATGTGGCCTGCCCCCCCCAAAACCATCCCACTAAACCATTAGATGTGAACTTGTGTGATTTGTGAAATGTTCCTCAAAGAATGGTGATACTGATGAAAGCAACCTCATTCTAATGACAGCTTGTGGAATAGAGCTGTGTGCTGTGTCCTGCATTGGGTGCTGGGTGCTAAGTCTTCACAGGATGTTGTGTGCTGAGTCCTTCAAAGAGTGCCATCTGCTCTGTCCTTCACAGAGTGCATTCTTTCATATGGTCCTTGTAAGAGCTACACAACTGAGATGATTATGCAGACAAGAATATGGAGATGCAGATATGTCCCCATGGCAGGGACAAAATTATATATTACTGAAGAGTGGGTGAGTTGTTTACTGCAGACAATTGTTTCGTTTAGTTTTTTCTCAGTCATGAACCTTGAACTCGCGGCATAGGCACTGACCCTTACCTCTTGGGCACATGGCTAGCACTCTACCACGTGGAGCCAAGGACCCCCTTGCAGTAGAATGTCACAGCCTAGGGGTCTATAGCTGATGTCTGTCAGCCTGCCTTCTCAGGAAGCTGAGATCTGAGGATCTGGCTTCCAAACTATGCCAGACACAAAAGGTCCCATGAGACTATTATCTCCAATTCACCAATAAGAAACCTGAAGTGGAAGGTGGATGCTTGTCACTCATGCTTGTCATCCTAGACCCACAGGAGGATGAGATCTGAGGATCATGGTTCAAAGCTAGCCTGGGCAGAAAAGTCTTTGAGCCATTTAGCTCCAATGATTCATGAGAAAACTTGAAACGGTGCTTTGGCTCAAGTGGTAGAGCACAAGACTTTGAGGTACAGCACCCAGGCCCAGACTTCAACTGCTACAACCAACAACACCAAAAGAGAAACAAAATAACAAACCTGAAGAAGAGGGCTGGGAATGTACCTAGGGGTAGAGTGCTTCGCATCTATGAAACTATGGACTTGATTTCTCAGGTACACATCACTAGAAAAAAGCCTGAAGTGTTTCTGTGGTTCAATTGGGAGAGGGCTATACTTGTGCAAGAGGAATTAGGTACAATGCTCAGTTTCTGAGTTCAAGCTCCAGGACTGGTGTATGTCTGCATGCGCCCCCCCCCCCCCACACACACACACAGACCAGAAGTAAAGCTGTGACACAAAATGGTAAAGCACTGGGCTCCTGCACTGAGCTTATGGTCAGCACCCAGGCCCTGTGTTCAAGCCCAAAACTTTGCCACGCAGGGCTCAGCTAGCAGATGTCAAAGTTTCAAAAACTAATGTGCTTCAGCAGCCCTAGATGACAGGAAGCATGGTGATATCAGACATGTGCTTGGATTTCCAAAGCTTCCGGAAAACTAGCAGAGGCATCATAGGCCCATCATCATCCTCAATGGAACATTTCTTGAGTTAAGTGTCCTAGTTGTCTGCCATAAGGACTCCTGAATTATATTGAGCACTGTATCTGAACACCAGAATATAGTCTTACAAAGACAAGATAAGTGCTGGGAACTTGGCCTGCCACAGGAGGTGGCACAAATGAAGGCTTCCTGTCCAAATGGAGCACTGGGGAGAGAGATAGCTTGGGGTAAAAAGAAGCCTTTTTGTCCTGACCTTCAGAACCCATCCACATTCATCCTCACTAATTGGCCCATATGGAGTTGTTTGTTACACAGCTGTACAGGACTGAGGCCTTTTGTCTGCCTGTCCAGACAATGAGAGAGACTTCTTCAAGCAGGCATGGGAGGCAGAGGAACCCTCCGGCTGCACTGGGAACTGTGAGGGGCGTCCAGGAACATGCACTGTCATGAAAGCAGTCTCTGTGTTATGAAATCATTGTATTGAAAACAAATTTTCTAGCTTGGTGCCTTTCATCATAGCTACTAGGGAGCTTCGCCTATAGGAATAAATCCACACATACAGAAACACATGGAAGCAGGTCCTGGGGTTGAACTGTGAGCATAGTTGTTGTCCCTGAGTTACTTTTGCTCAAGAGTAGTGCATTAACCTTGAGCCACAGCCCCACTTCTGGGTTTTCTGTGATATCTTAGAAATAACAGTGTCATGGACTTTTCTATGCTTGCTGGATTCAAACTCAGATTCTATACATCTCAGCCTCCTGAGGAGCTAGGATTACAGTCAGCAGCCACTGGCACCTGCCTTTCTTTTCTTCTTCCTTTTTTTAAATTTGGACAAAATGACTACTTAACAGCATCATTCCAATGCTTTGAATTTATAAGTAAACCACCCAATGTTCTTTATAGGTACTTTCTCTGAGAATGATTTTCTCTCATCTTCTCCTCTGGTCACAGGTTTAAAGCCAAAAGTGAGAAATGAGTGTCACATGATATTGGCAGAAAATGTCCACAGGACATGCCAGTTCAGTCACTTAGCCTTGAGCTGCAGTGAATTTACTGTCTCAGGACAAGAGGACCAAAAGCTGGAATGATCCTCATGCTGTCTGCATTGCTCCATAGGCCTATGAAATTATCTAATAATTATGAGTGTTTTGTGTCTCCAATCTTAATTATCTAGAACACACTAGAAGCATCATCATGTTTCCGTTGTTCTGTAGTACCTATGGAGATTTGACTAAGGGTTTGTGTGGAGCAGATCCTCCATGAATCCTGAGGAAAGCCACTTGAAGTCTCCTCAGGAGATCTCTGTTCAAAGCCCGCTCGAGCAGGAAAGTCTGTGAGACTCTTATTTCCAATAAACCACCAGAAAACCAGAAGTGTTTCAGTGGCCCAGAGGGTAGAGCTCCAGCTTTGAGAAAGAAAGCCGAGCAGGAGATACAAGCCATACAAATCAGGAAAGCCTGGCAAGCGCTTATGTCTAATTAATGTAGAGATTGCTGGAAGTGGAGCTGTGGCAGTGGGAGAGTCTCAGCCTTGAGCAAAACAGCTGAGGAACACATAGGGCCCTGAGTTGAAGCCCTGGGATTGCCATGAAAAAAATTTAAAAAGAGAAGGCCAAGTTCATGTATGAGTGTCCTATCTACTTATGTGTGTATATTACCTCCCTGAGTGAAAAGAGATTGTATGTAATGCTTCTACTTTCATGTACAGATTTATTTTTCAGATAGGCTTGTTGCACATACTGCATCATTTTCTCCTTTTCAGACCCATGGCTTTTCTCTTCCAGAGTTCCAGGACAGTGTCCTTACATGATGCACACATAAGGTCTCAGTAGCTTTTATTTACATTTTATTATAAGACCGAGGCAGGAACAGTCACAAATCAGGCAAGGGAAGGGATCAGGGTTTTTGAAATAACCAGTATTCAGAAAATAAAACTTGGGGGATGTAAAATGGTAGCATACTTAGGTAGAAACTACCATTAAGAAAAAGATGAGAAGGCTGGGAATGTGGATTAGTGAGAGAGTTCTTGCATAGCATGCAAGAAACCCTGGGTTTGATCCCTCTGTAGCACATGCACAGAAAAAGCCAGAATTGGTGCTGTGGCTCAAGTAGTAGAGTGCTAGAGACAGTGCCCAGGCCTTGAGTTCAACTCAAGTACAAGTAACTTCTCATCACAAAGGGAAATCGAGGAAGCTCTTGAACATCTGCCCTTTCAGAAGTGGAAGTCAGAGTGTCATAGACATTTCTGCCCTGGCTGGCTTCACCCTGTGATCCTCAGACCTCAGCCTCCTGAGCAAGGGAATGGGCCTTAGCTACTGGTGTTCTGCTAGGTCAGAAGTGTAATGACAGTGACAATACAAGTCAACTGCTTATCACAAAGGGCTTGGGGAACATATTAAGCCTTTCAACAATGGACCTTTCAGAACCCTGTAGGACACAAGGTTATAATGCTAGAGTCTGAGAGGCTGGGCATATGGATCTGCTAAACTTGAACCTTGAGCTCTGACTCCAATTCAGGTGTACATCATCGTTTATTTTCCAGAGAATGTTCTTCTAATTAGCAAATAGGAAAAGTACTTTGATTAACCCTCACTTTTTCCCATTGTGTGTCTCAAACTCAAGCTTGGGCACTGTCCCTGAGCCCTTCATCTCAAGGAAAACACTCTACCACTTGAGCCACAGCGCTACTTGGGGTCTTTTGGTAGTTCATTGGTGATCAGAGTCTAACAGGCTCTCCTTGCCTAAGCTGTCTTTGAACTCTGGTCTTCAGATCTCAGCCTCCTGAGAAGATAGGGTTCCAGGTGTGAGCCACTGGCATCTGGCCTATTGTTTTTGCCAGTGCTGGGGCTTTAACTTAGGGCCTGGGTACTGTCTCCGTGCTTCTTTTTCTCCAGGCTAGTGCTCTACCACTTGAGCACTCCACAGCTTCTGGCTTTTTCTGAGTATGTGGCACTGAGGATTCAAACCCTGGCATTCATGCATGCTGAGCGAGCTTTCTACCACTAAGCCACATTCCCAGTCCCAACCTTACAATTTTATCCCTCAACTTGCCTATCCTCAAGGAAAGGCTTCTGAGTATAAATCATCTAAAGAAATCCCTATATGAAGGTATTAAAGACAAACAAGACACAGCTCATATTTAGGAGAGACTAAACATGTGAAGGCTGTGACAAATTCTTCCATTTAATTTTGTATCATGTTTCAACACTTAATAAAGTATTAATGAAAAATGAGTCAACGTCCTAAATTATTGTGTACAATTTTATAATAGATGCTCAAAATATAATGAATATTATGTGTATAATAATACTAATACAATAAACAATAAATAAATGAAAAAATTGGAATTACAGAAATACAAATTCAATAATAAAAATCATAGTTTGTAATAAACATACACATGTAAAATGTAACATATATTACACATATACATAAATATTATTTTCCATTATAGGGACTTAATTCAGAACCTGGGAACTGTACCTTGAATTTCTTTTCCTCAAGGACACTGAGCTTCCCCTTCATCTACCATGCAAAGGAGTTACCTGGATGGTGAGATCAAATCCCAGCAGTGGCAGTAATACTAACCCCAGTTCCAAGACAGTGAGAATTACTTTTAATAGATGCAATTATGTTTATTCAGTTCCAAATGGAATATTTTAAAAGCAGCAGTGTATAATTTTGTATAGCTATTCAGACATCCTTCCCTTACCTGCAAAGTATTTATCTGAGCTCTAAGTTGTTTCCTTTTTTGTACATTTTTTGTTGTAAAAATATTGTATAGAATGCCGGGCGCTGGTGGCTAACGCCTGTAATCCTAGCTACAAAGGAGGCTGAGATCTGAGGATCGCGGTTCAAAGCCAGCCCGGGCAGGAGAGACCGTGAGACTCCTATCTCCAATAAACCACCAGAAAACCGGAAGTGGTGCTGTAGCTCAAGTGGTAGAGCACTTGCATTGAACTGAAGAGCTGAGGGACAGCACCCAGGCCCAGAGTTCAAGCCCCACGACCGACCAAAAAAAAAAATTGTATAGAGGGATTACAGTTACATGAGCAAAGTAATGAGTACATTTACTATTGAGCACTGTTGCCTCCTCCTTTGTTTTCCCCTTGCCATCCCTTCCCTCCCACCTCCACAGCTATCCCCCCAACCCCCAGGTGAGGTCAGTGACTTAATTTTTTGTTTTTGGCTAGGTACAGGATTTGAACTGAAGTAGTAGAAACTCTGCACCTTCCCTCACATTGCTACAGATTTACCAAGATCCTGAGTTCAAATCCCAGGCTAGTAAAGAAAACTGGCAGAAATTCCAAAGCAGGGGGATTTTTTTCATTTTAGTTAATTAATTAATTATTTTTTTAATTTATTCTTTTTTTTTTTTTTGCCAATCATGGAGATTGAACTCAGGTTGTGGCAAATATACCTCAACTCTGATTGCCTTAGACTGGACTGCAGCCTCTCACCCATAGTCAATCCTGGGATCCTAGGCCCAGAGGGCTTGCAGGAAGAAAAATAAAAACTGGAACAGCACAAAAAATGGTGAACTGCAGAGGACTGGGGGTTTTACGTTATTCTTTTCTTTACAGGGTGACCATCCTGAGTGTGAATGGCATGGCTGCAAAGTGGAGCTGTACTGTTATTCCTGAAGGCTGGTGGGCCATCAGGGAAGCCATAGGCCAACCTGTCAACATAGGCCCTGGGTTAAAAATCTAAGTCCTGACACCTACCAATGGCTGGACAGCACAAGAGACTCATTCCTATGCATAGGAATACTGATTGAAAGAGTAGTTCCTGCATCAGTCTAGTCTAAAAGTGGATGTAATAATCCTAGGATGCTCATTGATTTTAATTGATAGTTTATTAAGCATGAAAAGAATAATATTACTTCAAAGGCAGTATAATAAATACCTAAGAGTTGGTAGGAATGTAGTAGGCGTGATTCAGTCAGATAGATGGCTCTGGCACTCTATCAATATGTACTAATTGTATACCACCATCTGCCAATCCATTTATCACTGTTTTGGCCAATCCTGGGGCTCCATCTCAGTGCATGGGAACCACCTCACAGCTTCATTGGCTAGAGGCTGCCGTGCTCACCCTTGCCCATTCATGAATTGGGCCTGCTAGGCCCCGAGTTTGTATCACAGCACTGCCAAAAGTTTAATCTTGGAGTAAGAAGCCGAGTGTGACACATGTTTTCCTTTTCTGAGAAAGTCCTGGGTGTCAGTCATTATAGTGAACACATCTACCAATCTAGATGCTAGGTGATAGGAAGTAAACAATGTAATAAACGGTATAGGGGTTAAAGAGTCAATAAAATAAATGGTAAATAAATGAATAAAACAAGAAATGAAATGAATAACCATACCAAACATGATATTGTCTGACTATATGGAAGTATAAATCCTGTCTTTAAAATGTAAATAAAATGCATATAAGGAGTATGTTTTGCACGACTGAGGCTTCAATTCAGGCCTAGAGAACAGGCCTGACTTTCTTGACTTCAAATATGGTGTGATTCCCCTAGGCCGGCAGTGCTGCCTATTTACCCAGACCTTGAGTTCAAATCCCAGGCCTGGCAGAAAAAATGGCACTAATTGCAAAACAGGGAGATAAATAATTGTTTTTTAAATTTTTTAAATTGTTTTAATTTTTTAATTGTTTTAATTTAATTTTTTTGTTTGCTTTTGGTCATGCACGTGGCTTGAACTCAGATTGTGACAGCTCTGTCTCAGCTTCCATCACACTAGCCTGGGTTGCAGCTTCCAGAACTAAAGCCAATCCTGGAATCCTAAGACCTGATGTCTGACAGGAAAACAAAATGAAAATGACACTAAAACAATCCGCGAGCCGTACATGGTAGGCGGTTTCTTGGCTATGGTTCCTTGCACAGTGACCATCCTAGGTCTGAATGACATGGATGCCATGCACAGGTGACCTGTCATTGCTCAAGGCTCCCGGACTGTCAGGAAAGCCATAGGCCAACACTGCAACACAGTCCCTGAGTTCAAATCCAGGTCCTGACACCTACCAATGGCAGGAGATCCCACGAGACTCCTGCCTGCGCTTAGAAATTCCGATGGAAGGGCTGGGAAAGTGGCTGAGTGGTAGGGTGCTTGCCTTGCATGCCTGAGGTCCTGGGATAGATTCCTCAGCACCACATAAGCAAAAAGAAAAAAGCCAGAAGTGGCACTGTGGCTCAAGTGGTAGATCACTAGCCTTGAGCTGAAGACCTGAGGGACAGCGCCAAGACCCAGAGTTCAAGCCCCATGACTGGACCAAAAAAAATTTAAAAAAAAAAAAGAAATTCCGATGGAATGGTATCCAACTCATGATTGAATAGTTCGTGCAGCGGTCTGCACTTAAATTTGACGCAATAATCCTAGGACGCTGATTGAACTTAATGAATGGTTAATTAGGCATGAAAAGAATAATACTCCTTCAATGGAGGCATAATAACTACCTAAGACTTGGTAGGAATGTAGCAGATGTCATTGAATTACTAGATACACGGCTCTGGCACTCTGTACTAATATGTATTTATTGGTGTACTACCACCTGCCTATCCATGTATGGCTGTTTTGGCCCGCCCTGGGGCTCAATCTCAGAGCAAGCCAAAAATTTCATCCTGGAGTAAGAAGCCAAGTGTGACACCTGTTTTCCTTTTCTGTGAGAATGCGGGGTGTCAGGCATGATGGAGAACAAGTCTACAAATCTAAATGCTATGTGATAGCATGTAAACAATGTAATACATGGTTAGGTGTCCTCACAGTCAATAAAATAAACAGTAAATAAATGAATAAAACAAAAAGTACAATGAATAACCACACCAAACATGATATAGACTGAACACCTGTCTGGAAGTTCAATCCTATCTTTAAAATACATGTGAGGACTAGGATTTCCAGGGTTGGGGCCTGAATTCAGGCCTAGGGAAGAGGCCTGTCATTCAGACCTAGGATGGTCACCGTGCAAGGAACCATAGCCAAGCATAGAGAGCTTCCCCTTCATCCAGAGTGCAAGATTTACCCAGACCCTGAGTTCAAATCCCAGGCCTTGCAGACAAAAAATAAAACACATTTCAAGCAAGGGAGCTTCATTAGCATTTTTCATATTTTTTACATTTCACTTGGTCTTTATTTGATACATTTTGACTTTATAACAAGAGAGTTTTTCAAAAAGTGGTTTAAACATTTACATTTCAGCATAGCACATTAGTGTTTCCATTTTCACCATCTGCCATGAAGAGTGAGAATGAAAATGAGTACATCATTCCTCCCTAGAGGGACAGTTGATGTTATTTCTATTTAGAGTTATTTCTATAACTATAAACTCTCTGCAATTGCATCATTTGAGTTTTCCTCAGTGCCTACCACAAAATACACTAGGAGAGTTCGCATACCACAAAACGTTGGGTTTCTGAATAAAAACTCACTTCTGTGAGGACAGGAGGTACTTGTAAGCATTTTGGGAATAAAGTGAATTGTAAAATGAAAAACAAAAACATTGGGACTGGGATGTAGCTCAGTAGTGGAGTACTTGCCTAAAGAGCATAAGACCGTGGAAGAAAAGGAAGGCAAGTTTCCTAAAGCTCAGAAGGTTAGAATTTTATGATCTGTATGAACAAACTTCTTTCTTCTTTTTTTTTTTTTTCTTTTTTGTCGATGGAGGGGCATGAACTCTGGGCTTGGCTGCACAACTTCAGCTCTTCAACTCATGGCAAGTGCTTTACCACAGTGCCATTACCGTTTTTATGGAGATAAGGGTCTCACGGACTTTCCTGCCCAGGCTTGTTTGAACTCCCATTCTCAGATCTCAGCCTCCTAAGTAGCTAGGATTATAGGCGTGAGCCAATGTCGCCTGGTTTATGAACAAAGTTATTAAAGACTGATTCTGAGGAAAGAAACTTGGAATACACTTTTAATATAAATAATTTATAAAGCCATGTTTAAGGCACTAATTCAGAAGTATTTATGCATTGGCTAGTTTCTTAGTTTATTTAAAGATATATATATATATATATATATATATATGTATATAAATAAAGTTTTAATATATCTACATATATATTATTAAAACATAGCTTTGAAGTGTACCTAAATACATATATGCTCATGTAAAGTTATACAACTGCACAAGCTTGATTTTTTATTTTCAGTTTGTTGGTACCATAAATTAGGTGGGATGTGTGTACTGTTGTTTTTTTTCCTCTGTTTTTGGAGGATTTCTCTCTGCTTTCTTCCCCTACCCCCCTCTCTCTGCACTTGAATTCAGCTTGCTCTTTCTTGGCTTGACTGTTCATAGCTGATTTTCTACCACTTCAGCCATACCTGTAGCCTGGCTTTTTGCCAGTTAATTGGAGATGTCATCTCTCAGGCTTTTCTGCCTGGATTGGCTTTGAAACTTCATCTTCCAGTTCTCACCTCTTGAGTAGCTGGGATTACAGATGTGAGCCACTGGGGTGCCTAGGGATGAATTCGACTTTGGTTGGTGTATTCTTTCTGTTTTTCTAAGCATGGGATCATCTACTATAGAATTTCTGTGAATGTCCTGGGTCTGAAGTAAGATATATAATACATATGCTAATCTGTGTAGTTCTCATAAGATGTAATCAATTTAATACATGTTATAAGTGTAATAATAGTCAATATAAATAATGAATGAATGAATAGTGCAAAAAATAAAATAAATACACAGTAAAATAATATGCAGTAAACATAAATATGTAGATATTAATCATTATTTCAAATGTGGATGAATATTACTTTAACAGAGTTGCGGATTGAATTCTGGCCTAGGGAACAAGCCTGAATTGCTTGTCTTCAAAGATGGTGAGTTTCCCCATCCCCCAAAATGCATTAGATTTACCCAGACTCTCAGTTCAAATCCCAGGTCTGACAGGAAAAATAAAAGTTATGAATGCCAAGCTGGGGAGCTTCATTAGTATTTTTACAATTTTTTTTCATGGGGCTTGAGCTCTGGCCTTGGGCGCTGTCCCTGCACTCTTCAGCTCCAAGCGAGTGCACTACCGCTTGAGCCACAGCACCACTTCTGGTTTTCTAGTGCTTTATTGGAGATAAGAGTCTCATGGGCTTTACAGCCTGGTTGGATTGAACCACAATCCTCAGCCTCTTGAGTAGCTAGGATTACAGGTGTGAGCCACCGGCTCCCGGCTATTTCTAATATTTTAAAATTTTATTGATTGATTGATTGGTTGCCAATCACGGGGCTTGAACTGAGGTTGTGGCAACACTGCCTGAGATTCCATCACTCTAGACTGGGATGGTGCAGCCTCTGGACCCACAGCCGATCATGGGATGGTACACCTCGGGGGCTGACAGGAAAACAAAATGAAAACAGCACCTAAAAAAAAACCCGATCTGTGGATGGTCGGTGGTTTCTTGGTTTTCCTTCCTTACATGGTGATCATCCAGGTTCCAAATGACACGGATGCATTCTGTAGGTTACCTGGCACTGCTGAAAGCTGGCAGGCTGGCAGTGAAGCCATAGGCCAACCTGAACACCTAGGTCCTGCGTTTGAATCCCCGTCACGCCACTTACAAAGAGCTAGGGAGCCTAAGAAACTATTGCCTGTCCATAGGAGCACCACAGGAAGGTGAACAATGTCAAGGTTCCATGAGTAGTTCATCAATCAGTCTAGCAGAAAATTAGACCCACTAATCACAGGACACCGACTGATTTTAATTCATAGTTTATTATGCACTAAAAGAATACTATTGATTAAATGGAGTCCTCACTAAAGACCTGAGAACCCTTAGGAGCGTAGTATGTGTCATTGAACACTAAATAGACATTTCTGGCAGTATGTAAATATCTAAATTTATATTTATTTGTATACCATCATTTGCATAGAACATTTTTGTTATTTTGGCCAAACCTGGAACTCGATCCCAGGTCTTGAGATCCACTTGGCACCTGCATGGGCTAGATGCTGCTGTGCTGACACTCACCCCTTCATGAATTGGGCCTCCTAGTTCCTCAGTCAAGGTCCCATCATTGCCAAAGTTTCTTCCTGGTGTAAGATTCCATGTGTGACACCTGTTTTCCTTTTCTGTGCAAGTGCTGGGTATCTGGTATGATGTACATGTTATGTATGTAAAGCTATATGCCATGGAATATATTGGAACAAATGTAATAAATGTGATAGGTGTACTCACAGTCCATAATATAAATGCTAAATCAATCAATCAATAATAATAAAATATAATGAATCACTTCAACAAACATGAATATAGAGATATAACTCAAATATTTAAAATGTCTATAAATGTTATGTTTTTCAGTACTGGTGCTTGAATTCAGGTCTAGAGAAGAGTTGAAAAGTTCATGCAGGATTTACATAGGAAATCATAGGCAAGATCTTAATTAAGACTGGCTGAAGTGTGACAATAATTACATTCAGGAAATCAAAGCATTGGGAAAGATCCAAGAATCGGTAGTAACATGGGAGATAGGATTCCAACACAGCTCACCACATCTCCTCCTCTATACAAACAGGCCTTCATTAGCATATTAATTTCAGCTTATGTATGGATGAATACGGTGCTCCACCCCTACCACAGGGCTAGATCTCAGGTCCTGGGTATGGCCTAGCTCCTTAGTGGCTCACAAGAGGTTGTGCTCATGTGGAACCCTTTGGCAGTTGGTTCTGATAGGCCCTGAGTTAAACTTCCAGCACTGCCAAATGGTTTATCCTGATGTGACATGCCAAACCTTGCAGATGTTTTCCTATCCTATGCAAGTCCTGGGTCACAGATAGGATCTAGAAAGCATAGACAACTCTATACCCATGGGAATGGGTTGCCATCCATATCAGCACAGTTATATCTGTCATCAAAATCAATAAAATACACATTGCATCCATGAATAAAGCACAAAATAAAGAGAATGAGTACAGTGAATGCAAGATGTCACCCATCCATATATGATAATATAGATCCTGTATTTAAATTATGAATTCATGACTATGTTGATCCCCCTTCCAGGGCTCAGTCTCAGGACCAGGGTACATCTATGTCTGTAGTGAGTCACAGGCTGGTGTTCTCAAATTGACCATTCACCAATTGAGCCTGCTAGGCCCTGAGTTCAAATTCCATCACTTCCAAAAGATTCATTGTGATGTGAGAAGCCCATCGATCCACCGGTTTTCCTATCCTGTGAAAGTCCTGGGCCTCAGCCAGGATGGAGAATGCTATATAGACAACTCAATAGCCAAGGTAATAATTTTCATCCATGTCAGCACAGATATACCTGTCACCATACTCAATAAAATATACAATACATCCATGAATAACACTCAAAATAAAAAAAGATAACTACATTGAATGCAAGATGCATACCACACCTGTAGGTAAATAGAGATCTTATGTGTTAATGAGGTGGGCTTGTTATTTTGTCAAGCGCTTGGGCTTCACATTAAGTCCTGGACCAGGCCTGACATTCTAGTCTTCAAGGATGGTGAGCTTCCCCTTCTCCCACAGTGCAATGGGGTTCC
Organism: Dipodomys merriami; assembly: GCF_024711535.1. Lineage (NCBI taxonomy): Eukaryota > Metazoa > Chordata > Mammalia > Rodentia > Heteromyidae > Dipodomys > Dipodomys merriami. The sequence continues at coordinate 10,425,054 of NW_027205937.1, forward strand.
CCAGACCTGAGTTCAAATCCCAGCTCTATCTGTGTAACAGTGTGAATTCTTAGCTAGAGTGCTTCATTCATAATTTTTTAATTTTTTTTTTTTTTTTGCCAGACCCGGGACTTGAAGTCAAGTCATGGCAACTCTGCCTCAGCTCTGATCATCCTAGGCTGCAGCAACTGGAACCACAGACCTCGGACCCTAGGTTCCCGGGGTTTGCTACAACAAAAAGCCGGGAGGGGGAATAAAAGCTGTGGGAAGTTCCACCTGGCACTTTTACATTTATTTTCCTTTGCATGCTGACCATGTTGGGTCCAAACACGGTAGCCTGCAGAGTGAAGGTGACCTGGTGTGGTTGATGGCCTGTTGGCTATCAGAAGAGCCAGAGGCCGACCCACCAACGTAGGCCCCGAGTTCGATTCCCGGTCAGCTCCCATACATTGAGGGAATTGCAGGAGTTCCTGAAATACTCATTTGCAGACCTAGGAAGAGTCATGGAATTCGATGGATCTCATCTTTGAATGAGTAGTTCCTGCTTGATGCGAGTAGGAAATGATAGGCAAGACTCATGGGGTATCAATTATTTTTTTAATGAAGAGTTGATGAAACATGGTCATAATCATCACAATCATGAAAGGAAGGCATTGGGGAAGATCCAAGAATCGTTAGTCACAAGGTAGATTGGATTCCATCACTGGTCGCCATCTCTCCTACTCTATACAATTATGTACTTATTTACATACTACCTTCAGATTTTGAATGCATGACTATTGTGCTCCCCCCAACCCCCCCCCCCTTGCGGGGCTCAATCTCAGATCCTGGGAATGACCTAGGTCCTTAGTGGCTCACATGCTGGTGTGCTTACATGGACCCATTTGCCTATTGGGCCTGCCAGTCCCTGTGTCAGATCCCAGCACTGCCAAAAGATGAATTCTGATGTGAGAAGCCAATCGTTGCAACTGTTTCTCTGTCCTGTGAAAGTCCTGGGTCTCAGCTAGGATGCAGTATGCTATATAGGCAACTCTATATTCATGGGAATCAGTTGCCATCCATGTCAGCACAGTTATAGCTGTCATCATATGTAATAAAATACAAAATGCATCCATGACTAAGACACACAATAAAAAGAATAACTACACTGAATGCATGATGCATTCCACATCTCTATGTACAGAGAGATCCTATGTGTAAAATAGGTGAGCATATGATTTTTGCCAGTGCTGGGCTTCAGTTCAGGCTCTGGGACTAGGCCTGACCTTATAGTCTTCAAGGATGGTGAGCTTCACCTTCCCCCACAGTGCAACAAAATTACCCAGACCTGAGTTGGATCTCAGAGGTGGCAGAAAAATGGTGAGAATCCTGAGCCAGGGTGTGTTATTATTATTATTATTATTATTATTATTATTATTATTATTATTATTATTATTATTGCCAAGCATGGCATTTGAACTCAGTTCATGACAACTCTGTCTCAGCTTTGATCACCTCAGACTGGCGAGTTCTCATGGGCCTGTAGCCGATCCTGGGATCCTAGGCTCTGAAACTTTGCAGGAAAAAATGTCAGAAAAATGACAGGAGAAAATGACAGAAAAATGTCAGAAAAAATATTGCAGGATGGATATTCTATATATTCTTTTGCACGGTGACCACCCTGGGTCTGAATTACACGGCTGTAAAGGGTACTTCACCTTGCATTGGTAAAGGCTAATGGGCTATCAGGGAACCCATAGGCCCATGTGGCAAAATAGGCCCTGAGCTTAAGTCCTGCTCCTGATACCTACCAATGGGGGAGATCACAAGATACTTGTTCCTATGCATGGGAATAACAATGAAATGTTAGCAAACTCATGATTGAATGAGAAGTTTCTGCGTGTATTGGTCTAGTCCAAAATTAGATGAAATGATACTAGGACGATGATTCATCTTAATGAATGGTTTATTAAGCACAAAAAGAATACTATTCCTTCAATGGTGGCATAATAAAGACCTAAGAGTTAGTAGGAACGTAGTTGATGTCATTGAATCCTAGGTAGATGTCTCTGGCACTCTGTACAAATATATATTTATTGGTGTTCTACCACCTGTCTATCTATATATGGCTATTTTGTCCACCCCTGCAGCTCAATCTCAGGGTCTGGAAATTTCCTGGCAGCTTCATTGGCTTGAGGTTGCTATGTTGACACACCTATTCAGGGTCTGCATTGGGTCTGCCAGGCCCTGAGTTCAGATCCCAGCACTGCCAACAATTGGATCATGGAGTAAGAAGCTGAGTGTTATACCTGTTTTCCTTTTCTCTGAGAGCCCTGGTTGTCACACATGATGAAGAACACATCTACAAATCTAGATGATATGTGATGGGTTATCATCAATATCATAAATGGAATGTGTGTCATCACAGTTAATAAAAAATCTCATATCTAAAATACACTTGGAACTCAAAAAATTAAATCCCCCAACAACAAATGCTCAAAGAAACAATTGCCCAATAAATAAGTGGGCAAAAGACTTAAAAATAATCTTCTCTGAAGAGGAAAGATGGATGGCCAATAGACACATGAAGAAATGCTCAACCTCCCTGGCCATAGAAGAAATGCAAATCAAAACAAAATTGAGATACCACCTCACCCAGTTAGAATGGCTATAACCAAGAACTCTAATAACAACAGATGCTGGAGGGGATGTAGACAGAAGGGAACCTTATTGCATTGTTGGTGGGAGTGTAAACTTGTTCAACGACTTTGGAAATTAGTATGGAGGTTCCTCAAAAGATTCCACATAGAGCCCCCCTATGACTCAGCAATCCCATTTTTGGGCATTTACCCAAATGTTTACAAACAAGACCACACTAAAGCTACCAGCACGACTATGTTTATTGCAGCACTATTTACTATATCTAAGATATGGAACCAACCCAGATGCCCCTCAGTAGATGAATGCATCAAGAAAATGTGATATATATACACAATGGAATTCTATGCCTCCATCAGACAGAATGACATTGCCCCATTTATTAACAAATGGAAAGTCTTGGAAAAAATGATTTTAAATGAAGTAAGCCAGGCCCAAAGAAACATAGGTCCCATGGTTTCCCTTATTTGCAATATCTAGTATATGTCTGAGTCAAGCAGAAAAGGTCAGTTAAGGTGAAGTTAGGGAAATGAACCCTAAGATATGTGCTCAAATGTTTTTTTTCTTTCTTGTGATTGTTTCTAACACATTTATAAGATTATTTCTTTGTTGCTTTGAATGACCCTCCCCCACAGTATAACCCCTGCAGTCACTGTATTTGATGTCCATATAATTTGTGGAGGGGAAGGGGAAAAACAATTCATTTAAATTGGGACCTATTTCAACAATGAGATGTACAAGTCGTTATGTGGAAAACGAACTTCACAACTTTGGTGCAGGGTGGCAGGGGGGAGTGGGGAGGATTGCGTGGAGGTAGAGGGGAGGATGGGAAGGGATGGGAAGGGGAGAGGGTAGGGGCTGGGGGAGAAGCTGGGAGGATAGGGTTGGGGGGCAGGGGGGAAATGAGAAGTGATGGGTAGGGGAAACAAAGGAGGAGGCTACAATGCTTAATAAGAAATGTACTCATTTTCTTGTCCATGTAATTATAACCCCTCTGTACAATATTTTCACAATAAAAAAGGAAAATAAATGAATAAAACAAAAATACAATAAATAACCACAACAAACCGGACATGGACTGAACATTTATACATAAGTACAAATCATACCTTTACAATGTATATAAATAGAATGTTTCCAGTGTTGGGACTTGAATTCAGGCCTAGGGACCAGGCCTTACTTTCATATCCTCAAGCATGGTGAGCTTACCCTTCATCCGCCGTGCTTCAGAGTTACCCAGGCCTTAAGTTCAAATTCAAAGGTAGGATTAACAGCGTGAATTGCAAGCCAGGGAGCTTTTTTTTTTTTTTTTTTTTTTTTTTTTTTTGCCAATCACAATCTTGACATCAGGTCAAGGCAACCGTCCCTCAGCTTTCATCACCATAGGCTGGGGTGCAGCTGCTGAAAACACAGCCTATCCTGGGATCCTAGAACTTCAGGCCTTGTGCAGGGAGGGAAATGCACAGAAAAAAAATTGGCCAGATGGTGTTTTTACATTTAATTCCTTTGCACTATGGTCATTTTGGTCTGAGTGATGGGTTTCCAAAGATACTTCACCTTGCAATGCTGAAGGCTTGTAGGCTACTGAGGAAGCCATAATCCCGAACAATGATTAGCCAGGCACCAGTGGCTCTCACCAGTCCTCCTTCATGCTTACAAGGCTGTGATATGAGGATCATGGTCAAAGTACCCAAGGAAGGAAAGTCCTTGAGAACCCTGTCCAACCTCAATGCCAACAAAGCAAAGGTAGAGCTGTGTGGCTCCACTGGTAGAGGGCTAAACTTGAGCAAGAACAGCTCATGGACTGTGCTCAGATCCTGAGTTCAAGGTCCAGGATTGGCAACAAACAGACATACACAACAATCTGTGCAGCCATCTGGATAAAGCAGGTCTCCCTATTTTCCCCAACTGGATTTGACAGAGTTTCCTGGTAAAGGGGCTGCTGTCATCTTGACTCTGTCCATTCTGTCTGCATCACAGGATTCCAGGCACACCCCCATTCTTTCATGGTTCTTTTTGACCAATGGGAAACAAGAATAGTGGCCACGCCCACATTCTATGCTTCCCAGTTACACCTGGATTCCCTCTGTTGGTTGACACCACTACCAGCAGTTAAGGAAGGTAGAGGTGGCTGAGTGGTGAGCAAGAGACTCCAGGTGACTTTGAGGTAGAGTAGGAAATGATGTCCTAGTCAGTGAGTGGGAGAATAGAGGATTTCCTAGAGCCTGGGAATGTGGTCAGCCCAACTTTCCCGTCCCATTGCTCAGATATCTGAAACAATAAGAATCACTGAGAGAACTGTGGGCAAGAAACTGCCACAAGAACACCAGCAGTATCCTCCTGACAGACCTGAAACATTCAAGAAAACAAAGAACACGAAAAAGGGAGAGATCCCCAAGACAAACACCACTGGGGAGCCGGATTGAATGGAGAGTCCGGCCAAAGGTGATGCCGACCATGGGCCTCCCCTGCCTTGGACACAGTCACAGCCACCAGGGTCCAGAGTGTCAAGGGTCCCAATCCCACCAAGGATCCACAGAGGTGCTACCTTCATGTGGTGTCCACCCTGAACCACAGAAAAGAAGAAACCAGGTACTCTGTGCCAAGATCCAACCACTGAAGCAGGGAAAGACAGACCCGCAGGGTCAATGGGAGTAAGAGAGGGAGAAGATAGACCAGATACATGCAGCAACAAAAATGGAGGTAGAGATCCACAAGGCACCCATACAGCGGTTGGTTTCAGCAGAAAGCGATTTACAATGTGCACTGGCCCAAGTGCAGCAGGCCACTGATGACAGAGAAAGGGAGCACGAAGCTCTCACCAGCTGCCTGCAAGCTACAGAGTGGCCTGTGGCAGAGCTGGAGATAGCGGCTTCTGTGGTCACTGTCGCAAAGGAGGAGACCAAAATGTTCTTCGAACAGATGAATGATGTGACCCTTCAGCTCGAGGAAAATACCAGAAACTTTGATGACCTGGAGCAAGTGAACACAGAGTTTCAGGAGAAGCTGGAAGTGCTGTAGATACAGAGGAGCAACATGAAGAAGAGAATATGCAAGTTCCAACAAGTGCTGGAGGGCGTTAGTTACTGAAGATGGAGTTGAAAAACCTGAAGAAACAACTTCACATCCAGGTCCAGGAAAACCAGTCTCTGCCTTCGGAATGTGGAGCAGCAGGAGCAACTGCAGAGATTGGAGGAGAAAGCCTAGGATCGGCAGGAGATCCCTGAGACCCCTTGATGTGCATATGTGTGGGATGGACAACCGGAGGAAAACCTGGCCCTGCTATGGGATGCTCTCCACATGGTGAGCAGTGAGAAGGAGGAGCTTGCCAGCATCATTGACTCAGAGCAGCAGATGAAGAAACATCTGCGGGAACAGTAGGACTGCTCAGAGGAGAAGATAGAGAAATGGATAGTGGTGACTGAGAGAGCCAAGCAGCTCAGGAGCAGCAGGAGCAGTCCCTGGGCCAGTGCAGGAGTTCAGAGCCCCCTGTGAATGGCACATTGTCTAAAATGAATGACTGTGCTCTGAGAAGGAGGCCCTGCAGCAGCACTTAGAGTCAGACCCAGCTCCGGAGCAGCTGAAGCAAGTGCAGGGGTCAACAAACTAGAGGGACCAGGTGATGTCCCTGAATTGGCAGGACACTCTAAAGTGCCTGGAAGCCACCAGATCACAGGAGGAGTGCCTGCAGACCCAGCTGATCTTCCTGGCTTTCCCTGGGGAAGGGGAAGGCATGAGCCCTGGAGAAGCAAAAGGTAAGGAGGCGAATCCCCCCCCCATGTGACCATCACACAGTATGGACATGTCCCCCAGACCAAGAGTGATATGGCTCTGAGAGTACTCTTGAAGGATGAGATCCACAGGGGGAAACTCCTGACACAAGAATGGCGGGCCAGCTGCAGGCACCCCCTAGCCAACCCAGGGGGTCAGACTGAGCTGGAGCCACAGGCCCTCAACCCCATGAGCTGCCACCACAGCATGCATGGGAATGGGAAGCGGGACACGGGCATCTGAGAAGAAAATCTGCTTCATCCATTACCTGCCTGATGAGGTGGACTTCCAGAGTCCAGCAGGAGAGCTCCACCATTGATGCAACCAGCTGTTGGCACACATCCAAACTATCAAGGAGTCCCTCATGGTGTGTAAAGAGCAGATGTTGGTCCTGAATGAGCTGTGTTGGGAGAAAGCCCAGTGCATGCACTGGCTGTCCCAGGAAAAGATTGAGAAGAGGAGAGTGTTTGGGGAGCTGCTGTTACTCCTCGCCAGGGAAGGCACAGACAGCAGTCTCCAGATGCCAGCACAGGCTGAGCCTCCCACCCTCCTCCCAAACACTGCTTCAGAAGCAACTTGAAGACAGCATGGAAACTGCCAGAGGAGAGGTCAGGGTTCCAGACCCCATAGTGGACTCCCTCAAAGAGTATGTCCTGCCCCAGATGCCCCACATCCAGATCCGCCCACAGCTCCCAGGCTCAGGGGTGGAGTGCTCCCTCACTTTCTCCTGTAGATTGATGCAGATGATGACTCTCTATGTGACATACTGACTCTCAAAAGCCTTGGCAGCCACCAGAAGTAGGTGATCAAGTGGCTTTCTCTCAGGCCTTCATCTGCCGGGCAAAGGGAAGGTTAAACTGGGGGTAGGGTAGGGCAGAGGCTGAAGGGAGTTGGCCCAAACTCAAGGTGTTGGGTCTTTTTCGGTCCCACAAAAGATGGGCAGGGTCCAAGGAAAGGAAAGTGCAGCACTTGCCTGTTCCCCAGCCTCCCTCAACCTGGGAGACAATCAGACACAGCGAGGAGCCAAATCCAGCAGAGAGCAGCCCCTTTTAAAGACAAAAAGGGTGAGTGGCATGGCAAGGGAGGAAGAGTAACCAATCACTGTCAAGGTCACACCCTATCATTCACCTGAGCCTTCCTGGGCTGGTTAGGCACTGATCGGCAGATCAATTGGGGTCTGCCCACTCTACTCTCTCCCAGAGCCATCTTGGCTGCCCATGTGCTCTACAGTAAATTAGGGTCTGCCCACTCAACCCCCTCTCAGCACCATCTTTGCTGCCCATGTGCTCCACATCAAGAGACATCTAATGGCCCATTGTTGGCCAGGTAAGAGGCCTATGTTTTGCTTATTACAAATAATAAATTGTTTTCAAAGCAAAAAAAAAAAGCCTAAAAACAAAGATTTGTTCTTCCAGCCCTGGGGCTTGAACTCAGGGCCTGGCCTCTGTCCCTGAGCTCTTTTTGATCAAGGCTGGCCCCACCTCCCCTTCCAGCTTTTTCTGTGTGGAATAGAACCAAGGGCTTCAGGCATGCTAGGTGAACACACTACCACTGAGCCACATTCTCAGCTAGGATGATTCTCCCCCCTCCCAACCCCATATGGCCATTCCTCAGATAAATACGAAGTAGGGGCTAGGATGAATATGAAGCACAAGTCTGGTTCATCCCAAAATATTCACCTGACCTCTCTTCCCACACCCTGAGTTGAAGTTTCTCTTCTACCATTGAGGGATGAGAGAGGGAGAGGGGAGTCCCAAGAGAGTACCAAAATATGTGGCCCCCTGAGTCCCACATCCTTCCCCACACAAGTGGTCCAACATTGTGATCTTACCTGACTCATTGTAAAGTCTACACTGTCTCCCCACCACTGCAAGGCTCAGGATGAAATAAGGGTCAGTCCAGGCCTCAGTCCACACCCAAAGTGGAAGCTCTTAGTCCCAGACCTACTTCCACCTCTGACTGCCCCTAGTTAGGCCAGACCCACCATTCACCACTATGTTGGTGGTGATGACCTCATGGATGGATTCCAGGAAGAAGGTCTATGGCAAAGAGCAGAAGCAGCACGGTGAGCAGGGCAGAAGAAAGTGGGGATGATTGCTCTGGGATCTTCCTAGGAGCCCTCCTGTCCAGCCAGACCCATGGTGACCCAAAGCACAGACAAGGCCAGGGGGTGAGAAGAGATGGAGGAGCACAGGACTAAAGGAGGTACTGCTTTGTCTTGGTGCACTTGATCAATTCCAATTACAATTAATTCCAATTATATTTGTCCCATGCCAATCCCAAAGACAGCATGCAATGCCTCTCTGTGTTGTTGTTGGCCGTGAGCGCTGTCCCTGAGCTCTTTTTCTCAAGGTTGGCACTCTACCACTTGAGCCACAATGCAACTTTTGTTTTCTGATGGTTCATTGATAAGAGTCTCATACACTGTCCTGCCCAGACTAGCTTGGCACCATGATCCTCCAGATCTCAGCTTCCTGAGTAGCTAGGATGACACGCATGAGCCACCAGTGCCCAGTATGTAATGCCTTTTGAAGGAATCTTGGTGAGTCTGTAAAGGAGCCCCAAAGGGCCTGGATAGACCATGACCCAATGAAGGAGCTGGGATGGGGGAAGGTTGAACTTCTAGCCATTAAGTTCCCCCAAAATTGAAGATGCCAGGTGATGTTATATGCACCAAACAGCTAGGCCAGCAGCCACCAGGCTTAGTGGGGGAAAAAGTAGAGAACACCCAAAGACTGCAGTGTAGAAATCTCTGATTTTGCATGCATGTGGTGTGTGTGTGTGTGTGTGTGTGTGTGTGTGTGTGTGTGTGTGTGTGTGTGTGTGTGTGTGTGTGTGTGTGTGTGTGTGTGTGTGTGTGAACTCAGGGCCTAGGCTCTATCCCTGAGTTTTCTTGCTAAAGGCTAGTGCTTTGCCACTTGAGCCACAGCCCCACTTGCTTTTCTATGGTTAATTGTAGGTAAGAGTCTCAAGGACTTTCCTGTCCAGGGTGGCTTTGAATCATAATGGGGGCCCAAGGGAAGCAAGAGTAAACAGAACTCACAAGTACAATCCCTATGGTGGGCCACTCCTGTCCCCTGGTGGCCACACGTGGAACATGTGGTCCCATGCCATTATCCTCTAGAGTTCAATTTGGGCAAGTTGCTAGGGCCAAGCTGACTTTTGCTCACCCTTATTGCTGATGCCAGAGCAGGTTTGTTCCACCCTTGGCCAAGAGAGCTTCAGGAGGCCTAGCTTTCCAGGGACACAAGGAAGGGAGAGGTCAGCTCCAGGTTGAGCTAAGAGCCTTTGCCCACAGATACCCCAACTTAGCCTTACTTATCACCATAAGACCTGTCAAAGAACAACTTCAAAAAACAAAATTGGAGCTGTGCCTCCAAGCGGTAGGGCTCTAGCATTGAACCAAAGAGCTCAGGGACAGGGCCCCCAAGCTGTGAGTTCAAGACCCCCAGCTGACTTCTCCCATAAAACACAGCTTGCCTAAACGTGAACTAGTAGGATTTGTGCAGTGTTTCTAAAGAATGGTGATACTGAAGAAAGCACCCTAATTCTAATGACAGCTGAACTTGTGACATACAGCTATGTGCTGAGTCCTTCACAGGGCGCTATTTACTGGGTCCTTCCCTCATGGGAGTTATGTGCTGAGTCCTCAAAAAGGTGCTGTTTGCTGAGTCATCCCAAAGGGTGTTATGTATTGAGTCCCTGAGAACAGTGGGCCATCCTGGGTTTTTTAAAGGGACTTTGTGCTGAGTCCATTACACAACGTATTGTTTGGTGAGTCCTTCAAAAGTTGTGGTGTGCTAATGCATCCTAAACGGTCCTGCTATATGTGAGCCCTTGAGAAGAGAGGAATGAGGTGTATTTTGAGTGCTGTGTGCCAAGTCCTTTACATAGGGTGCTCTGTACTGTCCTTCAAATGGTGTTGTGTGCTGAGAGCTTCCACAGTGTGGTATGTGCTGAGTCCTTCAAAATTGTTCTGTGTGCTTAGTTTATCGAAGGAAGCTGTAGACTGGGTGTTTTACACAGCGTGCTTCAGCAAAGAGTGTAATGAGTCCCTGGAAAGTACTGCTATGTGCTGAGTGTTTCCAAGCGGCCATGCACTGAGTCCTTTACACTGTGGGCTATAGACTCCCTCCTTCAAAGAGTGCTGTGTGCTGAGTACTCTACAGAGCATACTACATGCTGAGTCCTTCAAAGGGAGCTGTGTGCTGAGTCATTTACACAGGGTGCTTTGTGCTGATTTTGGAAGTGTGCTGTGTGCTGAGTCATCCCAAAGAGTGCTATGTTCTGAGTCCTTGAGATGTGGTTATCCCCAACACTCACTCACACACAAACAAAACACACATACACACACCAGTGTCACCATGCACCTGCTTGGTTTGTGGAGTGGAGGGGCATGGAGGAGAGTCTCCTCCAGCGGTGGGGCTGAGGGGAGATTCGATCCCTGGGCCGGTACTGGGGGTGGGGGGTAGTGCTGAGCTGAGGTAAGGCTTCAATTGCCATGGTCTAGAAGCCTCAGGGCCCAGTCAGGGCAGCAATTGTGGCCAGGGGTGGGGGGCGGTGCCCAGGGGAGGAGGGGGTGGGGCCCAGGAGCACACTTTGGTGGCAGCAATGGCCAGGAGCCCTAGGGGGCAGGGTTGTGTGTGCAGCAGGGGCGGGGTGGCCCAGGAGAGGAGTGTGGGGCCGAGAGAGAGCTGGGAGAAGAGCGAGCATGAGCACTAGCACGAGCACTAGCACCCGTGGAAATGGCTTCAGTGGCTGGCGGCTGCTCCGCTCATAGTGTGGGTCCTGGCCGGGAGCGCAGAGCATGCGGAGCCTGCACTGCAGACATATCGCCACATGCAGCCCCTCGGAGGCGCCCAGCCATGGTGGCCCTGAGTCTGAGGTCCCGGTGTGGGGCGCACGGCAGAGGCAGTGGCTGCTGAGGCAGCGGCGGCCACAGGTTAGGAGGCCGCTGAGGCTGCGGTGGTGGCTGAGTTGGAGCAGAGGCTGTGCGCAGCTGCAACATGCACCCGGGCTGCATTTCAAACATGGCGCTGCTGGCTCGGACACACGGAGCCTCTAGCAGTCACCTGGCAGAGCTGTTGCGCCGCCCCTGGCCTGCTAGTGGGCCTGACTTGGTTCTGGCCCTCGGTCCTCAGACTCACGGCGCGCATCTGGAGTCGCAGCCTACAACTTCTCCCAGCAGCACACGTGAGTGGCCGACCTGCGCTCCAGCACCCCACAACCCCCCCCCGTCCCCCACTCTAGCCTTCCTCCCCACCCTCGGGGACCAGGATCCTTGCCTCTTGCCTCCCCCTCCCTTCCTGGCTGTGCCTCCCCCGTGCCCCACAGTCTATCCTGGCTCTGCCACAAATATACCCCAGGGGTATGGGGTGGGGGTGGGTGTCCACCCGGGGATCCCACCCTCATCCCTAGTGGCCAGTGTTCCAGGAAAAGGGGAGCTGCAGGGATGGGGAGGTGGGGGCACCACAGAACCCTGGCCTGGAGCAGTGGGAGCCACACAGCTGTGCATCTGCACCCTTCCTCTCCCTGGTGGGAACCTGGTGGCTTTAGTCAGAGGTGGGGAGCTGCACCTCCACACCTGCCTTCTTGGTTATTTTCCCTTTTGCGGGGGAGGGGGGTGTTGGATGCAGAAGATAGACCGTGTTGTTATGTGAACCCTTGTCTTCTGTGCTCAGTCAACCTTTCACCTGAGGTCATTCCCAGAAGAGCCCACTAGAGAGGTGAGTTGTATGTTTATCATACAACTGGGGTCAGATAGAAGGTGGGTATTTGGGAGAACAACACACACCCTCTGACTAACATACAACTAGCCTGTACCCCCAACCCCAGCTGTCAACAGTTCTGACTGGGTGATCACATTTCCAAGTTCTTCCAGCTTCTGCTAGTGCTCCCAGTCCATCTGGTCTCCTAGTCCTCCCCAAGAATTAGCCAAGTTGCCCAGAAGTATGTAGGAGGGAAGTAAGGAGTCCAACCATGTATATAGCCTTTAGGACCCCATCAAAGTCCCCAACAACACCCCCACCCCAGGTCAGACACCTTTCTGGAGGCACCTGCTTTGTTTTCTGTCCAGACTCTGAGAAGCCACGAGTCTCGGGACTCCTTCACCCAGCGTCCTGGCCTAGGGTTTTGGTGAATGGGGAGTCAAGGCTGGTTGTTCCCAATGGGAAGGGTCTGGCCCTGGAGAAATGGAGATTCAGGGTGGTTCTGCATTATTAGAGCATTGTTCCCCTTGGGTGAGATCCCCTGGTTCTGACAAGGTAACCCTTGTACTCCAGCTGGTACATTGCCCAGATGAGAAACCAACAAGCTCAGGAGAGACACTTCTCTGAATCTGTGTGTGTGTGTGTGTATGTGCGACAGAGAGAAGAGAGAGAGAGAGAGAGAGAGAGAGAGAGAGAGAGAGAGAGAGAGAGAGAGAGAGAGAGAGAGAGAGAGAGAGAGAGAGAGAGAGAGAGAGAGAGAGAGAGAGAGAGAGAGATCATCTTTCTCATTGTACAGTCACCATGTCTAAAAAGAGCAAAAGCATTTCATTTGTGCGTATGTGTGTATTTGTTATTCTTTTTCAATTAATGCCCAGTATGAGCCCAGCCATAACTTTTGTTTTCTCTTTCACCGTTTCATGGCTCCTTTAGAGACGGTTTCAGTAGATGTCCCTTTCCACCTCTTCTTCCCCTTTCCTGCAGCCCACATTAGCTGCTGGACCTGCGTGGGTCTCCCCTAGGAGGTCTGTGTGAACTGCAAACCAGAGTGGACACCTGTTCTTCTGTCTTCAGCCAGAAGGCTCATGAGGCCACTGTGATCACAGCTGCACTCTTCCAGCCATACAGTCTGCTCTGGTGTGTATAGTTGGAGCTAATTCAAGGTTGGGAATGAGTCTGCCAAACATAAATAGGGAATGAGATGGGAGGTAGTAGGGCAGGGGCTGTGAATCTAGGAGGGTCTGGGAAGTGACGAACGGTTTGACATAGCAGATGGTTCAACACAACTGATGATGAGAGGGGAATCTTACCCAGGGTATTGACGGTGTAAATGGGCATCTGGGCAGGGGGCTCCGGGCACCTAATGGTGGCCCACAAATGGGGACAGGGCACTGGTGGGTAGTCCTCCCTGGAGACCTGCAGACTCCAATCTGTGTCCCTCCTGGGCTGTTTCCAGCTGGGCAATGGTAGGTAAGTATGTTCCCCCTGCTGTAACCTACTTGGGATCAGGACATGGCAGTTAGCTAGGGCTCTCTGAATGCCATTTTCTGTAACCTGCTGTAGGCTGTCTGGAAGAAAAAGGAGACCACTGACTTTGGAACCCTTTAAGTTTGATTGGGACAAGTTGAAATGCCAGCTTTTCCAGGGTTTTTCCTTGAAGCTGGTAATTTCTACTAATGCTTGGGATTCTGGGTCAAATGAGATGGACCATTTCAGCCACCAAACAATGACATTCATGCAGCACAAGCAGAGTTCCCAAGCCAGATGGTCTCCTGCTATGAACGTCGTGCCTTGACTGCCTTTCTCCGGCAGCTGCCGATTCTCCTCTGGCTCTCTCTAGGGTGATCACTACAGTCGAGAATGTTGTGGGGAGCAGAGATTGTGACCTTGCCATCTGCAGCCTGATCGCTGTGAGCAGAGACAATTCCTAGGACCTGTACTGGACTCTGGGAGATTCAGAGACCCATGATGCCTCAGGGATCATTTTCTGCAACATGAAAATTGCGGGCTGGATATGGTGGACCATCCTGTCTGGCCCTAAGGAGTGCAGAGGAGGCCCCTTGAGCCTGGCGTTCACCTCACAGCAACCTTGTTCACAGCTGAGTGGGGAATGGAGTGCCACAGAGCTGGTCAGTGGCTGGACAAAGATCTTTGAGAAGATAGGCATCCCAGAGGCCCCAGAATACAGTGAGTACATCATGGCTCACGTACTTGGAACCAGAACAGTTAAGTGCAGTGGCACCAGGAGGGTGGGAAGAGGGAGGAGGGAGAACTGTGGGAGAGCTACATCAGGCTTTACCCCCACCCTAGATGCATCCCTGAGTTGGATGGGACTTTTCTATAGTATTGTCATAGACAGATGCTCATCTATTTATCTAACAAAATGTTACAGTGTGTGCCAGTTCCTGGGGGGGAGAGAGTGGGGGTCATACACGATGAAAGGTTCCAGTGCTGGTTCCACAGCACATGAAGAAATCTTGGTTTGAGCTGGATGATGGTGCCTCACACCTGTCATCCTAGCTGCTTAGGAGGCTGAGATAGGAGGATTGAGGCTTAAGGCCCAGGCAGAAAAGCCTGTAAGACTCTTATCTCCAACTGACAACCAAAAAGAAAATGCCAGAAGTGGATGATTAGCTCAAGCTGTAGACTGTTGGCCTTGAGTAAAAAGGCTCAGGGACAGCACCCAGGCTCTGAGTTCATGCCCAGGAGTGACACAAAGAAAGGAAAGAGAAAGAGAAGAGGAAAGGATGGAGGGAGAAAAGGAGGAAAGGAAGGAAGCAGGGAGCATGCAAGTCTGGGTTTGGAGTCCCTGGATCAAGGGAGCCAACCATTCACAATCTCTGTGGGGACAGTTTCAGAGCCTAAAGCTAGTGTGTAGGACCAAGCCATTGACCCGTTCATGACATCAGCAACTTCATGACATCCAAATCTGTGTGGTTGCTGACTGCAGAGGGAAGTAGCCTCGGGTAGACCCTAGGGCTCAGGGTGGGTCACAGAATTTCAGTCTACCCTGGCTCAAAGAGTTTATTTTCTGGTCAGATAGGAAGAAACTGTCCAAGGGCTAGGGAGGTATAGGGTGAGGGAGTGGCAAGAGGTGGCGTGGCAAGGGATAAGCAGGAAGATGAAGAGGGAGGACAATCCCAGATCCAGTGTCTCAGGCCATTGGAGCCATGACCTCAACTGACAACCTAGACTATCAGTGATAGACTCTTCAACCCAGCCACATGCCTATTCAAAGTCCTGGCACTCTGGGTTCACCGTTGACAACCTGGTTGTCATCCACTGTAGGATGCCTGTGCAGTACATATTTGGGGACTGGCACTTTTTCTGGGTCAATCTGAAGATGACACCCCCAGTGTTCATTCCTCAACCAGAGACAGAGGTAAGCGTGCCACTGGAACAGGACACCCAGGAAATTAGGGAGAGATTCAGACCCATGTTGCCCCAGACTTCATATAGGGGACTCTATGGCCCCGTGACTGCCATCCTCAGAGGTAGAGGTGGGTCTCTTTGCTGGCTCAGCCTTTAGTCTAGATGGCAGATGTGGAAGGGGCGAATGAAGGTCGAGGCTAGTGGGAAAACAGGAGGCACTGGCCTGGGAGCAGGGTTGTTTCTTTGAGGATACTCACAACCCAGGAATATTCCTGAGATGGATCAGCACTTTTCTCCTCCCTGAGAGAGAGGGACCTAGAGCCCTCCAGTCTGCATCCCTTGGCTGAGAAATTCATTCATTCCCATATCCTTTGTTTGGATAACTAGATCTCACCTGACTGCCCAGTGTCAAGGTAGGACAGTGAGAGACCTTGAGTCCTTGATGAGGTCATGGGATCCTCAGTTTGAGATTGTACTTGAATGTCCTGACTTGGTGCATGGTCAGTCCCATCTCAGCCTGCCATGATCTAGGACATAGAATCTAGAGAATCAGAGCAGGATGGGGTCTATTCTGTGAGTCTTGAGTATTATGTGTGAGCTTTGAGCTCCCGTGTGCTCACCTGCTTCCTTTTTTTGGGTGGCTCTATGCTAGAAAAATCTTAAAACTAGGGCCTGGGTCCCATCCCTTGTTTCATGCTCAAAGCTAGCACTCTACAATTTGAGTCACAGCTCCACTTGCAAGGTTGTTGGGTGTTTAATTGGAGATAAGAGTTCTGAATGACTTTGCTGTCAAGGGTTGCATCCTACTGCAGTCCTCAGATCTCAGTCTCCTGAGGGGATAGGATGACAGGCATAGAAAAGCCTCTTTGGCCGGGTGCCAGTGGCTCATGGCTGTCATCCTAAGTACTCAGGAGCTGAATCTTAGGATCACAGTTCAAATCCAGTTTGGGCAGGAAAGACCCTTAGACTCTTCTCTCCAATAAAGCACCAGAAAATCAGAAGTGGTGCTGTGGCTCAAGTAGTAGAGTACTGGACTTGAGCTGAAGAGCTCAGGGATAGCACCCAGGCCCAGAGTTCAAGCCCCACAACCAACAAAGAAAAAGAAAGTAAAACATCTTTGCCTGCAAAGGACGGTGAAGGTCTGTTTGTGTGTATGTGTGTGTGTGGGGTGGTGGTGCTGGTGGTGGTAGACATTTAGTACCCCACTCAGTCATCGTTTTAGATGGATTGTCCCAAACCCTTATTTCACGGCAGCCTATTCTTGACCACAGGTGAAGCTCTGGGTTGTATGTCGACCATCGAACCTCAGTCTCCTCATGGGAAAGTTGTGAGTAAATAAGGGACTAATACAGAGGGATCTCTGTAGCAGGGCCAGGCACAGAGGGAGTAGGTGTCAGATAAAGTTCTCAACAATTCTGTGAGCATGAGTCATGGAGAAGCCAGGTGCCCTACTCATGACCTCCAGCTGACAGGAATCTTGGCCTGATTTCTCTGCCATGCTTCCTAGGACAGTGGGTGATATTCAGTCCACTTCTTGTGGTGGGAAGCCCACTTCTTGTCATTTGTGGGGATTGAATTCTGGGCTTGAATGCTATCCCTGAACTCCTCAGAACAAGGCTAGTACTCTACCCCCTGAGCCACAGCATCACTTCCGGTTTTCTGTTGGTTCTTTGAGGGTAAGAGTTTCACAGACATTCCTCCCGAGCCAGCTATGAACCACGATCTTCAAATCTCAGCCTCCTGTGTAGGTAGGATTATAGGTCTGAGCCAGCGGCATCTGGCTTAAGTGTAATTCTGGCCCTCTATCTCTCTCTCTCTCCCTCTATGTCTCTCTGTCTCTGTCTCTCTCTCCCTCTCTCTTTCTCTCTCTCAGTAATTGGTTGAATGAGTGCTGGAGAAGGTGGCCCAGCATCCCCATGTGGCTGGAACCCAAGGTGGCCCTCTCATTCTGGAGGTGGGCTGTGATTCAGGAGCTGTTTTGCTCAGCCAGTAGAACCTGCTTCATGAGGTAAGCCCCTCTGTGCCCTGGCTAGACCGTGACAGTTATTCATTGTCCATCCCATGAGTCCCTCGCCACATCCCTCTGCTACACTGTTGAAGGAAAGTGGATGAGAAGGTGTCACCTTGTCCCCCTGCCCAGCACAATCCCGGGCCTCTGACCCATACCCCCACCTATGTGACAAGCCCCTGTCTATAAGACATTAAAAACACTCCAAGTGTACTACCCTTTGCTTGGGAGTGTCGTTTCGGTTAGGGGTCGGGGTTCAGAGGAAAGACCCCAGACCTGACACCTCCCCGGGGACATTTGTTCTTGTGACAGAGCCAAGTCATTGGTGTGGATAAGGAAGAAGCCTCCATCAGACTGACCCAGAACAATGCTCAAAGATAGGTAGGCTGTTGAAGTATCAAACGCTCTCATGTCTGCTTCCTAATCCCAACAAGGAGGAGTAGTATGGGTGGTCCGGCCCTGGACCTAAGGGATTATAAATGATGGTGGCGGTCAGGAGCTCATGGCTCCCACCCATCATCCTGGCTCTTTGGGAGGCTGAGGTCTGATGGTTGTGACTCAGAGTAACATGGGCAGGAAAGCCCGTGAGAATCTTATCTCCCATAAACAACCTCCCTCCCCAAAACCACACACAAAAAAGCCAGATATGGTGCTGAGGCTCAACTGGTAGAGCCTCAGCCTTGAACAAAAGAAGCTCAGGGATAACACCCAGGCCCTGAATCCAAGCCCTAGGACTAACACAATCATAAAATAAATGAACAGTGTACACCTTTTATCTGACTACCAAGAAAGATGTATTCAGTTTTCTAGCTGGTACATGTAGCCAAAGTTAAAGGCTCCTGTTCGTGTTCCCCAGCCCTCTCCTTCTCTCCTTTATCTGTCCAGGCTTAGGTTGCAAGACAGAATTCAGATCATCCCACTGGATGTGACCTTAGGTACCCTCCCTCATCCACCTCCCTTGGGGTCAGGATTCTGGATGCACTCCCTGCTGGGAGGAGGAGGCATCACAGAGATGAGGATAGGTATCCCCAACACTCACACACATACACACACACAAACACCCCTAAGCCAACTCAGACTAGCCTTTTCAAAGACACTTTATCTCCTTGGATTAACTGTCCTAGGAGAGGAATTTGATCCCCTGTAACTGATTATTTTAACTTGGGCTTGCTAGTTCACAGGAGATAAACGGAAGCAAACAAAAACCAAAAAGCCTTTGGTGCCCATCACCTCTGGCTCAGGGTCAAGCCTGACATCCTGGTGACTTGGGAGGCAGAGATCTGAGGATCAAAGATCAAAGCCAGCCATAAGCTGGAAAGCCAGAGAGACTCTTCTCTCAATGGAACCACCAAAAAGCCAGAAGTGGAGCTGTGGCTCAAGTGGTAGAGCACCAGCCTTGAGCAATAAAACTCAGAGAAACAGCTCTCAGATCCTCAGTTCAAGCACACAATAAGAAATGGCCCTGTCATGTTGCCCAAAGATTGCCCAGTCCTCGAACCCCCTATCACAGAGTTTAATACAACACCTGCCCCTGGGTGGTGTATCAGGGCCTTTTGAAATCCGGTGTTGGAATCCAGGCCTTCCCCTTCATGCATTCTCAACCCACACTGGCTGGAGGGCAGAGCCTGACAAGGCTGGCAGCCTGCAAAGGGGAGAGGCTCCAGCCTTTCCAAGGTAAACAGAAAGGGCTTCTTGGAGACAGCACTTGAAAAGGGATGTTGCTTAACAAGGAGGATCTGAAGGAAGCACAGAGAACAAAGGTGCTACATATGATGGGCAACTTAGCAGAGCGTCTTCATTTCCAGCCAGGGCTGCTGGTGAGAGACTTGGTATAGATGTGTGAGACTGTCCCAAGACAGGCCTGAGGGGTCACAGAAGAACAGCTATCCAAGTCTGGGATTGCGCCCTAGAGGTAGAGGGCTCGCCTAGCACACAGGAAAGCATGGGTTCAATTCCTAGGTCCTGCATACACATAAAAAACTGGAAGTGGCATCGTGGCTCAGGTGAAAGAGCACTCCCCTACAGACACAGAAAGTCAGGGACAGTGCCGGGCCATGAGGTCAGCCCCCAGGGCTGTCACCATAAAACAGTTCGCCCAGAGACCTTTGTGAAAGGTAGATGCATTGAAGCTCTTATTAGATCCATCTGTGCTTTGTGTCTCCTTTGACAGAGGGGAGCTGGACACTCCTTCTCCCTTGGGCACCCCTGGGCCCAGTTATCAGCAACCCTCCCAACGTCTTCCACCGGGACATGGAGCAGCTGGCCCAGAAGTCCTTAGGTATCGGTTGGGTGGGTCAGGGGGACATAGGGCAGGCCCCAGAACTCCTTGTGGTTCTGATCTGCGCTGTAAGACCAGGCAATCCTGAGGAGGCAGATGGGAGCTTAGAAGGGGTTAGTGATGTGGAGAGGGCCCTTTAATCCCCATGGCCCCATCCAGATTCTAGCCTCCCTTTGCTTTCCCTGAAGGAGGTAGAGGGGTGTCTAGGTGGTAGTGTCTAGAGAAGGACTAGGTGGAAATTCTGAAGGACTAGACACCTTAAGCCATGAGCCTGTGGCTCACACCTGTCATCCCACACCTGTCATCCTGGACACTAGGGAGGCTGAGATCCAGAGGATCTTATTTCCCAGCCAGGCAGGAAAGTCCCGCCAGAGCCTCAGCTCCAATCTCCAACCAGAAGTGGCACTGTGGCTCAAGTGGTAGAGCACTGGTCTTGAGGAAAATTAGACATCAGGGACAGTACCCAAGCCCTGAGTTCAAGCCCCTCAACCAAAAAAAAAAAAAAAAAAAAAAAAAACCAAAAAAACAAACAAGAAAAGAAAGACACCCTTTCTTGCTTGCAAGAGATGGTGAAGTAGTAGGGTTTCTGTGGTTGTGAGACCAGATGCTGACCTCACAGTACAGACATTTCTAATAAGTCCCCAGGTTTACCCCAGTGTGAAGCCAAAGCAGGTGTGTGGTGCCTTACCAAGAACTCCAGAGGTTATGGCTATGGTAGGCAGGGAGTGGGTGAATGGTAGCTGGGGTAGAATGGTAGTGTCAATTATATGCTCTCCATCCATGGAAGAATGGTTTTGGATGCTGGTGACAAAGTCTGAAATGTAGGGTTACATTTGGTTTGTGTCTTGAAGAGTTGCGTTTCCCTTGGTATAAGAAGCTGGCTGCAGAAGAGGCTACAATGCTTGATAAGAAATGTACTTGTTTTATGGCTAGGGAGGTTGAGCATTTCTTCATGTGTCTATTGGCCATCCTTCTTTCTTCTTCAGAGAAGTTTCTCTTTAAGTCTTTAACCCACTTATTTATTGGGCAGTTGTTTCTTTGAGGATTTGTTGTTGGGGGATCTAATTTTCTGAGTTCCAAGTATATTTAAGTTATGAGACCCATGTTCATTGTATGGCTAGTGAATATCTTCTCCCAATCCGTGGGCTTTCTATTGATCTTGCTAGCTATGTCCTTTGCCATGCAGAAGCTCTGCTACTTCATGCAATCCCATTTCTCCAACCTTTCTTTGATTTGTTGTGTTTCTTTGTCTCTATTAAGAACATTTTGGCCTGCGCCAAGGAGACCTAGGGTTTCTCCTATTCCATCCTGTAATGTTTTCAGATTGTCTGCTTTGACCCCGAGGTCTTTGATCCATTTGGAGTTGATTCTGGTGCAGGGTGATATATAAGGATCTAGCTTTAGTTTTCTACAAGTAGTTAACCAATTTTGTTAGCACCATTTACTGAAGAGACTGTCTTTCTTCCATTCTATTTTTTTTAGCTCCCTTATCAAATATTAGATGGTTATAGATCTTTAGGTTCATTTCTGGGTTTTCAATTCTATTCCATTGGTTCTGAGGTCTGTTCTTGTGCCAGTACCAAGCTGTTTTGATTACTATGGCTTTATAGTAGAGTTTGAAATTTGGTATTCCTCCAGCAGCGTTCTTTCCGTTGAGGAGCATTTTTGCTATTCGGGGTCTTTTATTTTTCCATATGAATTTTTGGATTGCCTCTTCTATTTCCTTGAAGAATGAGGTTGGAATTTTGATAGGTATCACATTGACTTTGTAGATAGCCTTGGGAAGTATTGCCATTTTCACAATGCTAATCTTTCTAATCCAAGCCCATAGGAGTTTTTGCTATTTTTGGCTTAAGGTGTCTAGTCCTTCAGACACCTTAATCCATGAGCCGGTGGCTCACACCTGTCATCTCACACATGTCATCCTGGCCACTCGGGAGGCTGAAATCCAGAGGATCTCATTTCTCAGCCAGGTAGGAAAGTCCCTCCAGAGCCTCATCTCCAATCTCTAACTGTAAGTGGCACTGTGGCTCAAATGGTAGAGCACTGGCCTTGAGGAAAATTAGACATCAGGGACAGTACCCAAGCCCTGAGTTCAAGCCCCTCAACCAAAACAAAAAACAAAAAACCAAACAAGAAAGAAAGATAGCCCTTCTTTGCTTGCAAGAGATGGTGAAGTTGTAGGATTGCAAATCAAAACAACATTAAGATACTACCTCACCCCAGTTAGAATGGCAAAAATCAAGAACTCTAATAACAACAGATGCTAGAGGGGATGTGGACAGAAGGGAACCTTACTTCATTGTTGGTGGGAATGTAAACTTGTTCAACCACTTTGGAAAGTAGTATGGACATTCTTCAAAAGACTCCGCATAAAGCGTCCCTATTACCCACCAATCCCACTTTTGGATATTTACCCAAATGTTTACAAACAAGACCACACTAAAGCTACCAGCACAACTATGTTCATTGCAGTATTATTCACCATAGCCAAGATATGGAACCAACCCAGATGTCCCTCAGTAGATGAATGGATCAAGAAAACATGGTATATATACACCATGGAATTCTGTGCCTCCATCAGAAAGAATGACATTGCCCCATCTGTTAGGAAATGGAAAAACTTGGAAAAATTATATTAAGTGAAGTAAGCCAAGCTAAATGAAAAATAGGTCCCATGGTTTCCCTTATTTGCAATATTTAGTATATATATGAGTCAAGCAGAAAAGGTTAGATAAGGTGATGTTAGGAAAATGAACCCTAAGGCTTATATTTAAATGTTTTTTTTTTCTTTCATGCATTCGTTTCTAATGCATTTATAAGATTATTTCTTTGTTGCTTTGTATGTCCCTCCCCCACAGCACAACCCCTGCTTTCACTGTATTTAATTATGGTATAATTTGTGGAGGGGAAGGGGAAAAACAAGTCCTTTAAGTAAGGATACAGGCTGACCCTTGCATCAATGAGAAGTACAAGTTTTCATATAGAAAACAAACTTTACATCTTTGGTGGGGGGGGAGGGTTGGTTGGGGTGTAGGGGAAGCTGGGAAGGGATGGGAAGGGGAAACAAAGGAGGAGGCTACATTGCTTGATAAGATATGTACTCCTTATCTTGCCCATGTAATTGTAACCACTCTGTACAGTATTTTCACAATAAAAATGAAAGAAAGAAAAGAGCTGAAAAAAAAAAAAAAGAAGTTGGGTATAGCCGGGCATTTGCAGTGGCTCACAACTCTCATCCTAGCTACTCAGGAGGCTGATATCTAAGGATCACGGCACAAAGCCAGCTTGGGCAGGAAAGTCTGTGAGACTTTATCTCCAATGAACCACAAGAAAATTGGATGTGGTGCTGTGGCTCCAGTGGTAGAGCACACAACTTCATCTGAAGAGCTGAGGGCCTGCTGGCAGGCCCAAAGTTCAAACCCCATAACCTACAATCAAACAAAAGGTAGCTGAATTTTCTGCATAACAATGTCTACAGTAGAAATCCCATGATATGTTGTGAACTATTCCAGTCATGTGAGAGGCTCTGAGTTTTGTCTACAGTTGGTCTGATGACTGTAGTGCCATCATCTCTGGGGTGGAATATTCAGGGTGCTCAGGGACTGCTGAGGCTTTGGGTGTGTGTCTGTATGTTCGTGTGTGTGTTTGTGTGTTTCTGTGTCTGTGTGTTTGGATGTAGAAGACGTGGGCCTTGAACTCAGGGTCTAGGTGAAGTTCCTATGCTTCTGTGCTCAAAACTAGTGCTCTAACACTTGAGCTGCATCTCCATTTCTGGCTATTTGGTGGTTCATTGGAGATAAGAGCCTCACAGACATTTCTGTGCTGGCTGGCTTTGACCTCAGCCTCCTGAGTAGCTAGGATGACAGGTGTGAGACACCAGTGCCATATTTGTGTGTGTGTGTGTGTGTGTGTGTGTGTGTGTGTGTGTGTGTGTTTTCCTCATCTTTCTCTGTCCCCTTCCCGGGTGCCTTTCTGCCTCTTTCTGACCTCAGATGGTGCCCCTCCCCCACACCGACCTTGCCTTTAGCCTCCTATCAGGGTCTACAATGAGTCCTAAATGGTCAGAGACCTGAGTTCAAGCTTTTCTTTGGGGCCCAAGTCCAGCTGTCCAAATCTTTTGCTGCCTCAGGGGATTCTGGGTCAGCCGGGCCAGCTGCAATAAAGTCTTGCCTGTCTCTGGGTGGGGAACTCAGACATGGGATGTCCTGCCCTTTTCCTCAGCTAGACCGCTGGCTGCATGTCAGCAGGCTGGCAGTGAGTGGGGGAAGGGGGTTGCCGGTGGCTCTGGCCAACTCCAGCTTGATAGCGGACTGAAGGCCGCCCAAGCAAGGAGGAATCCGGGCTACATTGGAGGTGAGGCCAATGTGGCTTGGAAGTGTCTGTTGGTGTCTAGGAAATGTCAACATACTTTATCGCAGGCAAGTCTATCTTCCAGCCCCAGCTGGACCTCTCCAATTCTTCTAGAGAATTCTGAATGCCCAGAATACAGAGGCAAAGACTTCAGATTCCAGGGCCAGGGAATTGGGGGAGGAGAGACGGGTATGGCCAATACCTCAATGTTCTGGGGCATTAGTCTTGACCTGGGTATGCCCACAGAGCTGGCCAGTAACAGGCCACTTGTGGTGGTGCTGTAGAAGTGGCAAGAGTGGAAGTGAGATCTAGGATGACCAATATCTGGATTTATGGCATGTGGGGGGGGGGAGGTGTCTTTAAAAAAAAATCTCTTAGAGTTGGAACTTAGGGCCTAGGCACTGAGCTTCATTTGCTTAAATCGAACACTCTACCACTTGAACCACAGCTCACCTTTCATCTTTTTTAGTAGTTGAGTGGAGATAAGTGTCTCACGAACTTTCCTGCCTGGGCTGGCTTCAAGCTGCCATCTTAAGAGCTCAGCCTCTTGAGTAGCTAGGATTGCTGGTATGAGCCACTGGCACCTGCTAAGGATGTGTGTGTGTGTGTGTGTGTGTGTGTGTGTGTGTGTGTGTGTTTACCAGGGTTTGTACTCAGAGCCTAGGTGGTATCCTTTGGCTTGTTTGCACATGGCTCGTGCTCTACCACTTGAACTACAGTAGCTCTGCTTCCCAGCTTTTCGGTGATTCATTGGAGATAAGAGTCTGCCCACCCAGGCTAGCTTTGAATCTTGATTGATCCTCATGTGTCAGCCTTGAGTAGCTAGGATTATAGGCATGAGCCACTGGCATCCAGCTGCAAGGATGTCTCTACATAGTGTCTTCTGTTCTAACAGCTGTCTACTTGCCCTGGCCTACATCTCTGATCTCCACATCAGCTCCCAGCAGCCCTTGACTGTGTGGAGAACATAAAGCTCAAACCTGTCAAGCATCTAATTTCTATGTCCTCAAGGGAGTGTAAGGTTCTTCTGAAGCCTGGAGGAGTAGGAGGAGGGGAAGAAAGGTTAGCTGTAGGTGGGTGCTAGGCTGGGAGAGAGGTACACTGTCTTAGCCAAGAAGAAAAGTGTGGCCAAATGTTAATAGCTCATGCTCTCATATTCCTAGCTCCTCAGGAGGCTGAGATCTAAGGATTGGCATTCAGAGGCAGCCTAGCTCACTTTTCTTTTCTTTTTTAATTTGGTATCAGTAGGATCTTTTCTGGTGTGAAAATACTGTACAGAGGGGTTACAATTACACGGGCAAGATAATTGTGAGGTTTTTAAAAAGACATTGCAGAGTAAGAACTGCACCACGCACGTGGTATTCATGTAAGGTATAGGTTCATTCAGTAGACCTGCTGGGACCAGGCAAGGTTGGCACTCCACGTGGCTGGGAATGAGAGGAAAGAGAGAGGAAAGAGCTAGAGCAGAGAGAAAGCAGAGAGAGCTAGAAAAGAGCAGCAAGAGAGCAGAGAGAGCAGAAAAGAACAGAGAGAGAGCAGAGAGTTAGAAAGGAACAGAGAGAGCCTGGGCCTGAGCTAGGGCTTATCTAGGGTATGGGTGGGGAAAGGTGTGGCCACATCACATTCAGATGTGACCTCAGCAGATGCAGATGTGACCTCTTCCAGGTGTCCCAGTTGCCTAGGTAACGCAAGTACTGGGTGGAGACTTTGCTGCAAGGAGGGTGGAGTCTGCTGGCCATCCAGGAGTGGACCTTACATTCCAGCCTTTTAATAATCATGAAATAGGGCGCGGATTCGCTCTGGGTACTTCCTGCTGACAAGGGGCGTCGACAATAATGGTAAAAGGCTGGAATTTGGTTTCCTCTCAGAGAAGGCAGTGAGCAGCAGCTGTCCCTTGGTGGCGTGAGTCCTTAGATGAAGTCTGGGGGAGTCTCATGAGCATTGAAGGGCTGGAAAAAAATACTAGAGAGCAAATAAATGGCAAGAGGAAGGACTTGGGGCTAAAAATGTTGGTAGAAATGTCCCTAGCTACTTCTGACATCTGGCGACTAGGTAGAGAAGTCAGATGACAAAGGCAAGAATATAAATTCCTGTTCAGTTAATAGGTAGACAGGTATAGACATTGAATGGGCAGGTTTCTTACTTCCACTGACCTCCCGGCTCTGGTTAATTTTGAAAGTGCAGGCACAAAGCAGTTGATGTGACATCATCTCCTCTTACTCTTCTCCATGTTCCATTGTTCCCCAGACTGGCTGAGTCTAGGTGCTCATTGCTGGGATGGTTTGTCCCAGTTGGTATTCAAGGAGGTTTGACCTCAAGGCCTGGGCACTGTCCCTGAGCACTTCTGCTCAAGGCTAGCACTGAACCACTTTGAGTTATAGTACCACTAGTATTCAAGGAGGTTTGAACTCAAGGCCTGGGCACTGTCCCTGAGCACTTCTGCCCAAGGCTAGCACTGAACCACTTTGAGTTACAGTACCTGCAGAGTTTAGCTGGGAGATGGAGTCTTAGGGATTTTTCAGCCTGGGCTGGCTTTGAACTGAAGTCTTTGCCACAAAAGCCCTTTATTATTTCCAATTAAAGTAACAAGGAGATCAAGTAGAATAAGTAGAGCTTACCTGCTCCTTATCAAGAACTGACCAACAAATATTCTGCAATGACAAAACTCATTAGATGTGATGAGAATTTTAGCACAGATATGCCCAGTATTTTAGAACCATGTAGTCAGTAATCTAATACACAACACAAAACAAAAAAGGCAAAACTCAAAACCTAAAATTTTGACAACATTTACACATCTTTGCTAACAAAGCACATCAGATGGTTGGGCCTCAGTTACCAGGGCCTGTGAAAAGAGCAATTTGTTAGCAAGGCACCTTAGAATAGATGGATGGAGTAGTAAACTTAGTGGAAGGTTAAGGGTCAGATGGGGCCAAACCCTTAACCCACCACTTGGCCAAGATGGTGAATTCAGGATGGTGAATTTCTGAAAAAATGCAAAGAAACACTGAACAAATAGATCAAGACTACATTGGCTAGCCTTTGAGAGGGAACCTAGAGGGGGGCTCCCTGGGACCCAGCCTGCGTCACACTCTTCAAGGCACAAGCCAAAATGTAGAAAAGAGAAAGGAAGAGATAGGGAAAGTTGGACATAAATGGCAGAGAGCAAAGAGAGCCTGAAAGTAAACAGACTTCTGACCTTTTACCATTGCAGTACCAAAAACTGTGCACATCTGAGACTGGCATAAAATGAGGCGCTCTAGCTTTCCAGGGAGCACAGGAGGTATTTCAAAGGGGTTTCACGGCTCAGGCGTGATTCGCAGCACCCCATTACATGAGTAGAAGAGTCAGTCTGGTGAGTGAAGGAGAGCTGACCAGGAGGATAGACCATGACCCAATCAAGGAGCTGGGATGGGGGAAGGTTGACCCTCTAGCCATTCTGTTCCCCCAAAATTGAAGATGCCAGGTGATGTTGTATGCACCAAACACCTAGGCCAGCAGCCACCAGGCTTAGTGGGGAAAAAGTATAGAATAACCAAAGACTGCAGTGTAGAAATCTCTGATTTTGTATGCATGTGGTGTGTGTGTGTGTGTGTGTGTGTGTGTGTGTGTGTGTGTGTGTGTGTGTGTGTGTGTGTGTGAACTCAGGGCCTAGGCTCTATCCCTGAGTTTTCTTGCTAAAGGCTAGTGCTTTGCCACTTGACCCACAGCCCCACTTGCTTTTTGATGGTTAATTGTAGGTAAGAGTCTCAAGGACTTTCCTCTCCAGGGTGGCTTTGAATCATAATGGGGGCCCCAGGGAAGCAAGAGTAAACACAACTCATAAGTACTATCCTTATGGTGGGCTACTCCTGCTCCCTGGTGGCCACATGCGGAACATGCAGCCCCATGCCATCATCCTCTAGAGTTCAATTTGGGGAAGTGACCAGGACCAAGCTGACTTTTGCTCATCCTGATTGCTGATGCCAGAGCAGGTCTGTTCAATGCTAGGCCAAGAGAGCTCCAGGAAACCCGGCTTTCCAGGTACACAAGGAAGGGAGAGGTCAGCTCCAGGTTGAGCTAAGAGCCTTTGCCCACAGATACCCCAACTTGTCCTTACTTATCACCATAAGACCTGTGAAAGAACAACCCAAAAAAAAAAAATTGGATTTGTGCCTCCATGTGGTAGAGCTCTAGCATTGAACCAAAGAGCTCAGAGACAGGGCCCCCAAACTTTGAATTCATGACCCCCCAGCTGACCTTCCCCCATAAAACACAGCTTGTCTAAATGTGAACTAGTAGGATTTGTGCAGTTTTTCTGAAGAATGGTGATACTGAAGAAAGCACCCTAGTTCTAATGACAGCTGAACTTGTGACATACAGCTATGTATTGAGTCCTTCACAGGGCGCTATTTGCTGGGTCCTTCCCATATGGGGGTTTTGTGCTGAGTCCTCAAAAAGATGCTGTTTGGTGAGTCATCCCAAAGGGTGCTATGTGCTGAGTCCCTGAGAAGAGTGGGCCATCTGGGTTTTTCAAAGGGTGTTATATGCTGATTCCATTACACAATGTACTGTATTCTGAGTCCTTCAAAAGGTGTGGTGTGCTAATGCATCCCAAAGGGGTCCTGCTATGTGCTGAGCCCTTGCAAAGAGAGGTATGAGGTGGTTTTTGAGTGCTGTGTGCCAAGTCCTTTACACAGTGTGCTCTGCACTGTCCTTCAAATGGTGCTGTGTGGTGAGTGCTTCCACAGTGTGGTATGTGCTGAGTCCTTCAAAATTGTTTTGTGTGCTGAGTTTTTTGAAGGATAATGTACAATTGGTGTTTTACCCAGCATGCTTCAACACAGGGTGTGATGAGTCCCTGGGAAAGAGTGCTATGTGCTGAGTTTTTCAAAGCGTGCCATGCACTGAGTCCTTTAAACTGGGGACTATGGACTCCCTCCTTCAAAGTGTGCTGTGTGCTGAGTACTCTACCCAGCATACTACTTGCTGAGTCCTTCAAAGGGAGCTGTGTGCTGAGTCATTTACACAGGGTGTTTTGTGCTGATTTTGGAAGAGTGCTGTGTGCTGAGTCATCCCAAAGGGTGCTATTTTCTGAGTCCTTGAGAGGTGGTTATCCCCAACACACACACACACACACACACACACACACACACACACACACACACACACACACAAACACAAACATACATACACACATGAGTGTCACCATGTGCCCACTTGGTGTGTGGATTGGAGGGGGATGGAGAAGAGTCTCCTCCAGCGGTGGGGCTGAAGGGAGATTCGATCCCCTAGGCTGGTACTGGGGGTGGTGGGTAGTTCTGAGCTGAGGTAATGCTGCAATTGCCATGGTTTAGAAGCCTCAAGGCCCAGGCAGTGCTGCAATTGTGGCCTTGGGTGGAGGGCAGGGCCCAGGGGAGGTGGGGGCGGGGCCCACGAGCACACTTTGGTGGCAGCAATGGCCAGGAGCCCTAGGGGTCAGGTGTGTGTGCGCAGAAGTGGCGGGGTGGCCCAGGAGAGGAGTGTGGGGCCAAGAAAGAGCTGGGAGAAGAGCGAGCATGAGTACAAGCACCAGTGGAAATGGCTTCAGTGGCTGGAGGCTGCTCTGATCATAGTGTGGGTCCTGGCCGGGAGCGCAGAGCATGCGGAGCCTGCATGGCAGGCACATTGCCACATGCAGCCCCTCGGAGGGGCCCAGCCATGGTGGCCCTGTGTCTGAGGTCCCTCTGTGAGGAACACAACAGAGGCAGTGGCAGCTGAGGCAGCGGCTGCCACAGGTTAGGAGGCCGCTGAGGCTGCGGTGGTGGCTGAGGAGGAGCAATGGCTGCTCACAGCCCCACCAGGAGCCCGCGTGCTTTTCAAACATGGTGCTGCTGGCTTGGACCCACGGAGCCTCTAGCAGTCACCTGGAGGAGCTGGTGGGCCCCTGGCCTGCTTGTGGCCCTGACTTGGTTCCAGGCCTTGGTCCTCAGACTCCTGGCCCACACTCGGAGTCCCAGCCTACAGCTTCTCCCAGCAGCACACATGAGTGGCCGACCTGTGCTCCCGCACTCCACCACTTCCCCCCTCCCCCCGTAAACCCCGTCCCCTACTCTACCCTTCCTCCCCATCCTTGTGCATCCGGGCCCTTGCCACTCCCCTCTCAGTCCAGTCCTGCCTGCGCCTCCCCCATGCCCCAAAGTCTGTCCTGGCTCTGCCAAAATGCACCCCAGGGGTGGCGTTTGGAGGTGAGTGTCCACCCAGGGATCCCACTCTCATCCCTATTGGCCAGTGTCCCAGGAAAATGGGAGCTGCAGGGATGGGAAGGAGGGGACACCACAGAGCCCCTGGCCTGGAACAGTGGGAGCCACACAGCCTTGCATCTGCATCCTTTCTCTCCCTGGTGGGAACCTGGTGCCTTTAGTCAGAGGTGGGGAACAGCACCCCACACCTGCCTTCTTAGGTCTTTTCCTTTTTAATGGGGAGAGAGGTGTAGGATACAGAAGATAGGCCCCCTTGCTGTGTGAGCCCTTGTCATCTACGCTCAGTCATCCTTTCACCTGAGGACATTCCCAGAAGAGCCCAGTAGAGAGGTGAGGGAACTGGGGTCAGATAGAAGGTGGGTATTTGGGAGAAAAACACACCCCCTTTTGACACACATACAACTGGCCTGTACCCCCAACCCCAGCTGTCAACAGTTCTGACTGGGTGATCACATTTCCCAGTTCTGCTGGCTTCTGCTAGTTCTCCCAGCCATCTGGTCTCCTTGTCCTCCCCAAGAAACTGTCAAGTCGCCCAAAAGTACGTAGGCTGCTAGTAGGGAGTCCATCCATGTACATAGCCTTTAGGACCCCATCAAAGTCCCCAACAACGCCCCCACCCCAGGTCAGACACCTCTCTGGAGGCACCATGACCCCCTGCTTTGTTTTCTGTCCAGGCTCTTAGGAGCCATGTGTCTCGGGACTACCTTACCCAGCATCCTAGCCTAGTGTTTTGGAGAATGGGGAATCAAGGCTGGTTGTTCCCAAGGGGAAGGGACTGGCCCTAGAGAAACGGGGAGGCAGGGTGGTTCTGCATTATTAGAGCATTGTTCCCCTTGTGTGGTTGCCCCTGGTTCTGACAAGGGAACCCCTGTGCTCAAGCTGTTACAATGCCCAGATGAGAAACCAACAAATGCAGAAGAGGCACTGCTCTGAGTGTGTGTGTTTTTGTGTGTATGAGAGAGAGAGAGAGAGAGAGAGAGAGAGAGAGAGAGAGAGAGAGAGAGAGAGAGAGAGAGAGAGAGAGAGAGAGAGAGAGAGAGAGAGAGAGAGAGAGATCATCTTTCTCATTGTACAATCAGCATGTCTAAAAAGAGCAAAAGCATTTTTTGGGGGAGAGTTCCGGTTGTGGGGTCTGAACTCTGGGCCTGTGCCCTGTCCCTCAGCTCTTCAGCTCAAGGCTAGCACTCTACCACTTGAGCCACAGCGCCACTTCCGACTTTTTTTCTTTTTGCTTATGTGGTGCTGAGGATTCGAACCCAGGGCCTCCTGCATGCAAGGCAAGTGCTCTACCACTGAACCACCTTCCTGGCCCAAGCAAAAGCATTTTATTTGTGTGCATGTGTGTATTTGTTGTTCTTTTTTCATTAATGCCCAGGATGAGCCCAGCCACAATTTTTGTTTTCTCTTTCACAGTGTCATGGCTCCTTTAGAGAAGGTTTCAATAGATGTTCGTTCCCACTTTCTTCCCCTTTCCTGCAGCCCACAGTAACTGCTGGGCCTGCGTGAGTCTCTTCTAGGAGGCCTGTGTGAATCTCAGACCAGCGTGGATACCTGCCCTTCTGTCTTAGGCCAGAAGGCTCCTGAGGCCACTGTGATCACAGCTGCACTCTTCCAGCCCGACAGTCTGCTCTCATGTGTATAGTTAGAGCTAATTCAAAGTTGGGAATGTGTTTGCCCAACATAATTAGGGAAGGAGATAGGGGGAGTAGGGCAGGGGCTGTGAAGCTAGGAGGGTCTGGAAAGTGATGAACGGTGTGACATGGCACATGGTTCACCACGACCGAGGATGAGAGGGGAATCTTACCCAGGGCATTGACATGGGCATCTTACCTGTGGGCATCTGAGCAGGGGGCTCCGGGCCCCCAATGTTGGCATGGATTTCCTCCTAGTGCAGTGCACTGGTGGGCAGTCTTCCCTAGAGTCCTACAGACTCCAAACTGTGTCCCTCCTGAGCTGTTTCCAGCTGGGCAATGGTAGGCAAGTGTGTTCCCCCTGCTGGAGCCTACTTGAGATCAGGATATGGCAGTTACCGGAGGCTCTCTGAATGCCATTTTCTGTAACCTGCTGTAGGCTGTCTAGAAGGAAAAGGGGACTACTGTTTTTGGAACCGATTAAGTTTGATTGTGACAAGTGAAATTCCAGCTTTTCCAGGGTTTTTTTCTTGAAGCTGGCAATTTCTACTAATGCCTGGGATTCTGGGTCAAATTAGATGGACCATTTCAGCCACCAAACAATGACGTTCAAAGCCGCACAGGCAGAGTTCCCAAGCCAGATGTTTTCCTGCTATGAACTTCGTGCCTTGACTGCCTTTCTCCTGCAGTTGATGATTATCCTCGGGCTCCCTCTAGGGTGAGCAACACAGTTGAGGATGTCTTGGGGAGCAGAGATTGTGACCTCATCATCCACAGCCAGCCAGCTGTGAGCAGAGACAATTCCCAGCACCTGCACTGGAATCTGGGAGATTCTGAGACCTTGAATGCCTCAAGGATCCTTTCTCTGCAACATAAAACTTGGGGGCGGGGTATAGTGGACCATCCTGTCTGCTCCAGGGAGTGGAGAGGAGGCCCCTTGAGCCTGGCGTTTACCCCACAGCAACCTTGTTCACTCCTGAGTGGGGAATGGAGTGCCACAGAGCTGGTCAGTGGCTGGACAGAGATCTTTGAGAAGATATGCATCCCAGAGACCCTGGAATCCAGTGAGGACATCATGGCTCATGTCCTTGGAACCAAAACAGTTAAGTGCGGTGACACCAGGAGGGTGGGAAGAGGGAGGAGGGAGAACTGTTGGAGAGCTACATCAGGCTTTCCCCCACCTAGGATGCTTACCTGAATTAGATGGTACTTTTCTGTAGTATTGTCATAGACAGATGCTCATTTATTTATCCAAAAACCGTTACAGTGTGTGCCAGGCCGGGGGGGGGGGGGGTCATACACAATGAAAAGTTCCAGTGCTGGTTCCATGGCACATAAAGAAATCTTGGTTTGAGTTGGATACCATTGCTTCACACCTGTCATCCTATCTACTTAGGAAGCTGAGATGGGAGGATTGAGGCTTAAGGCCCAGGCAGGAAAGCCTATAACACTCTTATCTCCAACTAACTACCAAAAAGAATGCCAGAAGTGGATGAGTTGCTCAAGCAATAGACTGTTGGCCTTGAGTAAAAAGGTTCAGGGACAGCACCCAGTCTCTGATTTTAAGGCCCAGGGGTGACCCAAAGAGAAGAAAGAGAAAGAGAGGAGGGAAGGATGGAGGGAGAAAAGGAGGAAAGGAAGGAAGAAGGGATCATGCAAGCCTTGGTTTGGAGTTCTTGGATCAAGGGAGCCAACCATTCACAATCTCTGTGGGGACAGTTTCAGAGCCTAAAGACAGTATGTAGGACCAAGTCACTCTCCCCTCATCAACTTCATGACATCCAGGATCTGAGTGCTTTGCTTACTGCAGAGGGAAACAGCCTGGGGTAGAACCTAGGGCTCAGGGTAAGTCACCGAGTTTCAATCTCACCGAGTTTATTTTCTGGTCAGATAAGAAGAAAGTGTCCAAATGCTAGGGAGGAGAGGGAGACGGAGTGTCCAGAGGGGGGTGGCAAGGGATAAGCAGGCAGATGAAGAGGGAGAATGATCCCAGATCACTTGTGTCAGGCCATTGAAGCCATGACCTCACCTGACAACCTAGACCATCAGTGATAGAGCCTTCAACCCAGCCACATGCTTATTAAAAGTCCTGGCACTCTGGGTTCACCATTGACGACCTCGCTGTTGTCCACTGCAGGATACCTGTGCAGTACATCCTTGGGGACTGGGACTTTTGCTGGCTCAAACTGAAGATGACAACCCCAGTGTTCATTCCTGGACCACAGACAGAGGAAACCAGGCCACTGGCACAGGACGGCCAGGGAATGAGGGAAGGAATCAGATGCATGTTGCTCTGAGACTTCATCTAGGGGATTCTAGGGCCCTGTGACTGCCATTCTCAGAGGTAGAGGTGGGTCTCCTTGCTGACTCAGCCTTTAGTCTATATGGCAGATGTGGGATTTAGAGAGGGTGGACTGAAGGTGGAGGCTTGTGGGAACACCAGAGGCACTGGGCTCTGAGCTGGGTTGTTTCTTTGAGGATACTCACAACCCAGGATCATTCCTGAGATGGATCAGCCCTTTTCTCCTTCCTGAAAGAGAGGGACCTAGAGCCTGCCAGTCTGCATCCCTTGGCTGAAAATTCATTCATTCCAATATCCTTTGGTTGGATAACTGGATCTCACGTGACTTCCCAGTGTCAAGGCAGGACAGTGAGAGATCTTGAGTCCTTGATGAGGTCACGGGATCCTCAGTTTGAGATTGTACTTGAATGTCCTGACTTGGTGCATGGTCAGTCCCATCTAAGACTGCCATGACCTAGGACATAGAATCTAGAGACTCAGAGCAGGATGGGATCTATGCTGTTATTCTTGAGTATTATGTGTGATCTTTGAGCTCCCTTGTGCTCACCTGCTTCCCTTTCTTGGATGGGTTTAGGCTAGAAAAAGTTTAAAACTAGAGCGTGGGTCCCATCCCTTGTTTCATGCTCAAAGCTAGCACTCTACCATTTGAGCCACAGCTCCACTTGCAAGGTTTTTGGGTGTTTAATTGGAGATAAGCGTTCTCAATGACTTTGCTGCCAAGGGTGGCATTCAATTGCAGTCCTCAGATCTCAGTCTCCTGAGGGGATAGGATGACAGGCATAGAAAAGCCTCTTTGGCTGGGTGCCAGTGGCTCATGGCTGACATCCTAAGTACTCAGGAGCTGAATCTTAGGATCACCAGTGAAAGCCAACTTGGGCAGGAAAGACTCTCAGACTCTTCTCTCCAATAAAGCACCAAAAAACTGGAAGGGGTGCTGTGGCTCAAGTAGTACAGTGCTGGAATTGAGCTGAAGAACTCAGGGATAGCACCCAGGTCCAGAGTTCAAGCCCCACAACCAACAAAAAGAAAGAAAGTAAAACATCTTTGCCTGCAAAAGACGGTGGAGGTGTGTTTGAGTGCATGTGTGTGTGTGTGTGGGGGGAGGTGGTAGACATTTATCGCCAGCTCAGTCATCATATTAGATGGATTGTCCCAAACTCTTAGTTCACAGCAGCCGATTCTTGACCACAGGTGAAGCTTTAAGTTGGATGTCAACCATCAGACCTCAGTCTCCTCATGGGACAGTTGTGAGGAAATAAGGGACTAATACAGAGGGATCTCTGGAGCAGGGCCATGCACAGAGGGAGCAGGTGTCAGATACAGTTCTCAACAATTCTGTGAGCATATTACAGGAAGTTGCCAGGAAAGGGCTCAGATTGGGTCTGTTATTAATCATGCAACAGGTGTGGGATAATGAAACAAAACATGACTGTCTTTCATCATTACCCTATCAACATGAGGAAGGGATCCTTCACTCTATTCATTTTTCCAGCTGGGGAAAATGAGTCATGGAGAAGTCAGGTGACCTACTCGTGACACTCACTTGACAGGAAGCTTGGCCTGATTTCTCTGCAATGCTTCCTAGGACAGTGGGTGTTATTCAGTCCACTTATTGTGGTGGGAAGTCCACTTCTTGTCATTTGTGGGGTTTCAATTCTGGATCTGGATGCTGTCGCTGAGCTCCTCAGATCAAGGCTTGCTCTCTACCACATGAGCCACAGCATCACTTACCATTTTCTATTGGTTCTTTGATGATAAAAGTCTCACAGACATTCCTCCCAAGCCAACTATGAACCATGATCTTCACATCTCAGCCTCCTGTGTAGGTAGAATTATAGTTCTGAGCCACCGGCATTTAGCTTAAATGTAATTTTGGCCCCGTCTCTCTCTCTCTCCCTCTCTAGCTCTCTCTCTTTCTCTCTTTCTCTCTCTCTATTCCTCTTTCTTTCTCTCAGGAATTATTGAATGAGTGCTGGAGGAGGTGGCCCAGCATCCCCATGAGGCTGGAACACAAGGTGGCCCTCTCATTCTGGAGGTCGGCTGTGGGTTAGGAGCTGTTTTGCTCAGCCTGTTGAAGCAACTTCATGAGGTATGCCCCTCTGTGCCCTGGCTAGACAGTGACAGTTATTTATTGTCCATCCCATGAGGCCTTCCCCACATCCCTCTGCTACATTTTTGAAGGATGGTGAATGGGAAGTTGTTCCCTTGTCCCCCTGCCCAGCACAATCCCGGGCCTCTGACCTATACCCCCACCTATCTGACAAGACCCTGGCTATAAGAAAATAAAAACACTCTGTGTGTACTACTCTTTGCTGGGGAGTGTCGTTTGGGTTAGGGTGGCGGCGTTCAGAGGAAGGACCCCAGACCTGATTCCTCCCGGGGGACATTTGTTTTTGTGACAGAGCCAAGTCATTGATGTGGATAAGAACGAAGCGTCCATCAGACTGACCCAGAACAATGCTCAAAGATAGGTAGGCTGTTGAACTATCAAACCCACTCATGTCTGCTTCCTACTCCCAACAAAGAGGTGTAGTGTGGGTGGCCTGGCCCTGGGCCTAAGGGATTATAAATGGATGGTGGTGGTCAGGAGCTCTGGCTCTAATCCTTCATCCTGGATCTTTGGGAGGCTGAGGTCTGATGGTTGTGACTCAGAGCAACTCGTGCAGGAAAGTCCGTGAGAATCTTATCTCCCATAAACCACCTCCCTCCCCAAAAACACACACAAAAAAGCCAGATATGGTGCTGTGTCTCAACTGGTAGAGCTCAGTTGAACAAAAGAAACTAAC
The DNA here is from genome assembly GCF_024711535.1 of Dipodomys merriami. NCBI lineage: Eukaryota > Metazoa > Chordata > Mammalia > Rodentia > Heteromyidae > Dipodomys > Dipodomys merriami. Next base: position 10,462,097 of record NW_027205937.1, read on the forward strand.
GGATAATACCCAGGCCCTGAATCCAAGCCCTAGGACTAACACCATCATGAAATAAATGAACATTGTACACCTTTTATCTGACTACCAATAAAGAAGTATTCAGTTTTCTCGCTGGTACATGTAGCCAAAGCAAGGGGCTCCCTTTGTTGTTCCCCTAACCGTCTCCTTCTCTCCTTTATCTGTCGAGGCCTAGGTTGCAGGACAGAATTCAGATCATCCCCCTGGATGTGACCTTAGGTACCCTCCCCCATCCAACTCCCTTGGGGTCAGGATCCTGGATGCACTCCCTACTGGGAGGATGAGGCACCACAGAGATGAGGGTAGGTATTCCCAACACTCACACACATACACACACACAAACACACAAACACCCCTAAGCCAACTCAGACTAGCCTTTTCCAAAGCCCCTTTATCTCCTTGGATTAACTGACCTAGGGGAGGAATTTGATCCCCCTGTAATGATTATTTTAACTTGGACTTGCTAGTTGACAGAAGATAAATGGGAGCAAACAAAAACCAAAAAGCCTTTGGCGCCTATCACCTGGGGTTCAGGCTCATGCCTGTCATCCTGGCTACCCTGGAGGCTGAAATCTGAGGATCACTGTTTGAAGCCAGCCATTAGCTGGAAACCAGAGAGCCTCTACTCTCCATGGATCCACCATAAAGCCAAAAGTGGAGCTGTGGCTCAAGTGGTAGAGCACCAGCCTTGAGCAATAAAACTCAGAAAGACAGCTCCCAGATCCTCAGTTCAAGCCCACACAAAGAAATGGCCCTGTCTTGTTGCCCACAGATTGCCCACGTCAGGAGCCCCCTCTCACAGAGTGTAATACAACACCTGCCCCTGGGTGGTGTATCAGGGCCTTCAGAAATCCGGTGGTGGAATCCAGGCCTTCCCCTTCATGCATTCTCAACCCACACTGGCTGGAAGGCAGAGCCTGACAAGGCTGGCAGCCTGCACAGCAGAGGAGTTCCAGCTTTTCCAAGGTGATCAGAAAGGGCTTCTTAGGGATAGCACTTGAAAAGGAGGTCTTGCTTAACAAGGAGGATCTGAAGGAAGCACAGAGAACAAAGGTGCTGCAGATGATGGGTAACATAGCATAGCGTGTTCATTTCCAGCCAGGGCTGCTGGTGAGAGACTTGGTATAAATGTGTGAGACTGCCCCAAGACAGGCCTGAGGGGTCACAGAAGAACAGCTACCTACTGCTGGGATTTTGTCTTAGAGGTGGAGGGCTCACCTAGCACACAGGAAAGCATGGGTTCAATTCCTAGGTCCTGCATACACAGTAACATCTGGAAGTGGCACGGTGGCTCAGGTGAAAGAGCACTCCCCTGGAGACAAAGCAAGTCAAGGACAGTGCTTGGTCATGAGGTCAGGCCCCAGGGCTGTCACCATAAAACAGTTCTCCCAGTGACCTTTGGTGACAGGTGGATGGCTATGCCCTGAAGCTCTTAGTAAATCCATCCGTGCTTTATGTCTCCTCTGACAGAACTGAGCTGGACAGTCCTTCTGCCCTGGGCACCCCTGGGCCCACTTATCAGCAACCCTCCCAATGTCTTCCACCAGGACATGGAGAATCTTGCCCTAGAAGTTCTCAGGTATCGGTTGGGTAGGGCAGAAGGACATAGGGCAGGCCACAGAACTCCTTGTGGGTCTGATCTGCCCTGGAAGACCAGGCAATCTGGAGGAGGCAGATGGGAGGATAGACGGGGTTAATGATGTGGAGGGAGCCCTTTAATCCCCATGGCCCCACCCAGATTCTATCCTCCCTTTGCTGTCCCTGAGGGAGTTAGAGGGGTGTCTAGGTGGTAGTGTCTAGAAACGTACTAGGTGGAAATTCTGAAGGACTAGAAAATTTAAGCCATGAGCAGATGGCTCTCACCTGTCATCCCACACCAGTCATCCTGGCCACTAGGGAGGCTGATATCCAGAGGATCTCTTTTCCCAGCCAGGCAGGAAATTCCCTCCAGAGCCTCATCTCCAGTCTCCAACCAGAATTGGCACTGTGGCTCAAGTGGTAGGCACTGGCCTTGAGGAAAATTAGACATCAGGGACAGTACCCAAGCCCTGAGTTCAAGCCCCTCAACCAAAAAACAAGAACAAAAACAAAAACAAAAAACCAAACAAGGGCTGGGAAGGTGGCTCAGTGGTAGAGCGCTTGCCTTGTATCCCTGAGGCCCTGGGTTACATTCCTCAGCACCATATAAGCAAAAAGAAAAAAACCGGAAATGGTGCTGTGGCTCAAGTGGAAGAGCGCTAGCCTTGAGCTGAAGAGCTGAGGGACAGCACCCAGGCCCAGAGTTCAGGCCCCACGACTGGACCGAAAAAAAAAAAACCCAAAACAAACAAGAAAGAAAGACACCCCTTCCTTGCGTGCAAGAGATAGTGAAATAGTAGGGTTGCTGTGGTTGAGAGAGCAGATGCTGGCCTCACAGTACAGACATTTCTAATAACTCCCCAGGTTTACCCCAGTGTGAAGCCATAGCAGGGTTGGTGGTACCCTACCAAGAACTCCAGAGGTCGAGGCATGGGGCAGGGAGGGAGTGGGTGAATGGGAGCAGGGGTGGAATGGTAGTGTCAATTATATGCTCTCCATCCATGAAAGAATGGTTTTGGATGCTGGTGACCAAGTCTGAAGTATAGGGTTACATTTGGTTTTTGTCTTAATGAGTGGGGTTTTCCCTTGGTATAAGAAGCTGGCTGCTGAGGAGGCTACAATGCTTGATAAGAAATGTACTCCTTATTTTGCCCATGTAATTGTAACCCCTCTGTACAGTATTTTCACAATAAAAAAAGAAAGAGAAGAATTGAAGAAAAAAAAAGATGGGTATAGCCGGATACTGCCAGTGGCTCATAAGTGTCATCCTAGCTACTCAGGAGGCTGAGATCTGAGGATCACAATTGAAAGCCAGCTTGGGTAGGAAAGTCTGTGAGACTTTATCTCCAATGAACCACCAGAAAATTGGATGTGATGCTGTGGCTCCAGTAGTAGAGTGCACACTTTCATCTGAAGAGCTGGGGTCCTGCTGGCAGGCCTAAAGATCAAACCCCATAACCTACAACCAAACAAAAGGTAGCTGAATTTTCTGCATAACAGTGTGTACAGTAGAAATAATATGATGTGTTGTGAACCATTCCAGACATGTGAGAGGCTCTGAGTTTTGTCTACAGTTGGTCTGATGATGGTAGTGCCATCATCTCTGGGGTGGAATATTCAGGGTGCTCAGGGACTGCTGAGGCTTTGGGCTACCACTGTATGTTTCTGTGTGTTCATTTGTCTTTTGTCTGTGTGTGTCTGTGTCTGTGTGTTTGGATGTAGAAGACCTGGGCCTTGAACTCAGGGCCTAGGGGAAGTTCCTATGCTTCTGTGCTCAAAGCTAGAGCTCTAACATTTGAGCTGCAGCTCCATTTCTGGCTGTTTGGTGGTTCATTGGAGATAAGAGCCTCACAGAAATTTCTGTGCTGGCTGGCTTTGACCTCAGCCTCCTGAGTAGCTAGGATGACAGGTGTGAGACACCAGTGCCATATTTGTGTGTGTGTGTGTGTGTGTGTGTGTGTGTGTGTGTGTGTGTGTGTGTGTGTGTGTGTTTTCCTCATCTTTCTCTGTCCCCTTCCTGGGTGCCTGTCTGCCTTTTTCTGACCTTGGATGGTGCCCCTCCCCCACACCGACCTTGCCTTTAGCCTCCTATCAGGGTCTACAATGAGTCCTAAATGGTCAGAGACCTGAGTTCAAGCTTTTCTTTGGGGCCCAAGTCCAGCTGTCCAAATCTTTGGCTTCTTGCAGTGGATTCTGGGTCAGCCAGGCCAGCTGCAATAGAGTCTTGCCTGTCTCTGGGTGGGGAACTCAGACATGGGATGTCCTGCCCTTTTCCTCAGCTAGACCTCTGGCTGCCTGTCCCTCTCAGCAGGCTGGCAGTGGAGTGGGGGAAGGAGGTTGTCGGTGGCTCTGGCCAACTCGAGCTTGACAGTGGACTGAGGGCCGCCCAAGCAAGGAGGATTCCGGGCTACATTGGAGGTGAGGCCAAGGTGGCTTGGAAGTATCTGTTCTTGTCTAGGAAATGTCCAAGTATTTTATAGCATGCAAGTCTATCTTCCAGCCCCAGCTGGCCCTCTCATATCCTTCTAGAGAATTCTGGATGCCCAGAATACAGAGGCACAGACTTCAGCTTCCAAGGCCAGTGAATTGGGGTAGGAGAGACTTGTATGGCCAATACCTCAATTTTCTGGGGCATTAGCCTTGACCTTGGTAGGCCCCCCTTGTGTACATTCACTTCTTAACCCAGAGCTCGCCAGAAACAGACCACTTGTGGTGGTGCTGTGGAAGTGGCAGGAGTGGATGTGAGATCTAGGATGACCAACATATGGATTTATGGCCTGAGCGAGGAGGAGAGGGGACAAAAGGTGTCTTTAAAAAAAAAGCTCTGAGATCTGAACTCAGGGCCTAGGCACCGAGCTTCCTTTGCTCAAATCTAGCACTCTACAACTTGAACCACAGCTCACCTTTCATCTTTTTTAGTAGTTTAGTGGAGATAAGAGTCTCACGAACTTTCCTGCCTGGGCTGGCTTCAAGCTGCCATCTTTAGAGCTTAACCTCTTGAGTAGCTAGGATTGCTGGTATGAGCCACTGGCACCTGATAAGGATGTTTGTGTGTGTGTATGTTTGTGTGTGTGTGTGTGTGTGTGTGTGTGTGTGTGTGTTTACCAGGGCTTGTACTCAGAGCCTAGGTGGTATCCTTTAGCTTGTTTGCACAAGGCTCGTACTTTACCACTTGAACTACAGTAGCTCTTCTTCCCAGTTTTTTGGTGATTCATTGAAGATAAGAGTCTGCCCACCCAGGCTAGATTTGAATCTTGATTGATCCTTATGTGTCAGCCTTGAGTAGCTAGGATTACAGGCATGAGCCACTGGCATCCAGCTGCAAGGATGTCTCTTCATACTGTCTTCTGTTCTATCAGCTATCTACTTGCCCTGGCCTAGATCTCTGATCTCCATATCAGCTCCCAGCAGCCCTTGACTATGTGGAGAACATAAAGCTCAATCCTCTCAAGCATCTAATTTCTATGTCCTCAGGGGAAGGTACAATTCCTCTGAAGCCTGGAGGAGTAGAGGGAGGCAAAAAAAGGTTAGCTGTAGATGGGTGCTAGTCTGGGAGAGAGGTACACTATCTTAGCCATGAAGGAAAGTGTGGTCAGATGTTAATAGCTCATGCTCTCATATTCCTAGCTCCTCAGGAGGCTGAGATCTAAGGATTGGCATTCAGAGGCAGTCCAGCTCACTTTTCTTTCTTTCTTTCTTTCTTTTTCTTTTTTTAGTATCAGTAGGATCTTTGTTTGTGTGTGAAAATACTGTATAGAGGGGTTACTATTACATGGGCAAGATAATGAGTACATTTCTTACCACCAGCTAACTTTTCTAAAGTGTGTGAGACTCTCCTTTCCCAATAACCACCTGAATGCTGGAAGAAAAGCTGTGGCTCAAGTGGTAGAGTTGCTAGCCTTGAATGAAAAAAGTGAGGGACAGAGCCCGGGTCCTGAGTTCAAGCCCTAGTACCAAGATGTGCCCATGCGCACACACACACACACACACACACACACACACACACACACACACACACACACACACACACACACACATACAGAAGAAGGTAGTAATGATGACCTGAGCTAGAACTGGGGGCAGTCCAGGGGCACAGTCATAGTAAACTCTTGACACATAAGTTATTTCTCCCCAACTCCTTTTTGGACTGAGGGGTCTGGGCCATGGAAGTAAGTTCCATGAACCCTGCACCTCCATCCATGCATAGGGTACAGGACCAAGGAAAGAACACGATGGATGCTCATTTATACTCAGTGCATGATTGCAGACCTCCATCTGCCACTGAACACTGGTGAGCAAAGCAGGGCTCTGAGCTCTGGGATTCCTGGGATAGCCACTGCTACAAGCAGCAGCCAGCCAGCTGTGGATTCCTGAGCCCACAAGTCTTTCATGAGCCCAACTCAACACCCACCCAAGGTGTGCCTGACAAATTTGCCCCCGTGAGTAGGCATTACCTGCTGTGCCATCTTGCAGCTCTTGCCGCTCCTGGCCCAGAAATCTGGTCTGAAATATTGATTTACTGATCAGATCCACTCTGCACCCATGACAGATGCCATTCTGATTACGTGGCTGATGACTTCCGTGCCCCAAGGCTAGACCCTTCTCTGATACTTTGGCCTAATCTGTAGGCAAAGGCTCCCAAAGAGGCTGCTTTCAAGACTTGTAGGACAACTAGATATTGGGAGACCCATCGTGGTCCACTGGAAATTACTCTGCCTAGAGCCACAGAGTGAGGTTCAAGCAGGTCAGGTGGGCCTTGAACTCTGGGACTGTGCACTCTTCCTCCAGCTCTTCAACTTACTACTTGAGCCACAGTACCACTTCAAGTTTTCCTGTGGTTCATTGGAGATCAGAGTCTCCTAGACTTTCCTGCCCAGGCTGGCTTTGAACCATGATCCTCAGATCTCAGTCTCCTGAGGAGATAGGAGGATAAGCATGAGCCACCAGCACCCAACTTATTTGGACTTTTACCACAGTGGACTAGAAACTCCTGAAAGCTTTTCTTTATTTTTTATGTGCCAGAACTTAGGGTCTGGGCTCCGGTCTCTTTAATTTTTGCCTCAAGGCTGGCACTCTACCACTTGAGCAACAGCTCCATTTCTGGCTTTTGGTAGTCCATCAACAAGAAGATTCTCACTAACTTTCCTCCTCTGAGCTGGCTTGGACCCACGACTTCTGATCCCAGTCTTTTCAGTAGCTAGGATTTGCAGGGTTTGAGCCACCACTGGCATTGGGCTAGAAGCTTTTCTTAAGCAAGTGTTCTTCCCTGCATTTGCCCTGACTCCTCCATGCAAAGGAGGCCTAAGGGTCAAGAGCTGTGAAAAATAGGCTTCCAGCCACAGGAAATGGCTGGGGTCCATGGTGAAAAGCCAAGCTAATCTTCCCCCTTGGTCCCATTCTGGGACCTCCATCCTCTGCCCTCCCTGTGACTCAAGTACAAACCTTGACCCAGCCTTGAATGTCCTGCCAGACAGGTCTGAAGCCACAAAACCTTCATTCCACCCTCACCATCTATTCTACACTACACCTCAGGAAACTTCGTGCATTGTTGTACCTTCTGCCTGATGCTCTCTATCTTGTTCCACGTCTTAGAACTCCTGTGGAATTTTGGCACTTGCTCCAGGAGCAAGTCTTTCCTTCCCTTCTCTCTCTTTTTTTTTTTAATATTGAGTTACTAGAGATGGAAATTGTGCAGGCTGACTGTCAAATGTTCTGGCTTGGTGTGTGTGTGTATGTGTGTGTGTGTGTATGTGTGTGTGTGTGTGTGTGTGTGTGTGTGTGTGTGTGTGTGTGTGTGTGTGTGTGTGTGTTTGTGCCAGTCCTGGGGTTTGAATTCATGGCCTGGATGTTATCCTTAATGTTTTGTGCTCAAGGCTAGTAGTCTATTACTTGAACCACAGCTCTACTTCTGACTTTTGGGGTGTTTAATGGAAGAAAAGTGTCTCATATAGACTTTCCTGCTTGCAATTGTGATCCTCAGATCTCAGCCTCCTGAATAACTAAGATTACAGGTGTGAGCCACCAGCAACTGTCCTCTACCCTATCTCTTACCTCTAACCTTGGCTCTCCTATGAGTACCAGAAGAATATGTCTCACCAGGTTGAAATTTTTGCCAGTCTTGGGGCTTGAACTGAGAGTCTGGGCATGTTCCTGAGTTTCTTTTGGTCAAGGCAAGCACTCATCACTTAAGCGACAGTGCCACTTTTGGCTTTTTCTGTTTCTGTGATCCTGAGGAATCAAACCCAGGGCTTCGTGTGTGCTAGGTAAGCACTCTACCATTAAGCCACGTTAGTACCCCAAGGCTCACTTCTGACAGGAACTATAAGGGTGGGATTTATTGGCTTACCCCTTTTGGTGCAGAAATCGCTGGCTATTTCATATCTTTGCCAAGATTTGGGACCAGTTTGTGACTCGGCAATGAGGAATGGTGAATGAGGGATAGCCACCAGGCCCCAGAGGAGCAGGCTCACATATCCTACAGAGGGATAGAGAATATGGAGCCAGAACCTGTGACAACTCCTACAGCCTAGGAACTGTGGTCTCCCTGGAGGCAGTTTCTGGCTGCTAGGTGTCCTGATGGGACATCTCAGCCAGAACATAAGGCACCTGTTGCAAAGCCCAGGCAATGCCAGCGGGGCTTCAGTTATTAAATGGCAGAGAAGGATGCTTTGTTCAAGCTGTTAGATCAGACTTAGGACTCTCTGAGGACTTGCCCAGGTTGGGGGAATGGACATGGGCAACCTGTTGAATGCCCATCATCCATACATCAGCCATCCATACACAGATACATGGAGTTATTGCCTCCTTTTTTTGGGGGGTGGGGGCTGAGGCAGGTCCAGGGTTGTACTATGAGCCTAGGCCCTCTCTCTGTGCTCCTTTTGCTCAAAGATAACACTCTGCCCTTGAGCCACAGCCCCACTCATGGTTTTTTTCCTCTGTGATCTCTTAGAAAGAAGAGTGTTTTGGACTTTCCTGCCCCGGATAAAATCAAATTGGCATTCTCTACATCTCAGCCTCCGGAGAAGTTAGGGTTATAGGCAGGAGCCACTGACACCTGGCTTTCTTTTCTTCTCGTTGTTCTTTTCTTTAAATTGTGACCATCTGAAATCTTCACAGTGTCATTCCAATGGTTTGCATTCAAAGTAATCTACCAGGCCTGGAATTTGAATGCTATGATTACCACCTACAAATGGAGGGAGATCCTGATGAACTCATTCCTGTTCATGTGAATGCTAATGGAATGTTATAAAAGTAATAATTAAATTTGCAGTTAATTCATGATTCTATTTTAGAATGCCACACAAAAATTATTGGATTTATATCTTCATTCTAGCACCATGGTATGATTAAGGATATTGACTAATTTTTAATTAATGCTTTTATTAGTGTTCAACCATGATACCTCATGAAATGGAGTCATAATTTAGTAACTAATAATTGGTAATAACATATATGTAATTTAATAATATCCTCAAATTCTCTCTTTGTATGTGTGTGTATATATATATATATACATATATATATATGCAGGTATATATGTATGTATATATAATATCAATCTACACATCTGTTTATTGGGCACTACTGTGGCTTGATTACAGGTCTTCAGAATTTCCTGGATGCTCAGTTTGCCGGAGGCTGGTGTGCTAAGATTGTACCCCATTTATGGATTGGGCATTGTAGGCTGAGTTGAAAATCCAGCATGGCCAAAAATTTATTTGTGGAGTAAGAAGCCAATTTTACACTTTTTTTTCGTTCTCTGTGAAAGTCCTGGGTCTCAATATGATGTATAATCCATATGCAAATACATCTTATGAGCTATGATATAATAAAGGAAATGTTATATGTGTAATAATACTAAATAAATAAGGGTGATAAATGTCATATGCAGTAGAACCCATGTATGTAAATAGATTTCATATATATGAATATTATTTTTTCCAGTCCTGGGGCTTCAATTCAGGCCCTGGGAACTGGTCTGAATTTCTTCTTTCTTTTTTTTTTTGACAGTCATGGTGCCTGAAATCTGGTCGTGGGCACTGTCCCTCAGCTCTTCAGTTCAAGGTGAGCGCTCTACCACTTGAGCTACAGTGCCTCTTCCAGCTTTTTCTGCTTATGTGTTGCTGAGTTATTGAACCAAGAGCCTCATGCATGCAAGGCAAGCACTCTACCACTGAGCCACCTTCCCAGCCTCATGAATTTCTTGTCTTCAAGGATGGTGAGCTTCCCTTTTCACACACACTGTCACAGAGTTACCCAGACCCTTAGTTCAAATCCCAGGCCTGCTAGAAAAATGGTACAATTTCCTAGCCAGGGTCTTATTGTTATTATTACTTTTTATTTGGCCTAGCACAAGGCTTGAACTCAGGTCTTTGCATCTCTGCCACAGCTGATCATTGGATCCTACGACCCTACTTCAAATTTTGGAGGTGGCAAAAAATAAAAAATAAAAAGGAGAAGGATAAAACTGAGAAGTTCAAGAAGGTGGTTTTACTTTTTATTCCTTTGTATTGTGACCATCCTGGGTCAAAATGACAAGCCCCAGAATGTGTGCATGACATTGCATTGCTAATGTTTGGTGGGCTATTAGGGAAGCCATAGCTGAAACCAGCAACTTAGACCTGGAGGTCGAATCTTGGAACTGCCTCTAATGAATGGTGGGAGGTTCTAAAAAACGCATTCTGATATACATCCATACAAATGGAATTTTATAAAGGTAACATTTCTATTAGTAGTGTATGATTATATTCTAAAATTATACACAATTATTCTACATTGACTAATTTTCAATTAATACTTTATTATGTATTCTATCATGATACTTAAAAGGGAAGGAATAAATTGCCAATAATTGATAGTAATATCATATATGCAGTTTCATAATATACAGACATCTGTTTTGTTTTATACATATACATCTATCTATCTATCTATATCTATCTATCTATCTATCTATGTTTATCTACCAATCCACACATTTATATATTTATTTATACACTTGTCACTTCTGGGGATCAGTGTTAGAGTGCTCACTATGTACAAAGTCCTGGGTTCCATTCCTCACTACCACTTGCCCAGAAAAATCCAGAAGTCATGCTGTTACTCAAGCAGTCGAGTACTAGCGTTGAGCATAAAAGTTTAGGGACTGTGTCTAGACACTTACTCAAGATGCAGAACTAGCATCAAAACAAAACGATAGAATGTTCTGACTACGAAGATATAAGGATAGGACTGCAAATACATCATCGTAGAGCAAGCTAGGAGTCTGGTGCTGAGAGCTGCCATCTAACATGACTTAGCCAGAGGTAAACTGCTGCAACTCAGCTATATGGAACCGGATGCTTGTGGCTCAATCAGCCCTGTCATCCAAGATACTGGGGAGCTGAGATCAGACACTGGTGGTTTTAAAATCCAGCCCTGACAGGAAGTCTGCAAAACTCTGAGCTGTGGCTCAAAGTGGTAGAGCTCTTGCCTTGAGCAAAAGATCTTAGGACAGTACCCCCAAACTTTCAGTGGAATCCCCGTGGCTGACTCACCGTCCCCTCCCTACAAAAAACCCACCCCTCTTAATCATTTGATGTGAACTTTGTGTAGTTTGTTAACACTGATGAAAGCACCCTAATTCTAATGACAGCGTGTGGGATACAGCTATGTCATGAGTCTTATATGAGGAATGGTGTACATTCTTGCATTCTTGCATCTGGTCCTTGTAAGAACTCCAAAGATTATTGTGCAGATGAGAACCTTGAGGCTCAGATATGTCCCCATGTCAGGGCCAAAATGAGGTATGTAGTGAACTCTAGTGAGTTCTCTCCTGCAGACAATTGTTTTTTTTTATTTTTCTCGGTCATAAACCTTACACTCAGGGCCTACCTACTGACCCTTCACTGTTGGGCTCATGGCTAGCACCCTACCAAGGGGACCCAAGGAAACCCTTACAAAAGTGTTACAGTCTAGGCATCTGTGGCTGATATCTGTCATCCTGCCTACTTTGACACATTTTTTTTCCTTCTCTGTAAAAATCCTGGGTCTCAGTATGAAGTATAATCCATATGCAAATATATGCATGTGATAAGATGAAATAAATGAAATAAATGTTATATATGTAATAATACTAAATAAAATAAATAATGAATAAATAAGGGTAATAAATGTCACATGGAGTAAGCCCCTATATGTAAAAAGATCACATCTATGAATATTAATTTTTCCAGTGTTGGTGCTTACATTCAGACCTGGAAACTCGTCTGAAATTCTTGTCTTCAACAACAGTGAGCTTCCCTTCCACCACAGTGTCACAGAGTTACCAGGCCCTGAGTTCAAATCCCAGGCCTGCCAGAAAAATGGAGCAAATTCTAAGTCATGGCCTTAATTTATTTTTTCCAGGCCCGGGGTTTGAACTCATCTTGTTGCAATTCTGCCTCAGGCTCGATCACCCTAGGTTGGGGGGCAGCCAATGGACCCACAGCCCATTCTGAGATCCTAGGACCCAAGTTCAAATCTCGGGGCTGGTAAAAAAAAAAAAAAAGGAGAATGGCAGGGAAGGTGGCTCAGTAGTAGAGTGCTTGCTTTGCATGGGTAAGGCCCTGGGCTTGATTCCTCAGCACAACATATGCTGAAAATAGCTGGAAGTGGTGCTATGGCTCAAGTGGTAGAACACTAGTCTTGAGCTGAATAGTTGAGGAACAGTGTCCAGACCCACATTTCTGGCCCCACAACCAACAAAAAAGAAAAAAAGAGAAAGAGGGATGGAAAAGAATAGGGATAAAGGGGCTGGGAAGGTGGCTCAGTGGTAGAGCGCTTGCCTTGCATGCCTGAGGCCCTGGGTTCGATTCCCAGCACCACATAAGCAAAAAGAAAAAAGCCTGAAGTGGCGCTGTGGCTCAAGTGGTAGAGCGCTAGCCTTGAGCTGGAGGGCTAAGGGACAGCACCCAGGCCCAGAGTTCAGACCCCATGACCGGACCCAAAAAAAAAAAAAAAAAAAAAAGAGTAGGGATAAAACTGGGAAGTTCCAGAAGGGGGTTTACTTTGTTTTTTCCTTTGCATTGTGACCATCCTGGGTCTAAATGAAAGGGCCCGGAAAGAGTATGTGAGCTTACACTGCTGAAGTTTGGTGGGCTATCAGGCAAGCCATAGCCAAAACCAGCAACGTAGGCCCAGGGTTCAAATCCTGGGATTTGAACCTACAAAAGGTGGGAAATCATAAGGAAAGCATTCTGACATACATCTATATGAATGGAATGTTGTAAAAGAAACAATTACAATATGATGTCAGGAAAATGAACCCTTAGATGTGTATTTTAATGTTTTTTTTTCTTTTATGCATGTGTTTCTAACACATTTATAAGATTATCTCTTTGTTGCTTTGTATGTCCCTCCCCCACAGTATAACCCCTGCTTTCACTATATTTGATGTCAGTATAACTTGTGGAGGAGATGGGGAAAAACCAGTTGTTTAAGGATACAGGTGGACCCTTGGCAACAATGAGAAGTACAAGTTGTCATGTCCAAAACGAGCTTTACAATGTCGGTGGGGGGGGGAAGGAGAAGGATTGGGATTGGGGGGAAGGGGGGAGGCTGGGAAGGGATGTGAAGGGTAAACAAAGGAGGAGGCTGCAATGCTTGGTAAGAAATGTACGCATTATCCTGCCCATGTAATTGTAACTCCTCTGTACAATATGTTCACAAATAAAATTAAATTAAATTAAAAAAAAGAAACAATTACATTAGTAGTTAGTATATGATTATATTTTAAAATTAAAAACTATAATCATAGTACATTGACTAATTTTCAATTAATATTTTATTATATATTCAACAATAAGCAATGAAGGAGTAATTTAATTATGGATAATTGAAAGTAATATAGTATATGTAATTTAAATAATATACAGATATTTTTCCTATTTTATACATGCATATATATGTATATATATATATATATATATATATATATATATATATATGTAAGCTATCTATATATCTATTTCTACACTTGTCACTCCTGGGGCTCAGTGGTAGAGTGCTTGCTTATTATGTATGAAGTCCTGGGTTCGTTTCCACACTATCACATGCACAGAAAAGCCAGAAGTGGTGCTATCACTCAAGCACCAAAGAAACGTTAGAATGTTCTAATTGCAAATATACAAGGGCAGGACTTTAGATACTTCATGACAGAGCAAGCTGGGAATCTGAAGATGACGGCTGCCATCTATCCTGACAGCCAGAGGTTAACAGCAGCAAACCAACGCCATCCAATCAGACGCTGCTGGCTCACCCCTAGCTGCTCCTGGGATGAGATCTGACACTGGTGGGTTGAAAATTCAGCCCTGGCAGGAAGTCTGTGAGACTCTGAGCTGTGGCTGAAAGTGGTATAGCTCTAGCCTTGAGGAAAAGATCTTAGGACAATACCCACAAACTATGAGTGCAACCTCTGAGTCCTCCCCACCCCCCTAGCCCCCGACTAAATACCTGTGTCAACCATTAGATGTGAAATTGTTTGGTTTGTGACATGTTTCTGAAGGAATGGTGATACTGATGAAAGCATCCTAATTCTAATGACAGCTTTGGGATACAGCTATATGAAGAGTCCTTCCTGGGGTGCTAGGTGCTGAGTCCTTCATGGGGTGCTAGGTCCTTCACGGGGTGCTGTGTACTGAGTCATTCACAGGGTGCTATGTGCTGAGTCCTTCACAGGGTGTATTCTTTCATCTGATCCTTGTTTGAGCTCCAAAAGTAAGATTATTGTGCAGATGAGAAACTTGAGGCACAGATATTTCCCAAGGCAGGGCCAAATTTATGAATGTACTGAACTCTATTGAATTGTCTCCTGCAGACAATTGTTTTGGTTTATTTTTCTCCATCATGAACCTTGAACTCAGAGCCTAGACTCTGATTTACCTGTTATACTCATGGCTAGCACTATACCACGTGGAGCCAAGGACCCCCTTGCAGCAAAGTGTCATGGGTTAGGTGTCTTTAGCTAAGGTGTATCATCCTGCCTGCTCAGGAAGCTGAGGATCTGGGTTCAAAACTATCCCACACAAAAGGTCCCATAACACTATCATTTCCTATTCACCACTTAGAAACTTGAAGTGGAAGCTGGGTGCTGGTGACTCATGCCTGTCATGCTAGCTACTTACTCAGCAGGCTGAGAGCTCAGGATTATTGTCCAAAGCCAGCCTGAGCAGGAGATTCCTTGAGATGGTTATCTCCAATGAACCACCAGAAAACTTGAATGTGCTCTGTAGCTCAAGTGGTAGAGCTCTCCACTTGAGCTGAAGAGCTGAGTGACAGCACCCAGGCCCAGACTTCAACTCCTCCAACTTACAAGAAAAGAAAGAAAGAAACCTGAAGTGCAGTGCTGGGATTGGGTCTTAAGGGTAGAGTGCTTTGCATGTATGAAACCCTGGCTTTGAATCCTCAGTGACATATCACTAGAAAAAAAACCTGAACTGGCTCTGTGGCTCAAGTGGTAGACTGCATCCTTGTACAGGAGAAACTCAGGTACAGCGCGCGGTTCCTGAGTTCAAGCTCCAGGAGTGGTATATGGACACAAATTACCCCCCGCCGCCCCACCCCCCAGATACAAGAAGTGAAACTGTGACATCATAGGGTAAAGCACTGGGAAATAGGTCCTTAGAGGAGACTTGATCTGGTACAGCTTCTTTCCAGGCTTTGCCTTTTTTTTAGGGATTTTAGAAAAAAAAAACTTTAAACAAGGTTAACTAGACTTTGGCTCCAACCAGCCCTGTTCCTGGAATGAAAATAATGCCTTTAGGTCCCCCTCTCCTTAACAACCTAACTCACCTTGATTGTTGAGTTAAAGACTGACCCATAAAACAGATGGTTGTAATCTGGCTCAAACTCTCTGACACCACATGCTTATGGTGGTAATCCCTGCCTTTCACACATGGTTACAGTAAACTCTGCCTATTAGCCACCTGTGTGTGGTCTGGTATGACCATGCAATCCTTTCGTTTGGTATGATCCCATTGGTCACCTGTGCATGACCAGGCTCGACCTCATGGATTTTGCCTTTAAAAACCAAAGAATGGGGGCTGCTCAGGGTGGCAGTATCAGATCCTGAGCCTGTGCTGTGGCCCTGGCCGGTCAGTGTAGGAAACTTCTCAATAAAGTTGCTTCTTTGTTAACAACTTTGTTGCAGTTGGCCCTGTCACTTCAGATGACTAGGCGGGTTTGCCTGCCTGAGTAAGTGTCTTCCTATTACACAGTGAGCTTCTGTTCTGAGCTCATGGTCAGTACTCAGGCCCTGTGTTCAACCAGGAAACCTAGCAACCCAAGGCCCAGCTAGGAGAGGTCAAAGGTTTCCAAACCTGATGAGCTCCACCAGCCCTACATAACAGGGAACATTGTGATTTTGCAAATGTGCTTAGATGTAGCAAGCTTCTGAAAACCTAGGTAGGCACCGTTGCCAATAATGAATTATTGCATTAGGTTCAGCTCCCTAGTTGTTGTCTGCCAGAAGGAATCTTGAATTAATTGTAGCAGTTTGTTTCAACACTGGAACATAGTCTAACAAAGACAGGATAAGTGCAGGGAACTTGGCCTGCCACAGGAGGTGGCACAAATGAAGGTTTCCTATCACAACAGAGCATTGGGGAGAGAGATATCTTGGGGTACAAGGAGGCTTTTTTCTCCTGGTCTTCAGAGTCTGCCCACACTCATCATCACTAGTTGGCCCAGGTAGAGTTGTTACAGAGCTGTATAGGAGTTAGACCTTTTGTCTGCCTGTTCCAACAATGAGGCAGACTTCCTCCAGCAACCTGGAGTGTGGAGAAACCCTCAGGCTTCACTGGGAACAGGGAGGGGTGTCCTGGAACATGCACTGTCTTGAAAGCACCCTCTGTGCTATGAAATCATTCTATGCAAAGAAAATTTCCTAGCTGGGTGCCTTTCTTCACAGCGACTCTGGATGTTCACCAATAGAAATACATTCACACATACACAGACACAAGGAGTTACTGGCTCTATTTTTTTTTTTTTTGGGTACAGGTCCTGAGGCTTGAACTGTGAGCTTAGACATTGTCCCTGAGCTCATTTTGCAAAAGGAAGCACTTTATTGTACCTTCAACCATGATACATCATTAAATGAAGGTGTAATATAATACCTAATAATTATTAGTAATATATTACATGTAATTTAATGATATATAGACATCTCACATTCTATAAATATATTTATATATTTAAACATACACTGTAATATACATATACATGTCTCTCTCTTTCTCTCTCACTCTCTATGCATATATATGTATTTGCAGAAATTTATACATCTATCTATTTATATATTGGCCACTCCTGGAGGTTAAACTTAGGTCCTGGGAACTCACTGGCAATATATTTGTTTGAAAATGCTGTGCTTACATTGATCCCTTGATGAATTGGGCATTCCAAGCCCTGAGTTCAAAACCCAGCAGTGAGTGCCAAAGACAATACGTGGATTAAGCAGCCAATGTTGACCTGTTCTGTTGTCTGTGAAAATATGGTTTCCTAAGTACAATATGTAATACCTATGCAAATACATATATATGATGTACATTATAAATGTATATAAATATTATTTTGCCAGTCCTTGGGCTAGAATTCATTCCCTGGGAAATGCCCTTGACTTTTTTTTTTATTCAAGGAGGGTGAGCTTCCACTTCACCCACAGCAAAACAGAGTTACCCAGGCCCTGATTTCAAATCCTAGGTATGGCATATAAAATGTCCCAAATTCCAAGCCAGAACCTTAATTTTTTGTGAGGGGGCAGGCAGAGGGCTTGAACTCAGGTCGTCACAAGTCTGCCTCATCCTTGATTACTCTAGGCTGGGGTGCAGCTTTTACACCCACAGATCATCCAGGGATCCTAGGACCCAATTTCAACTCCCAGCACTGGCCAACAAACAAACAAACAGACCAAAATGGAAGAGGAAAACCAGAAAGTTTCCCACAACAGTTTTACCTTTGTTTCTTTTGCACAGTGACCATCCTGGGTCTCACTGACTTGGCTTGAAAATTGTACATGACTTTGCATGGCTGAGGCTGGTGGGCTGTCAGTGAAGCCTGAGGTTAACCCAGACACGTGGGCCCTGACTTCAATCCTAGGACTGCCACATACACATACTGAAGGTCCTTGGAAACTGGTTCTTATCTCTAGGAACACTAATAGAATGTTTGAAATATACTAATTGAATTACTAATTAACTAGTCTTTCTAATGTAAGATTGTATGCATTAAATATAGGTCATTGATTAATTTAATTAATACTTTATTAAGTCTTCAACCGTGATTAATTAATGGAGGAATATTTTTAGACCGAATAATTAGTAGTAATAGAATATACAAAAGTAAGATATAGACATCATTCTTTACATAGAGTTACACACTAGAATCTACATAAATGTCTGTCTCCCTCTGTATATGTTTATAGATGCATATATATGTAAATAAACACATACTGCATTTTACACATCTATTTGTTTATATATTGGCCACTCCTAGGGACAAATTTGCCCGACAACTTCATTTGTTTCAAGCTGGTGTACTAATACTGACCCACTCCCCATTCATGAAGTGGGCTTTCTAGGCCCTGAGTTCAAATCACAGAACTACCAAAAACTTAAGTAATTCTGGTGGAAGAAGCCAAATATCCCATTTGTTTTTCTTATCGGTGAAAGTCATGGGTCTCAGGAATGATGTATAGTACATTGGCAAATCTATGTCCTATGTAATAAGATGTAAAAAAGGTTATGTGTGTAATCACACTCACTAAAATACATAAGAAATAAATAAAACACAAAATAAAATGAATAACCACTCTAAGTGCAATATGCAGTAAACATGGGTATGTAAATATGAATCCTGTATTTAAAAAGCATACGAATATTATTTTTGCAAGATCTAGGACTTGAGTTCAGGCCCTGGGAACAGGCCTGACTTTCTTGTCTACCAGCATGGTGTACTTCCCCTTTTCCCACAGTGCTGTAGATGTACCTAGGACCTAAGTTCAAATCCCAGGACTGGCAGAAAAAATGGCATGAATAAATAACCTGAAGTAGAGGGCTGGGAATGTGCCTTAGGGATAGAATGCTTTGCATCTATGAAACCCTGGACTTGATTTCTCAGGAAAACATCACTAGAAAAAAGCTTGAAGTGATTCTGTGGCTCAAGTGGGAGAGGGCTATTCTTGTACAAGAGAAATTAGGTACAGTGCTCAGGTCCTGAGTTCAAACTCCAGGACTGGTGTATGTGTGCACACGCATGCACGCACGCGCGCGCGCGCACACACACACACACACACACACACACACACACAGACCAGAAGTAAAGCTGTGACACAAAATGGTAAAGCACTGGGCTCCTGTGCTGAGCTCATGGTCAGCATCCAGGCCCTGTGTTCAACCCGCAAACATTGCCACATAGGGCTCAACAAGGAGACGTCAAAAGTTTCTAAACCTAATGTGCTTCAGCAGTCCTAGATGACAGGAAGCATGGTGAGATCAGACATGTGCTTGGATTTCCAAAGCTTCCAGAAACCTAGCAGAGGCATCATAGGCCCATCATCACCCTCAATGAAACATTTCTTGAGTTAAGTGCCCTAGTTATCTGCCAGAAGGATGCCTGAATTATATTGAGCACTGTATCTGAACACCAGAATATAGTCTCACAAAGGCAGGATAAGTGCTGGGAACTTGGCCTGCCACAGGAGGTGGCACAAATGAAGGCGTCCTCTCACAAGGAGCACTGGGGAAAGAGATAGCTTGGAGTACAAAGAGGACATTTTGTCCTGACCTTCAGAGCCCATCCACACTCATCCTCACTAATTGGCCCATATGGAGTTGCTTGTTACACACCTGTACAGGACTGAGGACTTTTGTCTGCCGGTCCAGACAATGAGAGAGACTTCTTCCAGCAGGCCTGGGAGGCAGAGAAACCCTGAGGCTGCACTGGGAACTGTGAGGGGAGCCCAGGAACATGCACTGTCATGAAAGCAGTCTCTGTGTTATGAAATCATTGTATTGAAAACAAATTTTCTAGCTTGGTGTCTTTCATCATAGCTACTCTGGAGCTTCACCTATGGGAATACATCCACACATACACAAAGACATGGAACCAGGTCCTGGGGTTGAACTATGAGCATAGGCCTTGTCCCTGAGTTACTTTTGCTCAAGGGTATTGCATTAACCTTGAGCCACAGCCCCACTTCTGGGTTTTCTGTGATCTCTTAGAAATAACAATGTCATGGACTTTCCTATGCTTGCTGGATTCAAACTCAGATTCTCTACATCTCAGCCTCCTGAGGAGCTGGGATTACAGTCAGCAGCCACTGGCACCTGCATTTATTTTCTTCTTCATTTTTTAATCTGGACAATCTGACTACTTAACAGCATCAATGCAATGCTTTGAATTTATAAGTAAACTACCCAATGTTCTTTCTCTGAGAAGGATTTTTCTCTCCTCCTCTTCTCCTCTCATCACAGGTTTTGAAGCCAAAAGTGAGAAATGAGTGTCACATGATTTTGGCAGCAAATGTCTACAGGACATGCCAGTTCAGTCACTAAGCATTGAGCTGCCGTGAATTTACTGTCTCAGGACTAGAGGACCAAAAGCTGGAGTGATCCTTATACTCTCTGAATTGCTCCTTAGGCCTATAAATTTATCTAATACTTATGAGTGTTTTGTGTCTCCAACCTTAAGTATCTAGAACACACTAGAAGCATCTTCATGTTTCCATTTTTCTCTAGTACCTGTCGAGATTTAGACTAAGGGTTTTTGTGGAGCAGATCCTCGGCAAATCCTGGGGAAAGCCACTTAAAGTCTCCTCAGGAGATCTCTGTTCAAAGCCCTCTCCAGCAGGAAAGTCTGTGAGACTCTTATTTCCAATAAACCACCAGAAAACCAGAGGTGTTTCAGTGGCCCAGAGGGTAGAGCTCCCGCTTTGAGAAAGAAATCCGAGCAGGAGATACAAG
The DNA here is from genome assembly GCF_024711535.1 of Dipodomys merriami. Taxonomy (NCBI): domain Eukaryota; kingdom Metazoa; phylum Chordata; class Mammalia; order Rodentia; family Heteromyidae; genus Dipodomys; species Dipodomys merriami. The sequence continues at coordinate 10,482,670 of NW_027205937.1, forward strand.
CCTGACTAGGCAGGAAAGCCTGGCAGGCGCTTATGTCCAATTAACCCAGATGGCTGGAAGTGGAGCTGTGGCAGTGGTAGAGTCTCAGCCTTGAGCAAAACTACTGAGGAAAACATAGGGCCCTAAGTTTAAGCCCTGGGATGGCCACCAAAAAAATTCAAAAAGAGAAGACCAAGTGTATGTATCATTGTCCTACCTACTTATGTGTGTATATTACCTCCCCGAGTGCAAACAGATTGTATGTAATGCTTCTTTTATGTACAGATTTATTTTTCAGATAGGTTTGTTGCACATACTGCATTATTCTCTTCTTTTTATGCCCATGGCTTTTCTCTTCCAGAGTTCCAGGCCTGTGTCCTCATATGATACACACTTAAGATCTCAGCAGCCTTTATTTACATATTATTATGAAGCCAATGCAGGAACAGTCACAAATCAGGCAGGGGAAGAGAAGATCAGGGCTTTTGAAATAACCTGTATTCAGAAAATTAAACTTGGGGAATGTAAAATGGTCGCATACATATGTAGAAACTACCATTAAGAAAAAGATGTGAGGGCTGGGAATGTGGATTAGTGCCTAGCATGCAAGAAGTCCTGGGTTCCATCCGTATGTAGCACATGCACAGAAAAAGCCAGAATTGGTGCTGTAGCTCAAGTAGTAGATTGGTAGAGACAATGCCTAGGCCTTGAGTTCAACTCAAGTACAAGTAACTTCTCATCACCAAGGGAAACCCAGGAAGCTCTTGAACATCTGCCCTTTCAGAAGTGGAAGTCAGAGTGTCATAGATTTTCCTGACCTGGCTGGTTCACCCTGTGATCCTCAGACCTCAGCCTCCTGAGCAAGGGAATGGGCCTTAGCTACTGGTGCTTGCTAGGTCAGAAGTGTAATGACATTGACAATACAAGTCAACTACTTATCACAAAGGGCTTGGGGAGCATATTAAGCCTTTCAACAATGGACCATTCAGAACTCTGTAGGAGACAAGGTTATAATGCTAGAGTCTGAGAGGCTGGGCATATGGATCTGCTACACTTGAACCTTAAGCTCTGACTCCAATTCTGGTGTTCATTTTCCAGAGAATGTTCTCCTAATTAGCAAATAGGCAAAGTACTTTGATTAACCCTCACTTTTTTCCCATTGTGGGTCTCAAACTCAAGCCTGGGCACTGTCCCTGAGCCCTTCATCTCAAGGAAAACACTCTACCACTTGAGCCACAGCGCCACATAAGGCCTTTTGGTGGTTCATTGGTGATGAGGCTAACAGGCTTTCCTTGCCTAGGCTGTCTTTGAACTGTGGTCTTCAGATCTCAGCCTCCTGAGAAGATAGGGTTCCAGGTGTGGGCCACTTGCATCTGACCTATTGTTTTTGCCAGTGCTGGGGCTTGAACTTAGGGCCTGGGTACTGTCTCCGTGCTTCTTTTTCTCAAGGCTAGTGCTCTACCACTTGAGCACTCCCCAGCTTCTGGCTTTTTCTGAGTATGTGGCACTGAGGATTCAAACCCTGGTATTCATGCATGCTGAGCAACTCTCTACCACTAAGCCACATTCCCAGTCCCACCCTTAAAATTTTATGTCTCAACTTGCCAATCCTCAAGGAAAGGCTTTTGAGTATAAATCATTTAAATAAATCCCTATAGGAAGGTGTTAAAAATAAACAAGACAAATACTATATTTGGGAAAGACTCTAAACATATGAAGACTGTGACAATTGCCTCCATTTAATTATGTATCATGTTTCAACACTTAATAAAATATTAATGAAAAATGAGTCAATGTCCTAAATTATTGTACATAATTCTATAATAGATGTGCAAAATGTAATAAATATTATAATTAGTATAATAATACTAATACAATAAACAATAAGTAAATGAATAAAATATAGAAATAAAGAAATACAAGATCAATAATAAAAAATCATAGCTTGTATTAAACATACACATATAATATATAACATATATTACACATGTACATAAATATTATTTCCCAGGCCCTGGGAACACTACCCTGAATTTCTTTTCCTCAAGGACACTGAGCTTCCCCTTCACCTACGATGCAAAAGAATTACCCGGATCAAATCCCAGCAGTGGCAGAATACTAGCCCCAGTTCCAAGACAGTGACTTAATTATTTTTAATGGAAGCAGTTATGTTTATTCAGTTCCATATTGAACATTTTAAAAACAGCAGTGTATAATTTTGTATATCTATTCAGACATCCTTCCCTTACCTGCAAAGTGCTTCTCCGAGCTCTAAAATGTTTCCTTTTTGTACATTTTTTGTTGTAAAAATGTTGTATAGAGGGGTTACAGTTACATGAGCAAAGTAATGAGTACATTTACTACTGAGCATTGTTGCCTCCTCCTTTGTTTTCCCTTTGCCATCCCTCCCCTCCCACCTCCACAGCTATGCCCCCACCCCCAGCAGAGGTCAGTGACTTAATTTTTTGTTTTTGGCTTGGCACAGGATTTCAACTCAAGTATTAGAAACTCTGCACTTTCCCTCACATTTCTACAGATGTACCAACATCCTGAGTTCAAATCCCAGGCTAGGAAAGAAAAGTGGCAGAAATTCCAAACCACGGGGTTGTTTTTCAATTTAGTTAAATAAATAATTAATTTTTTTATTTATTCTTTTTCTTTTTGCCAACCATGGAGCTTGAACTCAGGCCGTGGCAACTCTACCTGTGCTTCGATTGCCTTAGACTGGGCTGCAGCCTCTCAGCCATAGTCAATCTTGGGATCCTAAGCCCAAAGAGCTTGCAGGAAGAAAAAAAAAAAGTCGGACAGCACAAAAAGTTTCGACCTGCAGAGGACTGGTGGTTTTACATTATTTTTTTCTTTGCAGGGTGACCATCCTGAGTCTGAATGACATGGCTGCAAATTGGAGCTATATTGCTATTCCTGAAGGCTAGTGGGCCATCAGGGAGCCATAGGCAAAATCTGCCAACATAGGCCCTGGGTTAAAAATCTAAGTCCTGACACCTACCAATGGCAGGACATCACAAGAGACTCATTCCTATGCATAGAAATACTGATTGAAAGAGTAGTTCGTGCATCAGTCGAGTGTAAAAGTGGATGTAATAATCCTAGGATGCTGATTCATTTTAATTGATAGTTTATTAAGCATGAAAAGAATAATATTACTTCAAAGGCAGTATAATAAATACCTAAGAGTTGGTAGGAATGTAGTAGGCATCATTCAGTCAGATAGATGGCTCTGGCACTCTTTACCAATATGTATTAATTGTTTACCACCATTTGCCAATCCATGTATCACAGTTTTGGCCAAACCTGGGGCTCCATCTCAGCACCTGGGAACCACCTCACAGCTTCATTGGCTAGAGGCTGCGGTCTTCACCCTTACCTATTCATGAATTGGGCCTGCTAGGCCTTGAGTTCGGTTCCCAGCACTGCCAAAAATTTAATCTTGGAGTAAGAAGCCGAGTGTGACACATGTTTTCCTTTTCTGGGAGAGTCCTGGGTGTCAGGCATGATAGTGAACACATCTACAAATCTAGATGCTATGTGATAGGAAGTAAACAATGGAAAAAAAGGTACATGTGTCATCAGAGTCAATAAAATAAATGGTAAATAAATGAATAAAACAAGAAATGAAATGAATAACCATACCAAATATGATATTGTCTGACTATATGGAAGTATAAATCCTGTCTTTAAAATGTAACTAAAATGTATATAAGGAGTATGTTTTGCAGGACTGAGGCTTGAATTCAGGCCTAGAGAACAGGCCTGACTTTCTTCACTTCAAGTATGGTGTGATTCCCCTAGGCCGGCAGTGCTGCCTATTTACCCAGACCTTGAGTTAAAATCCCAGGCCTGGCAGAAAAAATGGCACAAATTGCAAAACAGGGAGAAAAATAATTGTTTGTTAAAACATAGTAATTGTTAAAATTTTTAATTGTTTTATTTTTTTAATTTAATTTTTTTCTTTTTTTTTGGCCATGCACGTGGCTTGAACTCAGATCGTGATGCTCTGTCTCAGCTTCCATCACACTAGCCTGGGATGCAGCCTCCAGAACCAAAGCCGATCCTGGAATCCTAAGACCCGATGTCTGACAGGAAAACAAAATGAAAATGACACTAAAACAAGCCATGAGCCGCACATGGTAGGCAGTTTCTTGGCTTTGGTTCCTTGCATGGTGACCATCCTAGGTCTGAATTATATGGATGCCACGCACAGGTGACCTTTCATTTCTGAAGACTGGCAGACTGTCAGGAAAGCCATAGGCCAACCCCACAACACAGTCCCTGAATTCAAATCCTGGTCCTGACACCTACCAATGGCAGGAGATCCCAAGAGACTCCTGCCTGTGCTTAGAAATTCTGATAGAATGTTATCCAACACATGATTGAATAGTTCGTGCAGTTTTTTGGACTCAAATTAGACGAAATAATCCTAGGATGCTGATTGAACACAATTAATGGTTACTTAGGCATGAAAAGAAAAATATTCCTTCAATGGAGGCATAATAACTACCTAAGACTTGGTAGGAATGTAGCAGATGTCATTGAATACTAGATACACGGCTCTGGCACTCTGTACTAATATATATTTATTGATGTACTACCACCTGCCTATCCACATATGGCTGGGGTTCGATCTCAGAGCAAGCCATAAATTTCCTCCTGGAGTAAGAAGCCAAGTGTGACACCTGTTTTCCTTTTCTGTGAGAGTGCAGGGTGTCAAGCATGATGGAGAACAAGTCTACAAATCTAAATGCTATGTGATAGGGTGTAAACAATGTAATACATGGTTAGATGTCATCATAGTAAATAAAATAAATGGTAAATAAACGAATAAACCAAAAAGTACAAAGAATGACCACACCAAACATAATATAGACTGAACACCTGACTGGAAGTTCAATCCTATCTTTAAAATACATGTAAGGACTACGTTTTCCAGGGTTGAGGCCTGAATTCAGGCCTAGGGAAGAGGCCTGACTTTCTAATCTTCAAGCATAGAGAGCTTCCCCTTCCTCCAGAGTGCAACAGATTTACCAGACCTCGAGTTCAAATCCCAGGACTTGCAGACAAAAAATAGCATACATTCCAAGCCAGGGAGCTTCATTAGCATTTTTCATATTTTTTAAAGTTCACTTGGCCTTTATTTGATACATTTTGATTTTATAACAAGAGAGTTTTTCAAAAATGGGTTTAAACATTTACATTTCAGCATAGCACATTGGTGTTTCCATTTTGACCATCTGCCATGAAGAGTGAGAATGAAAATGAGTACATCATTCCTCCCTAGAGGGACAGTTGATGTTATTTCTATTTAGAGTTATTTCTATAACTATAAACTCTCTGCAATTGTATTGTATGAGTTTTCCTCACGCCTACCACAAAATACTCTAGGGGACACCTCATACCACAAAAGGTTGGGTTTCTGAATAAAAACTCACTTCTGTGTGGACAGGAGGTACTTGTAAGCATTATGGGAATAGAGTGAATTTTAAAATGAGAAACTAAAACACTGGGAGTGTGATGAGCATAAGACCCTGGAATAAAAGGAAGACAAGTTTCCTAAAGCTCAGAAGGTTAGAATTTTATGATCTGTATGAACAAACTGCTTTCTTTCTTTCTTTCTTTCTTTCTTTCTTTCTTTCTTTCTTTCTTTCTTTCTTTCTTTCTTTCTTTCTTTCTTTCTTTCTTTCTTTTTTGTTGGTGGTGGGCTTGAACTCTGGGCTTGGCTTCCTGCCTTCAGCTCTTCAACTCATGGCAAGTGCTCTACAGCTTGAACCACAGTGCCATTTCCGGTTTGTTGAAGATAAGCCACAGTGCCATTTCTGGTTTATTGGAGATAAGAGTCTCATGGACTTTCCTTTCCAGGCTGGCTTTGAACCGCCATCCTCAGATCTCAGCCTCCTGAGTAGCCATGATTATAGGTATGGGCAACTGACGCCCAGCACATGAAAAATTTATTAAAGATTGATTCTGAGGAATGAAACTTGGAATACACTTATAATATAAATAACTTATAATGCCATGGTTAAGGCACTAATTCAGGAGTATTTATTCATTGGCTGCTTTCTTAGTTTATTGAAATATATATATATATATTTTTTTTAATATATTTACATATATATTATTAAAACATAGCTTTGAAGTGTACCTAAAAGCATATGTGCTCATGTAAAGTTATACAACTGCACAAGCTTGATTTTTTATTTTCAGTTTGGTGGTACCATAAATTAGGTGGGATGTGTGTACTGTTGTTTTGTTCTCTGTTTTTGGAGGATTTCTCTCTGCTTTCTTCCCCTAACCCCCTACTCCGCACTTGAATTGAGCTTGCTCTTTCTTGGCTTGATTGTTCATAGCTGATTTTCCACCACTTCAGCCAAACCTGTAGCCTGGCTTTTGCCAGTTAATTGGAGATGTCATCTCTCAGGCTTTTCTGCCTGGATTGGCTTTGAAACTTCATCTTCCAGTTCTCACCTCTTGAGTAGCTGGGATTACAGATGTGAGCCACTGGGATGCCTATGGATGAATTGGAATTTGTTTGGTGTATTCTTTCTGTTTTTCTAAGCATGGGATCATCTACTATAAAATTTCTGTGAATATCCTGGGTCTGAAGTAAGATATATAATACATATGCTAATCTGTATAGTTCTCATAAGATGTAATCCATTTATACATGTTATAAGTGTAATAATAGTCAATGTAAATAATGAATGGATAACTAGAGTAAAAATAAAATAAATACACAGGCAAATAATATGCAGTAAATATAAGTATGTAGATATTAATCATTATTTCAAATGTGGATGAATATTACTTTAACAGGGCTGGGGATTGAATTCAGGCCTAGGGAACAGGACTGAATGGCTTGTCTTCAAAGACGGTGAGTTTCCCCATCCTCCATAGTGCATTAGAGTTACCCAGACTCTGAGTTCAAATTCCAGGCCTGACTGGAAAAAAAAAGGCACGAATGTCAAGCTGGGGAGCTTCATTAGTATTTTTACAATTTTTTTTTTTCGTGGGGCTTGAGCTCTGGCCTTGGGCGCTGTCCCTGCGCTCTTCAGCTGAAGGCGAGCACACTAACACTTGAGCCACAGCACCACTTCTGGTTTTCTAGTGCTTTATTGGAGATAAGAGTCTCATGGGCTTTACAGCCTGTGTTGGATAAAACCACAATACTCAGCCTCTTGAGTAGCTAGGATTACAGGTGTGAGCCACCGGCGCCCAGCTATTTTTAATATTTTAATTTTTTTGATTGATTGATTGCCAATTACGGGGATTGAACTGAGGTTGTGCCAAGACTGCCTGAGATTCCATCAACCTAGGCTGGGATGGTGCAGCCTCTGGACCCACAGCCGATCATGGGTTGGTATGCCTCGGGGGCTGACAGGAAAACAAAATGAAAACAGCACCGAAGAAAACGGCGATCTGTGGAGGGTCGGTGGTTTCTTGGTTTTCCTTCCTTGCATGGTGACCATCCCAGGTCCAAATGACACGGCTGCAACCTGTAGGTCACTTGACACTGCTGAAGGCTGGCAGGCTGGCAGCGAAGCCATAGGCCAACCTGAACACCTAGGTCCTTAGTTTGAATCCGGGTCATGCCACTTACAAAGGGCTGCAGAGCCTAAGAAACTATTGCCTATCCATAGGAGCACCAGAGGAATATGAACAATGTCATGGTTGGATGAGTAGTTCATCAATCAGTCTAGCAGAAAATTAGACCCAATAATCACAGGACACTGACTAATTTTAATTCATAATTTATTATGCACTAAAAGAATACTATTGATTAAATGGAGTCCTCACTAAAGACCTGAGAATCCGTAGGAGCATAGTATGTGTCATTGAATACTGAATAGACATTTCTGGCAGTATATAAATATCTAAATTTATATTTATTTGTATACCGTCATCTACCTAGAACATTTTTGCTATTTTGGCCAAACCTGAAACTTGTTCCCAGGTCTTGGGATCCACTTGGCACCTGCATGAGCTTGATGCTGCCGTGCTGACACTCACCCCTTCATGAATTGGGCCTCCTAGTCCCTCAGTCAAGGTCCCATCATTGCCAAAAGCTTCTTTCTGGTGTAAAATTCCATGTGTGACACCTGTTTTCCTTTTCTGTGCAAGTGTTGGGTGTCAGGAATGATGTACATGTTATGTCTGCAAAGCTACATGCTATGGAATAGATTGGAACAAATGTAATAAACATTATAGGTATACTCACAGTCCATAAAATAAATGCTAAATCAATCAGTCAATCAATAATAATAAAATATAACGAATCACTCCAACAAACACGATTTAAAATGAATATAGAGATATAACTCAAATATTTAAAATGTCTATAAATGTTACATTTTTCAGTACTGGTACTTGAATTCAGGCCTAGGGAAGAGTTGAGAAGTTCATGCAAGATTCACATAGGAAATGATCTTAAGAGTACATGAAGTGTGACAATAATAATTATCTTCAGGAAATTTAGGCATTGGGAAAGATCCAAGAATCAGTAGTCACATGGAAGATAGGATATAGGATTCCAACACAGCTCACCACATTTCTAACTCTATACAAACAGGCCTTTATTAGGATATTAATTTCAGCTTATGAATGAATGAATATGGTGCTCCACCCCCATCCTGGGGCTACATCTAAGGTCCTGGGTATGGTCTAGCTCCTCAGTGGCTCACAGGCTTGTGTGCTCATGTGGACCCATTTGGCAGTTGGTTCTGCTAGGCCCTGAGTTCAAGATCCAGCACTGCCAAAAGGTTCATCCTGATGTGAGATGCCAAACCTTGCAGATGTTTTCCTATCCTGTGCAAGTCCTGGGTCACAGCTAGGATCTAGAAAGTATAGGCAACTCTATACCCATGGGAAAAGGTTGTCATCCATGTGAGCACAGTTATATATGTCATCCTATACTCAATAAAATACACAATACATAGATGAATAAGACACAAAATAAAAAGATTAACTACACTGAAAACAAGGTGCATACCACACCTGTATGTAAATAGAGATCCTATGTTTAAAAGAGGTGGTCTTGTCCAGTGCTGGGGCTTCAAATCAGGCCCAGTACCATGTCTGACCTTTTAGTCTTCAAGGACAGTGAGCTTCACCTTCCCCCACAGTGCAATAGAGTTACCCAAACCTGTGTTCAAATCTAAGCTCTCGCAGTAAACTGGCACAAATTCTCAGCTAGGGTTCTTCATTCATAGTTTTTTCATTTTTTTTTTTTACCAGATCTGGGGCTTGAACTCAAGTCGTGGCAACTCTGCCTCAGCTCTGATCCTCCTAGGCTGCAGCCTCTGGACCCACAGCCCATCCTCGAACCCTTGGACTCTGGGGTTTGCTGGAAAAAAAAACCTTCGAGGGGAAAAAAAGCGGAGGAAATTCCACCTGGCTCTTTTATGTTTATTTTCCTTTGCATGGTGACCATTCTGGGTCAGAACATGGCTGCCTGCAGAGTGAAGGTGACCTGGCATGGCTGAAGGCCTGCTGATTTTCCATGGAGCCACAGGCTAACCAGAGAGTGAAGGCCCTGAGGACGAATCCCAGTCAGCCCTGTTACGATGAGGGAATGTCTGGAGATCCTGGGACACTCGTTTCCAGACCTAGGAAGAGTCGTGGAATGCAATCAATCTCATCCTTTAATGAGTAGTTCCTGCTTGATGCGAGTAAGAAATGATGGTCAAGACTCATGGGGTATCGATTATTTTTAATGAAGAGTTGATGAAACATGAGCATAATCATCACAGTCATGAAATGGAGGCATTGAGGAAGATCCAAGAATCGTTAGTCACAAGGTAGATTGGATTCCATCACTGGTCGCCATCACTGCGGGGCTCAATCTCAGGTCTTGGGAATGGCCATAGCTCCTTAGTGGCTCAAAGACTGGTGTGCTTACCTGATCCTATTCGCCTATTGGGCCTGGCAGTCCCCGAGGTCAGATCCCAGTACTGCCAATAGATGAATCCTGATGTGAGAAGCCAATCGTTGCACCTGTTTTTCTGTCCTGTGAAAGTCCTGGGTCTCAGCTAGAATGCAGTATGCTATATAGGCAACTCTATATTCATGGGAATCAGTTGCCATCCATGTCAGCACAGTTATAGCTGCCATCATATGCAATAAAATACAAAATGCATCCATGACTAAGACACACAATATAAAGAATAACAACACTGAGTGCATGATGCATTCCACATCTCTATGTAAAGAGAAATCTTATGTGTAAAGCAGGTGAGCATATGATTTTTGCCAGTACTGGGGCTTTAGTTCAGGCCCTAGGACTAGGTCTGACCTTGTAGTCTTCAAGAATGGTGAGCTTCACCTTCCCCCACAGTGCAACAAAGTTACCCAGACCTGAGTTGGAATCTCAGAGGTGACAGAAAAATGGTGAGAATTCTGAGCCAGGGTGTGTTATTATTATTATTATTATTATTATTATTATTATTATTATTATTATTGCCAAGCATGGGATTTGAACTCAGTTCATGACAACTCTGCCTCAGCTTCAATCACCTTAGGCTGATAGGCTCCCATGGGCCCGTAGCCAATTGTGAGATCCTAGGCTCTGAAGTTTGCAGGAACAAATGACAGAAAAAATGTAGCAGGATGGATTTTTTTATATTTTCTTCTTTTGCATGGTGACCATCCTGGGTCTGAATTACACGGCTGCAAAGGGTACTTCACCTTGCATTGGTGAAGGCTAATGTGCTATCATGGAAGAAATAGGCCCATGTGGCAACATAGGCCCTGAGCTTGAATACTGGTACTTACACCTACCAGTGGGGGGAGATCCCAAGATACTTGTTCTTATGCATGGGAATAACAGTGAAATATTAGCAAACTCATGATTGAATGAAAAGTTTCTGCTTGTATTGCTCAAGTCCAAAATAATTTTCCTTGATCCTAGGAGGATGTTTCATCTTAATGAATGATTTATTAAGCATGAAAAGAATACTGGTCCTTCAATGGTGGCATAATAAATACCTAAGATGTAGTAGGAATGTAGTTGATGTCATTGAATCCTAGGTAGATGTCTCTGGCACTCTGTACAAATATATATTTATTGGTGTTCTACCACCTATCTACCCCTGTATGGCTATTTTGTCTAGCCCGATGGCTCAATCTCAGGGTCTGCAAATTCCCTGGCAGCTTCATTGGCCATGTTGACACACCGATTCAGGGTCTGAATTGGGTCTGCCAGGCCCTGAGTTCAGATCCCAGCACTGCCAACAATTGGATCATGGAGTAAGAAGCTGAGCGTGATACATGTTTTCCTTTTCTCTGAGAGTCCTGGGTGTCAAAGATGATGGAGAACACATCTACAAATCTGGATACTATGTGATGGGTTATCATCAATATCATAAATGGAATGTGTGTCATCACAGTCAATAAAAAATCTCATATCTAAAATATACTTGGAACTCAAAAAATTAAATCCCCCAACAACAAATCCTCAAAGAAACAACTGCCCAATAAATAAGTGGGTAACAATTTAAAGAGAAACTTCTCTGAAGAGGACAGAAGGATGGCCAATAGACACATGAAGAAATGCTCAACCTCCCTAGCCATAAAAGAAATGCAAATCAAAACAACATTGAGATACCACCTCACCCCAGTTAGAATGGCTAGAATCAAGAACTCTAATAACAACAGATGCTGGAGGGGATGTGGACAGAAGGGAATTTTACTGCATTGTTGATGGGAGTGTAAACTTGTTCAAACACTTTGGAAAGTAATATGCAGGTTCCTCAAAAGACCCTACATACATCTCCCCGATGACCCAGCAATCCCACTTTTGGACATTTACCCAAATGTTTACAAACAAGACCACACTAAAGCTACCAGCACGACTATCTTTATTGCAGCACTATTTACTATAGCTAAGATATGGAACCAACCCAGATGCCCCTCAGTAGATGAATGCATCAAGAAAATGTGGTATATATACACAATAGAATTCTATGCCTCCATCAGAAAGAATGACATTGCCCCATTTATTAGGAAATGGAAAGACTTGGAAAAAAAATTATATTAAGTGAAGTAAGCCAGGTCCAAAGAAATATAGGTCCCATTTTTTCCCTTATTTGCAATATCTAGAATATGTCTGAGTCAAGCAGAAAAGGTCAGATAAGGTGATGATAGGGAAATGAACCCTAAGATATGTACTCAAATGTTTTTTTTTCTTTCTTGGGATTGTTTCTAACACATTTATAAGTTTATTTTTTTTTGCTTTGTATGTCCCTTCCCCACAGTATAACCCCTGCTTTCACTGTATTTGATGTAGGGATAATTTGTGGAGGGGAAGGGGAAAAACAAATCATTTAAATAGGGATAGAGATGGACCCATTGCAACAATGAGATGTACAAGTCGTTATGTGGAAAATGAACTTTACAACTTTGGTGCAGTGGGGTGGGGGCAGAGTGGGGAAGATTGTGGGGGGGGGGCTGGGAGGAAGATGGGAAGGGATGGGAAGGGGAAACAAAGGAGGAGGCTACAATGCTTGATAACACATGTACTCATTATCTTGACCATGTAGTTGTAACCCCTATGTACAGTATTTTCAAAATAAAAAAATAGAATATAAATGAATAAAACAAAAATACAATAAATAACCACAACAAACAGGATATAGACTGACCATCTATATGTAAGTACAAATCCTACCTTTACAATGTATATAAATAGAATGTTTCGGGTTGGGTACTTGAATTCAGGCCTAAGGACCAGGCCTTACTTTCTTGTCTTCAAGCATGGTGAGCTTCCTCTTCATCCACAGTGCTTCAGAGTTACCCAGGCATTAAGTTCAAATTCAAAGGTAGGAGAAACGGCGTGAATTGCAAGCCAGGGAGCTACTTTTTTTTTTTTTTTTTTTTTTTGCTTTTTTTTTTGCCAAACAAAGTCTTGAACTCAGGTCATGGTAACCGTGCCTCAGCTTTCATCACCATAGGCTGGGGTGCAGCCCCTGGAAACACAGCCTATCCTGAGATCCTAGAACTTCAGGCCTTGTGCCGGGCAGGGGGGTGGGGAGAGGAATGGGGGGGATGCACAGAAAAAAAATGGTGGGATGATGTTTTTTCCTTTTCTTCTTTTGCACCGTGGCCATCTCGGTCTGAGTGATCCGGCTCCAAAGGATACATCACATTGTATTGCTGAAGGCCTGCAGGCTACCTGGGAAGCCATAATCCCGAACAATGATTAGCTAGGCACCAGTGGCTCTCACCAGTCCTCCTTCATACTTACAAGGCTGTGATAGCAGGATCATGGTCAAAGTCACCCTAGGCAGGAAAGTCCTTGAGACCCCTGTCCAACCTCAATGCCAAGAAAGCCAGAAGTAGAGTTGTGTGGCTCCAGTGGTAGAGGGCTAATCTTGAGCAAGAACAGCTCATGGACTGTGCCCAGATCCTGAGTTCAAGTTTCAGGACGGGCAAAAAACAGACATAAAAAACAATCTGTGCAGCCATCTGGATAAAGCAGGTCTCACTCTTGTCCCCAACTGGATTGGACATAGTTTCCTGGTAAAGGGGCAGCTGTCATCTTGACTCCATCCATTCTGTCTGTATCAAAGCATTCCGGGCACACCCCCATTCTTTCATGGTTCCTTTTGACCAATGGGATACAAGAATAGTGGCCATGCCCACATTCCATGCTTCCCAGTAGCACCTGGATTCCCTCTGTTGGGTGACACCACTACCAGCAGTTGAGGAAGGTAGAGGTGGCTGAGTGGTGAGCACGAGACTCCATGTGACTTTGAGGTAGAGTAGGAAATGACATTCTAGTCGGTGAGTGGGAGAAAAGAGGATTTCCTAGAGACTGGGAACATAGCCAGCCCAACTTTCCCATTCCGGCTCTCAGATGTCTGAAACAGTAAGACTCAATGAGAGAACTGTGGGCAAGAAACTTCCCCAAGAACACCAGCAGTATCCTCCCGACAGACCTGACATTCAAGAAAACAAAGAACACGAAAAAGGGAGGGATCCCCAAGACAAACACCACTGGGGAGCCGGATTGAATGGAGAGTCTGGCCAAAGGTGATGCCGACCATGGGCCTCCCCTGCCTTTGGACTCAGTCACAGCCACCAGGATCCAGACTGTCAAGGGTCCCAATACCACCAAGGATCCACAGAGTTGCTACCCGCTTGTAGTGCCCACCCTGGACCACAGAAAAGAAGAAACCAGGTACTCTGTGCCAAGATCCAACAACTGAATCAGGGAAAGACAGACCCACAGGATCAATGGGAGTAAGATAGGGAGAAGATAGCCCAGATACGTGCAGCACCAAAAATGGAGGTAGAGATCCACAAGGCACCCATATAATGGTTGGTTTCAGCAGAAAGCGATTTACAATGTGCACTGGCCCAAGTGCAGCTGGCCACTGATGACAGATAAAGGGAGCAGGAAGCTCTCACCAGCTGCCTGCAAGCTACAGAGTTGCCCATGGAAGAGCTGGAGATAGAGGCTTCTGTGGTCACTGCTGCAAAGAAGGAGATCAAAATGTTCTTCGAACAGCTGAATGATGTGACCCTTCAGCTCTAGGAAAAGACCAGAAGCTAAAATGTCCTGGAGCAAGTGAACACAGAGTTGCAGGAGAAGGTGGAAGTGCTGTGGATACAGAGGAGCAACGTGAAGAAGAGAATATGCAAGTTCCAACAAGCGCTGGAGGGGCGTGCAGTACTAAAGAGACTACTTTACAACCTGAGCTGGCTGGTGACCACAGCTTATATGGAGAGAGACACCTTCATGGAGGACTGAGCATTGAGAGGTCCGCACGAAAGGAGGAGGCATGTTGGCTGACCCAATGGCTGAACCAACTGACAGAGGAGAAGGAATGAGGGCCAAGGCATGTGTTGGATCTAGGGAATGACCTGCGGAAACTGAGAAGGAAGCTGATAAAGCCACAGCCCCCCGCGGGACCATCTCAAGCCAAGTGGCATCTGCAAGCCCAGGCCTACAGCAAGGAGATGGAGTTGAAAAACCTGGAGGAACAACTTCACATCCAGGTCCAGGAAAGCCAGTCTCAGTCTTCAGAACATGGAGCAGCAGGAGCAACTGCAGAGACTGGAGGAGAAAGCCTAGGATCAGCAGGAGATCCCTGAGACGCCACATGAGCATGTGTGTGGGATGGACAACCGGAGGAAAAACTGGCCCTGCTGTGGGAAGCTCTCCACAGGGTGAGCAGTGAGAAGGAGAAGCTCGCCAGCATCCTGGACTCAGAACAGCAGATGAAGAAACATCTGTGGGAACAGTAGGACTGCTCAGAGGAGAAGATAGGCAAATCTGTAGTAGTGGCTGAGAGAGACAGCCAAGCAGCTCAGGAGCAGCAGGAGCAGTCCCTGGGCCAGTGCAGGAGTTCAGAGCCTCCTGTGAATGGCACCTTGTCTCCAATGAGTGAATGTGCTCTGAGAAGGAGGCCCTGCAGCAGCACATAGAGAGGCAGACCCAGCTTCTGGAGCAGCTGAAGCAAGTGCAGGGCTCACCAAACTGGAGGGACCAGGTGATGTCCCCAAAGTGGCAGGACACTCTCAAGTGCCTGGAAGCCACCAGATCACAGGAGGAGTGCCTGCAAGCCCAGCTGAGCTTCTTGGCTTTCCCTGGGGAAGGGGAAGGCATAAGCCCTGCAGAAACAAAAGATAAGGAGGTGATTCTTTGCCTCCCGCCCCAAACTTGATGTGACCATCACAGAGGATGGAGATGTCCCCCAGACCAAGAGTGACATGGCTCTGAGAGCGCTCTTGGAGGATGAGATCCACAGGGGGAAACTCCTGCCACAAGAATGGCGGGCCAGCTGCAGGCACCCTCTGGCCAACCCAGCAGCTCAGTACTAGACTGAGCTGGAGCCACAGGACCTCAGCCCCATGAGCTGCCACCACAGCATGCATGGGGATGGGAAGCGGGATACATGGGCATCTGAAAAAAAAATCTGCTTTGTCCATGACCTGCCTGATGAGGTGGACTTCCAGAGTCCAGCAGGTGAGCTCCCATTTGATGCAGCCAGCTGTCAGCACACATCCGAACTATCGAGGAGTCCCTCATGGTGTGCAAAGAGCAGATGTTGGTCCTGAATGAGCTGTGTTGGGAGAAAACCCAGTGCTTGCACAAGCTGTCCTAGGAGATGCTGGAGAAGAGGAGAGTGCTGCAGGACCTGCTGTCACTCCTCACAAGGGAAGGCACAGACAGCAGTCTCCAGATGCCAGCACAAGCTGAGCCCCCCACCACCAACACTGCTTCAGAAGCCTCAGTGCCTGTGGTGGTTGAAATGAGGGAGGAGCAGAAAGGTTTTGAAGAATTGCAACTTGAAGACAGCATGGAAACTGCCAGAGGAGAGGTAAGAGTTCCTGACCCCTTAGTGGACTCCCCCAAGGACCATGTCCTGCCCTAGATGCCCCACACCTAGATCAGCCCACAGCTCCCAGGCTCAGGAGAGGAGTGCTCTCTCACTTTCTCCTGTAGACTGATGCAGATGATGACTCTCTATGTGACATACTGACTCTCAAAATCCTTGGCAGCCACCAGAAGTAGGTGGCCAAGTGGCTTTCTCTCAGGCCTCCATCTGCTGGGCAACAGGAAGGATAAACTGAGGGTAGGGTAGGGCAGAGGCTGCAGGGAGTTGGCCCAAACTCAAGGGACATCTAATGGCCCATTGGTGGCCAGGAAAGAGACCCATGTTATGTTTATCACAAAGAATAAATTGTTTTCAAAGCAAAAAAAAAGGCCTAAAAACAAAGATTTGTTCTTCCAGCCTTGGTGCTTGAACCCATGCCTAGCCACTGTCCCTGAGCTCTTTTTGATCAAGGCTGGTCCCACCTCCCCTTCCACTTTTTCTGTGTGGAATAGAACCCAGAGCTTCAGACATGCTAGGTGAACACTCTACCACTAAGCCATATTCTCAGCTAAGATGATTCTCCCCTTTCCCAAACCCATATGGCCATTCCTCAGATAAATAGGAAGTAAGGGATAAGATGAATATGAAACACAAGTCTGGTTCACCCCAAAATATTCCCCTTAACACTCTTCCCACACCCTTAGTTGAAGTTTCTCTTCTACCATTGAGGGATGAGAGAGGGAGAGGGGAGTCCCAAGAGAGTACCAAAAACTGGCCCCCTGAGTCCCACATCCTTCCCCACACAAGTAGTCCTCCAGATTCCGATCTTACCTGACTCAAAGTGAAGTCTGCACTTGTCTCCCCACCACTGTAAGGCTCAGGAAGAAATAAAGGTCAGCCATGGCCTCAGCCGACACCCAAGGTGGAAGTTCTAGTCCCAGACCTACTTCCACCTCTGACTGCCCCTAGTTAGGCCAGACTCACCACTCACCACTATGTTGGTGGTGATGACCTCATGGATGGATTCCAGGAAGAAGGTCTATGGCAGAGCAGAAGCAGCAGAGTGAGCAGGGCAGAAGGAGGTGGGGTGATTGCTCTGGGATCTTCCTTGGTGCCCTCCCATCCAGCCAGACCCCATGGTGACCCAAAGCAAAGACAAGGCCAGGGGGTGAGACAAGATGGAGGAGCACAGGACTAAAGGAGGTACTGCTTTGTCTTAGAGAACTTGATTAATTCCAATTATAATTAATTCCAATTATATTTGGCCCATGCCAATCACAAAGACAGCATGCAATGCCTCCCTTGTTGTTGTTGGCTGTGAGCACTGTCCCTGAGCTCTTTTTCTCAAGGCTGGCACTCTACCACTTGAGCCACAATGCCACTTTTGTTTTCTGATGGTTCGTCGATAAGAGTCTCATACACTGTCCTGCCCAGACTGGTTTGGCACCATGATCCTCCAGATCTCAGCTTCTTGAGTAGCTAGGATGACACGCATGAGCCACCAGTGCCCAGTATGTGATGCCTTTTGAAGGCATCTTGGAGAGACTGTAAAGGAGCCCCACAGAGCCTGGATAGACCATGACCCAATGAAGGAGCTGGGATGGGGAAAGGTTAACTTTCTAGCCATTCTGTTCCCCCAAAATTGAAGATGCCAAGTGATGTTGTTTGTACTAAACACCTGGGCCAGCAGCCACCAGGCTTATTGTGGAAAAAGTAGAGAATACCCAAAGACTGCAGTGTAGAAATCTCTGATTTTGCATGCATGTGGTGTGTGTGTGTGTGTGTGTGTGTGTGTGTGTGTGTGTGTGTGTGTGTGTGTGTGTGTGTGTGTGTGTGTGTGTGTGTGTGTGTGTGTGTGTGTGTGTGTGAACTCAGGGCCTAGGCCCTATCCCTGAGTTTTCTTGCTAAAGGCTAGTGCTTTGCCACTTGAGCCACAGCCCCACTTGCTTTTTGATGGTTAATTGTAGGTAAAAGTCTCAAGGGCTTTCCTCTCCAGGGTGGCTTTGAATCATAATGGGGGCCCCAGGGAAGCAAGAGTAAACACAACTCCCAAGTACTATCCCTATGGTGGGCTACTCCTGCCCCCTGGTGGCTACACACAGAACATGCGGCCCCATGACATTATCCTCTAGAGTTCAATTTGGGGAAGTGAGCAGAGCCAAGCTGACTTTTGCTCACCCTGATTGCTGATGACAGAGCAGGTCTGTTCAACACGAGGCCAAGAGAGCTCCAGGAAGCCCAGCTTTCCAGGGACACAAGGAAGGGAGAGGTCAGCTCCAGGTTGACTAAGAGCTTTTGCCCACAGATACCCCAACTTGTCCTTACTTATCACCATAAAACCTGTGAAAGAAAAACCCAAAAAACAAAATTGGATTTGTGCCTCCATGTGGTAGAGCTCTAGCATTGAACCAAAGAGCTCAGAGACAGAGCCCCCAAGCTTTCAATTCAAGACCCCCAGCTGACCTTCCCCCATAAAACACAGGCTGTCTAAATGTGATCTAGTAGGATTTGTGCAGTGTTTCTGAAGAATGGTGATACTGAAGAAAGCACCTTAATTCTAATGACAGCTGAACTTGTGACATACAGCTATGTTCTGAGTCCTTCACAGGGCGCTATTTGCTGGGTCCTTCCCACCTGGGGGTTTTGTGTTGAGTCCTCAAAAAGGTGCTGTTTGGTGAGCCATCACAAAGGGTGCTATGTGCTGAGTCCCTGAGAAGAGTGGGCCGTCCTGGGTTTTTCAAAGGGTGTTGTATGCTGATTCCATTACACAACATACTGTATGCTGAATCCTTCAAAAGGTGTGGTGTGGTAATGCATCCCTAAGGGTCCTGCTATGTGCTGAGCCCTTGAGGAGAGAGGGATGAGGTGTTTTTTGAGTGCCATGTGCCGAGTCCTTTACACAGGGGGCTCTGTACTGTCCTTCAAATGGTGCTGAGTGCTGAGTGCTTCCACAGTGTGGTATGTGCTGAGTCCTTCAAAATTGTTCTGTGTGCTGAGTTTTTTGAAGGATGTTGTGTAGTGGGTGTTTTACACAGTGTGCTTCAACACAGAGTGTGATGAGTCCCTGGGAAAGAGTGCTATGTGCTGAGTTTTTCAAAGCATGCCATGCACTGAGTCCTTTAAACTGGGAGCTATGGACTCCCTCCTTCAAAGGGTGCTGTGTGCTGAGTACTCTACCCAGCATACTACATGCTGAGTCCTTCAAAGGGCGCTGTGTGCTGAGTCATTTACACAGGGTGCTTTGTGCTGATTTTGGAAGAGTGCTGTGCGCTGAGTCATTCCAAAGGGTGCTATGTTCTGAGTTCTTGAGAGATGGTTAAACCCAACACACACACACATACACAAACACACATACACACACGAGTGTCACCATGCACCTGCTTGGTGTGTGGAGTGGAGGGTGATGGAGGAGAGTCTCCTCCAGTGGTGGGGCTGAGGGGAGATTCGATCCCTGGGCCGGTACTGGGGGTGGGGGTTTGGTGCTGAGCTGAGGTAATGCTGCAATTGCCATGGTCTAGAGGCCTCAGGGCCCAGTCAGGGCTGCAATTGTGGCCAGGGGTGGGGGCGGGCCCAGGGAAGAAGGGGCGGGGCCCAGGAGGACACTTTGGTGGCAGCAATGGCCAGGAGCCCATGGGGGCAGGGGTGTGTGTGCAGCAGGGGCGGGGTGGCCCAGTAGAGGAGTGTGGGGCCCAGAGAGAGCTGGGAGAAGAGCAAGCACAAGTACTAGCGCCCATGGAAATGGCTTCAGTGGCTGGAGGCTGCTCTGATCATGGTGTGGGTCCTGGCCGGGAGCGCAGAGCATGCAGAGCCTGCAAGGCAGGCACATCGCCACATGCAGCCCCTCGGAGGCGCCCAGCCATGGTGGCCCTGAGTCTGAGGTCCTGGTGCAGGGAGCACGG
Organism: Dipodomys merriami; assembly: GCF_024711535.1. NCBI lineage: Eukaryota > Metazoa > Chordata > Mammalia > Rodentia > Heteromyidae > Dipodomys > Dipodomys merriami. Next base: position 10,502,879 of record NW_027205937.1, read on the forward strand.
CAGAGGCAGTGGCTGCTGAGGCGGCAGCCACAGGTTAGGAGGCCGCTGAGGCTGCGGTGGTGGCTGAGGAGGAGCAGAGGCTGTGTGCAGCTCCACCACATGCCCATGCTCCTTTTCAAACATGGCGCTGCTGGCTCAGACCCAAGGAGCCTCTAGCAGTCACCTGGCGTAGCTGTTGTGCCCACAGACTCAGGGCACGCACCCGGAGTCTCAGCCTACAGCTTCTCCCAGCAGTTCACGTGAGTTGCCGACCTGCGCTCCCGCACTCCATGAACTCCCCCCCTAAACCCCGTCCCCCACTCTACCCTTCCTCCCCACCCTCGCGAACCCCGACCCTTGCCTCTTGCCTCCCCCTTCCTTTCTGCCTGCGCCTCCTCCTGTGCCCCACAGTCTGTCCTGGCTGTGCCACAAATGCACCCCAGGGGTCGGGGGTGGAGGTGGGTGTCCACCCGGGGATCCCACCCTCATCCCTAGTGGCCAGTGTTCCAGGAAAAAGGGAGCTGCAGGGATGGGGAGGTGGGGGTAAAACAGAGCCCCTGGCCTGGAGCAGTGGGAGCCACACAGCTGTGCATCTGCACCCTTCCTCTCCCTGGTCGGTACCTCATGGCTTTAGTCAGAGGTGGGGAGCTGCACCTCCACACCTGCCTTCTTGGTTCTTTTCCCTTTTGCTGGGCAGGGGGGTGTTGGATGTAGAAGATAGACCCCGTTGTTGTGTGAGCCCTGTCTTCTGTGCTCAGTCACCCTTTCACCTGAGGACATTCCTAGAAGAGCCCACTAGAGAGGTGAGGGCACTGGGGTCAGATAGAAGGTGGGTATTTGGGAGGGAAACACACCCCCTCTGACACACATACAAACGGCCTGTACCCCCAAACCCAGCATTCAACAGTTCTGACTGGGTAATCACATTTCCCAGTTCTGCCAGCTTCTTCTAGTGCTCCCAGTCCATCCATGAAAGAATGGTTTTGGATGCTGGTGACAAAGTCTGACGTGTAGGGTTACATTTGGTTTGTGTTTTGATGAGTTGGGTTTTCCCTTGGTATAAGAAGGTGGCTGCATGAGGAGGCTACAATGCTTGATAAGAAATGTACTCCTTATCTTGCCCATGTAATTGTAACCCCTCTGTACAGTATTTTCACAATTAAAAAAGAAAGAAAGAAAACAGCTGACAAAAAAATAAAGGTTGGGTGTAGCCGGGCGCTGCCAGTGGCTCATAACTGTCATCCTAGCTACTCAGGAGGCTGAGATCTTAGGATCACTGTTCAAAGCCAGCTTGGGCAGGAAAGTCTGTGAGACTTTATCTCCAATTATCTCCAATGAACCACCAGAAAATTGGATGTGGAGCTGTGGCTCCAGTAGTAGTGTGCACACCTTCATCTGAAGAGCTGAGACCCTGCTGGCAGGCTCAAAGTTCAAACCCCATAACCTACAACCAAATAAAAGGTAGCTGAATTTTCTGCATAACAGTGTGTACAGTAGAAATGCCATGATGTGTTGTAAACCATTCCAGACATGTGAGAAGCTCTGAGTTTTGTCTACAGTTGGTCTGATGATGGTAGTGCCATCATCTCTGGGGTGGAATATTCAGGGTGCTCAGGGACTGCTGAGGCTTTGGGCTACCACTGTCTGTGTATCTGTGTGTTCATGTGTCTTTTGTCTGTGTGTGTCTGTGTCTGTGTGTTTGGATGTAGAAGACCTGGGCCTTGAACTCAGGGTCTAGGTGAAGTTTCTATGCTTCTGTGCTCAAAGCTAGAGCTCTAACACTTGAGCTGCAGCTCCATTTCTGGCTGTTTGGTGGTTCATTGGAGATAAGAGCCTCACAGACATTTCTGTGCTGGCTGGCTTTGACCTCAGCCTCCTGAGTAGCTAGGATGAAAGAACCAGTGACATATTTGTGTGTGTGTGTGTGTGTTTTCCTCATCTTTCTCTCTCCCCTTCCTGGGTGCCTGTCTGCCTCTTTCTGACCTCGGATGGTGCCCATCCTCCACACCGACCTTGCCTTTAGCCTCCTATCAGGGTCTACAATGAGTCCTAAATTGCCAGAGACTTGAGTTCAAGTTTTTCTTGGGGGCTCAAGTCCAGCTGTCCACATCTTTGGCTGCCTGCAGGGGATTCTGGGTCAACCGGGCCAGCTGCAAATGTCTTCCTGTCTCTGGGTGGGGAACTCAGACATGGATGTCCTGCACTTTTCCTCAGCTAGACCTCTGGCTGCATGTCCCTCTCAGCAGGCTGGCTTTGGAGTGGGGGCAGGGGGTTGCTGGTGGCTCTGGCCAACTCCAGCTTGATAGAGGACTGAAGGCAGCCCAAGCAAGGAGGATTTCGGGCTGCATTGGAGTTGAGGCCAAGGTGGCTTGGAAGTGTCTGTTGGTGTCTAGGAAATGTCAACATACTTTATTGCACGTAAGTCTATCTTCTAGTCCCCGCTGGGCCTCGCAAATCCTTCTAGAGAATTATGGATGCCCAGAATACATAGGCACAGACTTTAGATTCCTGGGCCAGGGAATTGGGGGAGGAGAGACTGGTATGGCCAATACCTCAATGTTCTGGAGCATTAGCCTTGACCTGGGATGCCCCCCTTCTGTACATTCACTTCTTAACCCAGAGCTGGCCAGAAACAGGCCACTTGTGGTGGTGCTGTAGAAGTGGCAGGAGTGGAATTGAGATCTAGGATGACCAAAATCTCCATTGATGGCCTGAGGGAGGGGCGGGGGGGAAGGTGTCTTTAAAAAAAAACCTCTTAGAGCTGGAACTCAGGGCCTAGGCACTGAGCTTCCTTTGCTCAAATGTAACACTCTACCACTTGAACCACAGCTCACATTTCATCTTTTTCAGTAGTTTAGTGGAGAGAAGTGTCTCATGAACTTTCCTGCCTGGGCTGGCTTCAAGCTGCCATCTTAAGAGCTCAGCCTCTTGAGTAGCTAGGATTGCTGGTATGAGGCACTGGCACCTGCTAAGGATGTTTGTGTGTGTGTGTGTGTGTGTGTGTGTGTGTGTGTGTGTGTTTGTGTGTGTGTTTGTGTGTGTGTGTGTGTGTGTGTGTGTGTGTTTGTGTGTGCGTGTGTTTACCAGGGCTTGAACTCAGATCCTTGGTGTTATCCTTTTTCTTGTTTGCTCAAGGCTCTTGCTCTACCACTTGCACTACAGTAGCTCTGCTTCCCATCTTTTTGGTCATTCATTGGAGATAAGAGTCGGCCAGGGCTTGAACTCAGAGTCTGGGCATGTTCCTGAGTTTCTTTTGGTCAAAGCTAGCACTCTTATCACTTAAGCCACAGTGCCACTTTTGGCTTTTTCTGTTTCTGTGATACTGAGTAATCAAACCCAAGGCTTCCTGCGTGCTAGGTAAGCACTCTACCACTAAGCCACATTCACAGCCCAAGGCTCACTTCTGACAGGAACTATGAGGGTGGGATTTATTGGTTTACCCCTTTTGGTGCAGAAATCGCTGGCTATTTCATACCTTTGCCAAGATTTGGGACCAGCCTGTGACTCGACAATGAGGAATGGTGAATGAGGGATAGCCACCAGCCTCCAGCAGAGTAGGCTCACATATCCTACAGAGGGATAGAGAATATGGAGCCAGAACTTTGACAACTCCTACAGCGTAGGAACTGTGGTCTCCCTGGAGGCAGTGGCTGGCTGCTAGGTGTCCTGATGGGACATCTCAGCCAGAACAAAAGGCACTTGTTGCACAGGCAACGCCGGCGGGGCTTCAGTTATTAAATGGCAGAGAAGGATGCTTTGTTTAAGCTGCTGGCTCAGACTTAGGATTCTCTGAGGACTTGCCCAAGTTGGGGGGATGGACATGGGCAACCTGCTGAATGCCCATCATCCATACATCATCCATCCATACACAGAGACATGGAGGTATTTCCTCCTTTTTTTGGGGGGAGCGTGAGGCAGGTCCAGGGTTGTACTATGAACCTAGGCCTGTCCTTGAGCTCCTTTTGCTCAAGGATAGCACTCTGCCCTTGAGCCACTGCCCCACTCATGGTTTTTTTCCCCCTGTGATCTCTTAGAAAAAAGAGTGTTGTGGACTTTCCTGCCCTGGATGAATTCAAATTGGCATTCTCTACATCTCAGCCTCCGGAGGAGTTAGGGTTATAGTCAGGAGCCACTGACACCTGGCTTTCTTTTCTTCTTGTTGTTCTCTTTTTTAATCGTGACAATCTGAAATCTTCACGGTGTCATTCAAGTGGTTTGCATTCAAAGTAATCTACCTAGGCCTAGAATTCGAATGTTATGACTACCACCCACAAATGGAGGGAGATCTTGATGAACTAATTCCTGTTCATGTGAATGCTAATGGAATGTTTAAAAAAGTAATAATTAAATTTGCAGTTAATTCATGATTCTATTTTAGAGTGCCACACAAAAATTACTGGATTTATATTTTCATTCTAGCACCATGGTATAATTAAGGATATTGACTAATTTTTAATTAATGCTTTTATAAGTATTCAACCATGATTCTTCATTAAATGGAGTCATAATTTAGTGTCTAATAATTGGTAAGAACATATATATAATTTAATAATATCCTCACATTCTCTCTTTTTATATGTGTGTATATATATACATATATATGCAGGTATATATGTATGTATATATAATATACATATATATGTATATAATATCAATCTACACATCTATCTATTGGGCACTACTGTGGCTTGATTACAGGTCCTCAGAATTTCCTGGATGCTCAATTTGCCAGAGGCCGGTGTGCTAAGATTGACTCCATTTATGGATTGGGCATTGTAGGTAAGTTGAAATACCAGCATGGCCAAAAATTTATTTGTGGAGTAAGAAGCCAATTTGATACCATTTTTTCCTTCTCTGTGAAAATCCTGGGTCAATACAATGTATAATCCATATGCAAATATATCCTATGTGATACATATAATAAAGGAAATGTTATATGTGTAATAATAATAAATAAATAAGGGTAATAAATGTCATATGCAGTAGAACCCATATATGTAAATAGATCTCATATATATGAAGAGATTATGTTTTCCAGTGCTGGGGCTTCAATTCAGGCCCTGGGAACTGGTCTCAATTTCTTTCTTTCTTTCTTTTCTTTCTTTCTTTCTTTCTTTCTTTCTTTCTTTCTTTCTTTCTTTCTTTCTTTCTTTCTTTCATTCTTTCTTTCTTTCTTTCTTTCTTTCTTTCTTTTGCCAGTCATGGTGCCTGAAATCTGGGCCAGGGCACTGTCCCTCAGCTCTTCAGCTCAAGGTTAATGCTCTACCACTTGAACCACTTCTAGCTTTTTCTGCTTATGTGGTGCTGAGTTATTGAGCCCAGGGCCTCATGAATGCAAGGCAAGGATTCTACCACTGAGCCACCTTCCCAGCCCCATGAATTTCTTGTCTTCAAGGACAGTGAGCTTTCCCCTTCACACACAGTGTCACAGAGTTACCCAGACCCTGAGTTCAAATCCCAGGCCTGATAGAAAAATGGTGCAATTTTCTAGCCAGGGTCTCATTGTTATTATTACTTTTTTTTGGACTAGCACAGGGCTTGAACTCAGGTCTTCGCATCTCTGCCACAGCTGATCATTGGATCCTACCACCCTACTTCAAATTTCAGAGCTGGCAAAAAAATATAAATAAATAAAAAGGAGAACGATAAAACTGAGAAGTTCAAGAAGGTGGTTTTACTTTTTTTTTCTTTGTATTGTGACCATCCTTGGTCTAAGTGACAAGCCCCAGAATGTGTACATGACATTGCATTGCTAATGTTTCGTGGGCTATTAGGGAAGCCTTAGCTGAAACCAGCAACTTAGGCCTGGAGGAATCTTAGAACTGCCACTAATGAATGGTGGGAGGTTCTAAGAAACGCATTCTGATATACATCTGTACAAATGGAATGTTATAAAAGTAACGTTTAAATTAGTAGTTAGTGTATGATTATATTCTAAAATTATACACAACAATTATTCTTTTTTTTAATTTAATTTTATTTTATTTGAGAACATACTATACAGAGGGGCTACAATTACATGGGCAGGATAATGCATACATTTCTTACCAAGCATTGCAGCCTCCTCCTTTATTTACACTTCACCTCCCTTCTCCGCCTCCCCCCTCCCCCCACCCAATTATACCCCCCTCCCCCCCCACACCGACATTGTAAAGCTGGTTTTGACATGACATTTTGTACTTCTCATTGTTGCAACAGGTCCACCTGAATCCTTAAACGACTTGTTTGTCCCCATCTCCTCCACATGTTATACTGACATCAAATATAGTGAAAGCGGGGGTTACACTGTGGGGGAGGAACATACAAAGCAACAAAGAAATAATCTTATAAATGCGTTAGAAACACATGCATGAAAGAAACGAAAACATTAAAATACATATTTAAGGGTTCATTTTCCTAACATCACATTATCTGACCTTTTCCGCTTGACTCATACCTATACTATATATTGCAAATAAGGGAAACCATGGGACCTATGCTTCTTTGGGCCTGGCTTACTTCACTTAATATAATTTTTTCCAAACCTTTCCATTTCCTAACAAATGGGGAAATGTCATTCTTTCTGATGGAGGCATAGAATTCCATTGTGTATATATACCACATTTTCTTGATCCATTCATCTACTGAGGGGCATCTGGGTTGGTTCCATATCTTAGCTATGGTAAATAATGCTGCAATAAACATAGTTGTGCTCGTAGCTTTAGTGTAGTCTTGTTTGTAAACATTTGGGTAAATGCCCAAAAGTGGGACTGCTGGATCATAGGGGAGATCTATGTGAAGTCTTTTGAGGAACTTCCATACTGCTTTCCAAAGTGGTTGAACAAGTTTACATTCCCAACAACAATGAAGTAAGGTTCCTTTCTGTCCACATCCCCTCCAGCATCTGTTGTTGTTAGAGTTCTTGATTTTTGCCTTTCTAACTGGAGTGAGGTGATATCTCAATGTTGTTTTGATTTGCATTTCTTTTATGGCTAGGGATGTTGAACATTTCTTCATGTGTCTATTGGCCATCCTTCTTTCTTCTTCAGAGAAGCTTCTCTTTAAATCTTTCACCCACTTATTTATTGGGAAGTTGTTTCTTTGAGGATTTGTTGTTGGGGGGTTTAATTTTTTGAGTTCCAAGTATATTTTAGATATGAGACCCTTGTCCGTTGTATGGCTAGTAAAGATCTTCTCCCAATCGGTGGGCTTTCTATTGATCTTGCCAGCTATGTCATTTGCCCTGCAGAAGCTCTGCAATCTTATGCAATCCCATTTGTCCAACCTTTCTTTGATTTGTTGTGCTTCCAGGTCTCTATTCAGAAAATTTCGGCCTGAGCCAAGGAGACCTAGGGTTTCTCCTCTTCCATCCTGTAATGTTTTCAGAGTGTCTGCTTTGAGTTCAAGGTCTTTGATCCATTTGGAGTTGATTTTGGTGCAGGGTGATATATAAGGATCTAGCTTTAGTTTTCTACATGTAGTTAACCAATTTTGCCAGCACCATTTACTGAAGAGGCTGTCTTTCTTCCATTCTATTGTTTTAGCTTCCTTATCGAAGATTAGATGGCTATAGGTCTATAGGTTCATTTCTGGGTTTTCAATTCTATTCCATTGGTCCTGAGGTCTGTTCTCATGCCAATACCAAGCTGTTTTGATTACTATGGCTTTATAGTAGAGTTTGAAATTTGGTATTGATATTCCTCCAGCAGTGTCCTTTCCGTTGATGAGCGTTTTTGCTATTCGGGGTCTTTTATTGTTCCATATGAATTTTTGAATTGCCTCTTCTATTTCCTTGAAGAATGAGGGTGGAATTTTGATAGGTATCGCGTTGAATTTGTAGATAGCCTTGGGAAGTATTGCCATTTTCACGATGTTAATCTTGCCAATCCAGGAGCATGGGAGGTTTTGCCATTTTTTAAGTTCTGTGTTGATTTCCTTTTTCAAGATTTTCAAGTTTTCATCATAGAGTTCCTTCACTTCTTTGGTTAAGTTAATTCCTAGGTATTTTATTTTTTGTGGGGCTATTACAAATGGAGTTGCTTTCCTAATTTCAGCCACACTTTTCTCATTGTTGGCATATAGAAAAGCCATTGATTTTTGGGGGTTAATTTTATAACCTGCTACTTTGCCAAAGTTTTGAATCAGCTTGAGTAATTTGGGAGTGGAGTCTATGGGATTCTTTAAATACAAGATCATGTCATCTGCAAAGAGGGAGAGTTTTATTTCTTCTTTCCCTATTTGGATCCCCTTTATGTCTGCATCTTGTCTTATTGCTGTAACTAGGCATTCTAATACTAGATTGAAGAGAAGTGGAGAGAGTGGGCATCCTTGTCTTGTTCCTGAGTTAAGAGGAAATGGCTTTAGTTTTTCACCATTGAGTATAATGCTGGCTGTAGGTTGGTCATATACAGCCTTTATTGTATTGAGGAATGTTCCATGGATTCCTAATTTTTCCAGAACCATCATCATAAAGGGGTGTTGGATCTTGTCAAATGCTTTCTCTGCATCTATTGAGATAACCATGTGGTTCTTATTCTTGCTCCTGTTGATGTGATGAATAATATTAATTGATTTGCGTATATTGAACCAGCTTTGCATCCCTGAAATGAATCCTGTTTGATCATGGTGTATGATTTTTTGGATGAATTGTTGAAGTCGATTGGCCAAAATTTTGTTGAGAAGTTTTGCATCAATGTTCATCAAAGAAATGGGTCTATAGTTCTCTTTCTTTGATGAGTCCCTGCCTGGTTTTGGGATGAGGGTTATGATGGCTTCATAGAATGTGTTCGGTTGTGAGCTTTCTCTTTCAATTTCATTGAAGAGTTGGAGGAGTATTGGTGTGAGCTCTGCTTTGAAGGCCTTGTAAAATTCCGCTGTAAAACCATCTGGTCCTGGACTTTTCTTAGCTGGGAGGTCTCTTATTGCTGTTTCTATTTCAATGCCTGATATGGGCCTATTAAGCTGGTTTAACTCGTCTTGGTTTAGTTTTGGTATGTCAATATTTGCTAGGAAAAGGTCCATTTCTGTCAAGTTCTCAAACTTATTAGCATAAAGTTTTGAGAAGTATTCCCTTATAATGTTCTGAATCTTGGTTGTTTCCGTCGTGATGTTTCCATTCTCATCTCTGAGTTTATTAATTTGGGTGTGTTCTCTCCTTTTTCTGATAAGGTTTGCTAAGGGTCTGTCAATTTTGTTAAGTTTTTCGAAGAACCAACTCTTTGTTTTGTTGATTCTTTCTATAGTTTTTTTGGATTCTAATTCATTTAATTCTGATTTAATTTTTATTATTTCTTTCCGTCTATTGGATTGGGGTTTATCTTGCTGCTCTTTTTCAAGGAGGTTTAGATGTGTCATTAAATTGTTAGTTTCAGATCTCTCCAATTTGTTGATGTAGGAGCTCAGAGCTATAAACTTGCCTCTGAGTACTGCCTTTGCTGTGTCCCAGAGGAGCTGGTAATTTGTGTGTTCATTTTTGTTGAATAGCATGAACATTTGAATTTCCTTTCTAATCTCTTCCATGACCCACTCTTGATTCAGCAGTGTGTTGTTCAGCCTCTATGTGATACCGGACTTTCTTTGGTGGCTTTTGGTGTTGAGTTCTAATTTTATTCCCTTGTGATCAGAGAGAATGCAAGGTATAACTTCAATGTATCTGAATTTAGACAAGTTTGCTTTGTGGCCTAGAATGTGGTCTATTTTAGAAAACGTTCCATGTGCTGCTGAGAACAACGTGTATTCTGATGCTGCTGGGTGAAATGTTCGGTAAATATCTGTTAAGTCTAGTTGATCTATGCAGCTGTTTAGATCTGCGGTTTCTCTGTTGAGTTTTTGCCGAGTTGATCTATCTAGTGGGGAGAGTGGTGTGTTAAAATCCCCAACAATTAATGTCTTTGGATCTATATGGGATTTGAGGGAAAGTAGTGTTTCTTTGATAAATTTGGGTGCTCCATTGTTTGGCGAATAGACATTTAGAATTGTAATATCCTCCTGAAGCAGAGATCCTTTAATTAGTATGTAGCGACCTTCTTTATCTCTTCTCACGAATTTTAATTTGAAGTCTATTTTATCTGATATTAGGATTGCAACTCCCGCCTGTTTATGAGGGCAGTTTGCTTGGTAGATTTTGTTCCAGCCTTTAACCTTGAAAATGTGTTTGTTTTTATGGGCAAGATGTGACTCCTGCAGGCAGCAGATAGAAGGGTCTTGTTTTTTAATCCAACTAGACAGTCTAGGTCGCTTAATTGGAGAGTTCAGTCCGTTAACGTTAAGAGATAGGACTGAGAGGTATTTGGGAGTTCCTGCCATGTTATCCACCTTCTTGGGGGCTGTGAAAACTGGGTTCTTCCTAAGGTTCTTGGATTCTCAGTTTGTGTGCAGTTTCTTGGCCTTTGTTGCGTTCTTGTTGGTTTTCTATGTGTAGGACATCTTTAAGAATCTTTTGCAGGGCTGGTTTGGTGGAGATTTATTGTTTCAATTTTTCTTTGCTATGGAAGGTTTTTATTTGGCCTTCAGTTATGAAGGAGAGTTTAGCTGGGTACAGTATTCTTGGTTGATAGTTGTTTGTTTTTATGGCATGGCATACGTCATTCCAGGCTCTTCTTGTTTGATTGTCTCTGCTGAGAAATCTGAGGTAATTCTAATTGGTTTCCCTTTATAGGTGATTAGCCTTTTCTCCTTGACAGCTTTAAGGATCTTTTCCTTGGTCTGGGTTGATCCTGTGTGGATTATAATGTGACGGTGGGATGTCCTATTCTGGTCTGGTCTATTTGGGGTTCTAAAAGCTTCTTGTATCTGAATAGGCCTATCTTTTTGTATGTTTGGGAAGTTCTCTGCTAGGATCCTGTTAAACAAATTTCCTAGACCATTAACTTCTGTTTCTAGGTGCTCCTCTACACCCATTATCCTTAGATTGGGCCTTCTGATGGTGTCTTCCAGGTGTTGGATAGACCTATCATATTTCTTGGACTTGTCTTGGATGGTTGTATGTTCTTTCTCTATAATATCTAGGCTGTCTTCAATCCCTGAGATTCGATCTTCTGCATGGTCTAACCTGCTGTCAAGAGTCTCTACTTTGTTTTTTATCTCTTTTCCTTCTAATTGGTCAGCTTTGATGGCTTCAAGTTCTTTGTTGAAGCTCTGTTTTAGGTCTTGTATGAATTTCTTTACTTCCTTAATTTGGTGTTCAGTGTTTGTTCTCAAATCACTTAGTTGATTGGTTATGGTTTCTTTGGACTCCCATTCCTTCTGTTGGGTTCCATTCAGCATTCCGTTTGTGGTCTCCCTGACTTCCTTCAGCTCTTTGTTAATGGATTCCATGAATGCCTTTAGTGATCTTTGTGTATTCTCTACCTGGTCTCTCAATTCCTGAATTACTCTTTGATTAGCTTCCTCCCGTCTGTGGGATTCCTGCAGTTCTCTTTCTTGCTGTTCGTGGGATTCCTGCAGTTCTCTTTGAGTGTTCTCAGCCTGCTCACGCCATTCCCCCCTTTCTCTTTGAGTATTCTCAAGTTGTTCACGCAAATCCTGTATCAGTTTTTGAGTAGCTTCCTCACGCTTATGATATTCCTGTATAAACTTCTGGGATGCCTCCTCTCTCTCCCTATCATGCTCATACAGAGTCCTTTGTACATTGTCAAACTTCTCATTTATCATGTTTGCTATTAGTGTTTGTAGAGCTATTTGGGAACTCTCCTCTGGATTATTCTTTATCTGTTCTAATCCCTGATTATCAAGATTGGGAATTGAGATACCTGAATTTGCCATTTTTCTTGTGTTTTTCCGGCTTACTCGGCCCATTTGAGATGAAGATTGCACCAGTTTTGTGCTAGAACACTATCTTAAGGCAACCATCAACCAAAGTTTGCATTTGTACAGTCAATAGTCTACACATACAATCTAGTTCAACAGATACATCTATTCAACATCAAACAACTATATGTTAAAGGACTTCGAACCGCAGAAAAGAATTTGGAAAACCAGAAATTATTAGGATTAGGGAGTGATGTGGGTAAAAAATGGGAATAGATTGGTGTGGGGAGGCACAGGGAGAGTTAACTATGTCCTAATCACAATGCAGGAAATGGGTTGGATAGGATGCAATTAGAGAGAGCGAGAAAAAGAAGAGACAGAAAGGGGAATAAAGAGAGACCAGAGAAAAAATAGAAACGTAAAAATTAATGTTATTATAGAGGTTAAAAGACCGTCTATTTAGAGAGGAATGTGAATATGTTCAGAGAAGGGGAGGGACATAGAGGAGATGTGAAAAACTTTAAGGATGGGAAAGGGAGAAGAAAAGATCAGAAGTTCAGTAGAGCCAGATAAAAAACAAAAAGATAATTAAGAAAGAAAGAAAAAGAAAAAGAAGACAAGAAAAGAAAGGAAAACGCTCATTCACGTATTCCTAAAATAAAAATTATAAGATGAGGAAAAAAAAAAAAGTTACTGGAAAACGATTTTTTTTCAGAAGAGGCAAAAATTAAAGATTAATAAAAGTTATAGAAGGGAAAAAAATTTTTATATATATATATATATATATATATATATATATATATATATATATATATATATATATATATATGGTAACAAAAAACAAAAAACAAGCAAAAAAAAAGAAAAGAAGAAGAAGAAGAAAAAAAAAAAAAAGTCTTTTGATTTTTTTTTTTGGGGGGGGAGGAGTGGGAAGAATCCTGTATCTCCCTTTTGTCTGTAACCAGTCTCTTGTTGGAGTCTCTGGTCAGCTTGAGGTCCTGTGGCTTGATTGGTTTCTTAAGTCGGTTGGTTGGAAGAGGCAGAAAAATGCTCTGCTTTACCCAAGATTTTGAGATCCCCCTCCCAGGTTAGTTTTCTGGGAGGGTGATCTGCTTTGAGAATCACAAAAGAGGGGGATGTGGTGGTGAGGTTAGGTTCTGGGTAGAGTTGAGGCGTTTCAACAAACAGTAGCTTTTCCCTGGGGCTATTTTGTGATAAAGCTCACAGCGCCCAGCCTGGAGCCATTCTCAGGGTTTCTGTTTTTCAATTGATTGTGGTGGCTGCTAGAGGGAGGGGCAGCCTCTGGCTCTGGTTACCCAGTGAGGCAAGGCACTCCAATGGCTGGCGCCTGAGCCGGGTGACTTTTCCCTGGATGGAGCTGAGTCTGGCAGGTCACTTCGCCGTTAAGTTCTTGTGACCTGCTAAATGACTCGTTTTATTCCAAGGCCTGAGCTGGAGCTAGCAGCTCCTCCGAGCTTTGTCGGTATCCAAGATGGAGATCACCGGTGCTGGGGGGGGAGGGGTAGCCTTCCCTCCTCTGCTTCCTGAGAAGGAGTGAGGATGTCGGGCTTGTACTCACGCCGAGTCTTGGATCCTGGGTCGTCTCTGGTCTGCAAACAGCAGGATGAAGATTTCCGCTCCTTGTCGGTTCTTGTTGGTGTTGAGTAGAATCCGCTCATCCGCTGCGTCTGGCTCCTTCGTCCCGGACTCTCTATGTCTCAGGTATGACCCCGTGGTGGTGGTCGCCGCCGCGACCCTGCCGCCGTAGCGGCAGCTGCTGTGTTTCCTTGGCTTCCCCTCTCTTGTCTAACTCTCTGTCCTGTGATGGCACACTTGGTGTGATTCTCTGGCTTAGGACTGTTCACTGGAACTCTATAACTGCTTTCTATGTGAGAGCTTGTTCAGATTCCAGCTTCTCCTCCGCCATCTTCCTGGAACTACACACAACAATTATTCTACATTAACTAATTTTCAATTAATGTTTTATTATGTATTCAATCATGATACTTAAAAAAGGAAGGAATAATTTAATTGCCAATAATTGATAGTAATACCATATATGCAGTTTCACAATATACAGATATCTCTTGTTTTATACATATACATCTATCTATCTATCTATGTATCTATCTATGTATCTATCTATGTATCTATGTATCTATCTATGTATCTATGTATCTATGTATCTATGTATCTATGTATCTATCTATCTATCTATCTATCTATCTATCTATCTATCTATCTATCTATCTATCTATCTCTGTCTACCAATCTACACATTTATCTGTTTATACACTTGTCAGTCCTGGGTCTCAGTGTTAGAGTACTCACCGAGTATGTGCAAAGTCCTGGGTTCCATTCCTCACTACCACTTGCACAGAAAAATCCAGGAGTCATGCTGTTACTCAAGCAGTAGAGTACTAGCTTTGAGCATAAAAGTTTAGGGACTGTGTCTGGACACTTACTGAAGCTGCGGAACTAGCACCAAAACAAAACGATAGAATGTTCTGACTACGAAGATATAAGGATAGGACTGCAAATACATCATCGTAGAGCAAGCTAGGAGTCTGGTGCTGAGAGCTGCCATCTAACATGACTTAGCCAGAGGTAAACTGCTGCAACTCAGCTACATGGAACCGGATGCTTGTGGCTCAATCAGCCCTGTCATCCAAGATACTGGGAGCTGAGATCAGACACTGGTGATTTTAAAATCCAGCCCTGACAGGAAGTCTGCAAAACTCTGAGCTGTGGCTCAAAGTGGTAGAGCTCTAGCCTTGAGCAAATGATCTTAGGACAGTACCCCCAAACTTTCAGTGGAATCTCCGTGGCTGAGTCCCCGCCCCCTCCAAAAAAACCCACCCCTCTAAATCATTACATGTGAACTTTGTGTAGTTTTTGACACTGATGAAAGCACCCTAATTCTAATGACAGCGTGTGAGATACAGCTATGTCATGAGTCTTATATGAGGAATGGTGTACATTCTTGCATTCTTGCATCTGGTCCTTGTAAGAGCTCCACAGATTATTGTGCAGATGAGAACCTTGAGGCTCAGATATGTCCCCATGTCAGGGCCAAAATGATGTATGTACTGAAATCTAGTGAGTTTTCTCCTGCATACAATTTTTTTGGTTTAATTTTCTTGGTCATGAACCTTGAACTCAGGGCCTATCCACTGACTCTTCACTGTTGGGCTCATGGCTAGCACCCTACCAAGGGCACCCAAGGACACCCGTAAAAAAGTGTTACAGTCTAGGCATCTGTGGCTGATATTTGTCATCCTGCCTACTTTGACACATTTTTTTTCCTTCTCTGTAAAAATCCTGTGTCTCAGTATGAAGTATAATCCATATGCAAATATATCCATGTGATAAGATGCAATAAATGAAATAAATGTTATATATGTAATAATAATAAATAAAATAAATAATGAATAAATAAGGGAAATAAATGTCATATGGAGTAAGCCCATGTATGTAAAAAGATCACATCTATGAATATCAATTTTTCCAGTGTTGTTGCTTAAGTTCAGGCCTGGAAACTCGTCTGAAATTCTTGTCTTCAACAACAGTGAGCTTCCACTCTTCCGCAGTGTCACAGAGTTACCCAGACCCTGAGTTCAAATCCCAGGCCTGCCAGAAAAATGGAGCAAATTCCAAGTCACAGCCTTAATTTATTTTGTCCAGTCCCTGGGCTTGAACTCATCTTGTTGCAATTCTGCCTCAGGTTCGATCACCCTAGGTTGGGGTGCAGCCAATGGACCCACAGCACATCCTGAGATCCTAGGACCCGAGTTCAAATCTCGGGACTGATAAAAAAAGGAGAAGGTCAGGGAAGGTGGCTCAGTAGTAGAGTGCTTGCCTTGAATGCATAAGGCCCTGGGCTTGATTCCTCAGCACCACATAAGCAGAAAAAGCTGTAAGTGGTGCTATTGCTCGTGGTAGAACACTATTCTTGAGTGAATAGTTGAGGAACAGTGTCCAGACCCACATTTCTGGCCCCACACCCAACAAAAAATAAAAAAAAAAAAAAAAGAAAGAGAGGGGGGAAAAAGTAGAATAAGGCTAAAACTGGGAAGTTCCAGAAGGCGGTTTTACTTTGTTTTTTCCTTTGCATTGTGACCATCCTGGGTCTAAATGAAAGGGCCCGGAAAGAGTATGTGAGCTTACACTGCTGAAGTTTGGTGGGCTATCAGGCTAGCCATAGCCAAAACCAGCAACGTATGCCCAGGGTTCAAATCCCGGGACCGCCAACTACAAATGGCGGGAGAGCCTAAGAATTGCATTCTGACATACATCCATATTAATGGAATGTTGTAAAAGTAACAATTACATTAGTAGCTAGTATATGATTATATTTTAAAATTGTAAACAATAATCATAGTACATTGACTATTTTTCAATTAATACTTTATTATATTTTCAACAATGAGAAATAAAGAAAGGAATAATTTAATTATGGATAATTGGTAGTAATATAGTATATGTAATTTAATAATATAGATATCTTTCTTATTTTATACATATGTATGTATATATATAAGCTATGTATATATCTATTTCTACACTTGTCACTCCTGGGGCTCAGTGATAGAGTGCTTGCCTAGTATGTATGATGCCCTGGGTTCGTTTCCACACTATCACATGCACAGAAAAAGCCAGAAGTGGTGCTGTTACTCAAGCACCAATGAAAAGTTAGAATGTTCTAACTGCAACTATACAAGACCAGGACTTTAAATACTTCATGACAGAGCAAGCTGGGAATCTGAATATGACAGCTGCCATCTATCCAGACAGCCAGAGGTTAACAGCTGCAACCCAACTCCATCCAACCAGATGCTGCTGGCTCATCTCTAGCTGCTCAGGGGATGAGATCTAACACTGGTGGGTTGAAAACTCAGCCCTGGCAGGAAGTCTGTGAGACTCTGAGCTGTGGCTGAAAGTGGTATAGCTCTAGCCTTGAGGAAAAGATCTTAGGACAGTACCCACAACCTATGAGTGCAATCCCTGGGTCTGATGATCCTTCCTCCCCTTCCCGCCCCCCCCCGACTAACGACCCATCTAAACTATTAGATGTGAACTTGTGTGGTTCGTGACATGTTTCTGAAGGAATGGTGATACTGATGAAAGCATCCTAATTCTAATGACAGCTTGTGGGATATAGCTATATGAAGAGTCCTTCCTGGGGTGCTAGGTCCTTCAAGGAGTGCTGTGTTCTGAGTCGTTCACTGGGTGCTATGTGCTGAGTCCTTCACGGGGTGTATTCTTTCATCTGATCCTTGTTTGAGCTCCAAAAGTAAGATGATTGTGCAGATGAGAAACTTGAGGCACAGATATTTCCTAAGGCAGTTCCAAATTTATGAATGTACTGAACTCTATTGACTTGTGTTCTGCATACAATTGTTTTGGTTTAGTGTTCTCCATCATGAACCTTGAACTCAGAGCCTAGACTCTGATTTTCCTCTTATGCTCAAGGGTAGTACTCTACCACGTGGAGCCAAGGACCCCCTTGTAGCAAAGTGTCATGTGTTAGGTGTCTTTACTTGAGTTCTATCATCCTGCCTGCTAAAGAACCTGAGGATCTGGGTTCAAAACTATCCCACACAAAAGGTCCCGTGACACTATCATCTCCTATTCACCACTTAGAAACTTGAAGTGGAAGCTGGGTGCTGGTGACTCATGCCTGTCATGCTAGGTACTTACTCAGCAGGCTGAGAGCTCAGGATCATGGTCCAAAGCCAGCCTGAGCAGGAGATTCCTTGAGATGTTATCTCCAATGAACCACCAGAAAACCTGAATGTGCTGTGTAGCTCAAGTGGTAGAGCTCTCCACTTGAGCTGAAGAGCTGAGTGACAGCACCCAGGCCCAGACTTGAACTCCTCCAACTTACAAGAAAAGAAAGAATGAAACCTGAAGTGCTGTGCTGGGAATGGGTCTTAGGGTTAGAGTGCTTTGCATGTATGAAACCCTGGCTTTGAATTCTCAGTGGCACCTCACTAGAAAAAAAGTCTAAAATGGTTCTGTGGCTCAAGTGGTAGAGTGCTATCCCTGTACAGGAGAAACTCGGGTACAGTGCTCAGGGCCTGAGTTCAAGCTCCAGGACTGGTATATGCACACAAATTACCTCCCCCTGCCCCAGATACCAGAAGTGAAACTGTGACATCAAAGAGTAAAGCACTGGGAAATAGGCCCTGAGAGGAGACTTGAGCTGATACAGCTTCTTTCCAGGCTTTGCCTTTGTTGGGGGATTTTAGAAAAAAAACTTTTTTTTTTTTTTGTCAGTCGTGGGGCCTGAACTCTGGGCCTAGGCGCTATCCCTCAGCTCTTCAGTTCAAGGCTAGTGCTCTACCACTCGAGCCACAGCAACACTTCCGGCCTTTTTTTTTTCTTTATGTGGTGCTGAGGAATCAAACCCAGGGCCTCATGCGTGAAAGGCAAGGACTCTACCACTGAGCCACCTCCCCAGCCCAGAAAAAAAAACTTTAAACAAGGTAAACTAGACCTTGGCTCCAACCAGCCCTGTTCCTGGAATGGAAAGAATGCCTCTAGGTCCCCCTCTCCTTAACAACCTAACTCACCTTGATTGTTGAGTGAAAGACTGACCCATAAAACAGATGGTTGTAATCTGACTCCAACTACCGGACACCACCTGCTTACGGTGGTAAACCCTGCCTTTCACACATGCTTACAGTAAACTCTGCCTATTAGCCACCTGTGTGTGGTCTGGTATGACCATGCAATCCTTTCGTTTGGTATGATCCCATTGGTCACCTGTGCATGACCAGGCTCGACCTCATGGATTTTGCCTTTAAAAACCAAAGAATGGGGGCTGCTCAGGGTTGCAGTATCAGACCCTGAGCCTGTGCTGTGGCCCTGGCCAGTCAGTGTAGAAAACTTCTCAATACAGTTGCTTCTTTGTTAACAACTTAGTTGCGGTGGGATCTGTCACTCCAGATGACTAGGTGGGTTTGCCTGCCTGAGTAGGGGACTTCCTATTACACATTGAGCTTCTGTTCTGAGCTCATGGTCAGTACTCAAGCCCTGTGTTCAACCTGTAAACCTATCCACCCAAGGACCAACTAGGAGAGGTCAAAGGTTTCCAAACCTGATGAGCTCCACCAGCCCTACATAACGGAACATTGTGATTTTGCAAATATGCTTAGATGTGATTTTGCAAATGTGCTTAGATGTAGCAAGCTTCCAAAAACCGAGGTACGCATCGTTGCCAATAATGAATCACTGCATTAGGTTCAGCTCCCTAGTTGTTGTCTGCCAGAAGAAATGTTGAATTAATTGTAGCAGTTTGTTTCAACACTGGAATATAGTCTAACAAGACAGGATAAGTGCAGGGAACATGCCCTGCCACGGGAGGTGGCACAAATGAAGGTTTCCTGTCAAAACAGAGCACTGGGGAGAGAGATATCTTGGGGTACAAAGAGGCTTTTTTCTCCTGGTCTTCAGAGCCTGCCCACACTCACCATCACTAGTTGGCCTGGATAGAGTTGTTACAGAGCTGTACAGGAGTTAGACCTTTTGTCTGCCTGTTCCAACAATGAGGCAGACTTCCTCCAGCAACCTGGGTGTGGAGAAACCCTCAGGATACACTGGGAACAGGGAGGGGTGTCCTGGAACATGCACTGTCTTGAAAGCACCCTCTGTGCTATGAAATCATTCTATGCAAAGAAAATTTCCTAGCTGGGTGCCTTTCTTCACAGCGACTCTGGATGTTCACCAATAGAAATACATTCACACATACACAGACACAAGGAGTTACTGGCTCTATTTTTTTGGGGGGGTCAGGTCCTGTGGTTTGAACTGTGAGCTTAGACATTGTCCCTGAGCTCCTTTTGCACAAGGAAGCACTTTATTGTGCCTTAAACCATGATACATCATTAATTGAAGGCATAATTTAATGTCTAATAATTATTAGTAATATATTACATGTAATTTCATGATATATAGACATTTCACTTTCTATATAAATATATTTATATATTTAAATATACACTGGAATATACATATACATCTTTCTCTCTCACTCTCTATGCCTATATATGTATTTGCAGCAATTATGCATCTATCTATTCATATATTGGCCACTCCTGGAGGTTAAACTTAGGTCCTGGGAACTCCCTGGCAGTGAATTTGTTTGAGGCTGCTGTGCTTACATTGATCCCTTGATGCATTGGCATTCCAGGCCCTAAGTTCAAATCCTAGAAGTGTCAAAGACAATAGGTGGATTAAGAAACCAATGTTGACCTGTTCTGCTGTCTGTGGAAATATGGTTTCCTAAGTACAATATATAATACCTATGTAAATACATATATATGATGTACATTATAAATGTATATAAATATTTTGCCAGTCCTGGGGCTAGAATTCATGCCCTGGGAAATGCTCTTGACTTTCTTTTATTTAAGGAGGGTAAGCTTCCACTTCACCACAGCAAAATAGAGTTACCCAGGCCCTGATTTCAAATCCAAGGTATGGCAGATAAAATGTCCCAAATTCCAAGCTAGGACCTTAACTTTTTGGGGGGGGGCAGGCACGGGGCTTGAACTCAGGTCTTCACAACTATGCCTCAGCCTAGATTACCCTAGGCTGTGGTGCAGCTTTTACACCCACAGATGATCCAAGAATCATAGGACCCAATTTCAACTCCCAGCACTGGCCAACAAACAAAAAAACAAACCAAAATGGAAGAGGAAAAACCAGAATGTTTTACACAACACTTTTACCTTTGTTTCTTTTCACAGTGACCATCCTGGGTCTCACTGACTTGGCTTGAAAATTGTACATGACTTTGCATGGCTGAGGCTGGTGGACTGTCAGTGAAGCCTGAGGTTAATGCAGACAACTGGGCCCTGAGTTGGATCCTGGGACTCCCACATACACATGGTTGAAGATCCTAGGAAACTGGTTCCTATCTTTAGGAACACTAATAGAATGTTTCAAATGTGCTAATTGAATTACTAATTAACTAGTCTTTCTAATATAAGATTGTATACATTAAATATAGGTCATTGATTAATTTAATTAATACTTTATTAAGTCTTCTACTGTGATTAATTAATGGAGGAATAATTTTAGACCAAATAATTAGTAGCAATAGAATATACAAAAGTAAGATATAGACATCACTCTTTATATAGATTTATGCACTAGTATCTACATAAATGTCTGTCTGTCTCTCTTTGTATATGTTTATAGATGCATATACATATGTAAATACACACACACTGCATTTTACACATCTATGTGTTTATATATTGCCCACTCCTAGGGCCAAATTTGACCGAAAACTCCATTTGCATCAGACTGGTGTGCTAACATTGACCCACCCCCCATTCATGAAGTGGGCTTTCTAGGCCCTGAGTTCAAATCACAGAACTGCCAAAACTTAAGTAATCCTGGTGGAAGAAGCCAAATGTCCCACTTGTCTTCCTTATCGGTGAAAGTCCTGGGTCTCAGGAATGAGGTAAAGTACATTGCCAAATCTATATCCTATGTAATAAGATGTAAAAAAGGTTACGTGTGTAATCATACTCACTAAAATACATAAGAAATAAATAAAACACAAAATAAAATGAATAACCACACTAACTGCAATATGCAGTAAACATGTGTATGTAAATATGAATCCTGTATTTAAAATACATACGAATATTATTTTTGCAAGAGCTAGGACTTGAATTCAGGCCCTGGGACAGGCCTGACTTTCTTATCTACCATCACAGTGAGCTTCCCCTTCTCCCACAGTGCTGTAAATGTACCTAGGCCCTGAGTTCAAATCCCAGGACTGGCAGAAAAAATGGCATGACTTCCAAGCCAAGCAGCCTCATAATTTTTAAAATATTTTAATGTATTTATTTATTTATTTATATTTATTTTGTCAAGCACAGAGCTTGAACTCAGGGCATGGCAACTCTGCCTCAGCATCGATCACTCCAGGATGGTGTGCAGCCACTGGACCCACAACCTGAGTTCCCGGGGCCCAAATGCTGACAGGAATAATAAATACATAAAACAACACAGAAACAGAGAAGAAAAACATGAAACTGGCAGATGGCTGCCAGTTTTACATTTGTTTTCATTGCAAGGTTACCTTCCTGTGTCTGAATGACATGGCTCAAAGTGTTGGAAACCTGGCATTGCTGAAGGCTGAAGGGCTACCAGGGAAGCCATAGGCCAACATGGCAACATAGGCCCTGGGTTCAAAGCTTGGTCCTGACCCCTACAAATGGTAGGAGATCCTAATAGTCTCATTCCTATTCATAGGAATACCAATGGATGGTTATGAATGTCAAGGTTGAATAAGTTGTTCCTGAATGATACCGATGGATTTTCATGAATATTTTTGACACATTAAAAGAATACTATTAATTACATGGACTCAATAGTTTTAATTAACAAATTAATTAACAATTCATTAAGGATGAAAACAATAATATAAATTACATAGAGGCATTAAAAATACCCAAATATTGGTAGGAATGTAGCCTATTTAACTGAATAATGTATAGACATCTCTGGCACTCTATAAAGATCTATATTTATTTGTGTACTACCATCTGCATATCAATCTGTTCTTATTTTGTCAACCCCTGTGGCTCCATCTCAGGTGCTGGAAACTGCTTTTCAGCTCCATATGCCCCAGGCTGGCATACTGACAATCACCCATTCATGAATTGGGCCTTGTAGGTTGTGCGTTCAGATGCCAGCACTCACAACAATTGATTCATAGAGTAAGAAACCCTTGGTGACACAGGTTTTCCTTTGCTGTGAAAGTCCTGGATGTCAGGTTTGAAGTTTCATACATAGACAAATCTATCCTATGTAATTAACGTAATAAATAGTCCATGTGTAAGAACAGTCAATAAAATAAATGGTAAATAAATGAATAAAACAAAAAAACTGAATAGATACACTAAGCACAATATGGAGTCAATATATGGGGCTGAATCTCAGGGCCTGGGAATAACCTGGCAGCTGAATTGGCTAGAGGCTGCTGTGCTGGCAGCCACCCATAAATGACTTGAGCCTTCTCGGCCCTGAGTTTAGATCCCAGCACTGCCAAAAATGTAATCATAGAGTGGGAAGCCGAATGTGACACATGATTTTCTTTTTTTTGAAAGTGCTCAGTGTCAGGTAGGATATATAATTTGGATGCAAATCAATATGTTGAGTAAGTAGAATGTCACAAATGTAAAAGAAGTCATAGGTGGAAGAATTGTCACTACAATAAATGGTAAACAGATTGAATTAGTAATGAATCATTCTATGATAAAATTAGATGCGGTAATTATAGGATGTTAATTAAGTTTAATTAATATTTTATTAAGTATTAACAGAATAAAAGTTTCATGGAGACATAAATACCTAATAATTGGTAGTAGCACATGATTCATAATTTAATAATATATAGACACCTGGCTCATTCTATAAAATATTTAATTATATGTATGGATGTATGTACATATATGATAAACAATAACAGGATATTGAGTATTAATTAATGCTTTATTAATTGTTAGCTGGGACACATCATTAAATGGAGTTATAATTTAATACCTAATAATTGATAACAATATTATCTATAATGTAATAATATAGACATCTCTATTTTGTCTATATAATATTTACATACAACAATCTATTTATACCTCCTTTACTCCTGGGGCTCAGTGATTGAGTGCTCCTCTAGGAAGGACAAAGCCCTGGATTCGATTCCTCAGTGCCACATAAGCAGAAAACCTGGAAGTTCTGCTGTCTTTCAATCAATTGAGTGCTAGCCTTGAGCACAAATGCTTAGGGAGAGTGTCTAAGCCCTTACTCAAGCCCCACCACTGCCACCAAAAAATGGTAGAATGTTCTAACTGCAATTATAGAAGAACAGGACTTCAAATACCACATCACAGAACAAGCAAGGAGTCTGGCACTGACAGTTGCTACCTACCTGACTTAGGCATATGTAAACAGCTGCAACCCAGCTCCACAGAAGCAGATGCTGCTGGCTTACCCCCATCATCCTGGCTGCTTGGGAGCTTTAAAACCAAGCCCGGGTAGGAAGTATGTGAGAATATTGGAGATGTGGCTCTAAGTAGTAGAGCCTTAGCCTTGAGCAAATGTTATTAGAACAGTATCCCCATGCGTTGAGTTCAAGCCCTATGGGTAGCCTGCTCCCCCCAAAAAAACACCCCACTAAACCATTAGATGTGAACTTGTGTGATTTGGGAAATGTTTCTCAAAGAATGGTGACACTGATGAAAGCAACCTAATTCTAATGACAGCTTGTAGAATAGAGATCTGTGCTGAGTCCTTCATAGGGTGCTCTGTGCTGAGTCTGGCATAGGGTGCTGTGTGCTGAGTTCTTCACAGGGTGCAGTGTGCTGAGTCCTGCATTGGGTGCTGGGTGCTGAGTCTTCACAGTATGTTGTGGGCTGAGTCCTTCAAAGAGTGCCATCTGCTGTGTCCTTCACAGTGTTCATTCTTTCATATGGTCCTTGTAAGAGCTACACAACTGAGATGATTATGCAGACAAGAATATGGAGATGCAGATATGTCCCCATGGCAGGGACAAAATTATATATTACTGAAGAGTGGGTGAGTTGTTTACTGCAGACAATTGTTTTGTTTTGTTTTTTCTCAGTCATGAACCTTGAACTCGCGGCATAGGCACTGACCCTTACCTCTTGGGCACATGGCTAGCACTCCACCATGTGGAGCCAAGGACCCCCTTGCAGTAGAGTGCCACAGCCTAGGGGTCTATAGCTGAGGTCTGTCAGCCTGCCTTCTCAGGAAGCTGAGATCTGAGGATCTGGCTTCCAAACTATGCCAGTCACAAAAGATCCCATGAGACTATTATCTCCAATTCACCACTAAGAAACCTGAAGTGGAAGGTGGATGCTTGTCACTCATGCTTGTCATCCTAGCTCCTCAGGAGGATGAGATCTGAGGATCATGGTTCAAAGCTAGCCTGGGCAGTGAAGTCCTCGAGACATTTAATTCCAATGAACCATGAGAAAACCTGAAATGGTGCTTTGGCTCAAGTGGTAGAGCACAAGACTTGAGGGAAAGCACACAGGCCCAGACTTCAACTCCTACAAACAAGAACAACAAAAAAGAAAGAAAATAACAGACCTGAAGAAGAGGGCTGGGAATGTGCCTAGATGCTTTGCATCTATGAAACTCTGGATTTGATTTCTCAGGTACACATCACTAGAAAAAAGCATGAAGTGTCTCTGTGGCTCAAGTGGGAGAGGGCTATTCTTGTGCAAGAGAAGTTAGGTACAGTGCTCAGGTCCTGAGTTTAAGCTCCAGGACTGGTGTATGTGTGCACGCTCGAACACACACACACCCACACACAGACCAGAAGTAAAAGCTGTGACACAAAATGGTAAAGCACTGGTCTCCTTCACTGAGCTCATGGTCAGCACCCAGGTCCTGTGTTCAACCCCAAAATTTGCCATCCAGGGCTCAACTAGTAGAGGTCAAAGGTTTCAAAACCTAATGTGCTTCAGCAGTCCTAGATGACAGGAAGCATGGTGAGATCAAACATGTGCTTGGATTTTCAAAACTTCCAAAAAACAAGAAGAGGCATCATAGTCCCATCATTACCCACAATGAAACATTTCTTGAGGTTAAGTGGCCTAGTTGTCTGCCAGAAGGACTCCTGAATTATATTGAGCACTGTATCTGAACACCAGAATATAGTCTTACAAAGGCAGGATTAGTGCTGAGAACTTGGTCTGCCAAAGGAGGTGGCACAAATGAAGGCTTCCTGTTAAAACGGAGCACTGGGGAGAGAGATAGCTTGGGTTACAAAGAGGACGTTTTGTCCTGACCTTCAGAGCCCATCCAAACTCATCCTCACTAATTGGCCCATATGGACTTGTTTGTTACACAGCTGCACAGGACTGAAGCAGTTTGTCTGCCTGTACAGACAGTGAGACAGACTTCTTCCAGCAGGCCTGGGAGGCAGAGAAACCCTGAGGCTGCACTGGGAACTGTGAGGAGAGCCCAGGGAAATGCACTGACATGAAAGCAGTCTCTGTGTTATGAAATCATTATATTGAAAACAAATTTTCTAGCTTGGTGCCTTTCATAATAGCTACTCTGGAGCTTCACCTATAGGAATACATCCACACATACACAAAGACATGGAACCAGTTCCTGGGGTTGAACTATGAGCATAGGCCTTGTCTCTGAGTTACATTTGCTCAAGAGTAGTGAATTAACCTTGAGCAACAGCCCCACTTCTGGGTTTTCTGTGATCTCTTAGAAATAACAGTGTCATGGACTTTCCTATGCTGGTTGGATTCAAACTCAGATTCTCTACATCTCAGCCTCCTGAGAAGCTGGGATTACAGTCAGCAGACACTGGCACCTGCCTTTCTTTTCTTCTTCATATTTTAATCTGGACAATTTGACTACTTAACAGCATCATTCCAATGCCTTGAATTTATAAGTAAACTACTCAATGTTCTTTATAGGTGCTTTCTCTGAGAAGGATTTTCTCTCTTCCTCTTCTCCTCTGTACACAGGTGTGAAGCCAAGAGTGAGAAATGATTGTGACATGATTTTAGGAGCAAATGTCCACAGGACATGCCAGTTCATTCACTTATCATTGAGCTACAGTGAATTTAATGTCTCAGAATGAGAGGTCCAAAAACTGCAGCGATCCTCATACTGTCTGAATTGCTCCTTAGGCTTATAAAATTATCTAATACTTATGAGTGTTTTGTGTCTCCAACCTGAAGTATCTAGAACATACTAGAAGCATCTTCATGTTTCCTTTTTTCTCTAGTACATCTCGAGATTTAGACTAAGGGTTTGTATGGAGCAGATCCTCGGCGAATCCCTGAGAAAAGCCACTTGAATTCTCAGGAGATCTCTGTTCAAAGCCAGCCCGAGCAGGAACATCTGGGAGACTCTTATTTCCATTAAACCACCAGAAAACCAGAAGTAAATCAGTGGCCCAGAGGGTAGAGCTGCAGCTTTGAGAAAGAAAGCCGAGCAGGAGATACAAGCCAGACCAGACAGGAAAACCTGTTAGGCGCTTATGTCCAATTAAGCCAGATGGCTAGAAGTGGAGCTGTGGCAGTGGTAGAGTCTCAGCCTTGAGCAAAACAGCTGAGGAACACATAGGGCCCTGAGTTTAAGCCCTGATAGGGCCACCAAAAAAATTCAAAAAGAGAAGGCCAAGTTTATGTATCAGGGTCCTACTTACTTATGTGTGTATATTACCTCCCTGAGTGCAAACAGATTGTATGTATTGCTTCTCCTTTTATGTACAGATTTATTTTTCAGATAGGCTTGTTGCACATACTGCATCATTCTCTTCTTTTCAGGCCCATGGCTTTTTTTCTTCCAGAGTTCCAGGCCTGAGTCCTTATATGATGCAAACATAAGATCTCAGCTGCCTTTATTTACATATTATTATGAGGCCAAGGCAGGAACAGTCACAAATCAGCCAGGGGAAGAGAAGATCAGGGTTTTTCAAATAACGGGTATTCAGAAAATTAAACTTGGGGAATGTAAAATGGTAGCATACTTATGTAGAAACTACCATTAAGAAAAACATGAGAGGGCTGGGAATGTTGATTAGTGAGAGAGTGCTTTTCCCTGCCATGCAAGAAGCCCTACAGAGGGTTTGATCCCTCCTCTGTAGCACATGCATAGAAAAAGCCAGAATGGGTGCTGTGGCTCAAGTAGTAGAGTGCTAGAGACAGTGCCCAAGTCTTGAGTTCAACTCAAGCACAAGTAACTTCTCATCACCAAGGGAACCCCAGGAAGTTTTTGAACAGATGCCCTTTCAGAAGTGGAAGTCAGAGTGTCATAGGCTTTCCTGCCCTGGCTGGCTTCACCCTGTGATCCTCAGACCTCACCCGATGAGCAAGGGTGATAGGCCTTAGCTACTGGTGCTCTGCTAGGTCAGAACTGTAATGACATTGACAATATAAGTGAACTGCTTATCACAAAGGTCTTGGGGAGCATATCAAGCCTTTCAACAATGGACCTTTCAGAACTCTGTAGGACACAAGGTTATAATGCTAGAGTCTGAGAGGCTGGGCATATGGATCTGCTAAACTGGAACCTTGAGCTCTGATTCCAATTCTGGTGTACATCAGCGTCAGCGATCATTTTCCAGAGAATGTTCTCCTAATTAGCAAATAGGAAAAGTACTTTGATTAATGCTCACTTTTTTCCCATTGTGTGTCTCCAACTCAAGCCTGGCCTAAGCTCTTCATCTCAAGGCGAACAATCTACCGCTTGAGCCACAGCACCACATGGGGTCTTTTGCTGGTTCATTGGTGATAAGAGTCTAACAGGCTTTCCTTGCCTAGGCTGTCTTTGAACTGTGGTCTTCAGATCTCAGCCTCCTGAGAAGATAGGGTTCCAGGTGTGAGCCACTGGCATCTGGTCTATTGTTTTGCCAGTGCTCGGGCTTGAACTTAGGGCCTGGGTACTGTCTCCATGCTTCTTTTTCTCAAGGCTAGTGTTCTACAACTTGAGCACACCACAGCTTCTGGTTTTTTCTGAGTATGTGACACTGAGGATTCAAACCCTGGCATTAATGCATGTTGAGCAAGCTCTCTACCACTAAGCCACATTCCCAGTCCCACCCTTAAAATATTATCCCTCAACTTGCCTATCCTCAAGGAAAGGCTTCTGAGTATAAATCATCAAAGAAATCCCTATAGGAAGGTGTTAAAGATAAACAAGATAAAGCTCATATTTGGGAGAGTCTGAACATGTGAAGACTGTGACAAATGACTCCATTTAACTATGTATCATGTTTCAACAGTTAATAAAGTATTAATGAAAAATGAGTCAATGTCCTAAATTATTGTGTATAATTCTATAATAGATATGCAAAATGTAATAAATATTATGTGTATAATAATACTAATACAATAAACAATAAGTAAATGAATAAAATATAGAAATACAGAAATACAAAATCAATAATAAAAAAACATAGCTTGTATTAAATATACACATATAATACATAACATATATTACACATGTACATAAATATTATTTCCATTATAGGGACTTAATTCAGGCCCTGGGAACTCTACCCTGAATTTCTTTTCCTCAAGGACACTGAGCTTCCCCTTCACCTACGAGGCAAAAGAGTTACCCGGATGGTGAGATCTAATCCCAGCAGTGGCAGAAATACTAGCCCCAGTTCCAAGACAGTGACTTAATTATTTTTAATGGAAGCAGTTATGTTTATTCAGTTCCATACTGAACATTTTAAAAACAGCAGTGTATAATTTTGTATATCTATTCAGACATGCTTCCCTTACCTGCAAAGTGCTTCTCCGAGTTCTAAATTGTTTCCTTTTTTGTGCATTTTTTTGTTGTAAAAATGTTGTATAGAGGGGTTACAGTTACATGAGCAAAGTAATGAGTACATTTACTATTGAGCATTGTTGCCTCCTCCTTTGTTTTCCCTTTGCCATTCCTTCCCTCCCTCCTCCACAGCTATGCCCCCACCCCCCAGCTGAGGTCAGTGAATTAATTTTTGTTTTTTGTTTTTGGATTGGCACAGGATTTGAACTCACGTAGTAGAAACTCTGCACCTTCCCTCACATAGCTACAGATTTACCAAGATCCTGAGTTCAAATCCCAGGTTAGGAAAGAAAACTGGCAGAAATTCCAAACCAGGGGAATTTTTTCAATTTAGTTAAATAAATAATTTAATTATTTATTCTTTTTTTTTTTTTTGCCAACGATGGAGATTGAACTCAGGTCGCGGCAACTCTACCTCAGCTTCAATTGCTTTAGACTGGGCTGCAGCCTCTCACCCATAGTCGATCCTGGGATCCTAGGCTCAGAGCTCGCAGGAAGGAAAAAAAAGTGGGACAGCAAAAAAAGTGGTGAGCTGCAGGGGACTGGGGGTTTTACGTTTTTTTTTTCTTTGCAGGGTAACCATCCTGAGTCTGAATGACATGGCTGCAAAGTGGAGCTGAACTGCTACACTGCTATTCCTGAAGGATGGTGGGCCATCAGGGAAGCCACAGGCCAACGTGTCAACATAGGCCCTGGGTTAAAAATCTAAGTCCTGACACCTACCAATGGCTGGACATCACAAGAGACTCATTCCTATGCATAGGAATACTGATTGAAAGAGTAGTTCATGCATCAGTCGAGTCTAAAAGTGGATGTAATAATCTTAGGATTCTGATTGATTTTAATTGATAT
Organism: Dipodomys merriami; assembly: GCF_024711535.1. Taxonomy (NCBI): domain Eukaryota; kingdom Metazoa; phylum Chordata; class Mammalia; order Rodentia; family Heteromyidae; genus Dipodomys; species Dipodomys merriami. The sequence continues at coordinate 10,532,795 of NW_027205937.1, forward strand.
TTTACTAAGGATGGAAAGAATAATATCACTTCAAATACAGTATAATAAATACCTAAGAGTTGGTAGGAATGTAGTAGGTGTCATTCAGTCAGATAGATGGCTCTGGCACTCTTTACCAATATGTATTAATTGTTTACCACCATGTGCCAATCCATGTATCACTGTTTTGGCCAAACCTGGGGCTCCATCACAGTGCCTGGGAACCACCTCACAGCTTCATTGGCTAGAGGCTGCCGTGCTCACCCTTACCCATTCATGAATTGGGCCTGCTAGGCCCCACGTTCGGATCCCAGCACTGCCAAAATTTATTCTTGGAGTAAGAAGCCGAGTGTGACACATGTTTTCCTTTTCTGAGAGAGTCCTGTGTGTCAGGTATGATAGTGAACACATCTACAAATCTAGATGCTATGTGATAGGAAGTAAACAATGTAATAAATGGGATAGGGGTCAAAAGAGTCAATAAAATATATGGTAAATGAATGAATAAAACAAGAAATGAAATGAATAACCATACCAAATATGATATTGTCTTTCTATATGGAAGTATAAATCCTGTCTTTAAAATGTAAATAAAATCTATACAAGGAGTATGTTTTCCAGGACTGAGGCTTGAATTCAGGCCTAGGGAACAGGACTGACTTTTTCGGCTTCAGATATGATGTGATTTCCCCTACCCTGACAGTGCTGCTATTTACCCAGACCTTGAGTTCAAATCCCAGGCCTGCCAGAAAAATGGCATGAATTGCAAAACAGAGAGATAAATAATTGTTTTTGAATTTTTAAATTGTTTTAATTTTTTTAATTTAATTTTTTTGTTTATTTTTGACCATGCACATGGCTTGAACTCAGATCGTGACAGCTCTGTTGCAGCCTCCAGAACCAAAGCCAATCCTGGAATCCTAAGACCTGATGTCTGACAGGAAAACAAAATGAAAATGACACTAACACAAGCCGCGAGCTGCCCATGGTAGGCAGTTTCTTGGCTTTGATTCCTTGCACGGTGACCATCCTAGGTCTGAATGACATGAATGCCACCCACAGCTGACCTGTTATTGCTGAAGACTGGCAGACTGTCAGGAAAGCCATAGGCCAACCCCGCAACACAGTCCCTGAGTTCAAATCCTGGTCCTGACACCTACCATTGGCAGGGGATCCCAAGAGACTCCTGCTTGTGCTTAGAAATTCCGATGGAATGGTATCCAACTCATGATTGAATAGTTCGTGCTGCAGTCTAGACTCAAATTAGACGCAATAATCCTAGGATGCTGATTGAACTTAATTAATGGTTAATTAGGCATGAAAAGAATAATACTCCTTCAATGAAGGCATAATAACTACCTAAGACTTGTTAGGAATGTAGCAGATGTCATTGAATACTAGATACACGGCTCTGGCACTCTGTACTAATATGTATTTATTGGTGTACTACCACCTGCCTATCCATGTATGGCTATTTTGGGCACGCCTGTGGCTCTATCTCAGAGCCTGCCAAAAATTTCCTCCTGGAGTAAGAAGCCAAGTGTGACACCTGTTTTCCTTTTCTGTGAGAGTGCGGGGTGTCAGGCATGATGGAGAACAAGTCTACAAATTTAAATGCTATGTGATAGTGTGTATATAATGTAATACATGGTTAGGTGTCATCACAGTTAATAAAATAAACTGTAAATAAATGAATAAAATAAAAAGTACAAGGAATAACCACACCAAACATGATATAGACTGAGCACCTGTCTGGAAGTTCAATCCTATCTATAAAATACATGTAAGGACTATGTTTTCCAGGGTTGGGGCCTGAATTCAGGCCAGGGAAGAGGCCTGACTTTCTGATCTTCAAGCATAGAGAGCTTCCCCTTCCCCCAGAGTGCAACAGAGTTACTCAGACCGCGAGTTCAAATCCCAGGCCTTTCAGACGAAAAATAGCACACATTCCAAGCCAGGGAGCTTCATTAGGTTTTTTCATATTTTTTAAAGTTCACTTTAAGGTTCACCTTTATTTCATACATTTTGATTTTACAACATGAGAGATTTTCAAAAAGGGGTTTAAACACTTATATTTCAGCATAGCACATTGATGTTTCCCTTTTGACCATCTGCTATGAAGAGTGAGAATGAAAATGAGTACATCATTCCTCCCTAGAGGGACAGTTGATGTTATTTCTATTTAGAGTCATTTCTATAACTATAAACTCTCTGCAATTGTATCATGTGAGTTTTCCTCATGCCTGCCACAAAATACACTAGGGAAGTCCTCATACCACAAAAGGTTGGGTTTCTGAATAAAAATTCACTTCTTTGAGGACAGTAGGTACTTGTAAGCATTTGGGAATAAAGTGAATTGTAAAATGAAAAACAAAAACATTGGGACTGGGATGTAGCTCAGTAGTGGAGTACTTGCCTAAAGAGCCTAATACCCTGGAACTAAAGGAAGGCAAGTTTCCTGAAGCTCAGAAGGTTAGAATTTTATGATCTGTATGAACAAACTTCTTTCTTCTTTTTTTTTTTTTGTCGGTGGTGGGGCATGAACTCTGAGCTTGGCTGCCCACATTCAACTCTTCAACTCATGGCAAGTGCTCTACCGCTTGAGCCACAGTGCCGTTTTTGGTTTTTTGGAGATAAGGGTCTCACGGACTTTCCTGCCCAGCCTGGCTTTGAACCACCATCCTCAGATCTCAGCCTCCTCAGGAGCTAGGATTATAGGCATGAGCCACTGTTGCCTGGTGCATGAACAAACTTCTTAAAGATTGATTCTGAGTTAAGAAACTTGGAAAACCATTTTAGTAGAAATAATTTATAATGCCATGGTTAAGACACTAATTCAGAAGTATTTATTCATTGGCTGCTTTCTTAGTTTATTTAAAGATATATATATATATATATATATATATATATATATATATATATATATATATACTTTTTAATATATCTACATATATATTGTTAAAACATAGCTTTGAAGTGTACCTAAAAGCATATGTGCTCATGTAAAGTTATACAACTACACAAGCTTGATTTTTTATTTTCAGTTTGTTGGTACCATAAATTAGGTGGGATGTGTATACTGTTGTTTTGTTCTCTGTTTTTGGAGGATTTCTCTCTGCTTTCTTCCCCTACTCCCCTCTCTCTGCACTTGAATTGACCTTGCTCTTTCTTGGCTTGACTGTTCATAGCTGATTTTCTACCACTTCAGTCATACCTGTAGCCTGGATTTTTGCCAGTTAATTGGAGATGTCATCTCTCAGGCTTATCTGCCTGGATTGGCTTTGAAACTTCATCTTCCAGTTCTCACCTCTTGAGTGGCTGGGATTAAAGATGTGAGCCACTGGGGTGCGTAGGGATGAATTCCACTTTAGTTGATGGATTCTTTCTGTTTTTCTAAGCATGGGATCATCTACTATAGAATTTCTGTGAATGTCCTGGGTCTGAAATAAGATATATAATACATATGCTAATCTGTATACTTCTCAAAAGATGTTATCCATTTAATACAAGTTATAAGTGTAATAATAGTCAACATAAATAATGAATGAATGAATAGTGCAAAAATAAAATAAATACACACTAAAATAATATGCGGTAAACATAAATATGTAGATATTAATCATTATTTCAAATGTGGATGAATATTACTTTAACAGGACTGGGTATTGAATTCAGGCCTAGGGAACAGGCCTGAATTGCTTGTCTTCAAAGATGGTGAGTTTCCCCATCCCCCACAGTGCATTAGAGTTACCCAGACTCTGAGTTCAAATCCCAGGCCTTACAGGAAAAATAAAAAGTATGAATGCAAAGCTGGGGAACTTCATTAGTATTTTTACAATTTTTTTTCATGGGGCTTGAACTCTGGCCTTGGGCTCTGTCCATGCACTCTTCAGCTCAAAGCGAGTGCACTACCGCATGAGCCACAGCACCTCTTCTGGGTTTCTAGTGCTTTATTGGAGATAAGAGTCTCATGGGCTTTACAGCCTGGGTTGGATTTGAACCACAATCCTCAGCCTCTTGAGTAGCTAGAATTACAGGTGTGAGACACTGGCCCCCGGCTATTTTTAATATTTTAATATTTTATTGATAGTTTGATTGCCAATCACAGGGCTTGAACTGAGGTTGTGGCAACACTGCCTGAGATTCCATCACCCTACGCTGGGATCATGCAGCTTCTGGACCCACAGCCGATTATGGGATGGTACGCCTCCGGGGCTGACAGAAAAACAAAATGAAAACAGCAACGAAAAAAATGGCCATCTGTGCATGGTTGGCCGTTTCTTAGTTTTTCCTTCCTTGCATGGTGACCATCCCGGTTCCAAATGACATGGCTACATCCTGTAGGTTACCTGGCACTGCAGAAGGCAGGTAGGCTGGCAGCGAAGCCATAGGCCAACCTGGACAACTAGGTCCTGAGTTTGAATCCCGGTCACGCCACTTACAAAGGGCTGGGGAGCCTAAGAAACTATTGCCTATCCATAGGAGCACCAGAGGAACGTGAACAATGTCATGGTTTGATGAGTAGTTCATCAATCAGTCTAGCAGAAAATTAGACACAATGATCACAGGACATAGACTGATTTTAATTCATAGTTTATTATGCACTAAAAGAATACTATTGCTTAAATGGAGTCCTCACTAAAGACCTGAGAATCTGTAGGAGCGTAGAATGCATCATTGAACACTAAATAGACATTTCTGGCCATATGTAAATATCTAAATTAATATTTATTTGTATACCATCATCTGCATAGAACATTTTTGCTATTTTGGCCAAACCTGGAACTTGATCCCAGGTCTTCAGATCCACTTGACACCTGCATGGGCTACATGCTGCCGTGCTGACACTCACCCCTTCATGAATTGGGCCTCCTAGTCCCTCAGTCAAGGTCCGATCATTGCCAAAAGTTTCTTCCTGGTGTAAGATTCCATGTGTGACACCTGTTTTCCTTTTCTGTGCAAGTGCTGGGTGTCAGGTATGATGTAAATATTATGTATGCAAAGCTATATGCTATGGAATAGATTGGGACAAATGTAATAAATATTATAGGTGTACTCACAGTCCATAATATAAATGCTAAATCAATCAATCAATCAATAATAAAATATAATGAATCCCTCCAACAAACACGATTTAAAAAGAATATAGAGATATAACTCAAATATTTAAAATGTCTATAAATGTTATGTTTTCAGTACTGGTCCTTGAATTCAGGCCTAGGGAAGAGTTGAGAAGTTCATGCATGATTCGCATAGGAAATGACAGGCAAGATCTTAATTAAGACTGCATGAAGTGTGACAATAATTACATTCAGGAAATCAAAGCATTGGGAAAGAACCAAGAGTCACATGGAAGATAGGATTCCAACACAGTTGGCCACATCTCCTATGCTATACAAACAGGCCTTTATTGGCATACTAATTTCATCTTATGAATGGAATGAATATGGTGCCCCACCCCCACCCCGGGGCTAGATCTCAGGTCCTGGGTATGGCCTAGATCCTTAGTGGCTCACAAGAGGTTGTGCTCATGTGGACCCATTTAGCAGTTGGTTCTGCTAGGCCCTGAGTTCAACTTCCAGCATTGCCAAAAGGTTCATCCTGATGTGAGATGCCAAACCTTGCAGATGTTTTCCTATCCTATGCAAGTCCTGGGTCACAGCTAGGATCTAGAATGCATAGGCAACTCTATACCCATAGGAATAGGTTGTCATCCATGTGAGCACAGTTATATATGTCATCCTATCTTCAATAAAATACACAATACATAGATGAATAAGACATACACAAAAAAAGATTTACTACACTGAAAACAAGGTGCATACCACAACTCTATGTAAACAGAGATCCTATCCTTTCAGTCTTTAAAGACGGTGATCTTACCCTTCCCCCACAGTGCAACAGAGTTACCCAAACCTGAGTTCAAATCCCAGCTCTCACAGTAAAATGGCACAAATTCTGAGCTAGGGTTCTTCGTTCATAGTTTTTCAATTTTTTTTTTTTTTACTAGACTCGGGGCTTGAACTCAAGTCATGGCAACTCTGCCTCAGCTCTGATCATCCTAGGGTGCAGCCTCTGGATCCACAGCCCGTCCTCGAACCCTAGGACCTGGGGCTTATTGGAAAAAAAAAAAAAAGAAGCCGGGAGGGGAAATAAAGCTGTGGGAAGTTCCACCTGGCGCTCTTATGTTTATTTTCCTTTGCAGGTTGACCATTCTGGGTCAGAACATGGCTGCCTGCAGAGTGAAGTTGACCTGGCATGGCTGAAGGCCTGCTGGTTTTCAGGGGAGCCACAGGCTAACCAGACAATGGAGGCCCCAAGGACGAATCCCAGTCAGCCCTGTTACAATGAGGGAACGGCCAGAGACCCTGGGACACTCGTTTCCAGAACTAGGAAGAGTTGTGGAATGCAATCAATCTCATCCTTGAATGAGTAGTTCCTGCTTGATGTGAGTAGGAAATGATAGGCAAGACTCATGGGGTATCAATTATTTTTCATGAAGAATTGATGAAGCATGACCATAATCAACACAGTCATTAAATGGTGGCATCAGGGAAGATCCAAGAATTGGTAGTCACAGGTAGATTTCATCACAGGTTGCCATCTCTCCTACACTATAAAAATATGTACTTATTTGCATACAAACTTGCACTTAAAAATGCATGACTATTTCCCACCCCTCCCAATCCCCTCCTCCTAGGGTTGTATCTCAGGTCCTGGGACTGCCCTACTTCCTTAGTGGCTCACAGGCTAATGTGCTCACTTTTACCCATCCACCAATTGGGCCTGCTAGGCCCTGAGTTTGAATCCCAGCACTGTCAAAAGATTATCCTGATGTGAGAAGCCCATCAATCCATCTGTTTTCCTGTCCTGAGAAATACCTGGGTCTCAGGGAGGACAGAGATTACTACATAGGCAACCCTATACCCAAGGGAATGGGTTGCCATCCATGTCAGCACAGTTATATCTGTCATCATAATCAATAAAACACACATTGCATCCATGAATAAGACACAAAATAAAGAGAACAAATACACTGAATGCAAGATGTCACCCATCCATATATGATAATATAGATCCTGTATTTAAATTATGAATTCATGACTATATTGATCCCTGCTTCCTGTGCTCAGTCTCAGGACCTGGGTACATCCTAGCTCCGTACTGGCTCGCAGGCTGGTGTGCTCAAATTGACCCATTCACCAATTGGGCCTGCTAGGCCCAGAGTACAAATCCCAGCACTGCCAAAAGCTTCACCCTGATGTGAGAAGCACATGAATCCACCTGTTTTCCTGTCCTGTGAAAGTCCTGGGCCTCAGCGAGGATGGCAACTCTATAGCCATGGGAACAATTGTCATCCATGTCAGCATAGATATACCTGTCAGCATACTCAATAAAATACACAATACATCCATGAATAACACCCAAAATTAAAAAAAAGATAACCACATTGAAAGCAAGATGCATACCACACCTGTATGTAAATAGAGAACCTGTGTGTTAAAGAGGTGGGCTTGTTATTTTGTCCAGTGCTTGGGCTTCAAATCAAGCCCTGGACCAGGCCTGACATTCTAGTCTTCAAGGATGGTGAGCTTCCCCTTTTCCCACAGTGCAATGGGGTTCCCCAGACCTGAGTTCAAATCCCAGCTCTAGCAGTATAACACTGTGAGTTCTTAGATAGAGTGCTTCATTCGTAACTTTTCATTTTTTTTTTTTTTTTGCCAGACCCAGGACTTGAAGTCAAGTCATGGCAAATCTGCCTCAGCCCTGGTCATCCTAGGCTGCAGCCTCTGGAACCACAGACCTCAGACCCTAGGTTCCCAGGGGTTCCTGGGGAAAAAAAAGCCTCGAGGGGGAATAAAAGCAGAGGGAAGTTCCACCTGGCACTTTTACATTTATTTTCCTTTGCATGCTGACCATGCTGGGACCAAACACTGTGGCCGGCAGAGTGAAGGTGACCTGGTGTGGCTGATGGTCTGTTGGCTATCAGAAGATCCAGAGGCCAACCCAGCAATGTAGGCCCCAAGTTCAATTCCTGGTCAGCACCCATACATTGAGGGAATGGCAGGAGATCCTGAGATACTCATTTGCAGACCTAGGAAGAGTCATGGAATTCAATGGATCTCATCTTTGAATGAGTAGTTCCTGCTTGATGCGAGTAGGAAATGATAGGAAAGACTCATGGGGTATCGATTATTTCTTAATGAAGAGTTGATGAAACATGGCCATAATCATCAGAGTCATGAAATGGAGGAATAGGGGAAGATCCGAGAATCGTTAGTCACAAGGTAGATTGGATTCCATCACTGGTAGCCATCTCTCCTACTCTATACAAATATGTACTTATTTACATACTACCTTTAGATTTTGAATGGATGACTATTGTCCTCCCCACTATTCCCCCCTTGCGGGGCTCAATCTCAGGTCCTGGGAACGGCCTAGTTCCTCAGTGGCTCACATGCTGGTGTGCTTACCTGGACCCATATTCGCCTATTGGGCCTGCCAGTCCCCATGTCAGATCCCAGCACTGCCAAAAGATGAATTCTGATGTGAGAAGCCAATCCTTGAAACTCTTTCTGTGTCCTGTGAAAGTCCTGGGTCTCAGCTAGGATGCAGTATGCTATATAGGCAACTCTATATTCATGGGAATCAGTTGCCATCCATGTCAGCACAGTTATAGCTGTCATCATATGCAATAAAATACAAAATGCATCCATGACTAAGACACACAATAAAAAGAATAACTACATTGGATGCATCATGCATTCCACATCTCTATGTAAAGAGAGATCCTATGTGTAAAATAGGTGAGAATATGATTTTTGCCAGTGCTGGGGCTTCAGTTCAGGCCCTGGTACTAGGCCTGACCTTGTAGTTTCAAGGATTTTGAGGTTCACCTTCGCCCACAGTGCAACAAAGTTACCCAGCCCTGAGTTGGAATCTCAGAGGTGGCAGAAAAATGGTGAGAATTCTGAGCCAGGGTGTGTTATTATCATTATCATTATTATTATTAATATTAATATTGCCAAGCATGGGATTTGAACTCAGTTCATGACAACTCTGCCTCAGCTTTGATCACCTCAGGCTGAAGGGCTCCCATGGGCCTATAGCCGATCCTGGGATCCTAGGCTCTGAAACTTTGCAGGAAAAAATGTCAGAAAAATGACAGAAAAAAATGACAGAAAAATGATGGAAAAAATGTCACAGGATGGATTTTTTAATATTTTCTTTTGCACGGTGACCACCCTGGGTCTGAATTACACGGCTGCAAAGCGTACTTCACCTTGCATTGGTGAAGGCTAATGGGCTATCAGGGAAGGCATAGGCCTATGCGGCAAAATAGACCCTGAGCTTGAATCCTGGTCCTGATACCTACCAATGGGGGGAAATCCCACGATACTTGTTCCTATGCATGGGAATAACAATGATATGTTAGCAAACTCATGATTGAATGAGAAGTTTCTGCATGTATTGGTGTAGTCCAAAATTAGATGCAATGATGCTAGGATGATAATTCATCTTAATGAATGGTTTATTAAGCATGAAAAGAATACTATTCCTTCAATGGTGGCATAATGAAGACCTAAGAGTTAGTAGGAACGTAGTTGATGTCATTGAATCCTAGGTAGATGTCTCTGGTACTCTGTACAAATAAATATTTATTGGTTTTCTACCACCTGTTTTTCCATGTATGGCTATTTTGTCCACTCCTGCAGCTCAATCTCAGGGTCTGGAAATGCCCTGGGGCTTCATTGGCTAGAGGTTGCCATGTTGACATACCCATTCAGGGTCGGAATTGGGTCTGCCAGGCCCTGAGTTCAGATCCCAGCACTGCCAACAATTGGATCATGGAGTAAGAAGCTGAGTGTGATATCTGTTTTCCTTTTCTCTGAGAGTCCTGGGTGTCACACATGATGAAGAACACATGTACAAATCTAGAAATTATGTGATGTGTTGTCATCAATATCATAAATGGAATGTGTGTCATCACAGTCAATAAAAAATCTCATATCTAAAGTATACTTGGAACTCAAAAACTTAAATCCCCCAACAATAAATCCTCAAAGAAACAATTGCCCAATAAATAAGTGGGCAAAAGACTTAAGGAGAAGCTTCTCTGAAGAGGACAGAAGGATGGCCAATAGACACATGAAGAAATGCTCAACATCCCTAGCCATAGAAGAATTGCAAATCAAAACAACATTGAGATACCACCTCACCCCAACTAGAATGGCTAGAATCAAGAACTCTAATAACAACAGATGCTGGAGGGGATGTGGACAGAAGGGAACATTACTGCATTGTTGGTGGGAATGTAAACATTTTCAACCACTTTGGAAAGTAGTCTGGAGGTTCCTCAAAAGACTCCATATAGAGCCCCCCTATGACCCAGCAATCCCACTTTTGAGCATTTACCCAAATGTTTACAGACAAGACCACACTAAAGCTACCAGCACGACTATGTTTATTGCAGCACTATTTACTAGAGCTAAGATATGGAACCAGCCCAGATGCCCCTCAGTAGATGAATGGATCAAGAAAATGTGGTATATATGCACAATGGAATTCTATGCCTCCATCAGAAAGAATGACATAGCCCCATGTGTGAGGAAATGGAAAGACTTGGAAAAAATTATATTAAGTGAAGTAAGCCAGGCCCAAAGAAACATAGGTCCGATGGTTTCCCTTATTTGCAATATCTAGTAAATGTCAGAGTCAAGCAGAAAAGTTCAGATAAGGTGATGCTAGGGAAATGAACCCTAAGATATGTGCTCAAATGTGTATTTCTTTCTTGTGATTGTTTCTAACACATTTATAAGATTATTTCTTTGTTGCTTTGAATGTCCCTCCCCCACAGTATAATCCCTGCTTTCACTGTATTTGATGTCTGTATAATTTGTGGAGGGGAAGGGGAAAAACAATTCATTTTAACAGGGATACAGGTGGTCCCATTTCAACAATGAGATGTACAAGTTGTTATGTCGAAAATTAACTTTACAACTTTGGTGTGGGATGGCAGGGGGGAGTGGGGAGTATTGGGTGGGGGCGGAGGGAAGGATGGGAAGGGACGGGAAGGGGAAACAAAGGAGGAAGCTACAATGCTTGATAAGAAATGTACTCATTATCTTGCCCATGTAATTGTAACCCCTCTGTACAACATTTTCACAATACAAAAATGGAAAATAAATGAAGAAAACAAAAATACAATAAATAAACACAACAAACAGGTCATAGACTGAACATTTATGTGTAAGTACAAATCATACCTTTACAATGTACATAAAGAGAATGTTTCCAGGGCTGGGACTTGAATTCAGGCCAAGGGACCAGGACTTACTTTCTTGTCTGCATGCATGGTGAGCTTCCCCTTCATCAACAGTGCTTCAGTTTTACCCAGGTCTTAAGTTCAAATTCAAAGGTAGGAAAAACTGCGTTAATTGCAAGCTAGGGAGCCATTTTTTTTTTTTGCCTTTTTTGCCAAGCACGGTCTTGAACTCAGGTCATGGCAACCTTGCCTCAGCTTTCATCACCATAGGCTGGGGTGCAGCCGCTGGAAACACAACCTATCCTGGGATCCTAGAAGTTCAGGCCTTGTGCAGGGAGGTGGGGGAATGCACAGAAAAAAAGTGGCGAGATGGCGTTTTTACATTTTCTTCCTTTGCACTACGGCCATCTGGATCTGAGTGATCTGGCTCCAAAGGATATTTCACCTTGCATTGCTGAAGGCTTGCAGACTACTGGGGAAGCCATAATACCGAACAATGATTAGTCAGGCACCAGTGGCTCTCACCAGGCCTCCTTGATACTTACAAGGCTGTGATAGGAGGATCATGGTCAAAGTCAGCCTAGGCAGGAAAGTCCTTGAGACCCCTGTCCAACCTCAATGCCAACAAAGCAAAAGTAGAGCTGTGTGGCTCCAGTGGTAGAGGGCTAATCTTGAGCAAGATCAGCTCAAGGACTGTGCCCAGAGACTGAGTTCAAGGTCCAGGATTGGCAACAAACAGACATACATCACCATCTGTGAAGCCATCTGGCTAAAGCAGGTCTCACTCTTGTCCCCAACTGGATTGGACAGAGTTTCCAGGTAAAGGAGCTGCTGTCATCTTGACTCTGTCCATTCTGTATGCATCCCAGGATTCCAGGCACACCCCCATTCTTTCATGGTTCTTTTTGGCCAATGGGATACAAGAATAGTGGCCATGCCCACATTCCATGCTTCCCAGTAGCACCAGGGTTTCACTCTGTTGGTTGACACCACTACCAGCAGTTGAGGAAGGTAGAGGTGGCTGAGTGGTGAGCAAGAGACTCCAGGTGACTTTGAGGTAGAATAGGAAATGATGTCCAAGTCGGTGAGTGGGAGAATAGAGGATTTCCTAGAGCCTGGGAATGTGGACAGCCCAACTTTCCCGTCCCATTGCTCAGATGTCTGAAACAATAAGAATCAATGAGAGAACTGTGGGCAAGAAACTGCCACAAGAAAACCAGTAGTATCATCCCAACAGACCTGAAACATTGAAGAAAACAAAGAACATGAAAAAGCCCAAGACAAACACCACTGGGGACCCGGATTGAATGGAGAGTCCGTCGAAAGGTGAGGCTGACCATGGGCCTCCCCTGCCTTTGGACACAGTCACAGCCACCAGGGTCCAGAGTGTCAAGGGTCCCAATACCACCAAGGATCCACAGAGGTGCTACCTGCATGTGGTGCCAACCATGGACCACAGAAAAGAAGAAACCAGGCACTCTGTGACAAGATCCAACAACTGAAGCAGGGAAAGACAGACCCACAGGGTCAATGGGAGTGAGAGAGGGAGAAGATAGACCAGATACATGCAGCACCAAAAATGGAGGTAGAGATCCACAGGCACCCATACAGTGGTTGGTTTTAGCAGAAAGCGATTTACAATGTGCACTGGCCCAAGTGCAGCGGGCCACTGATGACAGAGAAAGGGAGCATGAAGCTGTCACCAGCTGCCTGCAAGCTACAGAGCGGCCCATGGCAGAGCTGGAGATAGCAGCTTCTGTGGTCACTGCTGCAAAGGAGACCAAAATATTCTTCAAACAGCTGAATGATGTAACCTTTCAGGTTGAGGAAAAGACCAGAAACTTTGATGACCTGGAGCAAGTGAACACAGAGTTGCAGGAGAAGATGGAAGCGCTGTAGACACAGGGGAGCAACATGAAGAAGAGAATATGCAAGTTCCAACAAGCACTGGAGGGCGTGAGGTAGTGAAGATGGAGTTGAAAATCTGGACAACTACCCTATGACCCAGCAAGTCCACTTTTGGGCATTTACCCAAATGTTTACAAAAAAGACCACACTAAAGCTACCAGCACAACTATGTTTAAAGCTGTATTATTTACCATAGCTAAGATATGGAACCAACCCAGATGCCCCTCAGTAGATGAATGGATCAAGAAAATGTGGTATATATACACAATGGAATTCTATGCCTCCATCAGAAAGAATGACATTGCCCCATTTGTTAGGAAATGGAAAAACTTGGAAAAAATTATATTAAGTGAAATAAACCAGGCACAAAGAAACACAGGTCCCATGGTTTCCCTTATTTGCAATATCTAGTACATGTATGAGTCAAGTGGAAAAAGTCAGATAATGTGATGTTAGGAAAATGATTCCTTAGAAAGGTATTTTAATGTTTTTTTTTCTTTCATGCATGTGTTTCAAATGCATTTATAAGATTATTTCTTTGTTGCTTTGTATGTCCCTCCCCTACAGTATAACCCCCGCTTTCAATATATTTGATGTCAGTATAACTTGTGGAGGAGATGGGAAAAAACAAGTTGTTTAAGGATTTAGGTGGACCTGTTGCAACAATGAGAAGTACAAATTGTCATGTCAAAAATGAGCTTCACAATGTCGGTAGGGGGGAGGGGGGAAGGATTGGGTGGGCGGGAGGGGAGAGGCTGGGAAGGGAGGTGAAGGGTAAACAAAGGAAGAGGCTGCAATGCTTGGTAAGAAATGTATTTATTATCTTGCCCATGTAATTGTAACCCCTCTGTACAGTATGTTCACAAATTAAAGAAAATTAAAAAAAAAAGAAAAACCTGGAGGAACAACTTCACATCCAGGTCCAGGAAAACCAGTCTCCGTCTTCAGAACGTGGAGCAGCAGGAGCAACTGCAGAGACTGGAGGAGAAAGCCTAGGATCAGCAGGAGATCCCTGAGACCCCACGATGTGCATGTGTGTGGGATGGACAACTGGAGGAAAAGCTGGCCCTGCTGTGGGATGCTCTCCACAGGGTGAGCAGTGAGAAGGAGGAGCTTGCCAGCATCCTGGACACAAAGCAGCAGATGAAGAAACATCTGCGGGAACAGTAGGACTGCTCAGAGGAGAAGATAGAGAAATGGATAGTGGTGGCTGAGAGAGAGAGAGTCAAGCAGCTCAGGAGCAGCAGGAGCAGTCCCTGGGCCAGTGCAGGAGTTCAGAACCTCCTGTGAATGGCACATTGTCTCCAATGAGTGACTGTGCTCTGAGAAGGAGGCCCTGCAGCAGCACTTAGAGAGGCAGACCCAGCTTCTGGAGCAGCTGAAGCAAGTGCAGGGCTCAACAAACTGGAGGGACCAGGTGATGTCCTCAAAGTGGCAGGACACTCTCAACTTCCTGGAAGCCACCAGATCACAGGAGGAGTGCCTGCAGGCCCAGCTGAGCTTCCTGGCTTTCCCTGTGAAAGGGGAAGGCATGAGCCCTGGAGAAGCAAAAGATAAGGAGGTGAATCCCCCCGACCCTTGTGGCCATCAGAGAGGATGGAGATGTCCCCCAGACCAAGAGTGACATGGCTCTGAGAGCGCTCTTGGAGGATGAGATACACAGGGGGAAACTCCTGACACAAGAATGGCGGGCCAGCTGCAGGCACCCCCTGGCCAACCCAGCAGCTCAGTGCCAGACTGAGCTGGAGCCACAGGCCCTCAACCCCATGAGCTGCCACCACAGCATGCGTGGGATTGGAAAGTGGGTAACGAGCATCTGAGAAGAAAATCTGCTTTGTCCATGACTTGCCTGATGAGGTGGACTTCCAGAGTCCAGCAGGTGAGCTCCACCATTGATGCAGCCAGCTGACGGCACACATCTAAACTATCAAGGAGTCCCTCATGGTGTGTAAAGAGCAGATGTTGGTCCTGAATGAGCTGTGTTGGGGGAAAGCCCAGTGCACGCACTGGCTGTCCCAGAAGATCGAGAAGAGGAGAGTGTTGCGGAGCTGCTGTCACTCCTAGCCAGGGAAGGCACAGACAGCAGTCTCCAGATGCCAGCATAGGCTGAGCCTCCCACCCTCCTCCCCAACACTGCTTCAGAAGCAACTTGAAGACAGCATGGAGACTGCCAGAGGAGAGGTCAGGGTTGCCGACCCCATACTGGACTCCCTCAAGTAGTATGTCCTGCCCCGATGCCCCACATCCAGATCTGCTCACAACTACCAGACTCAGGGGAGGAGTGCTCTCTCACTTTCTCCTGTAGATTGATGTGGATGATGACTCTCTATGTGACATACTGACTCTCAAAAGCCTTGGCAGCCACCAGAAGTAGGTGACCAAGTGGCTTTCTCTCAGGCCTCCATCTGCTGCACAACGGGAATGTTAAACTGGGGGTAGGGTAGGGCAGAGGCTGAAGGGAGTTGGCCCAAACTCAAGGGACATCTAATGGCCCATTGGTGGCCAGGAAAGAGGTCTATGTTTTGCTTATCACAAAGAGTAAATTGTTTGAAAAAAAAAAAGCCTAAAAACAAAGATTTGTTCTTCCAGCCCTGGGGCTTGAACTCAGGGCCTGGCCACTGTCCCTTAGCTCTTTTTGATCAAGGCTGGCCCCAATTCCCCTTCCAGCTTTTTCTGTGTGGAAGAGAACCAAGGGCTTCAGGCAAGCTAGGTGAACACTCTACCACTGAGCCACATTTTCAGGTAGGATGATTTTTCCCCCTCCCAAACCCATATGTCCATTCCTCAGATAAATAGGAAGTAGGGCTTAGGATGAATATGAAGTATAACTCTGGTTCCCCCCAAAATATTCCCCTGCCCCCTCTTCCCACACCCTGAGTTGAAGCTTCTCTTCTAACATTGAGGGATGAGAGAGGGAGAGGGGAGTCCCAAGAGAGTACCAAAAACCGTGGAACCCTGAGTCCCACATCCTCCCCCACACAAGTGGTCCTCCAGATTCTGATCTTACCTGACTCATTGTAAAGTCTACACTGTCTCCCCACCACTGCAAGGCTCAGGATGAAATAAGGGTCAGCCCAGGCCTCAGCCCACACCCAAAGTGGAAGCTCCTAGTCCCAGACCTACTTCCACCTCTGACTGCCCCTAGTTAGGCCAGACCCACCACTCACCACTATGTTGGTGCTGATGACCTCATGGATGGATTCCCGGAAGAAGGTCTATGGAAAACAGCAGGAACAGCAGGGTGAGCAGGGCAGAAGAAAGTGGGGTGATTGCTCTGGGATCTTCCTTGGAGCCCTCCCGTCAAGCCAGACCCATTCTGACCCAAAGCATAGACAAGGCCAGGGGGTGAGTCCAGATGGAGGAGTGCAGGACTAAAGGAGGTACTGCTTTGTCTTGGAGGACTTGATTAATTCCAATTATAATTAATTCCAATTATATTTGGCCCATGCCAATCTCAAAGGCATCACGCAATACCTCTCCTTGTTGGCCGTGAGCACTGTCCCTGAGCTCTTTTTCTCAAGGCTGGCACTCTACCACTTGAGCCACAATGCCACTTTTTTTTCTGACGGTTCATCGATAAGAGTCTCATACACTGTCCTGCCCAGACTGGCTTGGCACTGTGATCCTCCAGATCTCAGCTTCCTGAGTAGCTAGAATGACAGGCATGAGCCACCAGTGCCCAGTATGTGATGCCTTTTGAAGGCATCTTGGCGAGTCTGTAAATGAGCCCCAAAGAGCCTGGATAGACCATGACCCAATGAAGGAGCTGGGATGGGGGAAGGTTGACCTTCTAGCCATTCTTTACCCCCAAAATTGAAGATGCCAGGTGATGTATGCACCAAACACCTAGGCCAGCAGCCACCAGGCTTAGTGGGGGAAAAACTAGAGAATACTCAAAGACTGCAGTGTAGAAATCTCTGATTTTGCATGTATGTGGTGTGTGTGTGTGTGTGTGTGTGTGTGTGTGTGTGTGTGTGTGTGTGTGTGTGTGTGTGTGTGTGAGTGTGTGTGTGTGTGTGTGTGTGTTTCTGTGTGAACTCAGGGCCAAAGCTCTATCCCTGAGTTTTCTCACTCAAAACTCATGCTGTGCCACTTGAGCCACAGCCCCACTTGCTTTTCGAAGGTTAATGTAGGTAAGAGTCTCAAGGTCTTTCCTGTCCAGGGTGGCTTTGAATCATGATGGGTGCCCAAGAGAAGCAAGAGTAAACCCAACTCTCAAGTACAATCCCTACGGTGGGCCACTCCTGCTCCCTGTTGGACACATGCGGAACATGCGGTTCCATGCCATTATCCTCTAGAGTTCAATTTGGGCAAGTTACTAGGGACAAGCTGACTTTTGCTCACCCTCATTTCTGATGCCAGAGCAGGTCTGTTTTCCACCCTAGGCCATGAGAGCTCCAGGAGGCCCAGCTTTCAGGGACACAGGGAAGGGAGAGGTCAGCTCCAGGCTGAGCTAAGAGCCTTTGCCCACAGATACCCCAACTTGGCCTTACTTATCACCATAAGACCTGTCAAGGAACAACCCAAAAAAACAAAATTGGAGCTGTGCCTCCAAGTGGTAGAGCTCTAGCATTGAACCAAAGAGCTCAGGGACAGGGCCCCCAAGCTTTGAGTTCAAGACCCCCAGCTGACTTCCCCCATAAAACACAGCTTCTCTAAATGTGAACTAGTAGGATTTGTGAAGTGCTTCTGTAGAATGGTGATACTGAAGAAATCACCTTAATTCTAATGACAGCTGAACTTGTGACATAAAGCTATGTGCTGAGTCCTTCCCAGGGTGCTATTTACTGGGTCTTTCCCTCATGGGAGTTATGTGCTGAGTCCTCAAAAAGGTGCTGTTTGCTGAGTCATCCCAAAGGGTGCTATGTGCTGAGTCCCTGAGAAGAGTGGGCCATCCTGGGATTTTTAATGGGGGCTTAGTGCTGAGTCCATTACACAACGTGCTGAGTCCTTCAAAAGGTGTGGTGTGCTAATGCATCCTAAAGGGTCTTGCGATGTGTGAGCCCTTGAGAAGAGAGGGATGAGGTGTATTTTGAGTGCTGTGTGCTAAGTCCTTTACAAAGGGTGCTCTGTACTGTCCTTAAAATGGTGCTGTCTGCTAAGAGCTTCCACAGTGTGGTATGTGCTGAGCCCTTCAAAATTGTTCTCTGTGCTGAGTTTATCGAAGGAAGCTGTGCACTGGGTGTTTTACACAGCGTGCTTCAACACAGAGTGTGATGAGTCTCTGGAAAAGTATGCTATGTGCTGAGAGTTTCAAAGTGGCCATGCACTGAGTCCTTTAAACTGTGGGCTATAGACCTCCCTCCTTCAAAGAGTGCTGTGTGCTGAGTACTCTACCCAGCATACTACATGCTGAGTCCTTCAAAGGGAGCTGTGTGCTGAGTCATTTACACAGGGTGCTTTGTGCTGATTTTGGAAGTGTGCTGTGTGCTGAATCATCCCAAAGGGTGCTATGTTCTGGGTCCTTGAGAGTTGGTTATCGCCAACAATAACACAGACACAAACACAAACAAACATACACACACGAGTGTTACCATTCACCTGCTTGGTGTGTGGAGTGGAGGAGGATGGAGGAGAGTCTTCCCCAGTGGTGGAGCTGAGGGGAGATTCGATCCTCTGGGCCTGTACTGTGGGTAGAGGGTCATGCTAAGCTGAGGTAAGGCTGCAATTGCCATGGTCTAGAAGCCTCAGGTCCCAGTCAGGGCTGCAATTGTTTCTAGGAGTTGGGGGCGGGGCCCAGTGAAGGAGGGGGCGGGGCTCAGGAGCGCACTTTTGTGGCAGCAATGGCCAGGAGAACAAGGGGCCAGGGGTGTGTGTGCAGCAGGGGCAGGGTGGCCGAGGAGAGGAGTGTGGGGCTGAGAGAGAGCTGGGAGAAGACCGAGCAGGAGCACTAGCAGCCGTGTAAATGGCTTCAGTGGCTGGCGGCTGCTCTGATCATAGTGCGGGTCCTGGCCGGGAGAGCAGAGCAAGCAGAGCTTGCATGGCAGGCACCTCGCCACATGCAGCCCCTCGGAGGCGCCCAGCCATGGTGGCCCTGAGTCTGAGGTCCCGGTGCTGGGAGCACGGTGATGGCAGTGGCTGCTGAGGCAGCAGCGGCCTCAGGTTAGGAGGCCGCTGAGGCTGAGGTGGTGGCTGAGGAGCAGCAGAGGCTGTGCGCAGCTCCACCATGTGCCCGTGCTGCGCTTCAAACATGGCTGCTGCCTCTAGCAGTCACCTGGTGGAGCTGTTGCGCCTCTGGCCTGCTTGTGGCCCTGACTTGGTTCTGGCCCTCAGTCCTCAGACTCCCGGCCTGCACCCGGAGTCGCAGCCTACAGCTTCTACCAGCAGCACACGTGAGTGGCCGACCTGCACCCTGCACCTCACAACCTCCCCTGTATATCCCGTCCCCCACTCTACCCTTTCTCCCCACCCTCGCAGACCCAGACCTTTGCCTCTTGCCTCCCCCTCCCTTCCTGCCTGCGCCTCCACGATGCCCAAAAGTCTTTCCTGGCTCTGCCGCAAATGCACCCCAGGGGTGGGGGTTGGAGGTGGGTGTCCACCCGGGGATCCCACCCTCATCCCTAGTGGCCAATGTTTAAGGAAAAGGGGAGCTTCAGGGATGGGGAGGTGGGGGCACCATAGAGCCCCTGGCCTGGAGCAGTGAGAGCCACACAGCTGTGCATCTGCATCCTTCCTCTCCCTGGTGGGAACCTGGTGGATTTAGTCAGAGGTGGGGAGCAGCACCCCACACCTGCCTTCTGGGTTCTTTTCCCTTTTGCTTGGCACGGGGGTGTTGGATGCAGAAGATAGAACCCGTTTTGTGTGAGCCCTTTTCTTCTGTGCTCAGTCATCCATTCACCTGAGGACATTCCCAGAAGAGCCCACTAGAGAGGTGAGGGCACTGGGGTCAGATAGAAGGTGGGTATTTGGGAGAAAAACACACCCCCTCTGACACACATACAACCGGCCTGTACCCCCAACCTCAGCTGTCAACAGTTCTGACTGGGTGATCACATTTCCCAGTTCTGCCAGCTTCTTCTAGTGCTCCCAGTCCATCTGGTCTCCTTGTCCTGCCCAAGAATTTGCCAAGTTGACCAGAAGTATGTAGGAGGGACGTAGGGAGTCCAACCATGTATATAGCCTTTAGGACCCCATCAAAGTACCCAACAACTCCCCCACCCCAGGTCAGACACCTTTCTGGAGGCACCTGCTTTTTTGTTTTCTGTCCAGGCTCTGAGAAGCCACGTGTCTCCGGACTCCTTCACCCTGTATCCTGGCCTAGGGTTTTGGTGAATGGGGAGTCCAGGCTGGTTGTTTCCAATGGGAAGGATCTGGCCCTGGTACTAGGGAGAGTAAGGATGGTTCTGCATTATGAGAGCATTGTGCCCCTTTGGTGAGATCTCCTGGTTCTGACAAGGGAACCTCTGTGCTCCAGCTAGTACATTGCCCAGATGAGAAACCAACAAACTCAGGAGAGACACTGCTCTAAATCTGTGTGTGTGTGTGTGTGTGTGTGAGAGAGAGAGAGAGAGAGAGAGAGAGAGAGAGAGAGAGAGAGAGAGAGAGAGAGAGAGACAGAGAGAGAGAGAGAGAGAGAGACAGAGACAGAGAGACAGAGAGACAGAGAGACAGAGAGACAGAGAAACAGAGAGACAGAGAGACAGAGAGATCATCTTTCTCATTGTACAGTCACCATGTCTAAAAAGAGCAAAAGCATTTTTAAAAATTTTATTTTATTTTATTTGTGAACATACTGTACAGAGGAGTTACAGTTACATGGGCAGGATAATGAGTACATTTCTTACCAAGCATTGCAGCCTCCTCCTTTGTTTACACTTCACATCCCTTCCAGGCCTCCCCCCTCCCCCCCAATCCCAATCCTTCTCCTTCCCCCCCTTCCCCCCCCACCGACGTTGTAAAGCTCATTTTGGACATGACAACTTGTACTTCTCATTGTTGCAACAGGTCCACCTGTATCCTTAAACAACTGGTTTTTCTCCATCTCCTCCACAAGTTATACTGACATCAAATATAGTGAAAGCAGGGGTTATACTCTGGGGGAGGGACATACAAAGCAACAAAGAGATAATCTTATAAATGCATTACAAACACATGCATGAAAGAAAAAAATATTAAAATACACATCTAAGGGTTCATTTTCCTGACATCACATTATCTGACCTTTTCCGCTTGACTCATACATATACTAGATATTACAAATAAGGGAAACCATGGGAGCTACGTTTCTTTGGGCCTGGCTTACTTCACTTAATAAAATTTTTTCCAAGTTTTTCCATTTCCTAACAAATGGGGCAATGTCATTCTTTCTGATGGAGGCATAGAATTCCATTGTGTATATATACCACATTTTCTTGATCCATTCATCTACTGAGGGGCATCTGGGTTGGTTCCATATCTTAGCTATGGTAAATAATGCTGCAATAAACATAGTTGTGCTGGTAGCTTTAGTGTGGTCTTTTTTGTAAACATTTGGGTAAATGCCCAAAAGTGGGATTGCTGGGTCATAGGGGAGTTCTATGTGAAGTCTTTTGAGGAACCTCCATACTGCTTTCCAAAGTGGATGAACAAGTTTACATTCCCACCAACAATGAAGTAAGGTTCCTTTCTGTCCACATCCCCTCCAGCATCTGTTGTTGTTAGAGTTCTTGATTTTTGCCTTTCTAACTGGAGTGAGGTGATATCTCAATGTTGTTTTGATTTGCATTTCTTTTATGGCTAGGGATGTTGAACATTTCTTCATGTGTCTATTGGCCATCCTTCTTTCTTCTTCAGAGAAGTTTCTCTTTAAGTCTTTCGCCCACTTATTTATTGGGCAGTTGTTTCTTTGAGGATTTGTTGTAGGGGGGTTTAATTTTTTGAGTTCCAAGTATATTTTAGATATGAGACCCTTGTCCATTGTATGGCTAGTAAAGATCTTCTCCCAATCCATGGGCTTTCTATTGATCTTGCTAGCTATGTCATTTACCCTGCGGAACCTCTGCAACTTTAGAGCAAAAGCATTTTATTTGTGTGTATGTGTGTATTTATTATTCTTTTTCAATTAATGCCCAGTATGAGCCCAGCCATAATTTTTGTTTTCTCTTTCACCGTTTCATGGCTCCTTTAGAGCAGGTTTTAGTAGATATTCCTTTCCACCTCTTTCTTCCCCTTCTCTGCAGCCCACAGTAGCTGCTGGACCTGCGTGGGTCTCCTCTAGGAGGCCTGTGTGAACCACAGACCAGAGTGGACACCTGCTCTTCTGTCTTCAGCCAAAAGGCTCATGAGGCTACTGTGATCACAGCCGCACTCTTCAAGCCAGACAGTCTGCTCTGGTGTGTATGGAGCTAATTCAAGGTTGGGAATGAGTCTGCCAAACATAAATAGGGAATGAGATGGGAGGTAGTAGGGCAGCGGCTATGAACCTAGGAGGGTCTGGGAAGTGACAAAAGGTGTGACATAGCAGATGGTTCACCACGATTGAGGATGAAAGGGGAATATTACCCAGGGTATTGACGGTGTAAATGGGCATCTGGGCAGGGGGCTCCGGGCCCCCAATGGTGGCGTGGATTCCCTCTAGGAGCAGTGCACTGGTGGCTAGTCCTCCCCGGAGTCCTTCAGACTCCAATCTGTGTCGCTCCTGGGCTGTTTCCAGCTGGGCAATGGTAGGCAAGTGTGTTCCCCCTGCTGGAGCCTACTTGGGATCAGGACATGGCAGTTACCTAGGGCTCTCTGAATGTCATTTTCTGTAACCTGCTGTAGGCTGTCTGGAAGGAAAAGGAGACCACTGACTTTGGAACCCTTTAAGTTTGATTGGGACAAGTTGAAATGCCAGCTTTTCTAGGGTTTCTTCCTTGAAGCTGGCAATTTGTACTAATGCTTGGGATACTGGGTCAAATGAGAAGGACCATTTCAGCCACCAAACAATGACATTCAAGCAGCACAAGCAGAGTTGCCGAGCCAAATGGTCTCCTGCTATGAACGTTGTGCCTTGACTGCCTTTGTCCGGCAGCTGCCGATTCTCCTCCGGCTCTCTCTCGGGTGATCACTACAGTCGAGGATGTTGTGGGTAGCAGAGATTGTGATGTTGCCATCTGCTGCCTGATCGCTGTGAGCAGAGACAATTCCCAGGACCTGTACTGAACTCTGGGAGATTCAGAGACCCAGGATGCCTCATGGATCCTTTTCTACAACATGAAAATTGGGGGCCGAATATGGTGGACCATCCTGTCTGGCCCTATGGAGTGCAGAGGAGACCCCTTGAACCAGGCTTTCACCTCACAGCAACCTTGTTCACAGTTGAGTGGGGAATTGAGTGCCATACAGCTGGTCAGAGTGGCTGGACAGAGATCTTTGAGAAGATAGGCATCCCAGAGACCCCAGAATACAGTGAGTACATCATGGCTCATGTCCTTGGAACCAAAACAGTTAAGTGCGGTGGAACCAGGAGGGTGGGAAGAGGGAGGAGGGAGAACTGTGGGAGAGCTAACACAGGTTTTACCCCCACCCAGGATGCTTACCTGAGTTGGATGGGACTGTTCTGTAGTATTGTCATAGACAGATGCTCACCTATTTATCTAACAAAACATTACAGTGTGTGCCAGTTTCTGGGGGGGTGATAGAGGGGGTCATACATGATAAAAGTTTCCAGATCTGGTTCCACAGCACATGAAGAAATCTTGGTTTGAGCTGGATGCTGGTGCCTGACACCTGTCATCCTAGCTGCTTAGGAGGCTGAGATAGGAGGATTGAGGCTTAAGGCCCAGGCAAAAAAGCCTGTAAGACTATTATCTCCAACTTACTACCAAAAAGAAAATGCCAGAAGTGGATGAGTAGCTCAAGCTGTAAACTGTTGGCCTTGAGTAAAAAGGCTCAGGGACAGCACCAAGGCTCTGAGTTCATGGCCAGGAATGACACAAAGAAAGGAAAGAGAAAGAGAGGAGGGAAGGATGGAGGGAGAAAAGGAGGAAAGGAAGGAAGAAGGGAGCATGCAAGCCCTGGTTTGGAGTCCCTGGATCAAGGGAACCAACCATTCACAATCTCTGTGGGGACAGTTTCAGAGCCTAAAGCTACTGTGTAAGACCAAGCCACTGACCCATTCATGACATCAGCAACATCATTATATCCAAATCTGAGTGGTCGCTGACTGCAGAGGGAAACAGCCTCAGGTAGATCCTGGGGCTCAGGGTGGGTCGCAGAGTTTCAATCTCCCCTGGATCACGGAGTTTATTTTCTGGTCAGATAAGAAGAAACTGTCCAAGGGCTAGGGAGTTATAGGGTGAGGGAGTGGCAAGATGGGCCTGGCAAGGGATAAGCAGGAAGATGAAGAGGGAGGATGATCCCAGATCCAGTGTGTCAGGCCATTGGAGCCATGACTTCACCTGACAACCCAGACCATCAGTGATAGACTCTTCAACCCAGCCACATGGCTATTAAAAGTCCTGGCACTCTGGGTTCACCTTTGACAACCTGGCTGTCATCCACTGCAGGATGCCTGTGCAGTACATCCTTGTGGACTGGCACTTTTGCTGGCTCAATCTGAAGATGACACCTTCAGTGTTCATTCCTCAACTAGAGACAGAGGTAAGCATGCCACTAGAAGAGGACACCCAGGGAATGAGGGCGAGAGTCAGACCCGTGTTGCTCTGAGACTTCCTCTAGGGGACTTTGGGCCCCGTGACTGCCATTCTCAGAGGTAGAGGTGGGTCTCCTTGCTGGCTCAGCCTTTAGTCTAGATGGCAGATGTGGGATTTAAAGAGGGTGGACTGAAGTTCGAGGCTGCTGAGAACACCAGAGGCACTGGGCTCTGAGCAGGGTTGTTTCTTTGAGGATACTCACAACCCAGGAATATTACTGAGATGGATCAGCCCTTTTCTCCTCCCTGAGAGAGAGGGACCTAGAGCCCTCCAGTCTGCATCTCTTGGCTGAGAAATTCATTCATTCCCATATCCTTTGTTTGGATAACTAGATCTCACCTGACTGCCCAGTGTCAAGACAGGACAGTGAGAGATCTTGAGTCCTTCATGAGATCATTGGATCCTCAGTATGAGATTGTACTTGAATATCCTGAGTTGGTGCATGGTCAGTCCCATCTCAGCCTGCCATGACCTAGGACATAGAATCTAGAGAATCAGAGCAGGATGGGGTCTATTCTGTGAGTCTTGAATATTATGTGTGAGCTTTGAGCTCCCATGTGTTCACCTGCTTCCTTTTCTTGGGTGCGTCTATGCTAGAAAAAGTTTAAAACTAGGGCCTGGGTACCATCCCTTGTTTCATGCTCAAAGCTAGTGCTCTACCTTTTGAGCCACAGCTCCATTTGCAAGGTTTTTGGGTGTTTAATTGGAGATAAGAGTTCTGAATGACTATGCTGCCAAGGGTAGCATCCAACTGCAGTCCTCAGAACTCAGTCTCCCGAGGGGATAGGATGACAGGCATGGAAAAGCCTCTTTGGCCGGGTGCCAGTGGCACATGGCTGTCATCCTGAATCTTAGGATCATGGGTGAAAGTCAACTTGGGCAGGAAAGACCCTCAGAGTCTTCTCTCCAATAAAGCACCAGAAAACTGGAAGTGGTGCTGTGGCTCAAGTAGTAGAGTGCTGGACTTGAGCTGAAGAGCTCAAGGATAGCACCCAGGCCCAGAGTTCTAGCCCCACAACCAACAAAAAGAAAGAAAGTAAAACATCTTTGCCTGCAAAGGACGGTAGAGAAGTGTTTGTGTGTATGTGTGTGTGTGGGGTGGTGGTGGTAGACATTTAGCGCCCTGCTCAGTAATCATTTTAGATGGATTGTCCCAAACACTTAGTTCACGGCAGACGATTCTTGACCACAGGTGAAGCTCTGGGTTGGATGTCCACCATTGGACCTAAGTCTCCTCATGGGACAGTTGTGAGTAAATAAGGGATTAATACAGAGGGATCTCTGGAGCAGGGCCAGGCACAGAGGGAGCAGGTGTCAGATACAGTTCTCAACAATTCTGTGAGCATATGACAGGAAGTTGCCCGGGAAGGGCTCAGATGGGGTCTGTTATTAATCATGCAACAGGTGTGGGATTATGAAACAAAACATGGCTGCCTTTCATCATTACCCTGTCCCCATGTGGAAGGGATCTTTCATTCTATTCATTTTTCCAGCTGGGGAAAATGAGTCATGGAGAAGCCAGGTGAGCTACTCATGACCTCCAGCTGTCAAGAATCTTGGCCTGATTTCTCTGCCATGCCTGCTAGAACAGTGGGTGTTATTCAGTCCACTTCTTGTGGTGGGATGTCCACTTCTTGTCATTTGTGGGGATTGAATTCTGGGCCTGGATGCAATCTCTGAGCTCCTCAGAACAAGGCTAGTCCTCTACCCCCTGAGCCAAAGCATCACTTCTGGTTTTCTTTTGGTTCTTTGAGAATAAGAGTCTCACAGACATTCCTTCCCAGCCAGCTATGAACCACAATCTTCACATCTCAGCCTCCTGTATAGGTAGGATTATAGGTCTGAGCTGCCAGCACCTGACTTAAGTGTAATTCTGGACCTTTGTCTTTCTCTCTCTCTCTCCCCTGCTCTCTCTCTCCCCCCCTCTCTCTGTCTCTCTCTGTCTCTCTCTCTCCCTCTCTCTTTCTCTCTCAGTTATTGGTTGAATGAGTGCTGGAGGAGGTGGCCCAGCATCCCCATTTGCCTGGAACCCAAGGTGGCCCTCTCATTCTGGAGGTGGGCTGTGGGTCAGGAGCTGTTTTGCTCAGCCTGTTGAAGCAGCTTCATGAGGTAAGCCCCTCTGTGCCCTGGCTAGACCATGACAGTTATTCATTGTCCATCCCATGAGTCCTTCCCCACATCCCTCTGCTACACCGTTGAAGAAAAGTGGATAAGCAGGGGTAACCTTGTTCCCCTGCCCAGCACAATCCAGGACCTCTGACCTATACACCCACCTATCTGACAAGACCCTGGATATAAGACAATAAAAACACTCTGTGTGAACTACCATTTGCTGGGGAGTGTCGTTTTGGTTATGGTAGTGGGGTTCGGAAGAAAGACCCAAGACCTGACACCTCCGGGGTGGGGGTGGGAAATTTGTTCTGGTGACAGAGCCATGTCATTGCTGTGGATAAGGATGAAGCCACCATCAGACTGACCCAGGACAATGCTCAAAGATAGGTAGGCTGTTGAAGTATCAAACCCACTCATGTCTGCTTCCTACTCCCAACAAGGAGGTGTAGTATGGGTGGCCTGGCCCTGGGCTTAAGGGATTATAAATGGATGGTGGCAGTCAGGAGCTCATGGCTCCCACCCATCATCCTGGCTCTTTGGGAGGCTGAGGTCGGATGTCTGTGACTCAGAGCAGCCCGGGCAGGAAAGTCCAGGAGATTCTTATCTCCCATAAACCACCTCCCTCACCAAAACCACAGACAAAAAAGCCAGAAGTGGTGCTGTGGCTCAACTCGTAGAGCCTCAGCCTTAACAAAAGAAGCTCAGTGATAACACCCAGGCCCTGAATCCAAGCCCTAGCACTAACACAATCATAAAATAAATGAACACTGTACACCTTTTAGCTGACTACCAAGAAAGATGTATTCAGTTTTCTCGCTGGTACATTCAGCCAAAGGTAAGGGGATGCCTTTGATTTTCCCCCAACCCTCTCCTTCTCTCCTTTATCTGTCCAGGCTTAGGTTGCAGGACAGAATTCAGATCATCCCCCTGGATGTAACCTTAGGTACCTTCTCCCATCCACCTCCCTTGGGGTCAAGATCCTGGGTGGACTCCCTGCTGGGAGCATGAGGCACCACAGAGCTGAGGGTAGGGACCCCAACACTCACACACATACACACACACAAACACACAAACATCCCTTAGGCAACCCAGACTAGCCCTTTCCAAAGACCTGTTATCTCCTTGGATTAACTGACCTAGGAGAGGAATTTGATTCCCTCTAACTGATTATTTTAACTTGGGCTTGCTAGTTGATAGGAGTTGAACGTGAGCCAACAAAAACCAAAAAAACTTTGGTGCTCATCACCTGGGGTTCAGGCTCATGCCTGTCATCCTGGCTACTTGGGAGGCTGAGATCTGAGGATCACAGTTTGAAGGCAGCCATAAGCTGGAAAGCCCATGAAAATCTACTCTCCATGGAACCACCAAAAAGCCAGAAGTGGAGCTGTCGCTCAAGTGGTAGAGCCAGCCTTGAGCAATAAAACTCAGAGAGACAGCTCCCAGGTCCTCAGTTCAAGCCCACACAAAGAAATGGTCCTGTCTTGTTGCCCACAGATTGCCCAGGCCTCGAGCCCCTCTCACGGAGTGTGATACAACACCTGCCCCTGGGTGGTGTATCAGGGCCTTCAGAAATCCGGTGGTGGAATCCAGGCCTTCCCCTTTGTGCATTCTCAACTCACACTGGCTGGAAACCAGAGCTTGATAAGTTTGGCAGCCTGCACAGCAGAGAATCTCCAGCTATGCCAAGGTGATCAGAAAGGGCTTCTTGGAGACAACATAGCAGAGCATGTTCATTTCCAGCCAGGGCTGCTGGTGAGAGACTTGGTATAGATGTGCGAGACTGTCCCAAGACAGGCCTGAGGGGTCACAGAAGGACAGCTATCCAGGGCTGGAATTGCGTCTTAGAGGTAGATGGCTCGCCTAGCACACAGGAAAGCATGGGTTCGATTTCTAAGTCCTGCATACACAGAAAAAGCTGGAAGTGGCACTGTGGCTCAGGTGAAAGAGCACTCCTCTGGAGACAAAGAAAGTCAGGGATAGTACCGGTGCCCTGAGGTCAGACCCCAGGGCTGTCACCAAAAATGAGTTCTCCCAGGGACCTTGGTGACAGGTGTATGGCTATGCCCTGAAGCTCTTAGTAGATCCATCCGTGCTTTGTGTCTCCTTTGACAGAGGGGAGCTGGACACTCCTGCCCTTTGCACCCCTGTACCCAGTTTTCAGCAAGCCTCCCAAGGTCTTCCACCAGGACATGGACCAGTTGGCCCCGGAATTCCTCAGGTATCAGTTTGGTGGGGCAGGGGGACATAGGGGAGGCACCAGAACTTCTAGTGGGTCTGATCTGCCCTGGAAGATCAGGCAATCCGGAGGAGGCAGATGGGAGCTTAGAGGAGGTTAGTGATGTGGAGGGGGCCCTTTAATCCCCATGGCCACACCCAGATTCTAGCCTCCCTTTGCTGTGTCTGAGGGAGGTAGAGGGGTGTCTAGGTGGTATCTTCTAGAGGAGCACTAGGTGGAAATTCTGAAGGACTAGACACCTTAAGCCATGAGCCGCTGGCTCACACCTGTCATCCCACACCTGTCATCCTTGCCACTCTGGAGTCTGAGATCCAGAGGATCTTTTTCCCAGCCCTGGCAGGAAAGTCCCTCCAGAGCCTAATCTCCAGTCTCCAATCAGAAGTGGCACTGTGGCTCAAGTGGTAGAGCACTGGCCTTGAGGAAAATTAGACATCAGTGACAGTACCCAAGCCCTGAGTTCAAGGCTCTCAACCAAAACAAAAACAAAAACAAAAACAAAAAACCAAACAAGAAAGAAAGATACCCCTTCCTTGCTTGCAAGAGATAGTGAAGTATTGGGGTGGTTGAGGTTGTGAGAGCAGATGCTGGCCCCACAGTACAGACATTTCTAATAACTCCCCAGGTTTACCACAGTGTGAAGCCAACGCAGGGTGGGTGGTGCCTTACCAAGAACTCCAGAGGTTATGGCTATGGCATGCAGGGAGTGGGTGAATGGGAGCAGGGGTGGAATGGTAGTGTCAATTATATGCTCTCTATCCATGGAAGAAGGTTTTGAATGCTGGTGACCAAGTCTGAAGTGTAGGGCTACATTTGGTTTGTGTCTTGATGAGTTGGGTTTTTCCTTGGAATAAGAAGGTGGCTGCTGAGGAGGCTACAATGCCTGATTAGAAATGTACTCCTTATCTTGCCCATGTAATTGTAACCCCTCTTTATAGTATTTTCACAATAAAAAAAAGAAAGAAAGAAAAGAGCTGAAGAAAAAAAGAAGTTGGGTGTAGCCGGGTGCTGCCAGTGGCTCATAACTGTCATCCTAGCTACTCAGGAGGCTGAGATCTGAGGATCACCGTTCAAAGCCAGCTTGGGCAGGAAAGTCTTTGAGACTTTATCCCCTTTGAACCACCATAAAATTGGATGTGGTGCTGTGGCACCAGGAGTAGAGAGCACACCTTCACCTGAAGAGCTGAGGGCCTTCTGGCAGGCCCAAAGTTCAAACCCCATAACCTACAACCAAACAAAAGGTAGCTGAATTTTCTGCATAACAATGTCTACAGTAGAAATGCCATGATGTGTTTTGAACCATTCCAGACATGTGAGAGGCTCTGAGTTTTGTCTACAGTTGGTCTGATGATGGTATTGCCATCATCTCTGGCGTGGAATATTCAGGGTGCTCAGGGACTGCTGAGGCTTTTGTCTACCACTGTGTGTGTCTGTGTGTTCATGTGTCTTTTGTCTGCGTGTGTCTGTGTCTGTGTGTTTGGATGTAGAAGACCTGGGCCTTGAACTCAGGGTCTAGGTGAAGTTCCTTTGCTTCTGTGCTCAAAATTAGTGCTCTAACACTTGAGCTGCAGCTCCATTTCTGGCTATTTGGTGGTTCATTGGAGATAGAAGCCTCACAGACATTTCTGTGCTGGCTGGCTTTGACCTCAGACTTCTGAGTAGCTAGGATGACAGGTGTGAGCCACCAGTGCCATATTTGTGTGTGTGTGTATGTGTGTGTGTGTGTGTGTGTGTGTGTGTGTGTGTGTGTGTCCCTCATCTTTCTCTGTCCACTTCCTGGGTGCCTGTCTGCCTCTTTCTGACCTTGGATGGTGCTCCTTCTCCACACCGACTTTGTCTTTATCCTCCTATCAGGGTCTACAATGAGTCCTATATTGCCAGAGACCTGAGTTCAAGCTTTTCTTTGGGGCCCAAGTCCATCTGTCCAAATCTTTGGCCTCCTGCAGGGGATTCTGGGTCAGCAGGGCTAGCTGCAATAGAATCTTGCCTGCCTTTAGGTGGGGAACTCAGACATGGGATGTCCTGCCCTTTTCCTCAGCTAGACCTCTGGCTGCATGTCTCTCTCAGCAGGCTGGCAGTGGAGTGGGGGAAGGGTGTTGTCGGTGACTCTGGCCAACTCCAGCTTGATAGTGGACTGAAGGCCGCCGAAGCAAGGAGGATTCTGGGCTGCATTGGAGGTGAGGCCAAGGTGGCTTGGAAATATCTATTGGTGTCTAGGAAATGTCAACATACTTTATCGCAGGCAAGTCTAACTTTCAGCCCCAGCTGGGCCTCTCCAATCCTTCTAGAGAATTCTGGATGCCCAGAATACAGAGGCACAGATTTTAGATTCCAGGGCCAGGGAATTGGGGGAGGAGAGACTGGCACGGCCAACACCTCAATGTTCTGGGGCATTAGCCTTGACCTGGGTATGCCCCCACTTGTGTACGTTCACTTCTTAACCCAGACCTGGCCAGTAACACCCACTTGTGGTTCTGTGGAAGTGGCAGGAGTGGAAGTGAGATCTAGGATGACCAACATCTGGATTTATGGCCTGAGGGAAGGAGGGGGACAAAAGTTGTATTAAAAAAAAACTCTTAGAGCTGGAACTCCGGTCCTAGGCACTGAGCTTCCTTTGCTCAAATCTAACAATCTACTACTTGAATCACAGCTCACATTTCATTTTTTTTAGTAGTTTAGTGGAGATAAGATTCTCATGATCTTCTCCGTCTGGGCTGGCTTCAAGCTGCCATCTTAAGAGCTCAGCCTCTTAAGTAGTTAGGATTGCTGCTATGAGCCACTGGCACCTGCTAAGGATGTTAGAGTGTGTGTCTGTGTGTTTACTAGGGCTTGAACACAGAGCCTTTAGCTTGTTTGCACAAGGTTGGTGCTCTACCACTTGAACTACAGTAGCTCTGCTTCCCAGCTTTTTGGTCATTCATTGGAGGTAAGAGTCTACCCAGGCTAGCTTTGAATCTTGCTTGATCCTCCTGTGTCAGCCTTGACTAGCTACGATTATAGGCATGAGCCACTGGCATCCAGCTGCAAGGATGTCTCTTCATACTGTCTTCTGTTCTAACAGCTGTCTACTTGCCCTGGCCTAGATCTCTCATCTCTACATCAGCTCCCAGCAGCCCTTGACTGTGTGGAGAACATAAAGCTCAAACCTGTCAAGTATCCTATTTCTATGGCTTCAGGGGAGGGTACGTTTCCTCTGAAGCCTAGAGGAGTAGAGGGAGGGGAAGGAAGGTTAGCTTTTGATGGTGCTAAACTCGGAGAGAGGTACATTTTCTTAGCCAAGAAGGAAAGTGTGGTCAGATGTTAACAGCTCATGCTCTCTTATTCTTAGCTCCTCAGGAGGCTGAGATCTAAGGATTGGCATTCAGAGGCAGCCCACCTCACTTTTCTTGTTTTTTTTTTTTTTGTATCAGTAGGATCTTTTTTTTTTATTGTGAAAATACTGTACAGAAGGGTTACAGTTCCATGGGCAAGATAATGAGTACATTTCTTATCACCAGCTCACTTTTCTAAAGTGTGTGAGACTCTCCTTTCTCAATAACCACCTAAAATTGGAAGAAAAGCTGTGGCTCAAGTGATAGAATTGCTAGCCTTGAATAAAAAAAGTGAGGGACAGAGCCCGGGTCCTGAGTTCAAGCCCTAGTACCAAGATGTGCCTTTGCACACACAAACACACACACACACACACACACACACACACACACACTCACACACTCACACAGACACACACAGAGGAAGGTGGTAATGATGAGTTGAGCTAGAACTGGGGGCAGTCTAGAGGCACAGTCATAGTGAACTTTCGACACATAAGTTATTTCTCCCCAACTCCTTCTTGGGCTGAGGGGTCTGGGCCATGGCAGTAAGTTCCATGGCACCTGCACCTCCATCCATGCATAGGGTACAGGACCAAGGGAAGAACACGATGGATGCTCGTTTATACTCAGTGCATGATTGCAGATCTTCATCTGCCACTGAGCAATGGTGAGGAAAGCAGGGCTCTGAGCCCTGGGACTCCTGGGATAGCCACTGCTACAAGCAGCAGCCAGCCAGCTGTGGATTCCTGAGCCTACAAGTCTTTCATGAGCCCAACTCAACACCCACCCAAGGTGTGCCTGACAAATTTGTCCCAGTGAGTAGGCATTACCTGCTGTGCCATCTTGCAGCCCTTGCCCCTCCTGGCCCAGAAACTTGGTCTGAAATGCTGATTTACGGCTCAGATCCACACTGCACCCATGACAGATGCCATTCTGATGACCTGACCGATGACTTCTGGTCTCCCTGGAGGCAGTGGCTGGCTGCTAGGTGTCCCAATGGGATATCTCAGCCAGGACATAAGTCACCTGTTGCACAGCCCATGCAAACCTGGCAGGGCTTCACTTATTAAATGGCAGAGAAGGATGCTTTGTTCAAGCTGCTGGTTCAGACTTAGGACTCTCTGAGGATTTGCCCAGGTTGGGCGGATGGACATGGGCAACCTGCTGAATTCCCATCATCCATACATCATCCATCCATACAGAGAGACATGGAGTTATTGCCTCCTTTTTTTTGGGGGGGGTGAGGCAGGTTCAGGGTTGAACTATGAGTCTAGGCCCTGTCCCTGAGGTCCTTTTGCTCAAGGATAGCACTCTGCTCTTGAGTCACAGCCCCACTCATAGGCTTTTTTTCTTCCTATGATCTCTTAGAAAGAAGATTGTTTTGGACTTTCCTGCCTCAGATGAATTCAAATTGGCATTCTATACATCTCAGCCTCCGGAGGAGTTAGGGTTATAGGTAGGAGCTACTGACACCTGGCTTTCTTTTCTTCTTCTTGTTCTTTTTTTAAATCATGACAATCTGAAATCTTCATGATGTCATTCCAATGTTTGCATTCAAAGTACTCTACCCAGGCCTGGGATTCGAATGCTATGACTACCACCCACAAATGGAGGGAGATCCTGATGAACTAATTCCTGTTCATGTGAATGCTAATGGAATGTTATAAAAGTAATAATTAAATTTGCAGTGAATTCATGATTCTATTTTAGAATGCCACACAAAAATTAATGGATTTATATCTTCCATTCTAGCACCAGGGTATGATTAAGGATATTGACTATATTTGTAATTAATGCTTTTATAAGTACTCAACCATGATACCTCATGAAATGCAGTCATAATTTAGTAACTAATAATTGGTAAGAACATATATATAATTTAATAATATCCTCACATTCTCCCTTTGTATGTGTGTGTATATATAAATATATACATATATATGCAGATATATATGTATTTATATATTATATATATAATATCAATATACACATCTATCTATTGGGCACTACTATGGCTTGATTACAGGTCCTCAGAAATTCCTGGATGCTCAGTTTGCCGGAGGCTGGTGTGCTAAGACTGTACCCTGTTTATGGATTGGGCATTGTAGGCTGAGTTGAAATTCCAGCATGTCCAAAAATTTATTTGTGGAGTAAGAAGCCAATTTTACACTTTTTTTTCATTCTCTGTGAAAGTCCTGGGTCTCAATACGATGTATAATCCATATGCAAATATATTCTATGAGCTATGACATAATAAAGGAAATGTTATATGTGTAATAATACTAAATAAATAAGGGTAATAAATGTCATATGCAGTAGAACCCATGTATGTAAATAGATATCATATATATGAATATTATTTTTTCCAGTTCTGGGGCTTCAAGTCAGGCCCTTGGAACTGGTTTGAATTTCTTTTTTCTTTATTTCTTTTCTTTTCTTTTCTTTTCTTTTTTTTTTTTGCCAGTCATGGTGCCTTAACTCTGGGCCTGGACACTGTCCCTCAGCTCTTCAGTTCAAGGTGAGCACTCTACCACTTGAGCCACTTCCAGCTTTTTCTGCTTATGTGGTGCTGAGTTATTGAACCAAGAGCCTCATGCATGCAAGGCAAGCACTCTACCACTGAGCCACCTTCCCAGCCCCATGAATTTCTTGTCTTCAAGGACGGTGAGCTTTCCCCTTCACACACAGTGTCACAGAGTTACCCAGACCCTGAGTTCAAATCCCAGGCCTGCTGGAAAAATGGTGCAATTTCCTAGCCAGGGTCTTACTGTTATTATTACTTGTTTTTTGACCTAGCACAGGGCTTGAACTCAGGTCTTCGCATCTCTGCCACACTGATCATTGGATCCTGCGACCCTACTTCAAATTTCGGAGCTGGCAAAAAATAAAAATAAAAAGGAGAAGGATAAAACTGAGAAGTTCAAGAAGGTGGTTTTATGTTTTTTTTTCTTTGTATTGTGACCATCCTGGGTCTAAATGACAAGACCCAGAATGTGTACATGACACTGCATTGCTAATATTTAGTGGACTATTAGGGAAGCCATAGCTGAAACCAGCAACTTTGGCCTGGAGGTCGAATCTTGGAACTGCCACTAATGAATGTTGGGAGGTTCTAAGAAATTCATTCTGATATATATCCGTACAAATGGAATGTTATAAAAGTAACATTTAAATTAGTAGTTAGTATATGATTATATTCTAAAATTATACACAATTATTCTACATTGACTAATTTTCAATTCATGCTTTATTATGTATTCAATCCTGATACTTAAAAAGGAAGGAATAATTGAATTGCCGATAATTGGTATTAATATCATATATGCAGTTTCATAATATACAGACATCTCTTGTTTTATACATATACATCTATCTATCTATCTATCTATATCTATCTATCTATCTATCTATCTTTATCTACCAATTTACACATTTATCTGTTTATACACTTGTCACTCCTGGGGCTCAGTGATAGAGTGCTCACTGAGTATGTACAAAGTCCTAGGTTCCATTCCTCACTACCACTTGCACAGAAAAATCCAGAAGTCATGCTGTTACTCAAGCAGTCCAGTACTAGCTTTGAGCATAAAAGTTTAGGGACTGTGTCTAGACACTTACTCAAGATGCAGGACTAGCACCAAAACAAAACGATAGAAGGTTCTGACTGCAAAGATATAAGAATAGGACTGCAAATACCTCATCTTAAGGCAAGCTAGGAGTCTGGTGCTGAGAGCTGCCATCTAACCTGATGTAGCCAGAGGTAAACTGCTGCAAACCAGCTAAACAGAACCGCATGCTTGTGGCTTCCTCAGCCCTGTCATCCAAGATACTGGGGAGCTGAGATCAGACACTGGTAGTTTTAAAATCCAGCCCTGACAGGAAGTCTGCAAAACTCTGAGCTGTGGCTCAAAGTGGTAGAGCTCTTGCCTTGAGCAAAAGATCTTAGGACAGTACCCCCAAACCTTCAGTGGAATCCCCGTGGCTGACTCACCACCCCCTCCCTACAAAAAACCCTCTCCTGTAAATCATTTGATATGAACTTTGTGTAGTATGGTGACACTGATGAAAGCACCCTAATTCTAATGACAGCGTGTGAGATACAGCTATGTCATGAGTCTTATATGAGGAATGGTGTACTGAGTGCATTCTTGCATCTGGTCCTTGTAAGAGCTCCACCGATTATTGTGCAGATGCGAACCTTGAGGCTCAGATATGTCCCCATGTCAAGACCAAAATGATGTATGTACTGAACTCTAGTGAGTTTTCTCCTACAGACAATTGTTTTGGTTTATTTTTCTTGGTCATGAACCTTGAACTCAGGGCCTAGACACTGACTCTTCCCTGTTGGGCTCATGGCTAGCACCCTACCAAGGGAACCCAAGGACACCCATACAAAATGTTACAGTCTAGGCACTTGTGGCTGATATCTGTCATCCTGCCTACTTTGACACATTTTTTTTTCTCTGTAAAAATGCTGGTTCTCAGTATGAAGTATAATCCATATGCAAATATATGCATGTGATAAGATGTAATAAATGAAATAAATGTTATATATGTAATAATACTAAATAAAATAAATAATGAATAAATAAGGGTAATAAATGTCATATGGAGTAAGCCCATGTATGTAAAAAGATCACATATATGAATATCAATTTTTCCAGTGTTGGCGCTTAAATTCAGGCCTGGAAACTGAAATTCTTGTCTTCAACAACAGTGAGCTTCCCTTCCCCCGCAGTGTTACAGAATTAACCAGACCCTGAGTTCAAATCCCACGCCTACCAGAAAAATGGAGGAAATTCAAAGTCACCGCCTTGGGCCTTGTCCAGGCCCGGGTCTTGAACTCCAATTGTGGCAATTCTGCTTCAGCTTCAATCACCCTAGGATGTGGTGCAGCCAATGGACCCACAGCCCATCCTGAGATCCTAGGTACCAAGTTCAAATCTCGGGACTGATAAAAGAAAAAGGAGAAGGGCAGGGAAGGTGGCTCAGTAGTAGAGTGCTTGCCTTAGATGTAGCAAGCTTCCAAAAACCTAGGGAGGCACCGTTGCCAATAATGAATCATTGCATTAGGTTCAGCTCCCTAGTTGTTGTCTGCCAGAAGAAATCTTGAATTAATTGTAGCAGTTTGTTTCAACACTGGAACACAGTCTAACAAAGACAGGATAAGTGCAGGGAACTTGGCCTGCCCCGGGAGATAGCACAAATGAAGGCCTCCTGTCAAAACACAGCATTGGGGAGAGAGATATCTTGGGGTACAAAGAGGCCTTTTTCTCCTGGTCTTCAGGGCCTGCCTACACTCATAATCACTAGTTTGCCTGGATAGAGTTGTTTGTTACAGAGCTGTACAGGAGTGAGGCCTTTTGTCTGCTTGTTCCAACAAAGAGGCAGACTTCCTCCAGCAACCTGGGGTGTGGAGAAGCCCTCAGGCTACACTGGGAACAGGGAGGGGAGCCCTGGAACATGCACTGTCTTGAAAGCACTCTCTGTGCTATGAAATCATTCTATTCAAAGCAAATTTCCTAGCTGGGTGCCTTTCTTCATAGCCACTCTGGAGGTTCACTGATAGAAATGCATTCACACATACACAGACACATGGAGTTACTGGCTCTATTTTTTTTTTTTTTGGTAAAGATCCTGAGGCTTGAAATGTGAGCTTAGACATTGTCCCTGAGCTCATTTTGCACAAGGAAGTGCTTAATTGTGCCTTAAAACAGGATACATCATTAAATGAAGGCATAATTTAATACCTAATAATTATTAGTAATATATTACGTGTAAATTAATGATATATAGACATCTAACATTCTATAAATATATTTATATATTTAAACATATACTGGAATATACATATACATCTCTCTCTCTCACTCCCTATGCATATATATGTATTTGCAGCAATTAGGCATCTATCTATTTATATACTGGTTATTTCTGGAGGTTAAACTTAGGTCCTGGGAACTCCCTGGCAATGTATTTGTTTGAGATTGCTGCGCTTACATTGATCCTTTTATGAATTGGACATTCAAGTCCCTCAGTTCAAATCCCAGCAGTGCCAAAGACAATAGGTGGATTAAGCAGCCAATGTGGACCTGTTCTGCTCTCTGTGAAAATACTGTTACCTAGGTACAAGATGTGATACCTACGCAAATGCATATATATGATGTACATTATAAATGTATATAAATATTATTTTGCCAGTCCTGGGGCTAGAATTCATGCCCTGGGAAATGCTCTTGACTTTCTTTTATTCAAGGAGGGTGAACTTCCACTTCACCCACAGCAAAATAGAGTTACCCAGGCCCTGATTTCAAATCCTAGGTATGGCATATAAAATGTCCCAAATTCCAAGCCAGAACCTTAATTCATTTTGAGGGGGGGCAGGCACGGGGCTTGAACTCAGGTCGTCACAAGTCTGCCTCAGCCTTGATTACCGTAGGCTGGGGTGCAGCTTTTACACCCACAGATGATCCAGGGATCCTAGGACCCAATTTCAACTCCCAGCACTGGCCAACAAACAAACAAACAAACCAAAATGGAAGAGGAAAACCAGAAAGTTTTCCAAAACAGTTTTACTTTTGTTTCTTTTGCACAGTGACCATCCTGGGTCTCACTGATTTTTCTTTAAAATTGTACATGACTTTGCATGGCTGAGGCTGGTGGGCTGTCAGTGAAGCCTGAGGTTAACCCAGACACCTGCGCCCTGAGTTCGATCCTGGGACTGCCACATAGACATGGCTGAAGGTCCTAGGAAACTGGTTCCTATCTCTAGGAACACTAATAGAATGTTTGAAATGTACTAATTGAATTACTAATTAACTAGTCTTTCTAATGTAAGATTGTATGCATTAAATATAGGTCATTGATTAATTTAATTAATACTTTATTAAGTCTTCTAACATGATTAATTAATGGAGGAATAATTTTAGACCAAATAATTAGTAGCAACAGAATATACAAAAGTAAGATATAGACATCACTCTTTATATAGAGTTATACACTAGAATCTACATAAATGTCTATATGTCTCTGTATAAGTTTATAGATTCATATACATATGTAAATACACACACTGCATTTTACAAATCTATGTGTTTATATATGGGCCACTCCTAGGACCAAATTTGCCAGACAACTTCATTTGCATCAGACTGGTGTGCTAACATTGACCCACTCCCCATTCATGAAGTGGGCTTTCTAGGCCCTGAGTTCAAATCACAGAACTGCCAAAAACTTAAGTAATCCTGGTGGAAGAAGCCAAATGTCCCATTTGTCTTCCTTATTGGTGAAAGTCATGCGTCTCAGGAATCAGGTATAGTACATTGGCAAATCTATGTCCTATGTAATAAGATGTAAAAAAGGTTATGTGTGTAATCATACTCACTAAAATACATAAGAAATAAAGAAAACATAAAATAAATTGAATGACTAACTGCAATATGCAGTAAACATGTGTATGTAAATATGAATCCTGTATTTAAAATGCATACGAATATTATTTTTGCAAGAGCTAGGACTTGAATTCAGGCCCTGGGAACAGGCCTGACTTTCTTGTCTACCAGTACAGTGAGCTTCCCCTTCTCGCACAGTGCAGTAGATGTACCTAGGACCTGAGTTCAAATCCCAGGACTGGCAGAAAAATATGAGATGAATAACAAACCTGAAGTAGAGGGGTGGGAATGTGCCTTAGGGATAGAGTGCTTTGCATCTATGAAACCCTGGACTTGACTTCTCAGGAACACATCACTAGAAAAAAGCCTGAAGTGACTCTGTGGCTCAAGTGGGAGAGGGCTATTCTTGTACAAGAGAAATTAGGTACAGTGCTCAGGTCCTGAGTTCAAACTCCAGGACTGGTGTATGTGTGCACACGCACGCTCACGCACACACACACACACACACACACACACACACACACACACACACATGTCCTGAGTTCAAACTCCAGGACTGGTGTATGTGTGCACACGCACGCACGCACGCACACACACACACACACACACACACACACACACACACACACACACACACACACACACACACACACCAGAAGTAAAGTGGTGACACAAAATGGTAAAGCGCTGGGCTCCTGCACTGAGCTCATGGTCAGCACCCAGGCCCTGTATTCAACCCCAAAACCTTGCCACCCAGGGCTCAACTAGGAGAGGTCAAAGGTTTCAAAACCTAATGTGCTTCAGCAGTCCTAGATGACTGGAAACAAGATCAGACATGTGCTTGGATTCCCAAAGCTTCCGGACACCTAGCAGAGGCATCATAGGCCCATCATCGCCCTCAATGAAACATTTCTTGAGGTTAAGTGCCCTAGTTGTCTGCCAGAAGGACTCCTGAATTATATTGAGCACTGTATCTGAACACCAGAATATAGTCTCACAAAGGCAGGATTAGTGCTGAGAACTTGGCCTGCCACAGGAGGTGGCCCAAATGAAGGTTGCCTGTCAACACGGAGCACTGGGGATAGAGATAGCTTGGGGTACAAAGAGGCCTTTTTGTCCTGACCTTCAGAGCCTGTCCACACTCATCCTCACTAATTGGCCCAGATGCAGTTTGTTACACAGCTGTGCAGGACTGAGGCCTTTTGTCTGCCTGTTCAGACAATGAGAGAGACTTCTTCCAGCAGGCCTGGGAAGCAGAGAAACCCTCAGGCTGCACTGGGAACTGTGAGGGGAGCCCAGGAACATGCACTGTCATGAAAGCAGTCTCTGTGTTATGAAATCATTGTTTTGAAAACAAATTTTCTAGCTTGGTGCCTTTCATCATAGCTACTCTGGAGCTTCACCTATAGGAATACATCCACACATGCACAATACATGGAAGTAGGTCCTGGGGTTGACCTATGAGCATAGGCGTTGTCCCTCAGTTACTTTTGCTCAAGTGTAGTGCATTAACCTGGAGCCACAGCCCCACTTTTGGGTTTTCTGTGATCTCTTAGAAATAACAGTGTCATGGACTTTGCTATGCTGGCTGGATTCAAACTCAGATTCTCTATATCTCAACCTCCTGAGGAGCTGGGATTACAGTCAGCAGACACTGGCACCTGCCTTTCTTTTCTTCTTCATTTTTAATCTGGACAATCTGACTACTTAACAGCATCATTCCAATGCTCTGAATTTATAAGTAAACTACCCAATGTTCTTTATACGTGTTTTCTCTGAGAAGGATTTTCTCTCCTCATCTTCTCCTCTGGCCACAGGTTTGAAGCCAAAAGTGAGAAATGAGTGTGACATGATTTGGGCAGCAAATGTCCACAGGACATGCCAGTTCAATCACTTAGCATTGAGCTGCAGTGAGTTTACTGTCTCAGGACGAGAGAACCAAAAGCTGGAGCGATCCTCATACTGTCTGAATTGCTCCTTAGGCCTATAAAATTATCTAATATTTATGAATGTTTTGTGTCTCCAACCTTAAGCATCTAGAACACAACAGAAGCATCTTCATGTTTCCTTTTTTCTCTAGTACCTCTAGAGATTTAGACTAAGGTTTTGTGTGGAGCAGATCCTCAGTGAATCCCTCAGGAAAGCCATTTGAAGTCTCCTCAGTAGATCTCTGTTCAAAGCCAGTCCGAGAGGAAAGTCTGTGAGACTCTTATTTCCATTAAACCACCAGAAAACCAGAAGTGAATCAGTGGCCCAGAGGGTAGAGCTCCAGCTTTGAGAAAGAAAGCTGAGCAGGAGATACCCGACAGACGAGGCAGGAAATCCTGGCAGGCGCTTATGTCCAATTAATGACCAGATGTCTGGAAGTGGAGCTGTGGCAGTGTCAGAGTCTCAGCCTTGAGTAAAACAGCTGAGGAACACATAGGGCCCCGAGTTTAAGCCCTGGGATGTCCACCAAAAAAATTCAAAAAGAGAAGGCCAAGTTTATGTACCAGTGTCCTACCTACTTATGTGTGTATATTACCTCTCTGAGTGGAATCAGATTGTATGCAATGCTTCTCCTTTTATGTACAGATTTATTTTTCAGATAGGCTTGTGGCACGTACTGCATCATTCTCTTCTTTTCATGCCCATGGCTTTTCTCTTCCAGAGTTCCAGGCCTGTGTCCTCATATGAAACACACTTAAGATCTCAGCAGCCTTTATTTCCTATTATTATTAGGCCAAGGCAGGAACAGTCACAAATCAGGCAAGGGAAGAGAAGATCAGGGTTTTTGAACTAACTTGTATTCAGAAAATTAAACTTGGAGAATGTAAAGTGGTAGCATACTTATGTAGAAACTACCATAAAGAAAAAATGAGAGGGCTGGGAATGTGGATTAGTGCCTAACATGCAAGAAGCCCTGGGTTCGTTCCTCTGTAGCACATGCACAGAAAAAGCCATAATTGGTGCTGTGGCTCCAGTAGTAGAGTGCTAGAGACAGTGCCCAGGCCTTGAGTTCAACTCAAGTACAAGTAACTTCTCATCACCAAGGGAAATCCAGGAAGCTCTTGAACATCAGCCCTTTCAGAAGTGGAAGTCAGAGTGTCATAGACTTTCCTGACCTGGCTGGCTTCACCCTGTGATCCTCAGATTCCAGCCTCCTGAGCTAGGGGATGGGCCTTGGCTACTCGGGCTTGCTAGGTCAGAACTGTAAAAACATTCACAATACAAGTCAACTACTTATGACAACTGACTTGAGGAGCATATTAAGCCTTTCTCCAATGGACCTTTCAGAACTCTAGGACACAAGGTTATAAAGCTAGAGTCTGAGAGGCTGGGCAAATGGATCTGGTAAACATTAACCTTGAGCTCTGACTCCAATTCAGTTGTACATCAGAGTTAATTTTCCAGAGAATGTTCTCCTAATTAGCAAATAGGAAAAGTACTTTGATTAACCCTCACATTTTTCCATTGTGTGTCTCAAACTCAAGCCTGGGCACTGTCCCTGAGCCCTCCATCCCAAGGCGAAACTCTACCACTTGAGCCACAGCACCACATGGGGCCTTTTGGTGGTTCATTGGTGATAAGAGTCTAACAGGCTTTATTTGCCAGGCTGTCTTTGGACTGTGGTCTTCGGATCTCAGCCTCCTGAGAAGATAGGGTTCCAGGTGTGAGCCACTGGCATCTGGCCTATTGTTTTTGCCAGTGCTGGGGCTTGAACTTAGGGCCTGGGTGCTGTCTCCATGCTTCTTTTTCTCAAGGCTAGTGCTCTACCACTTGAGCACTCCACAGCTTCTGGCTTGTTCTGAGTATGTGGCACTGAGGATTCAAACTCTGACATTCATGCAGGTTGAGCGAGCTCTCTACCACTAAGCCGCATTCCCAGTCCCACCCTTACAATTTTATCCCTCAACTTGCCTATCCTCAAGGAAAGGCTTCTGAGTATAAATCATCTAAAGAATTTCCTATAGGAAGGTGTTAAGATAAACAAGTCAAATCTCATATTTAAGAAAGACTCTAAACATAAGTGGCAGAAATACTGGCCCCAATTCCAAGACTGTCACTTAATTATTTTAAGTGGAACCAGTTATTTTTATTCAGTTCCATACTGAACATTTTAAAAACAGCAGTTTGTATATCTATTCAGACATCCTTCCCTTACCTGCAAAGTGGTTCTCCAAGCTCTAAATTGTTTCCTTTTTTGTACATTTTTTGTTGTAAAAATGTTGTATATAGGGGTTACAGTTACATGAGCAAAGTAATGAGTACATTTACTCTTGAGCATTGTTGCCTCCTCCTTTGTTTTCCCCTTGCCATCCCTTCCCTCCCACCTCCACAGCTATCTCCTGAACCCCCAGCTGAGGTCAGTGACTTAAGTTTTTTGCTTTTGTCTTGGCACAGGATTAGAACTCAAGTAGTAGAAACTCTACACTTTCTCTCACATTGCTACAGGTTTACCAAGATCCTGAGTTCAAATCCCAGGCTAGGAAACAAAATTGGCAGAAATTCCAAACCAGGGGATTTTATTTTTTTGACAACCATGGAGCTTGAACTCAGGTCATGGCAACTATACCTCAGCTCTGATTGCCTTAGACTGGATTGCAGCCTCTCATCCATAGTAAATCCTGGGATTCTAGGCAAAGAGGACTTGCATGAATAAAAAAAATGTAGGCCAGCACAGAAAGTGGCGAGCTGCAGAGGACTGGGGTTTTTACGTTATTTTTTTCTTTGCAGGGTGACCATCCTGAGTCTGAATGACATGGCTGCAAAGTGGAGCTGAACTTCTATTCCTGAAGGCTGGTGGGTCATCAGGGAACAAATAGGCCAACCTGTCAACATAGGCCCTGGGTTAAAAATCTAAGTCCTGACACCTACCAATGGCTGGACAGCACAAAAGACTCATTCCTATGCATAGGAATACTGATTGAAAGAGTAGTTCATGCATCAGTCGAGTCTAAAAGTGGATGT
This sequence comes from Dipodomys merriami, assembly GCF_024711535.1. Lineage (NCBI taxonomy): Eukaryota > Metazoa > Chordata > Mammalia > Rodentia > Heteromyidae > Dipodomys > Dipodomys merriami. The sequence continues at coordinate 10,577,557 of NW_027205937.1, forward strand.
AATAATCCTAGGATTCTGATTGATTTTAATTCATACTTTACTAAGGATGGAAAGAATAATATCACTTCAAATACAGTATAATAAATACCTAAGAGTTGGTAGGAATGTAGTAGGTGTCATTCAGTCAGATAGATGGCTCTGGCACTCTTTGCTAATATGTATTAATTGTATACCACCATGTGCCAATCCATGTATCACTGTTTTGGCCAAACCTGGGGCTCCATCACAGTGCCTGGGAACCACCTCACAGCTTCATTGGCTAGAGGCTACCGTGCTCACCCTTACCCATTCATAAATTGAGCCTGCTAGGCCCCGAGTTCGGATCCCAGGATTGCCAAAAGTTTAATCTTGGAGTAAGCAGCTGAGTGTGACACGTTTCCTTTTCTGAGAAAGTCCTGGGTGTCAGGCATGATAGCGAACACATCTACAAATCTAGATGCTATGTGATAGGAAGTAAAAAAATGTAAAAAATGGTATAGGTGTCATCAGAGTCAATAAAATAAATGGTAAATAAATGAATAAAACAAGAAATGAAATGAATAACCATACCAAACATGATATTGTCTGACTATATGGAAGTATAAATCCTGTCTTTAAAATGTAAATAAAATGCATATAAGGAGTATGTTTTGCAGGACTGAGGCTGTAATTCAGGCCTAAGAAAGAGGCCTGATTTCTTGTCTTCAAGTATGGTGTGATTCCCCTAGCCTGACAGTGCTGCCTATTTACCCAGACTTTGAGTTCAATTCCCAGGCTTGGCAGAAAAAATGGCACGAATTGCAAAACAGGGAGATAAATAACTTTATTAATTTTTTAAATTGTTTTAATTTTTTAATTGTTTTACTTTTTTAATTTAATTATTTGTTTGTTTTTGGTCATGCAAATGGCTTGAACTCAGATTGTGACAGCTCTGTCTCAGCTTACATCACACTAACCTGGGGTGCAGCTTCCAGAACCAAAGCCAATCCTGGAATCCTAAGACCCGAGGTCTGACAGGAAAACAAAATGAAAATGACACTAAAACAAGCCACCAGCTGCCCATGGTAGACGGTTTCTTGGCTTTGGTTCCTTGCATGGTGACCATCCTAGGTCTGAATGACATGGATGCCACGCACAGGTGACCTGTCATTGCTCAAGGCTGGTGGACTGTCAGGAAAGCCATAGGTTAACCCTGCAACACAGTCCCTGAGTTCAAATCCTGGTCCTGACAACTACCAATGGCAGGAGATCCCAAGAGACTCCTGCCTGTTCATAGAAATTCTGATGGAATGGTATCCAACTCATGATTGAATAGTTCGTGCAGTGGTCTGGACTCAAATTACACACAATAATCCTAGGATGCTGATTGAACTTAATTAATGGTTAATTAGGCATGAAAAGAATAATACTCCTTCAATGGAGGCATAATAACTACCTAAGACTTAGTAGGAACGTAGCAGATGTCATTGAATACTAGATACACGGCTCTGGCACTCTTTACTAATATGTATTTTTGGTGTACTACCACCTGCCTATCCATGTATGGCTATTTTGGCCACCAGTGGGGCTCGATTTCAGAGGTTACCAAAAATTTCCTCCTGGAGTAAGAAGCCAACTGTGACACCTGTTTTCCTTTTCTGTTAGAGTGCGGGGTGTCAGGCATGATGGAGAACAAGTCAACAAATGTAAATGCTATGTGATAGAGTGTAAACAATGTAATACATGGTTAGGTGTCATCATAGTCAAAAAAATAAATTGTAAATAAACAAATAAACCAAAAGGTACAATGAATGACCACACCAAACATAATATAGACTGAACACCTGTCTGGAAGTTCAATCTTATCTTTAAAATACATGTAAGGACTATGTTTTGCAGGGTTGGGGCCTGAATTCAGGCCTAGGGAAGAGGCCTGACTTTCTGATCTTCAAGCATAGAGACCTTCCCCTTCCCCTAGTTGCAAGAGTTACTCAGACCCTGAGTTTGAATCCCAGGCCTTGCAGACAAAAAAATAACACACATTCCAAGCCAGGAAGCTTCATTAGCATTTTTCATATTTTTTAAAGTTCACTTGGCCTTTATTTGCCACATTTTGATTTTATAACATGAGAGTTTTTCAAAAAGGGGTTTAAACGTTTACATTTCAGCATAGCACATTGGTGTTTCCATTTTGACCATCTGCCATGAAGAGTGAGAATGAAAATGAGTACATCATTCCTCCCTAGAGGGACAATTGATGTTATTTCTATTTAGAGTTATTTCTATAACTATAAACTCTCTACAATTGTATCATGTGAGTTTTCCTCAGTGCCTACCACAAAATATACTAGGGAAGTCCTAATACCACAATAAGTTGGGTTTCTGAATAAAAACTCACTTTTGTGAGGACAGTAGGTACTTGTAAGCATTTTGGGAATAAAGTGAATTGTAAAATGAGAAACTAAAACATTGGGACTGGGATGTAGCTCAGTAGTGGAGTACTTGCCTAAAGAGCATAATACTCTGGAAGAAAAGGAAGGCAAGTTTCCTAAAGCTCAGAAGGTTAGAATTTTTTGATCTGTATGAATAACCTTCATTCTTTTTTTTTTTTTTTTTTTTTTTTGTCGGTGGTGGGTCTTGACTCTGGGCTTGCCTGCCTGCCTTCACCTCTTCAACTCATGGCAAGTGCTCTACGGCTAGAGCCACAGTGCCATTTCCAGTTTATTGGAGATAAGAGTCTCACGGAATTTCCTGCCAGGCTGGCTTTGAAACTCCATTCTCAGATCTCAGCCTCCTGAGTAGCTAGGATTATAGCCAGGAGCCACAGACGCCCAGAGCATGAACAAACTTAGATTGATTCTGAGAAAAGAAACTTGAAATACACGTTTAATAGAAATAATTTATAATGCCATGGTTAAGGCACTAATTCAGAAGTATTTATTCATTGGCTGGTTTCTTAGTTTATTTAAATATATATATATATATATATATATACATTTTAATATATATATATATATATACATATATATTATCAAAACATAGCTTTGAAGTGTACCTAAAAGCATATTTGCTCATGTAAAGTCATACAACTGCACAAGCTTGATTTTTTATTTTCAGTTTGTTGGTACCATAAATTAGGTGGGATGTGTGTACTGTTGTTTTGTTCTCTCTTTTTGGAGGATTTCTCTCTGCTTTCTTCCCCTACTCCCCTCTCTCTGCACTTAATTTCAGCTTGCTCTTTCTTGGCTTGATTGTTCATAGCTGATTTTCTACCACTTCAGCCATACTTGTAGCCTGGCTTTTTGCCAGTTAATTGGAGAGGTTGTCTCTCAGGCTTATCTGCCTGGATTGGCTTTGAAACTTAATTTTCCAGTTCTCACCTCTTGAGTAGCTGGGATTACAGATGTGAGCCACTGGGGTGTCTAGGGATGAATTCTACTTTGGTTGGTGTATTCTTTCTGTTTTTCTAAGCATGGGATCATCTACTATAGAATTTCTGTGAATGTCCTGGGTCTGAAGTAAGATATAGAATATGTATGCTAATCTGTATAGTTCTCATAAGATGTAATCAATTTAATACATGTTATAAGTGTAATAATAGTCAATATAAATAATGAATGAATGAATAGTGCAAAAAATAAAATAAATACACAGGCAAATAATATGCGGTAAACATAAGTATGTAGATATTAATCATTATTTCAAATGTGGATGAATATTACTTTATCAGGACTGGGGATTGGATTCAGGCCTAGGGAACAGGCCTGAATTACTTGTCTTCAAAGATGGTGAGTTTCCCCATCCCCCACAGTGCATTAGAGTTACCCAAACTCTGAGTTCAAATCTCATACCTGAAAGGAAAATAAAAAGGCACGAATGCCAAGCTGGGGAGCTTCATTAGTATTTTTACAATTTTTTTTTCATGGGGCTTGAGCTCTGGCCTTGGGTGCTGTCCCTGTGCTCTTCAGCTCATGGCAAGCGCACTACTGCTTGAGCAAAAGCACCACTTCTGATTTTCCAGTGCTTTACTGGAGATAAGATTCTCATGGGCTTTATAGCCTGGGTTGGATTTGAACCACAATCCTCAGCCTCTTGAATAGCTAGGATTACAGGAGTGAGCCACAGGCGCCGAGCTATTTCTAATATTTTAAAATTTTATTGATTGATTGATTGATTGCCAATCACAGGGCTGGAACCTCAGCTTCCATCACCCTAGGCTGGGATGGTGCAGCCTCTGGACACACAGCCTATCATGGGATGGTAAGCCTCGGGGGCTGACAGGAAAACAAAATGAATATAGCACTGAAAAATCCGCAATCTGTGAATGGTTGGTGATTTCATGGTTTTCCTTTCTTGCATGGTGATCATCCCGAGTCCAAATGACACAGCTGCAACCTGTAGGTTACCCGGCACTGCTGAAGGCTGGCAGGCTGTCAGCGAAGCCATAGGCCAACCTGGACACCTAGGTCCTGAGTTTGAATCCTGGTCACGCCAGTTACAATCAGTTCATCAATCAGTCTAACAGAAAATTAGACCCAATAATCAGAGGACTCGGACTGATTTTAATTCATAGTTTATTATGAACTAAAAGAATACTATTGATTAAATGGAGTTCTCACTAAAGACCTGAGAATCTGTAGGAGCATAGTATGTGTCATTGAATACTAAATACACATTTCTGGCAGTACATAAATATCTACATTTATATTTATTTGTATACCATCATCTGCATAGAACATTTTTGCTATTTTGGCCAAACCTGGAACTCGATCCCAGGTCTTGGAATCCACTTGGCACCTGCATGGGCTAGATGCTGCCGTGCTGAAACTCACCCCTTCATGAATTGGGCCTCCTAGTCCCTCAGTCAAGGTCCCATCATTGCCAAAAGTTTCTTCCTGGTGTAAGATTCCATGTGTGCATCTGTTTTCCTTTTCTGTGCAAGTGCTAGGTGTCACGTATGATGTACATATTATGTCTGCAAAGTTACATGCTATGGAATAGATTGGGACAAATGTAATAAATGTTATAGGTGTACTCACAGTCCATAAAATAAATGTTAAATCAATCAATCAATCAATAATATAATATAATGAATCACTCCAACAAACACAATTTAAAATGAATATAGAGATATAATTCAAATATTTAAAATGTATATAAATGTTATGTTTTTCAGTACTGGTGCTTGAATTCAGGCCTAGGGAAGAGTTGAGAAGTGCATGCATGATTCACATAGGAAATGATAGGCAAGATCTTAATTAAGACTGCATGAAGTGTGACAATACTTACATTAAGGAATCGAAGCGTTGGGAAAGATCCAAGAATCAGTAGTCACATGGAAGATAGGATTCCAACACAGGTGGCCACATCTCCTACTCTATACAAACAGGCCTTTATTAGTATATTAATTTCAGCTTATGAATGGATGAATATGTTGCTCCACCCCCACCCTGGGGCTAAATCTCAGGTCCTGGATATGGCCTAGCTCCTTAGTGGCTCACAAGTTGGTGTGCTCATGTGGACCCATTTGACAGTTGGTTCTGCTAGGCCCTGAGTTCAAGTTCCAGCACTGCCAAAAGATTCATCCTGATGTGAGATGCCAAACCTTGCAGATGTTTTCCTATCCTGTGCAAGTCCTGGGTCACAGCTAGGATCTAGAAAGCATACGCAATTCTATACCCATGGGAATAGGTTGTCATCCATGTGAGCACAGTTATATATGCCATCCTATACTCAATAAAATACACAATACATAGATGAATAAGACACAAAATAAAAAGATTAACTACACTGAAAACAAGGGGCATACCACACCTGTATGTATATAGAGATCCTATGTTTAAAATAGATGGGCTTGTCCAGTCCTGGGGCTTCAAATCAGGTCCAGTACCAGGACTGACCTTTTAATCTTCAAAGATGGTGAGCTTCCCTTCCCCCACAGTGCAACAGAGTTACCCAAATGGCACAAAGTCTGAGCTAGGGTTCTTCATTCATAGTTTTTTTCATTTTTTTTAACCTTACCGGGGCTTGAACTCAAGTCGTGGCAACTTTGCCTCAGCTCTGATCATCCTAGGCTACAGTCTCTAGACCCACAGCCAGTCCTCAAACCCTTGGACTCTGGGGTTTGCTGGGGAAAAAAAACCCTCAAGGGGAAAAATAGCGGCGGTAAATTCCACCTGGCTCTTCTATGTTTATTTTCTTTTGCATAGTGACCATTCTGTCTCCGAACATGGTTGCCTGCAGAGTGAAGGTGACCTGGCATGGCTGAAGGCCTGCTGGTTTTCGGGGGAGCCACAGGCTAACCAAACAATGAAGGCCCTGAGGACGAATCCCAGTCAGCCCTGTTACGATGAGGGAATGGCGGGAGATTCTGGGACACTCGTTTCCGGACTTAGGAAGAGTCATGGAATGCAATCAATCTCATCCTTGAATGAGTAGTTCCTGCTTGATGCGAGTAGGAAATGATAGGCAAGACTCATGGGGTATGGACTATTTTTAATGAAGAGTTGATGAAACATGACCATAATCATCACAGTCATGAAATGGAGGCATTGGGGAAGATCCAAGAATCATTAGTAACAAGGTAGATTGGATTACATCACTGGTCCCCATCCTACTCTATACAAATATGTACTTACTACCTTCAGATTATAAATAGATGACTATTGTGCTCCCCCTTCTCTCCCTCCCATCCCCCCCGCATGGCTCATTCTCAGGTCCTGGGAACGACCTAGCTCCTTAGTGGCTCACAAGCTGGTTTGCTTACCTGGACCCATTTGCCTATTGGGCCTGCTTCTCCCAGAGGTCAGATCCCAGAACTGCCAAAAGATGAATCCTGATGTAAGAAGCCAATCGTTGCACCTATTTTTCTGTCCTGTGAAAGTCCTGGGTCTCAGCTAGGATGCAGTATGCTATATAGGCAACTCTATATTCATGGGAATCAGTTGCCATCCATGTCAGCACAGTTATAGCTGTCATCATATGCAATAAATTACAAAATGCATCCATGACTAAGACACATATTAAAAAGAATAACTACTCTGAATGCATGATGCATTCCATATCTCTATGTAAAGAGAAATCCTATGTGTAAAGTAGGCGAACATATGCTTTTTGCCAGTGCTGGGGTTTCAGTTCAGGCCCTGGGACTAGGCCTGACCTTGTAGTCTTCAAAAATGGTGAGCTTCACCCTCCCCCACAGTGCAACAAAGTTACTCAGACCTGAGTTGGAATATCAGAGGTGGCAGAAAAATGGTGAGAATTCTGAGCCACAGTGTGTTGTTGTTGTTGTTGTTGTTGTTATTATTATTATTATTATTATTATTATTATTATTATTATTACTATTATTGCCAAGCATGGGATTTGAACTCAGTTCATGACAACTCTACCTCAGCTTTGATCACCTTATGCTGGCGGGCTCCCATGGGCCTGTAGCCAATCCTGAGATCCTAGGCTCTTAAGTTTGCATGAACAAATGACAGAAAAAATGTCGCCGGATGGATTTTTTATATTTTCTTCTTTTGCACGGTGACCATCCTGGGTCTGAATTACATGGCTGCAAAGGGTACTTCACCTTGCATTGGCGAAGGCTAACGGGATATCAGGGAAGAAATAGGCCCATGCGGCAACATAGTCCTTGAGCTTGAATTCTGGTCCTGACACCTACCAGTGGGGGGAGATCCCAAGATACTTGTTCCTATGCATGGGAATAACAATGAAATGTTAGCAAACTCATGATTGAATGAGAAGTCTCTGCGTGTATTGGTCTAGTCCAAAATTAGATGCAATGATCCTAGGATGATGATTCATCTTAATGAATGGTTTATTAAGCATGAAAAGAATACTATTCCCTCAATGGTGGCATAATAAATACCTAAGAGGTAGTAGCAATCTAGTTGATGTCATTGAATCCTAGGTAGATGTCTCTGGCACTCTGTACAAATATATATTTATTGGTGTTCTACCACCTGTCTACCTATGTATGACTATTTTGTCCACCCCTGTGGCTCAATCTCAGGGTCTGGAAATTCCCTGGCAGCTTCATTGGCTAGAGGTTGCCATGTTGACACCCCGATTCAGGGTCTGAATTGGGTCCGCCAGGCTCTGATTTCAGATCCCAGCACTGCCAACAATTGGATCATGGAGTATGAAGCTGAGTTTGATACCTGTTTTCCTTTTCCCTGAGAGGCCTGGGATTCACACATGATGGAGAACATATCTACAAATCTAGATACTATGTGATGGGTTGTTATCAATATCATAAATGGAATATGTGTTATCACAGTCAATAAAAAATCTCATATCTAAAATACACTTGGACCTCAAAAAATTAAATCCCCCAACAATAAATCTTGAAAGAAACAACTGCCCAATAAATAAGTGGGCTAAAGTCTTAAAGAGATTTTCTCTGAAGAGGAAAGAAGCATGGACAATAGACATATGAAGAAATGCTCAACCTCCCTAGCCATAGAAGAAATGCAAATCAAAACAACATTGAGATACCACCTCACCCAGTTAGAATGGCTATAATCAAGAACTCTAACAGCAACAGATGCTGGAGGGGATGTGGACAGAAGGGAACCTGAGTGCATTGTTGGTATGAGTGTAAACTTATTCAACCACTTTGGAAAGTAGTATGGAGGTTCCTCAAAAGACTCCACATAGAACTACCCTATGACCCAGCAATCCCACTTTTGGGCATTTACCCAAATGTTTACAAACAAGACCACACTAAAGCTACCAGCACAACTATGTTTATTGCAGCACTATTTACTGTAGCTAAGATATGGAACCAACCCAGATGCCCCTCAGTAGATGAATGGGTCAAGAAAATGTGGTATATATACACAATAGAATTCTATGCCTCCATCAGAAAGAATAACATTGCCCCATTTATTAGGAAATGTAAAGACTTGGAAAAATTATATTAAGTGAAGTAAGCCAGGTCCAAAGATACATAGGTCCCATTGTTTCCCTTATTTGCAATATCTAGTATATGTCTGAGTCAAGCAGAAAAGGTCAGATAAGGTGATGTTAGGGAAATGAACCCTAAGATATGTACTCAAATTTTTTTTTCTCTCTTGTGATTGTTTCTAACACATTTATAAGATTATTTCTTTGTTGCTTTGTATGTCCCTCCCCCACAGTATATCCCCTGCTTTCACAGTATTTGATGTAGGTATAATTTGTGGAGGGCAAGGGGGAAACAAATAGTTTAAATAGGGATACAGGTGGACCCATTGCAACAATGAGATGTACAAGTCGTTATTTCAAAAACGAACTTTACAACTTTGGTGCGGAGGGTGCGGGGGGAGGGGAGCTCAGATCAGGGAGGATTGTGGGTGGTGGCTGGGAGGAGGATGGGAAGGGATGGGATGGGGAAAAAAAGGAGCAGGCTACAATGTTGATAAGAAATGTACTCATTATCTTGACCATGTAATTGTAACCCCTCTGTACAGTATTTTCAAAATAAAAAAATGGAAAATAAATGAATAAAACAAAAATACAATAAATAACCACAACAAACAGGATATGGACTGACCATCTATACGTAAGTACAAATCCTTCCTTTACAATGTATATAAATAGAATGTTTCCTGGGTAGGTACTTTAATTCATGTCTAAGTTCAGGCCTTACTTTCTTGTCTTCAAGCATGGTGAGCTTCCCCTTTGTCCACAGTGCTTCAGAGTTACCCAGCACTTAAGTTCAAATTCAACGGTAGGAGAAACAGCGTGAATTGCAAGCCAGGAGCTATTTTTTTTTTTTTTTTTTTTTTTTGCTTTTATTGCCAAACACGGTCTTGAACTCAGGTCATGGCAAACATGCCTCAACTTTCATCACCATTGGCTGGGGTGCAGCCGCTGAAAACACAGCCTATCCTGAGATCCTAGAACTTCAGGCATTGTGCGGGGGGGGGGGGGGGCGGAAGGGGGCGAAGGGAGTTGCACAGAAAAAAAGTGGTGGGATGGCATTTTTACATTTTCTTCTTTTGCACCGTGGCCATCTGGGTCTGAGTGATCTGGCTCCAAAGGATAATTCACCTTACATTGCTGAAGGCTTGCAGGCTACTGGGGAAGCCATAATCCCGAATAATGATTAGGCAGGCACCTGTGGCTCTCACCAGGCCTCCTTGATACTTACAAGGCTGTGAGAGGAGGATCATGGTCAAAGTCACCTTAGGCAGGGAAGTCCTTGAGACCCCTGTCCAACCTCAATGCCAACAAATCCAGAAGTAGAGCTGTGTGGCTCCAGTGGTAGAGGGCTACTCTTGAGCAAGAACAGCTCATGGACTGTGCCTAGATTCTGAGTTCAAGGTCCAGGATTGGCAACAAACAAACATAAACAAAAATCTGTGCAGCCATCTGGCTAAAGCAGGTCTCCCACTTGTCCCCAACTGGATTGTACAGAGTTTCCTGGTGAAGGGGCTGCTGTCATCTTGACTCTGTCCATTCTGTCTGCATCACAGGATTCCAGGCACACCCCCATTCTTTCATGGTTCTTTTTGACCAATGGGATACAAGAATAGTGGCCATGCCCACATTCCATGCTTCCCAGTAGCACCAGGGTTTCCCTCTGTTGATTGACACCACTACCAGCAGTTGAGGAAGGTAGAGGTGGCTGAGTGGTGAGCAAGAGACTCCAGGTGACTTTGAGGTAGAGTAGGAAATGATGTCCTAGTCGGTGAGTGGGAGAATAGAGGATTTCCTAGAGCCTGGGAATGTGGCAGCCCAACTTTCCCGTCCTGGCGCTCAGATGTCTGAAACAATAAGAATCAATGAGAGAACTGTGGGCAAGAAACTACCACAAGAACACCAGCAGTATCCTCCCGACAGACCTGAAACATTCAAGAAAACAAAGAACACGAAAAAGAGAGGAATCCCCAAGACAAACACCACTGGGGAGCCGGATTGAATGGAGAGTCCAGCCAAAGGTGATGCTGACCATGGGCCTACCTTGCCTTTGGACACAGTCACAGCCACCAGGGTCCAGAGTGTCAAGGGTCCCAATACCACCAAGGATCCACAGAGGTGCTACCTGCATGTGGTGCCCACCCTGGACAACAGAAAAGAAGAAACCAGGCACTCTGTGCAAAGATCCAAGCACTGAAGCAGGGAAAGACAGACCCACAGGATCAATGGAAGTAAGAGAGGGAGAAGATAGACCAGATACATGCAGCACCAAAAATGGAGGTAGAGATCCACGAGGCACCCATACAGTGGTTGGTTTTAGCAGAAAGCGATTTACAATGTGCACTGGCCCAAGTGCAGCAGGCCACTGATGACAGAGAAAGGGAGCACGAAGTTCTCAACAGCTGCCTGCAAGCTACAGAGTGGCATGTGGCAGAGCTGGAGATAGCGGCTTCTGCGGTCATTGCTGCAAACATCCGAACTATGAGGTGTCCCTCATGGTTTGTAAAGATCAGATGCTGGTCCTGAATGAGCTGTGTTGGGAGAAAGCCCAGTGCATGCACTTGCTGTCCTAGGAGATGCTGGAGAAGAGGAGAGTTCTGTGAGAGCTGTTGTCACTCCTCCCAAAGGAAGGCACAGACAGCAGTCTCCCTATGCCAGCACAGGCTGAGCCCCCACCACCAACACTGCTTCAGACGCCTCAGGGCCTCTGGTGGGTGAAATGAGGGAGGAGCAGAGAGGTTTTGAAGAATTGCAACTTGAAGACAGCATGGAAATTGTCAGAGGAGAGGTCAGGGTTCCTGACCCCATAGTGGACTCCCCCAGGGAGCACATCCTGCCCCAGATGCCCCACATCCAGATCCGCCCACAGCTCCCAGGCTCAGGGGAGGAATGCTCCCTCACTTTCTCCTGTAGACTGATGTGGATGATGACTCTCTATGTGACATACTGACTCTCAAAAGCCTTGGCAGCCACCAGATATAGGTGACCAAGTGGCTTTCTCTCAGGCCTCCATCTGCCGGGTGAAGGGAAGGATAACCTGGGGGTAGGGTAGGGCAGAGGCTGAAGGGAGTTGGCCTAAACTCAAGGGACATCTAATGGCCCATTGGTGGCCAGGAAAGAGACCCATGTTATGCTTATCACAAGGAATAAATTGTTTTCAAACCAAAAAAAAAAAAGCCTAAAAACAAATATTTGTTCTTCCAGCCTTGGGGCTTGAACTCAGGGCCTGGCCACTCTCCCTGAGCTCTTTTTGATCAAGGCTGGTCCCACCTCCCCTTCCGCTTTTTCTGTGTGGAATAGAACCCAGGGCTTCTAGCATGCTAGGCGAAAACTCTACCACTAAGCCACATTCTCAGCTAGGATGATTCTCCCTGCTTCCAAACCCATATGGCCATTCCTCAGATAAATAGGAAGTATGGGCTAGGATGAATATGAAGCACAAATCTGGTTCAGACCAAAATATTCCCTTGCCCCCTATCCCACACCCTTAGTTGAAGTTTCTGTTCTAAGATTGAGGGATGAGAGAGGGAGAGGGGAGTCCCAAGAGAGTACCAACAACAGTGGCCCCCTGAGTCCCACATCCTTCCCCACACAAGTGGTCCTCCAGATTCCAATCTTACCTGACTCAATGTGAAGTCTACACTGTCTTTCCACCACTGCAAGGCTCAGGATGAAATAAAGGTCAGCCATGGCCTCAGCCGACACCCAAGGTGGAAGCTTCTAGTCCCAGACCTACTTCCACCTCTGACTGCCTCTATTTAGGCCAGACTCACCACTCACCATTATGTTGGTGGTGATGACCTCATGGATGGATTGCAGGAAGAATGTCTATGGCAAAGAGCAGAAGCAGTAGGGTGAGCAGGGCAGAAAGAGGTGGTGATATTGCTCTGGAATCTTCCTTGGAGCCCTCCCATCCAGCCAGACCCATGCTGATCCAAAGCACGGACAAGGCCAGGGGTAAGAAGAGATGGAGGAGCACAGGACTAAAGGAGGTACTGCTTTGTCTTGGAGGACTTGATTAATTCCAATTATAATTAATTCCAATTACATTTGGCCCATGCCAATCCCAAAGGCTGCATGCAATGCCTCTCCTTGTTGTTGTTGGCCGTGAGTGCTGTCCCTGAGCTCTTTTTCTCAAGGTTGGTACTCTACCACTTGAGCCACAATGCCACTTTTGTTTTCTGATGGTTCATCGATAAGAGTCTCATACACTGTCCTGCCCAGACTGGCTTGGCACCGTGATCCTCCAGATCTCAGCTTCCTGAGTAGCTAGGATGAACAGGCATGAGCCACCAGTGCCCAGTATGTGATGCCTTTTGAAGGAATCTTGGTGAGTCTGTAAAGGAGCCCCAAAGGGCTTGGATAGACCATGACCCAATCAAGGAGCTGGTATGGGGGAAGGTTGACCTTCTAGCCATTCTGTTCCCCTGAAATTGAAGATGCCAGGTGATGTTGTATACACAAACCCCTAGGCCAGCAGCCACCAGGCTTATTTTGGAAACAGTAGAGAATACCCAAAGACTGCAGTGTACTAATCTCTGAATTTGCATGCATGTCGTGTGTGTGTGTGTGTGTGTGTGTGTGTGTGTGTGTGTGTGTGTGTGTGTGTGTGTGTGTGAACTAAGGGCCTAGGCTTTATCCCTGAAATTTCTTGCTGAAGGCTAGTGCTCTGCCACTTAAGCCACAGCCCCACTTGATTTTTGATGGTTAATTGTAGGTTAGAGCCTCAATGACTTTCCTCTCCATGGTGGATTTGAATCATGATGGGGGCCCAGGGAAGCAAGAGTAAACACCACTCGCAAGTACTATCCCTATTGTGGGCTACTCCTGCTCCATGGTGGCCACACACCGAACATGCAGCCCCATGCCATTATCCTTTAGAGTTCAATTTGGGCAAGTTACTAGGGCCAAGCTGACTTTTGCTCACCCTCATTGCTGATGCCAGAGCAGGTCTGTTCAACCCTAGGGCAAGAGAGCTCCAGGAAGCCTGGCTTTCTAGGGACACGAGGAAGGGAGAGGTCAGCTCCAGGTTGAGCTAATATCCTTTGCCCATGGATATCCCAACTTGTCCTTACTTATCACCATAAGACCTGTGAAAGAACAACCCCCCCCAACAAAAATTGGATCTGTGCCTCCAAGTGGTAGAGCTCTAGCATTGAACCAAAGAGCTCAGAGACAGGGCCCCTAAACTTTGAATTCAAGACCCCCAGCTCACCTTCCCCCATAAAACACAGCTTGTCTAAATGTGAACTAGTAGGATTTGTGCAGTGTTTCTGAAGAATGGTGATACTGAAGAAAGCAACCTAATTCTAATGACAGCTGAACATGTTACATACAGCTACGTGTTGAGTCTTTCACAGGGCACCATTTGCTGGGTCCTTCCCACATTGGAGTTTTGTGCTGAGTCTTCAAAATGGTGCTGTTTGCTGAGTCATCCTAAAGGATGCTATGTGCTGAGTCCCTGAGAAGAGTGGGACATCCTGGGTTTTTCAAAGGGTGCTGTATGCTGAGTCCATTACACAACGTACTATATGCTGAATCCTTCAAAAGGTTTGGTGTGCTAATGCATCACAAAGGGTCCTGCTATGTGCTGAGCCCTTGAGAAGAGAGGGACAAGGTGTTTTTTGAGTACTGTGTGCTGAGTCTTTTACACAGGGTCCTCTGTACTGTCCTTTAAATGGTGCTATGTGCTGAGTGCTTCCACAGTGTGGTATGTGCTGAGTCCTTCAAAATTGTTCTGTGTGCTTAGTTTTTTGGAGGATGCTGTGCACTGTGTGTTTTACACAGCGTGCTTCAACACAGGGTGTGATGAGTCCCTGGGAAAGAGTGCTATGTGCTGAGTTTTTCAAAGCATGCCATGCCCTGAGTCCTTTACACTGGGGGCTATGGACTCCCTCCTTCAAAGTGTGCTGTGTGCTGAGTACTCTACCCAGCATACTACATGCTGAGTCCTTCAAAGGGAGCTGTGTGCTGAGTCATTTACACAGGGTGCTTTGTGCTGATTTTGGAAGAGTGCTGTGTGCTGAGACATCCCAAAGAGTGCTATGTTCTGAGTCCTTGAGAGGTGGTTATCCCCATCACACACACACACACACACACACACACACACACACACACACACACACACACACACACACACACACACACACACCCCAACACAAACACAAACACACATACTCACATGAATGTCACCATGTACCTGCTTGGTGTGTGGAGTGGAGGGGGATGGAGGAGAGTCTCCTCCAGGGGTGGGGTTGAGGGGAGATTCGATCCCATAGGCTGGTACTGGGGGTGGGGGGCAGTGCTGAGCTGAGGTAAGGCTGCAAGTGCCATGGTCTAGAAGCCTCAGGACCCAGTCAGGGCTGCAATTGTGGCCAGGGGTGGGGGCGGGGCATTGGGGAGCGGGCATGGGGCCCAGGGGCACACTTTTGTGGCAGCAATGGCCAGGAGCCCAAGGGGGCAGGGGTGTGTGCTCAGCAGGGACGGGGTGGCCCAGGAGAGGAGTGTGGGGCCCAGAGAGAGCTGGGAGAAGAGCGAGCATGAGCACTAGCACCCTTGGAAACGGCTTCAGTGGCTGGCGGCAGCTCCAATCATACTGTGGGTCCTGGGTTGGAGCGCAGAGCATGCGGAGCCTGCATGGCAGGCACATCGCTACACGCAGCCCCTCGGAGGTGGCCAGCCATGGTGGCCCTCAGTCTGAGGTCCCAGTGCGGGGAGCACGGCAGAGGCAGTGGCTGCTGAGGCGGCTGCGGCCACAGTTTAGGAGGCCGCTGAGGCTGGGATGATGCCTGAGGAGGAGCAGAGGCTGTGCGTGGCTCCACCATGCGCCCAAGCTGCATTTCAAACATGGCGCTGCTGGCTTGGACCCGCAGAGCCTCTAGCAGTCACCTGGCAGAGGTGATGCGCCACTGGCCTGCTTGTGATCCTGACTTGGTTCCAGCCCTAGGTCCTCAGACTCCTGGTACACACCAGGAGATGCAGCCTACAGCTTCTCCCAGCAGCTCAAGTGAGTGGCCGACCTGCACTCCCACACTCCATGACCCCCCACTACTGTAACACCTCGTCCCCCACTGTACCCTTCCTCCCCACCCTCGCGGACCCAGACCCTTGCCTCTCCCCTCCCAGACCAGTCCTGCCTGTGCCTCCACCGTGCCCACAGTCTGTCCTGGCTCTGCCACAAATGCACCCAAGGGGTGGGGAGTGGAGATGGGTGTCCACCCGGGGATCCCACCCTCATCCCTAGATGCCAGTGTCCCAGGAAAAGGGGAGCCACAGGGATGGGTAAAGAGTGGGCACCACAGAGCCCCTAGCCTGGAGCAGTGGGAGCCACACAGCCTTGCATCTGCATCCTTTCTCTCCCTGGTGGGAACCTGGTGGATTTCGTCAGAGATGGGGAGCAGCACCACACACCTGCCTTCTTAGGTTTTTTCCTTTTTCCTGGGGAGGGGGATGTTGGATAAAGAAGATAGGCCCATTTGCTGTGTGAGCCCTTGTCTTCTGTGTTCAGTCACCCTTTCACCTGAGGACATTCCCAGAGGAGCCCACTAGAGAGGTGATGGCACTGGGGTCAGATAGAAGGTGGGTATTTGGGAGAAAAACACACCCCCTCTGACAGACACACAACCGTCCTGTACCCCCAACCCCAGCTGTCAACAGTTCTGACTGGGCGATCACATCTCCCAGTTCTGCCAGCTTCTGCTAGTGCTCCCAGTCCATCTGGTCTCCTTGTCCTCCCCAAGAATCTGCCAAATCATCCATGTATATAGCCTTTAGGCCCTCATCAAAGTCCCCAACAACGTCCCCACCCCAGGTCAGACACCTCTCTGGAGGCACCATGACCCCCTGCTTTGTTTCCTGTCCAGGCTCTGAGGAGCCATGTGTTTCGGGACTCCTTCACCCAGTGTCCTGGCCTAGGGATTTGGTGAATGGGGAATCAAGGCTGGTTGTTCCCAAGGGGAAGGGTCTGGCCCTGGAGAAAGGGGAAGGCAGGTTGGTGCTGCCTTATTAGAGCATTGTTCCCCTTGGGTGGTTGCCCCTGGTTCTGACTAGGGAACTCCAGTGCTTGAGCTGGTACATTGCCTAGATGAGAAACCATCAAATTCAGGAGAGGCACTGCTCTGAGTCTGTGTGTTTAGGTGTGTATGAGAGAAAGAGAAAGAGAATGAGAGAGAGAAAGAAAGAGAAAGAGAGAGACAGAAAGAGAGAGAAAGAGAGAGAGAGAGAGAGAGAGAGAGAGAATGAAAGAGAGAGAGAGAGAGAGAAAGAGAGAGAGAGATCATCTTTCTCATTGTACAGTCAGCATGTCTAAAAAGAGCAAAAGCATTTTTTGGGGGGGATCCGGTTGTGGGGTCTGAACTCTGGGCCTGTGTGCTGTCCCTCAGCTCTTCAGCTCAAGGCTAGCACTCTACCACTTGAGCCACAGCGCCACTTCCGACTTTTTTCTTTTGCTTACGTGGTGCTGAGGAATCTAATCCAGGGCCTTGTGCATGCAAGGAAAGCGCTCTACAACTGAGCCACCTTCGTAGCCCGAGCAAAAGCATTTTATTTGTGTGCATGTGTGTATTTGTTGTTCTTTTTTCATTAATGCCCAATATGAGCCCAGCCACAGTTTTTGTTTTCTCTTTCACTGTGTCATGGCTCCTTTAGAGAAGGTTTCATTAGATGTTCCTTCCCACCACTTTCTTCCCCTTTCCTGCAGCCCACAGTAACTGCTGGGCCTGCGTGGGTCTCTCCTAGGAGGCCTGTGTGAACCACAGACGAGTGTGGATACCTGCCCTTCTGTCTTTAGCCAGAAGGCTCATGAGGTTACTGTGACCACAGCCCCACTCTTCCACCCAGACAGTCTGCTCTCATGTGTATAGTTGAAAATAATTCAAAGTTGGGAACGTATCTGCCAAACATAATTAGGGAATGAGATAGGGGGGGTAGGGCAGGAGCTGTGAAGCTAGGAGGGTCTGGGAAGTGATGAACGGTGAGACATGGTAGATGGTTCATCACGACTGAGGATGAGAGGGGAATCTTACCCAGGGCATTGACGGTGTAAGTGGGCATCTGATCAGGGGGCTCTGGGCCCCCAATGGAGGCATGGATTTCCTCCCAGGGCAGTGTACTGGTGGGCAGTCCTCACTGGAGTCCTGCAGACTCCAATCTGTGACCCTCCTGAGCTGTTTCCAGCTGGGCAATGGTAGGCAAGTGTGTTCAGTCTGCTGGAGCCTGCTTGGGATCATGACATGGCAGTTAGCTAAGGCTCTCTGAATGCCATTTTCTGTAACCTGCTGTAGGCTGTCTGGAAGGAAAAGTGGACCCCTGACTTTGGAACCCATTAAGTTTGATTGGGACAAGTGAAATGCCAGCTTTTCCAGGGTTTTTTCTTTTTTCTTTTTTCTTTTTTTTTGTCAGTCGTGGGGCTTGAACTCTGGGCTTGGGAGCTGTCCCTCAGCTCTTCAGCTCAAGGCAAGCACTCTACCACTTGAGCTACAGTGCCACTTCCGGTTTTCTGGTGGTTTTATTGGTGATAGGAGTCTCATGGCCTCACCTGCCCGGGCTGGCTTTGAACCGTGATCCTCAGATCTCAGCCTACTGAGTAGCTAGGATTTTAGGCATGAGCCACGAGCGCCCTGCAAGGGTTTTTTTCTTGAAGCTGGCAATTTCTACTTAACACCTGGGATTCTGGGTCAAATTAGATGGACCTTTCAGCCACCAAACAATGACGTTCAAAGCGGCACAGGCAGAGTTCCCAAGCCAGATGGTTTCTTGCTACGAACATCGTGCCTTAACTGCCTTTCTCCAGCAGCTGCTGATTCTTCTCCGGCTCTCTCTAGGGTGACCATCACAGTTGTGGATGTCTTGGGGAGCAGAGATTGTGACCTCGCCATCCTCAGCCTGCCCGCTGTGACCAGAGACAATTCCCAGCACCTGCACTGGAATCTGGGAGATTCAGAGACCTGGGATGCCTCAAGGATCCTTTCTCTGCAACATGAAACTTGGGGGCCGGATATAGTGGACCATCCTGTCTGCCCCAGGGAGAGGAGAGGAGGCCCCTTGAGCCTGGCGTTCACCTCACAGCAACCTTGTTCAAACCTGAGTGGGGAGTGGAGTGCCACAGAGCTGGTCAGTGGATGGACAGAGATCTTTGAGAAGATAGGCATCCCAGAGACCCTGGAATCCAGTGAGGACATCATGGCTCATGTCCTTGGAACCAAAACAGTTAAGTGTGGTGGCACCAGGAGAGTGGGAAGAGGGAGGAGGGAGAACTGTTGGAGAGCTACATCAGGCTTTCCCCCACCCAGGATGCTTACCTGAATTAGATGGGACTTGTCTGTAGTATTGTCATAGACAGATGCTCATTTATTTATCCAACATACCGTGACAGCATGTGCCAAGCCCGGGGCGGGAGGGCGGGCGGTCATACACGATGAAAGGTTCCAGTGCTGGTTCCACAGCACATAAAGAAATCTTGGTTTGGGCTGGATACCATTGCTTCACTCCTGTCATCCTACCTACTTAGGAGACTGAGATGGGAGGATTGAGGATTAAGGCCCATGCAGGAAATCCTATAAGACTCTTATCTCCAACTAACTGCCAAAAAGAAAATGCCAGAAGTGGATGGGTGGCTCAAGCCATAGACTGTTGGCCTTGAGTAAAAAGGCTCAGGGACAGCACACAGGCTCTGATTTCAAAGCCTAGGGGTGACACAAAGAGAGGAAAGAAAAAGAGAGGAGGGAAGGATGGAGGGGGAAAAGGAGAAAAGGAAGGAAGAAGGGAGCATGCAAGTCTTGGTTTGGAGTCCCTGGATCAAGGGAGCCAACCATTCACAATCTCTGTGGGGACAGTCTCAGAGCCTAAAGCCAGTATGTAGGACCAAGCCACTGTCCCCTCAGCAACTTCATGACATCCTGGATCTGAGTTGTCGGTGACTGCAGAGGGAAACAGCCTGGGGTAGAACCTAGGGCTCAGGGTGGATCACAGAGTTTCAATCTCCCCTGGCTCGCTGAGTTTATTTTCTGGTCAGATAAGAAGAAAGTGTCCAAAGGCTAGGGAGGATAGGGTGAGGGAGTGTCCAGAGGGGGGTGACAAGGGATAAGCAGGAAGATGAAGAGGGAGGATGATCCCAGATCAGGTGAGTCAGGCCATTGAAGCCATGACCTCACCTGACAACCTAGACCATCCGTGATAGAGCCTTCAACCCAGCCACATGCCTATTAAAAGTCCTGGCACTCTGGGTTCACTGTTGATGACCTCGCTGTTGTCCACTGCAGGATGCCTGTGCAGTACATCCTTGGGGACTGGAACTTTTGTTGGCTCAATCTGAAGATGACACTCCCAGTGTTCTTTCCTTGACCAGAGACAGAGGTAACCAGACCACTGGCACAGGACAGCCAGGGAATGAGGGCAGGAGTCAGACCCGTGTTGCCCCCAGACTTCCTCTTAGGGGACTCTAGGGCCCCGTGACTGCCATTCTCAGAGGTAGAGGTGGGTCTCCATGCTGGCTCAGCCTTTAGTCTAGATAGCAAATGAGGTATTTACAGAGGGCCGACTGAAGGTCGAGGCTGGTGAGAATAGCAGAGGCACTGGGCTCTGAGCAGGGTTGTTTCTTTGAGGATACTCAAACCCAGGAATATTACTGAGATGGATCAGCCTTTTTCTCCTTCCCAAGAGAGAGGGACCTAGAGCCCTCCAGTCTGTATCAATTGGCTGAGAAATTCATTCATTCCCATATCCTTTGGTTGGATAACTAGATCTTACCTGACTGCCCAGTGTCAAGGCAGGACAGTGAGAGATCTTGACTCCTTGATGAGGTCACGGGATTCTCAGTATGAGATTGTACTTGAATGTCCTGACTTGGTGCATGGTCAGTCCCATCTAAGACTGCCATGATCTAGGACATAGAGTCTAGAGAATCAGCAGGATGGAGTCTATTCTGTGAGTCTGTAGTATTATGTGTGAGCTTTGAGCTCCCGTGTGCTCACCTGCTTCCCTTTTTGGTGGGTCTATGCTAGAAAAAGCTTAAAACTAGGGCCTGGGTCCCATCCCTTGTTTCATGCTCAAAGCTAGCACTCTACCATTTGAGCCACAGCTCCACTTGCAAGGTTTTTGGGTGTTTAATTGGAGATGAGTTCTCAATGACTTTGCTGCCTAGAGTGGCATTCAATTGCAGTCATCATATCTCATTCTCCTGAAGGGATAGGATGACAGGCATGGAAAAGCATCTTTGGCAGGGTGCCAGTGGCTCCTGGCTGTCATCCTAAGTACTCAGGAGCTGAATCTTAGGATCACGGTTCAAAGCCAGCTTGGTCAGGAAAGACCCTCAGAGTCTTCTCTCCAATAAAGCAACAGAAAACCGGAAGTGGTGCTGTGGCTCTAGTAGTAGTGTGCTGGAATTGAGCCTAAGAGCTCAGGGATAGCACCCAGGTCCAGAGTTCAAGCCCCACAACCAACAAAAAGAAAGAAAGTAAAACATCTTTGCCTGCAAAGGACGTTGGAGGTGTGTTTGTGTGTGTATGTGTATGTGGGGGGTGTGGTAGACATTTAGCGCCCTGCTCATTCATCGTTTTAGATGAATTGTCCCAAACTCTTAGTTCATGTCAGCTGATTCTTGACCACAGGTGAAGCTCTGGGTTGGATGTCGACCATCGGACCTCAGTCTCCTCATGGTACAGTTGTGAGGAAATAAGAGAGTAATACAGAGGGATCTTTAGAGCAGTGCCAGGCACAGAGGGAGCAGGTGTCAGATACAGTTCTCAACAATTCTGTGATTATATAACAGGAAGTTAGCAGAAAGGGCTCAGATTGCGTCTGTTTTTAATAGTTTAACAGGTGTGGGAATATGAAACAAAACCTGTCTGTCATTCATCATTACCCTATTCCCATGACGAAGGGGATCCTTCACTGTATTCATTTTTCCAGCTGGGGAAAATGAGTCATGGAGAAGCCAGGTGACCTACTCATGACCCCTTGCTGACATGAAGCTAGGCCTGATTTCTCTGCCATGCTTCCTAGGACTGTGGGTGACATTAAGTCCACTTCTTGTGGTGGGAAGTACACTTCTTCTCATTTGTAGGGTTTGAATTCTGGATCTGGATGCTGTCCCTGAGCTCCTCAGATCAAAGCTATTGCTCTACCATATGAGCCACCACATCACTTCCGGTTTTCTGTTGGTTCTTTGAGGATATGTGTCTCACAGATCTTCCTGCCAGGGCCAGCTATGAGCCATGATCTTCACATCTCAGCCTCCTGTGTAGTTAGGATTATAGGCCTGAGACACTGGCACCTGGCTTAAATGTAATTCTGGTCCTCTCTCTCTCTGTCTCTCTGTCTCTCTCTCTCTCTCTCTCTCTCTCTCTCTCTCTCTCTCTTTCTCTCTCTCTCTCTCTCTCCCTCTCCTTCTCCCTCTCCCTCTCTCTTCCCCTCATCCCTCTCTCTCCCTCTCCTTCTCTTTCTCTCTCTTCCTCTCTCTTTCTCTCTCTCAGGAACTGGTTGAATGGGTGCTGGAGGAGATAGCCCAGCATCCCCATGTGGCTTGAACCCACATTGACCCTCTCATTCTGGAGGTGGGCTGTGGGTCAGGAGCTGTTTTGCTCATCCTGTTGAACCAGTTTCATGAGGTAAGCCCTTCTGTGCCCCGGTTAGACCATGATGGTTATTCATTGTCCATCCCGTGAGTCCTTCCCCACATCCCTCTGCTACACTGTTGAAGGAAAGTGGATGAGAAGCTGTCACATTGTCCCCCTGCCCAGCACAATCCAGGGCCTCTGACCTATACCCTCACCTATCTGACAAGACCCTGGCAATAAGACAATAAAAACACTCTGTGTGTACTACCCTTTGATGGGGAGTGTCATTTTGATTAGGGGGCGGGGTTCAGAGGAAAGACCCCAGACCTAACACCTTCCAGGGGACATTTGTTCTTGTGACAGAGCCATGTCATTGCTGTGGATAAGGAAGAAGCCTCCATCAGATTGATCCAGAACAATGCTCAAAGATAGGTAGGCTGTTGAAGTATCAAACCCACTCATGTCTGCTTCCTACTCCCAACAAGGAGGTGTAGTGTGGGTGGCCCAGCCCTGGGCCTAAGGAATTATAAATGGATTGTGGCGGTCAGGAGCTCATGGCTCCCACCCATCATCCTTGCTCTTTGGAAGGGTGAGGTCTGATGGTTGTGACTCAGAGCAGCCCGGGCAGGAAAGTCCGTGAGATTCTTATCTCCAATAACCACCTCCCTCCCCAAAACCACACATAAGCCAGATGTGCTGTGGCTCAAGTGGTAGAGCCTCAGCCTTAACAAAAGAAGCTCAGGGATGAATTGGGCCTTGTAGTTTGTGAGTTCAGATGCCAGCACTCACAAAAATTGATTCATAGAGTAAGAAACTCTTGGTGACACAGGTTTTCCTTTGCTGTGAAAGTCCTCGCTGTCAGGTGTGAAGTTTCATATATAGACAAATCGATCCTATGTAATAAATGTAATAAATAGTCCATGTGTCAGAACAGTCAATAAAATAAATGGTAAATAAATTAATAAAAAAATGAATAGCTACACTAAGCACAATATGGTGTCAATATTTGGGGCTCAATCTCAGGGCCTGGAAACAACCTGGCAGCTGAATTGGCTAGAGGCTGCTGTGCTGGCAGCCACACATAAATGACTTGAGCCTTCTAGGCCCTGAGTTTAAATCCCAGCACTGAAAATAATGTAATCATAGAGTGGGAAGCCGAGTGTGACACATGAATTTCTTTTCTTTGAAAGTGCTCAGTGTCTGGTAGGATGTATAATTTGGATGCAAATCAATATGCTATGTAAGTAGAATGTCACAAAGGTAAAAAAAGTCATAGGTGGAAGAATTGTCACTACAATAAATGATAAACAGATTGAATTAGTAATGAATCATTCTAGGATAAAATTAGCTGCGATAATTATAGGATGTGGATTAAGTTTAATTAATATTTTATTAAGTATTAACAGAATAAAAATTGCATGGAGACATAAATACCTAATAATTGGTAGTAGTACATGATGCATAATTTAATAACCAATAGACATCTGTCTCATTCTAAAAATATTTAATTATATGTATGGATGTATGTCCATATATGATAAACAATAACAGCATATTGAGTATTAATTAATGCTTTATTAATTGTTAGCTGGGACACATCAATAAATGTAGATATAATTTAATACCTAATAATTGATAACAATATTATCAATAATGTAATAATATAAACATCTCTCTTTTGTGTATATAATATTTATATACAACAATCTATCTATTTATACCTCCTTTACTCCTGGGGCTCTGTGATTGAGTGCTCCTCTAGTAAACACGAAGCCCTTGGTTCGATTCCTCAGTGTCACATAAGCAGAAAACCTGGAAGTTCTGCTGTCTTTCAATCAATTGAGTGCTAGCCTTGAGCACAAATGCTTAGGGAGAGTGTCTAAGCCCTTACTCAAGCCCCACCACTGCCACCAAAAAATGGTAGAATGTTCTAACTGCAATTATAGAAGGACAGGACTTCAAATACCACATCACAGAACAAGCTAGGAGTCTGGCACTGACAGTTGCCACCTAACCTGACTTAGGCATATGTAAACAGCCGCAACCCAGCTCCACAGAAGCAGATGCTGCTGGCTGACCCCCATCATCCTGGCTGCTTGGGAGCTTTAAAACCAAGCCCTGGTAGGAAGTATGTGAGACTCTTGGAGATGTGGCCCTAAGTAGTAGAGCCTTAGCCTTGAGCAAATGTTATTAGAACAGTATCCCCATGCGTTGAGTTCAAGCCCTATGGGTAGCCTGCCCTCCCCCAAAAAAACCCCACCCCACTAAACCATTAGATGTGAACTTGTGTGATTTGTGAAATGTTCCTCAAAGAATGGTGATACTGATGAAAGCATCCTATTTCTAATGACAGCTTGTGGAATGGAGCGATGTGCTGAATCCTTCATAGGGTGCTCTGTGCTGAGTGTGGCACAGGGTGCTGTGTGCTGAGTTCTTCACAGGGTGCAGTGTGCTGAGTCTTGCATTGCATGCTGGGTGCTAAGTCTTCAAAGGATGTTGTGTGCTGAGTCATTCAAAGAGTGCCATCTGCTGTGTCCTTCACAGTGTGCATTCTTTCATATGGTCCTTGTAAGAGCTACACAACTGAGATGATTATGCAGACAAGAATATTGAGATGCAGGTATGTCCCCATGGCAGAGACAAAATTATGTATTACTGAAGAGTGGGTGAGTTGTCTACTGCAGACAATTGTTTTGTTTTGTTTTTTCACAGTCATGAACCTTGAACTCGCGGCATAGGCACTAACCCTTACCTCTTGGGCACATGGCTAGCACTCCAACATGTGCAGCCAAGGACCCCCTTGCAGTAGAGTGTCACAGCCTAGGGGTCTATAGCTGAAGTCTGTCAGCCTGCCTTCTCAGGAAGCTGAGATCTGAGGATCTGGCTTCCAAACTATGCCAGACACAAAAGGTCCCATGAGACTATTATCTCCAATTCACCACTAAGAAACCTGAAGTGGAAGCTCGATGCTTGTCACTCATGCTTGTCATCCTAGCACCTCAGGACGATGAAATCTGAGGATCATAGTTCAAAGCTAGCCTGGGCAGGAAAGTCCTCGAGACATTTAGCTCCAATGAACCATGAGAAAACCTGAAATGGTGCTTTGGCTCAAGTGGTAGAGCACAAGACTTGAGGGACAGCACCCAGGCCCAGACTTCAACTGCTACAACCAACAACAACAAAAAAGAAACAAAATAACAAACCTGAAGAAGAGGGCTGGGAATATTCCTAGGGGTAGCGTGCTTTGCATCTATGACACTCTAGACTTGATTTCTCAGGTACACATCACTAAAAAAAAAGCATGAAGTGTCTCTGTGGCTCAAGAGGGAGAGGGCTGTTCTTGTGCAAGAGAAATTAGGTACAGTGCTCAGGTCCTGAGTTCAAGCTCCAGGACTGGTATATGTGTGCACGCACGCACACACACACACACACACAGACCAGAAGTAAAAGCTGTGACACAAAATGGTAAAGGAATGGGCTCCTACACTGAGCTCATGGTCAGCACCCAAGCCCTGTGTTCAACCCCAAAACCTTGCCACCCAGGGGTCAATTACGAGAAGTCAAATGTTTCAATACGTAATGTGCTTCAGCAGTCCTAGATGACAGGAAGCATGGTGAGATCAGACATGTGCTTGCATTTCCAAAGCTTCCGGAAAGCTAGCAGAGGCATCATAGGCCATCATCGGGCTCAATGAAACATTTCTTGAGGTTAAGTGCCCTAGTTGTCTGCCAGAAGGACTCCTGAATTATATTGAGCACTGTATCTGAACACCAGAATATAGTCTTACAAAGGCAGGATTAGTGCTGAGAACTTGGCCTACCAAAGGAGGTGGCACAAATGCAGGCTTCCTGTTAAAACAGAGCACTGGGGAAAGAGATAGTTTGGGGTACAAAGAGGCCTTTTTGTCCTGACCTTCAGAGCCTGTCCACACTCATCCTCACTAATTGGCCCAGATGTAGTTGTTTCTTACACAGCTGTACAGGATTGAGGCCTTTTGTCTGCCTGTCCAGACAATGAGAGAGACTTCTTCCAGCAGGCCTGGGAGGCAGAGAAACCCTCAGGCTGCACTGGGAACTGTGAGGGGAGCCCAGGAACATGCACTGTCATGAAAGCAGTCTCTGTGTTATGAAATCATTGTATTGAAAACAAATTTTCTAGCTTGGTGCCTTTCATCATAGCTACTCTGGAGCTTCACCTATGGGAATACATCCAACCATACACAAAGACATGGAACTAGGTCCTGGGGTTGAACTATGAGCATAGGCCTTGTACCTGAGTTACTTTTGGTCAAGGGTATTGCATTAACCTTGAGCCAAAGCCCCACTTCTGGGTTTTCTGTGATCTCTTAGAAATAACAGTGTCATGGACTTTGCTATGCTGGCTGGATTCAAACTCAGATTCTCTACATCTCAGCCTCCTGAGGAGCTGGGATTACAGTCAGCAGCCACTGACACCTGCCTTTCTTTTCTTCTTCATTTTTTTAATTTGGACAATCTGACTACTTAACAGCATCATTCCAATGCTTTGAATTTATATGTAAACTACCCAATGTCCTTTATAGGTGCTTTCTCTGAGAAGGATTTTCTCTCCTCCTCCTCTGGCCACAGGTTTGAAGCCAAAAGTGAGAAATGAGTGTGACATGATTTTGGCAGCAAATGTCCACAGGACATGCCAGTTCAATCACTTAGCATTGAGCTGCAGTGAATTTACTGTCTCAGGATGAGAGGACCAAAAGCTGGAGTGCTCCTCATGCTTTCTGCATTGCTCCCTAGGCCTATGAAATTATCTAATAAGTGTGAGTGTTTTCTGTCTCCTTAAGTATCTAGAACACACTAGAAGCATCATCATGTTTCCGTTTTTCTCTAGTACCCCTCAAGATTTTGACTAAGTTTTGTGTGGAGCATATCCTTGGTGAATCCTGAGGAAAGCCACTTGAAGTCTCCTAAGGAGATCTCATTTCAAAGCCCACCCGAGCAGGAAAGTCTGTGAGACTCTTATTTCCAATAAACCACCAGAAAAACAGAAGTGAATCAGTGGCCCAGAGGGTAGAGTTCCAGCTTTGAGAAAGAAAGCCGAGCAGGAGATACAAGCCAATCCAGGCAGGAAAGCCTGGCAGACGCTTATGTCCAGTTAACGACCAGATGGCCGGAAGTGGAGCTGTGGCAGAGGCAGAGTCTCAGCCTTGAGCAAAACAGCTGAGGAACACATAGGGCCCTGAGTTTAAGCCCTGGGATGGCCACCAAAAAAATTCAAAAAGAGAAGGCCAAGTTTATGTATGAGTGTCCTACCTACTTATGTGTGTATATTACCTCCCTAAGTGCAAACAGATTGTATGCAACGCTTCTCCTTTTATGTACAGATTTATTTTTCAGATAGGCTTGTTGCACATACTGCATCGTTCCCTTTTTTTCAGGTCCATGGTTTTGCTCTTCCAGAGTTCCAGGCCTGTGTCCTTATATAGTGCACACTTAAGATCTCATCAGCCTTTATTTACATTTTATTATGAGACCAAGGCAGCAACAGTCACAAATCAGGCAGGGGAAGAGAAGATCAGGGTTTTTGAAATAACCGGTATTCAGAAAATTAAACTTAGGGGATGTAAAATGGTAGCATACTTATGTAGAAACTACCATTAAGAAAAAGATGAGAGGGTTGGGAATGTGGATTAGTGTGAGTGTGCTTGTCTAGCATGCAAGAAGTACCGCGTTTGATCCCTCTGTAGCACATGCACAGAAAAAGCCAGAATTGGTGCTGTGGCTCAAGTAGTAGAGTGCTAGAAACATTGCCCAGGCCTTGAGTTCAACTCAAGTACAAGTAACTTCTCATCACCAAGGGAAATCCAGGAAGCTCTTGAACATCTGCCCTTTCAGAAGTGGAAGTCAGAGTGTCATACACTTTCCTGCCCTGGCTGGCTTCACCCTGTGATCCTCAGACCTCAGCCTCCTGAGCTAGGGAATGGGTCTTACCTACTGGTGCTCTGCTAGGTCAGAAGTGTAATGACATTGACAATACAAGTCAATTGTTTATCACAAAGGGCTTGGGGAGCATATTAAGCCTTTCAACAATGGACCTTTCAGAACCCTGCAGGACACAAGGTTATAATGCTAGGGTCTGAGAGGCTGGGCATATGGATCTGCTAAACTTGAACCTTGAGCTCTGACTCCAGTTCGGGTGTACATCAGAGTTCATTTTCCAGAGAATGTTCTCCTAATTAGCAAATAGGAAAAGTACTTTGATTACCTCTCACTTTTTCCCATTGTGTGTCTCAAACTCAAGCTTGGGCACTGTCCCTGAGCCCTTCATCTCAAGGCGAACACTCTACCACTTGAGCCACAGTGCCACGTGGGGCCTTTTGGTGGTTCATTGGTGATCAGATTATAACAGGCATTCCTTGCCTAGGCTGTCTTTGAACTGTGGTCTTCAGATGTCAGCCTCCTGAGAAGAGAGGTTCCAGCTGTGAGCCACTGACATCTGGCCTATTGTTTTTGCCAGTGCTCGGGCTTGTACTTAGGGCCTGGGTACTGTCTCCATGCTTCTTTTTCTCAAGGCTTGTGCTCTACCACTTGAGCACTCCACAGCTTCTGGCTTTTTGTAAGTTTGTGGCACTGAGGATTCAAGCCCTGGCATTCATGCATGCTGAGCAAGCTCTCTACCACTAAGCCACATTCCCAGTCCCACCCTTACAATTTTATCTCTCAACTTGCCTATCCTCAAGGAAAGGCTTCTGAGTATAAATCATCTAAAGAAATCCCTATAGGAAGGTATTAAAGATAAACAAGTCACAGCTCATATTTGAGAGAGACTCTAAACATGTGAAGGCTGTGACAAATGCCTCCATTTAATTTTGTATCAGGTTTCAACACTTAATAAAGTATTAATGAAAAATGAGTCAATGTCCTAAATTATTGTATATAATTCTATAATAGATCTGCAAAATGTAATAAATATTATGTGTATAATAATACTAATACAATAACAATAAGTAAATGAAAAAATTGGAAATTCAGAAATACAAAATCTATAATAAAAATCATAGTTTGTAATAAACATACACATGTAAAATGTAACATATATTACACATGTACATAAATATTATTTTCCACTATAAGGACTTAATTTAGAACCTGGGAATTGTACCCTGAATTTCTTTTCCTCAAGGACAGTGAGCTTCCCCTTCATCTACGATGCAAATGAGTTACCTGGATGGTGAGATCAAATCCCAGCAGTGGCAGAAATACTAACCCCAGTTCCAAGACAGTGAGAATTACTTTTAATAGATGCAATTATGTTTATTCAGTTCCAAACTGAATATTTTAAAAGCAGCAGTGTATAATCTTGTATAGCTATTCAGACATCCTTCCCTTACCTGCAAAGTGCTTATCTGAGCTCTAAGTTGTTTCCTTTTTTGTACATTTTTTGTTGTAAAAATATTTTATAGAGGGATTACAATTACATGAGCAAAGTAATGAGTACATTTACTATTGAGCACTGTTGCCTCCTCCTTTGTTTTCCCCTTGCCATCCCTTCCCTCCCACCTCCACAGCTACCCTCCCACTCCCCAGATGAGGTCAGTGACTTAATTTTTTGTTTTTGGCTAGGCACAGGATTTGAACTCAAGTAGTAGAAACTCTGCACCTTCCCTCACATTGCTACAGATTTAACAAGATCCTGAGTCCAAATCCCAGGCTAGGAAAGAAAACTGGCCGAAATTCCAAACCAGGGGGATTTTTTTCAATTTATTTAAATAATTTATTTATTTATTCTTTTTTTTTTTTGCCAACCATGGAGCTTGAACTCAGGTTGTGGCAAATATACCTCAACTCTGATTGCCTTAGACTGGACTGCAGCCTCTCACCCATAGTCAATCCTGGAATCCCAGAGGGTTTGCAGGAAGAAAAAAAAATCTGGGACAGCACAAAAACTGGCTAGCTGCAGAAGACTGAGGGTTTTAAGTTATTCTTTTCTTTACAGGGTGACCATCCTGAGTCAGAATGACATGGCTGCAAAGTGGAGCTGAACTGCTATTCCTGAAGGCTGGTGGGCCATCAGGGAAGCCATAGGCCAACCTGTCAACATAGGCCCTGGGTTAAAAATCTAAGTCCTGACACCTACCAATGGCAGGACATCACAAGACACTCGTTGCTATGCATAGGAATACTGATTGAAAGAGTAGTTCATGCATCAGTCGAGCCTAAAAGTGGATATAATAATCCTAGGATTCTGACTGATTTTAACTGATAGTTTATTAAGCATGAAAAGAATAATATTACTTCAAAGGCAGTATAATAAATACCTTAGAGTTGGTAGGAATGTAGTAGGCGTCATGCAGTCAGATAGATGGCTCTGGCACTCTATCAATATGTACTAATTGTATACCACCATCTGCCAATCCATTTATCACTGTTTTGGCCAAACCTGGGGCTCCATCTCAGTGACTGGGAACCACCTCACAGCTTCATTGGCTAGAGGCTGCCATGCTCACCCTTACCCATTCATGAATTGGGCCTGCTAGGCCCCGAGTTCGGATCCCAGCACTGCCAAAAGTTTAATCTTGGAGTAAGAAGCCGAGTGTGACACATATTTTCCTTTTCTGAGAGAGTCTTGGGTGTCAGGCATTATAGTGAACACATCTACAAATCTAGATGCTATGTGATAGGAAGTAAACAATGTAATAAACCATATAGGGCTCAAAGAGTCAATAAAATAAATGGTAAATAAATGAATAAAACAAGAAATGAAATGAATAACCATACCAAACATGATATTGTCTGACTATATGGAAGTATAAATCCTGTCTTTAAAATGTAAATAAAATGCATATAAGGAGTATGCTTTGCAGGACTGAGGCTTGAATTCAGGCCTAGGAACAGGCTTGACTTTCTTGACTTCAAGTATGGTGTGATTCCTCTAGCCCCACAGTGCTGCTTATTTACCCAGATCTTGAGTTCAAATCCCAGGCCTGGCAGAAAAAATGGCACGAATTGCAAAAAGGGAGATAAATAATTGTTTTAAATTTTTTTTAAATTGTTTTAATTTTTTAATTGTTTTAATTTAATTTTTTTGTTTGCTTTTGACCATGCACGTGGCTTGAACTCAGATTGTGACAGCTCTGTCTCAGCTTACATCACACTAACCTGGGGTATAGCTTCCAGAACCAAAGCTCATCCTGGAATCCTAAGACCTGATGTCTGACAGGAAAAGAAAATGAAAATGACAGTAAAAAAAACCGCAAGCCATACATAGTAGGCGGTTTCTTGGCTATGGTTACTTGCAAGGTGACAATCCTAGGTCTGAATGACATGGATGCCACACACAGGTGACCTGTCATTGCTCAAGGCTGGCGGACTGTCAGGAAAGCCATAGGCCAACACTGCAACACAGGCACTGAGTTCAAATCCTGGTCCTGACACCTACCAATGGCAGGAGATCCCAAGAGGCTCCTGCCTGCGCTTAGAAATTCCGAAGGAGGGGCTGCGAAAGTGGCTCAGTGGTAGAGTGCTTGCTTTGCATGCCTGAGGCCCTGGGTTTGATTCTTCAGCACCACATAAGCAAAAAGAAGAAAGCCAGAAGTGGCACTGTGGCTCAAGTTGTAGAGCACTAGCCGTGAGCTGAAGAGCTGAGGGACAGCACCAAGGCCCAGAGTTCAGGCCCTATGCCTGCACCCCCCCCCCAAAAATAAAAGAAATTCCAATGGAATGGTATGCAACTCATGATTGAATAGTTCGTACGGCAGTCTGGACTCAAATTAGATGCAATAATCCTAGGACACTGATTGAACTTAATTAATGGTTAATTAGGCATGAAAAGAATAATACTACTTCAATGGAGGCATAGTAACTACCTAAGACTTGGTAGGAATGTAGCAGATGTCATTGAATACTAGATACATGGCTCTGGCACTGTGTACTAATATGTATTTATTGGTGTACTACCACCTGCCTATCCATGTATGGCTATTTTGGCCCGCCCTGGGGCTCGATCTCAGAGCAAGCCATAAATTTCCTGCTGGAATAAGAAGCCAAGTGTGACACCTGTTTTCCTTTTCTGTGAGAGTGCGGGGTGTCAGGCATGATGGAGAACAAGTCAACAAATCTAAATGCTATGTGATAGAGTGTAAACAATGTAATATATGGTTAGGTGTCATCACAGTCAATAAAATAAACGGTAAATAAATGAATAAAACGAAAAGTACAATGAATAACCACACCAAACATGATATAGACTGAACACCTGTCTGGAAGTTCAATCCTATCTTTAAAATACATGTGAAGACTACGTTTTCCCAGGTTGGAGCCTGAATTCAGGCCTAGGGAAGAAGCCTGACTTTCTGATCTTCAAGCATAGAGAACTTCCCCTTCACGCAGAGTGCAAGAGTTACCCAGACCCCGAGTTCAAATCCCAGGCCTTGCAGACAAAAAAAATAGCACACATTTCAAGCCAGGGAGCTTCATTAGCAATTTTCATATTTTTTAAAGTTCACTTTAAGGTTCACCTTTACTTGATACATTTTGATTTTATAACATGAGAGTTTTTCAAAAAGGGGTTTAAACGTTTACATTTCAGCATAGCACATTGGTGTTTCCATTTTGAACATCTGCCATGAAGAGTGAGAATGAAAATGAGTACATCATTCCTCCCTCGAGGGACAGTTGATGTTATTTCTATTTAGAGTTATTTCTATAACTATACACTCTCTGCAATTGCATCTTGTGAGTTTTCCTCAGTGCCTACCACAAAATACAGTAGGAGAGTTCTCATACCACAAAAGGTTGGGTTTCTGAATAAATACTAATTCTGTGAGGACAGTAGGTACTTGTAAGCATTTTGGGAATAAAGTGAATTGTAAATTGAAAAACAAAAACATTGGGACTGGGATGTAGCTCAGTAGTGGAGTACTTGCCTAAAGAGCATAAGACCGTGGAAGAAAAGGAAGGCAAGTTTCCTAAAGCTCAGAAGGTTAGAATTTTATGATCCATACGAACAAACTTCTTTCTTCTTTTTTTTTTTTTTGTCGCTGGTGGGGCATGAACTCTAGGCTTCGCTGCCCACCTTCAGCTCTTCAACTCATGGCAAGTGCTCTAAAGCTTGAGCCAAAGTGCCATTTCCAGTTTATTGGACATAAGGGTCTCACGGAATTTCCTGCCCAGGCTGGCTTTGAACTCCCATCCTCAGATCTCAGCCTCCTAAGTAGCTAGGATTATAGGCATGAGCCACTGTCGCCTGGTGCATGAACAAACTTATTAAAGATTGATTCTGAGGAAAGAAACTTGGAATACACTTTTAATATAAATAATTTATAAAGCCATGGTTAAGGCACTAATTCAGAAGTATTTATTCATTGGCTAGTTTCTTAGATTATTTAAAGATATATATACATAAATTTTTAATATATCTACATAGATATTATTAAAACATAGCTTTGAAGTGTACCTAAAAGCATATGTGCTCATGTAAAGTTATAAAACTGCACAAGCTTGATTTTTTATTTGCAGTTTGTTGGTGCCATAAATTAGGTGGGATGTGTGTAGTGTTGTTTTTTTCTCTGTTTTTGGAGGATTTCTCTCTGCTTTCTTTCCCTATCCACCCCTCTCTGCACTTTAATTCAGCTTGCTCTTTCTTGGCTTGATTGTTCATAGCTGATTTTCTACCACTTCAGCCATACTTGTAGCCTGGCTTTTTGCCAGTTAATTGGAGAGGTTGTCTCTCAGGCTTATCTGCCTGGATTGGCTTTGAAACTTAATTTTCCAGTTCTCACCTCTTGAGTAGCTGGGATTACAGATGTGAGCCACTGGGGTGTCTAGGGATGAATTCTACTTTGGTTGGTGTATTCTTTCTGTTTTTCTAAGCATGGGATCATCTACTATAGAATTTCTGTGAATGTCCTGGGTCTGAAGTAAGATATAGAATATGTATGCTAATCTGTATAGTTCTCATAAGATGTAATCAATTTAATACATGTTATAAGTGTAATAATAGTCAATATAAATAATGAATGAATGAATAGTGCAAAAAATAAAATAAATACACAGGCAAATAATATGCAGTAAACATAAGTATGTAGATATTAATCATTATTTCAAATGTGGATGAATATTACTTTAACAGGATTGGGATTGAATTCAGGCCTAGGGAACAGGCCTGAATTGCTTGTCTTCAATGATGGTGAGTTTCCCCATCCCCCACAGTGCATTAGATTTACCCAGACTCTCAGTTCAAATGCCAGGCCTGAGAGGAAAAATAAAAGTTTTGAATGCCAAGCTGGGAAGCTTCATTAGTATTTTTACAATTTTTTTTCGTGGGGCTTGAGCTCTGGCCTTGGGAACTGTCCATGCACTCTTCAGCTCAAAGCGAGTGCACTACCGCTTGAGCCACAGCACCACTTCTGGTTTTCTAATGCTTTATTGGAGATAAGAGTCTCATGGGCTTTACAGCCTGGGTTGGATTGAACCACAATCCTCAGCCTCTTGAGTAGCTAGTATTACAGGTGTGAGCCACCGGCGCCCGGATATTTCTAATATTTTAAAATTTCATTGATTGATTGATTGCCAGTCACGGGGCTTGCACTGAAGTTGTGGCAACACTGCCTGAGATTCCATCATCCTAGGCTGGGATGGTGCAGCCTCTGGACCCACAGCCGATCATGGGATGGTACGCCTCGGGGGCTGACAGAAAAACAAAATGAAAACAGCACCGAAAAAAACCGCGATCTGTGGATGGTCGGCGATTTCTTGGTTTTCCTTCCTTGCATGGTGACCATCCTGGTTTCAAATGACATGGCTGCAACCTGTAGGTTACCTGGCACTCCTGAAGTCTGGCAGGCTGGCAGCGAAGCCATAGGCCAACCTGGACACCTAGGTCCTGAGTTTGAATCCCGGTCATGCCCCTTCCAAAGGGCTGGGGAGCCTAAGAAACTATTGCCTGTCCATAGGAGCACCAGAGGAATGTGAACAATGTCATGGTTCAGTGAGTAGTTCATCAATCAGTCTAGCAGAAAATTAGACCCAATAATCACAGGACACCGACTGATTTTAATTCATAGTTCATTATGCACTAAAAGAATACTATTGATTAAATGGAGTCCTCACTATAGACCTGAGAATCCGTAGGAGGGTAGTATGTGTCATTGAACACTAAATAGATATTTCTGGCAGTATGTAAATATCTAAATTTATATTTATTTGTATAGCATCATATGCATAGAACATTTTTGCTATTTTGGCCAAACCTGGAACTCGATCCCAGGTCTTCAGATCCAATTGGCACCTGCATGGCCTAGATGCTGCTGTGCTGACACTCACCCCTTCATGAATTGGACCTCCTAGTCCCTCAGTCAAGGTCC
Organism: Dipodomys merriami; assembly: GCF_024711535.1. NCBI lineage: Eukaryota > Metazoa > Chordata > Mammalia > Rodentia > Heteromyidae > Dipodomys > Dipodomys merriami. The sequence continues at coordinate 10,613,319 of NW_027205937.1, forward strand.
CATCATTGCCAAAGTTTCTTCCTGGTGTAAGATTTCATGTGTGACACCTGTTTTCCTATTCTGTGCAAGTGCTGGGTGTTAGGTATGATGTACATGTTATGTATTCAAAGCTATATGCTATGGAATAGATTGGAACAAATGTAATAAATGTTATAGGTGTACTCACAGTCCATAATATAAATACTAAATCAATCAATCAAGAATAATAAAATATAATGAATCACTCCAGCAAACACAATTTAAAAAGAATATAGAGATATAACTCAAATATTTAAAATGTCTATAAATGTTATGTTTTTCAGTACTGGTGCTTGAATTCAGACCTAGGGAAGAGTAGAGAAGTTCATGCATGATTCACATAGGAAATGATAGGCAAGACCTTAATTAAGACTGCATGAAGTATGACAATAATTACATTAAGGAATCGAAGCATTAGGAAAGATCCAAGAATCAGTAGTCACATGGAAGATAGGATTCCAACACAGCTTGCCACATCTCCTACTCTATACAAACAGGCCTTTATTAGCATATTAATTTCAGCTTATGACTGGATAAATATGGTGCTCCACCCCCACCACGGGGCTAGATCTCAGGTCCTGGGTATGGCCTAGCTCCTTAATGGCTCACAAGAGGTTGCGCTCATGTGGAACCATTTGGCACTTGGTTCTGCTAGGCCCTGAATTCAACTTCCAGCACTGCCAAAGGATTTATCCTGATGTGAGATGCCAAACCGTGCAGATGTTTTCCTATCCTGTGCTTGTCCTGGGTCACAGCTAGGATCTAGAAAGCATGGGCAACTCTATAGTCATGGGAATAGGTTGTCATCCATGTGAGCACAGTTATATATTTCATCCTATACTCAATAAAATACACAATACATAGATGAATAAGACACAAAATAAAAGCAACATGCATACCACACCTGTATGTAAATAGAGATCCCATGTTTAAAAAAGGTGGGCTTGTCTAGTGCTGGGGCTTCAAATAAGGTCCAGTACCAGGCCTTACCTTTTAGTCTTCAAAGACGGTGAGTTTAACCTTTCCCCACAGTGCAACAGAGTTACCCAAACCTGAGTTCAAATTCCAGCTCTCACAGTAAAATGGCACAAATTCTGAGCTAGGGTTCTTTGTTCATAGTTTTTTAATTTTTTTTTTTTACTAGACCCGGGGCTTGAACTCAAGTCGTGGCAACTCTGCCTCAGCTCTGATCATCCTAGGCTGCAGCCTCTGGACTCACAGCCCGTCTTCGGACCCTAGGAACCTGGGGCTTGCTGGGAAATAAAGCTGTGGGAAGTTCCACCTGGCGCTTTTATGTTTATTTTCCTTTGCATGGTGACCATTCTGGGTCAGAACATGGCTGCCTGCAGAGTGAAGTTGACCTGGCATGGCTGAAGGCCTGCTGGTTTTCGGGGGAGCCACAGGCTAATCACACAATGGAGGCCTTGAGGACAAATCCCAGTCAGCCCTGTTAAGATGAGGGAATGGCAGGAGATCCTGGGACATTTGTTTCTGGACCTAGGAAGAGTCGTGGAATGCAATCAATCTCATCCTTGAATGAGTATTTCCTGTTTGATGTGAGTAGGAAATGATAGGCAAGACTCATGGGGTATCGATTATTTTTAATGAAGAATTGATGAAGCGTGACCATAATCATCACAGTCATGAAATGGAGGCATTGGCGAAGATCCAAGAATGAGTAGTCACAAGGTAGATTTCATCACAGGTTGCCATCTCTCCTACACTATAAAAATATGTACTTATTTGCATACTCACTTGCACTTATAAATGCATGACTATTTCCCACCCCTCCCAATCCCCTCTTCTTAGGGTTGTATCTCATGTCCTGGGACTGGCCTACCTCCTTAGTGGCTCACAGGCTGGTTTGCTCACTTTTACCCATTCAACAATTGGGCATGCTAGACCCTGAGGTCAAATCCCAGCACTGCCAAAAGCTTCACCCTGATGTGAGAAGCCCATCGATCCACCTGTTTTCCTGTCCTGTGAAAGTCCTGGGCCTCAGCGAGGATGGAGAATGCTATATAGGCAACTCTATAGCCATGGGAATAATTGTCATCATTGTCAGCACAGATATACCTGTCACCATACTCAATAAAATACACAATACATCCATGAATAACACTCAAAAAAAGATAACTACATTGAATGCAAGATGCATACCACACCTGTATGTAGATAGAGATCCTATGTGTTAATGACGTGGGCTTGTTATTTTGTCCAGTGCTTGGGCTTCAAATCAAGCCCTGAACCAGGCCTGACATTCTAGTCTTCAAGGATGGTTAGCTTGCCCTTCTACCACAGTGCAATATGGTCCCCCAGACCTGAGTTCAAATCCCAGCTCTAGCAGTATAACAGTGTGAGTTCTTAGCTAGAGTGCTTCATTCATAATTTTTAATTTTTTTTTTTTTGCCAGACCCGGGATTGAACTCAAGTCATGGCAACTCTGCTTCAGCTGCGATCATCCTAGGCTGCAGCCTCTGGAACCACAGACCTCGGACCCTAGGATCCCGGGGTTTGCTGGGAAAAAAATCCGCCAGCGGGAATAAAAGCAGTGGGAAGTTCCACCTGGCACTTTTACATTTATTTTCCTTTGCATGCTGACCATGCTGGGTCCAAACATGGTGGCCTGCAGAGTGAAGGTGACCTAGTGTGGCTGATGGTCTGTTGGATATCAGAAGAGCCAGAGGCCGACCCAGCAATGTATGCCCTGAGTTCGATTCCCGGTCAGCGCCCATACATTGAGGGAATGGCAGGAGATCCTGAGATACTCATTTGCAGACCTAGGAAGAGTCATGGAATTCAATTGATCTCATCTTTGAATGAGTAGTTCCTGCTTGATGCTAGTGGAAATGATAGGCAAGACTCATGGGGTATCGATTAGTTTTTAATGAAGAGTTGATGAAACATGGCCATAATCATCACAGCCATGAAATGGAATCATTGGGGAAGATCCAAGAATCGTTAGTCACAAGGTAGATTGGATTCCATCACTGGTCGCCATCTCTCCTACTCTACACAAATATGTACTTATTTGCATTCTACCTTCAGATTTTGAATGGATGACTATTGTGGTCCACCCCACTATCCCCTCCTTGAGGGGCTCAATCTCAGGTCCTCGGAACGACCTAGCTCCTTAGTGGCTCACATGCTGGTGTGCTTACCTGTACCCATTCGCCTATTGGTCCTGCCAGTCCCCGTGTCAGATCCCAGCACTGCCAAAAGATGAATTGTGATGTGAGAAGCCAATCGTTGCAACTGTTTTTCTGTCCTGTGAAAGTCCTGGGTCTCAGCTAGGATGCAGTATGCTATACAGGCAACTCTATATTCATGGGAATCAGTTGTCATACATGTCAGCACATTTATAGCTTTCATCATATGTAATAAAATACAAAATACATCCATGACTAAGACACAATAAAAAGAATAACTACACTGAATGCATGATGCATTCCACATCACTATGTAAAGAGAGATCCTATGTGTAAAATAGGTGAGCATATGATTTTTGCCAGTGCTGGGGCTTCAGTTAAGGCCTTGGGACTAGGCCTGACCTTGTAGTTTCAAGGATGGTGAGGTTCACCTTCCCCCACAGTGCAACAAAGTTACCCAGACCTGAGTTGGAATCTCAGAGTTGGCAGAAAAATGGTCAGAATTCTGAGCCGGGTTGTGTTATTATTATTATTATTATTTATTATTGCCAAGCATGGGATTTGAACTCAGTTCATGACAACTCTGCCTCAGCTGCAATCACCTCAGACTGGCAAGCTGCCATGGGCCCGTCGCCGATCCTGGGATCCTAGGCTCTGAAAATTTGCAGGAAAAAAATGTCAGAAAAATGACAGAAAAAAATTCGCAGGATGGATTTTTTATATATTCTTTTGCACGATGACCACCCTGGGTCTGAATTACACTGCTGCAAAGTGTACTTCACCTTGCATTGGCGAAGGCTAACGGGCTTTCAGGGAAACCATAGGCCCATGCGGCAAAATAGGCCCTGTGCTTGAATCCTGTTCCTGAAACCTACCAATGGGGGAAGATTCCAAGATACTTGTTCCTATACATGGGAATAACAATGAAATGTTAGCAAACTCATGATTGAATAAGAAGTTTCTGCGTGTATTGGTCTAGTCCAAAATTAGATGCAATGATACTAGGACGATGATTCATCTTAATGAATGGTTTATTAAGCATGAAAAGAATACTATTCCTACAATGGTGGCATAATAAAGACCTAAGAGTTAGTAGGAACGTAGTTGATGTCATTGAATCCTAGGTAGATGTCTCTGGCACTCTGTACAATTATATATTTATTAGTGTTCTACCACCTGTCTATCCATGTATGGCTATTTTGTCCACTCCTGCAGCTCAATCTCAGGGTCTGGAAATGCCCTGGCAGCTTCATTGGCTAGAGGTTGCAGTTTTGACACACCCATTCAGGGTCTGATTTGGGTCTGCCAGGCCCTGAGTTCAGATCCCAGCACTGCCATCAATTGGATCATGGAGTAAAAACCTGAGTGTGATACCTGTTTTCCTTTTCTCTGAGAGTCCTGGGTGTCAGACATGATGGAGAACACATGTACAAATCTAGATACTATGTAATGGGTTGTCATCAATATCATGAATGGAATGTGTGTCATCACAGTCAATAAAAAATCTCATATCTAAAATATACTTGAAACTCAAAAAATTAAATCCTCCAAAAACAAATCCTCAAAGAAACAATTGCCCAATAATCAGTGGACAAAAGACTTAAAGAGAAATTTCTCTGAAGAGGAAAGAAGGCTGGCCAATAGACACATGAAGAAATGCTCAACCTCGCTAGCCATAGAAGAAATGCAAATCAAAACAACATTGAGATACCACCTCACCCCAGTTAGAATGGGTATAATCAAGAACTCTAATAACAACAGATGCTGGAGGGGATGTGGACAGAAGGGAACCTTACTGCATTGTTGGTCGGAGTGTAAACTTGTTCAACCACTTTGGAAAGTAGTATGGACGTTCCTCAAAAGACTCCACACAGAGCTCCCCTATGACCCAGTAATCCCATTTTTGGGCATTTCCCAAATGTTTACAAACAAGACCACACTAAAGCTACCAGCACGACTATGTTTATTGTAGCACTATTTACTATAGCTAAGATATGGAACCAACCCAGATTCCCCTCAGTAGATGAATGGATCAACAAAATGTAGTATATATACACAATGGAATTCTATGCCTCCATCAGAAAGAATGACATTGCCCCATTTGTTAGCATATGGAAAGACATGGAAAAAATTTTATTAAGTGAAGTAAGCCAGGCCCAAAGAAACATAGGTCCCATGATTTCCCTTATTTGCAATATCTAGTATATATCTGAGACAAGCAGAAAAGTTCAGATAAGGTGATGTTAGGGAAACGAACCCTAAGGTATGTGCTGAAATGTTTTATTCTTTCTTGTGATTGTTAATAACACATTTATAAGATTATTTCTTTGTTGTTTGAAATACCCTCCCCCACAGTATAACCCCTGCTTTCACTGTATTTGATGTCTGTATAATTTGTGAAGGGATAGGGGAAAATCAATTCATTTAAATAGGGATACAGGTGGACCCATTGCAACAATGAGATGTACAAGTCGTTATGTCGAAAACGAACTTTACAACTTCGGTGCTGGGTGCCTGGGTGGAGTGGGGAGGATTGGGTGAGGGTGGAGGGGAGGATGGGAAGGGATGAGAAGGGGAAACAAAAGAGGTGGCTACAATGCTTGATAAGAAATGTACTCATTATCTTGCCCATGTAATTGTAACCCCTCTGTACAGTATTTTCACAATAAAAAAGGAAAATAAATGAATAAAACAAAAATACAATAAATCACAACAACAAACAGGACATGGACTGAACATTTATACATAAGTACAAATCACACCTTTACAATGTATATAAATGTATAGAATGTTTCCAGGGCTGGGACTTGAATTCTGGCCTATGGACCAGTCCTTACTTTCTTGTCTTCAAGCATGGTGAACTTCCCCTTCATCCACCGTGCTTCAGAGTAAAGTTCAAATTCAAAGGCAGGAGAAACGGCGTGAATTGTAAGACAGGTAGCTTTTTTTTTTTTTTTTTTTTTTTGCCACGCATGGTCTTGACATCAGGTCATGGCAACCATGCCTCAGCTTTCATCACCATAGGCTGGCATGCAGCCGCTGAAAACACAGCCTATTCTCAGATCCTAGAGCTTCAGGCCTTGTGCAGTGAGGTGGGGGAATGCACAGTAAAAAGTGGCAGGATGGCGTTTTTATATTTTCTTCCTTTGTACTATGGCCATCTGGATCTGAGTGATCCAGTTCCAAAGGATACTTCACCTTGCATTGCTGAAGGCTTGCAGGCTACTGAGGAAGCCATAATTCCGAACAATGGACTGTGCCCTGATCCTGAGTTCAAGGTCCAGGAATGGCAACAAACAGACATACACAACAATCTGTGCAGCCATCTGGTTAAAGCAGGTCTCCCTCTTGTCCCCAACTGTATTGCACAGACTTTCCTGGGAAAAGGCGCTGCTGTCATCTTCACTCTCTCCATTCTGTCTGCATCCCAGGATTCCAGGCACACCCCCATTCTTTCATGGTTTTTTTTGACCAATGGGAATCAAGAATAGTGGCCACGCCCACATTCCATGCTTCCCAGTTACACCTGGATTCCCTCTGTTGGTTGACACCACTACCAGCAATTGAGGAAGGTAGAGTTGGCTGAGTGGTGAGCAAGAGACTCCAGGTGACTTTGAGGTAGAGTAGGAAATGATGTCCTAGTCAGTGAGTGGGAGAATAGAGGATTTCCTAGAGCCTGGGAATGTGGCCAGCCCAACTTTCCCATCCCATTGCTCAGATGTCTGAAACAAGAAGAATCAATGAGAGAACTGTGGGCAAGAAACTGCCACAAGAATACCAACAGTATCCTCCCGAAAAACCTGAACCATTCAAGAAAACAAAGAACACGAAAAAGGGAAGGATCCCCAAGACAAACACCACTGGGGAGCCGGAATGAATGGAGAGTCCGGCGAAAGGTGATGCCGACAATGGGCCTCCGCTGCCTTTGGACACAGTCACAGCCACCAGGGTCCAGAGTGTCAAGGGTCCCAATACCACCAAGGATCCACAGAGGTGCTACCTTCATGTGGTGCCCACCCTGGACCACAGAAAAAAGAAACCAGGCACTCTTTGCCAAGATCCAACCACTGAAGCAGGGAAAGACGGACCCGCAGGGTCAATGGGAGTAAGAGAGGGAGAAGATAGACCAGATACATGCAGCACCAAAAATGGAGATAGAGATCCGCAAGGCACCCATACAGCGGTTGGTTTCAGCAGAAAGCGATTTACAATGTGCACTGGCCCAAGTGCAGCAGGCCACTGATGACAGAGAAAGGGAGCACTAAGCTCTCACCAGCTGCCTGCAAGCTACAGAGTGGCGTGTGGCAGAGCTAGAGGTAGCGGCTTCTGTGGTCAATGCTGCAAAGGAGGAGACCAAAATGTTTTTCAAACAACTGAATGATGTGACCCTTCAGCTCGAGGAAAATACCAGAAACTTTGATGACCTGGAGCAAGTGAACACAGTGTTGCAGGAGAAGGTGGAAATGCTGTGGATACAGAGGAGCAACATGAAGAAGAGAATATGCAAGTTCCAATAAACGCTGGAGTGCGTTAGGTATTGAATATGGAGTTGAAAAACCTGGAGGAACAACTTCACATCGAAGTCCAGGAAAACCAGTCTCCGTCTTCAGAACGTGGAGCAGCAGGAGCAACTGCAGAGACTGGAGGAGAAAGCCTAGGATCGGCAGGAGATCCCTGAGACCCCACGTTGAACATTTGTGTGGGATGGACAACCGGAGGAAAAGCTGGCCCTGCTGTGGAACACTCTCCACAGGGTGAGCACTGAGAAGGAGGAGCTCACCAGCATCCTGGACTCAGAGCAGCAGATGAAGAAACATCTGCAGGAACAGTAGGACTGCTCAGAGGAGAAGATAGAGAAATGGATAGTGGTGGCTGAGAGAGAGAGAGTCAAACAGCTCAGGAGCAGCAGGAGCAGTCCCTGGGCCAGTGCAGGAGTTCAGAGCCTCCTGTGAATGGCACCTTGTCTCCAATGAGTGACTGTGCTCTGAGAAGGAGGCCCTGCATCAGCATTTAGAAAGGCAGACCCAGCTGCTGGAGCAGCTGAAGAAAGTGTTGGGCTCAACAAACTGGAGGGACCAGGTGATGTCCTTGAATTGGCAGGACACTCTCAACTTCCTGGAAGCCACCAGATCACAGGAGGAGTGCCTGCAGGACCAGCTGAGAATCCTGGCTTTCCCTAGGGAAGGGGAAGGCATGAGCCCTGGAGAAGCAAAAGGTAAGGAGACAAATCCCCCCCACCTGACCATGTGACCATCACAGAGGATGGAGATGTTCCCCAGACCAAGAGTGACATGGCTCTGAGAGGGCTCTTGGAGGATGAGATACACAGGGGGAAACTCCTGACACAAGAATGGCGGGCCAGATTCAGGCACCCCCTGGCCAACCCAGCAGCTCAGTGCCAGACTGAGCTGGAGCCACAGGCCCTCAACCCCATGAGCTGCCACCACAGCATGCCTGGGAATGGGAAGCAGGACACAGGCATCTGAGAAGAAAATCTGCTTCGTCTATGACCTGCCTGATGAGGTGGACTTCCAGAGTCCAGCAGGTGAGCTCCACCATTGATGCAGCCAGCTGTCGGCACACATCCGAACTATCGAGGAGTCCCTCATGGTGTGTAAAGAGCAGATGTTGGTCCTGAATGAGCTGTGTTGGGAGAAAGCCCAGTGCATGCACTGGCTGTCCCAGGAGAAGATTGAGAAGAGGAGAGTGTTGTGGAGCTGCTGTCACTCCTTGCCAGGGAAGGCAAAGACAGCAGTCTCCAGATGCCAGCACAGGCTGAACCTCCCACCCTCCTCCCCAACACTGCTTCAGAAGCAACTTGAAGACTGCCACGCCGACCCCAGTAGAGTCTGCTTAGCATGGGAAACCATCTATCAGACCATGATAGGGGCCTCGAGACCTATCTCTGAGTTTTGGGACTTCACCGAAGTCTACCTCAGAGAATGGGGCTTTACAGAAACCTATCTCCAAGTTTTGGGACTTCACCGAAGTCTACCTCGGAGAATAGGGCTTCTAAGAGGCCTACTCCTGGGAAAAGCTGGAAAAACCCCTGGGAAAAATGTGTTTCTGTCTTTCTTCTCCTCATAAGAGTGCCTATCAATCTTTTACTGTTTCTGCTGTTCATTGTACTTACTCATTGTCAATGTTCCCTTATTCAACGCTCTTTCTTAAGAGTGTTGATGACTCCAATATCTGATGAGTGTCTTAAAAATATGACTAACTCACCAGAGTTAAGTGCTACCCTGAAACCCCTCTTATGAAGGCTAGTAGACAAGTTATAAGCAAATATAAAAGTAATGGGGGTTTCACAAAGTCACTCCAGCAGAAGGAATTGTAAGAAATTTACAAGAAGCTGTAGGCGCGGCTAGAACAGAAGGAATGTATGGCAGTTGCTGAGATAACTACTTAGGAGAAAGAACTTCCTGGTACTCTCATTTACTAAGAAACTTGCTAGATCTAGGCCTCCGTAACCTTATAATTAAGGCCTCTATAGAAATAAGGTAATGGTGAGATGGTGACAAACGTCGAAACCCATTATATTTCTTAGAGATAAGCCGGAAACAAGTGCCTTTCAGGCAACCAGCTGGTGACCACCTAAGAATGAAGCCCTGCAGCAAGATTGTGTAAACTTTTGCCCTTTCAGGCGACCAGCTGGTGACCATCCAAGAACGAAGCCTTGCAGCAAGATTGTGTAACCTTTTGCCCCTTTTCTTATGGAGACTTTTTGCTATAAAAGTTTGTTATCCTCTGCATTAAATCGCACTCAGCACTCAGCACTCAGCATCCACTCCTAATGTGTGTGAGTTGTCTGTTTGCCATCTCCCCATCCTATTCCAGGTTCCTCCCCTAGGTATCCTCCGTCGTCCCGACAGAACCCGGTCCGTGGCAGAAGACAGCATGGAAACTGCCAGAGGTGAGGTCAGGGTTCCTGACCCCATAGTGGACTCCCTTAAGGAGCAGGTCCTGCTCCAGATACCCCACATCCAGATCCGCCCACAGCTCCCAGGTCAGGGGAGGAGTGCTTTCTCACTTTCTCCTGTAGATTGATGTGGATGATGACTCTCTATGTGAGATAATGACTCTCAAAAGCCTTGGCAGCCACCAGAAGTAGGTGACCAAGGGGCTTTCTCTCAGGCCTCCATCTGCCTGGCAATGGGAAGGTAAAACCGGGGGTAGAGTAGGGCAGAAGCTGAAGGGAGTTGGCCCAAACTCAAGGGACATCTTATCGCCCATTGGTGGCCAGGAAAGAGGCCTATGTTTTGCATATCACAAAGAATAAATTGTTTTCAAAGCAAAAAATAAAAAGCCTAAAAACAAAGATTTGTTCTACCAGCCCTGGGGCTTGAACTCAAGGCCTGGCCACTCTCCCTGAGGTCTTTTAGATCAAGGCTGGCCCCACCTTCCCTTCCAGGTTTTTCTGTGTGGAATAGAACCAAGGGCTTCAGGCATGCTAGGCAAACACTCTACCACTGATCCACATTTTCAGGTAGGATGATTTTTTCCCCTCCCAAACCCATATGGCCATTCCTCAGATAAATAGGAAGTAGGGGCTAGGATGAATATGAAGCACAAATCTGGTTCCCCCCAAATTATTTCCCGGCCCCTTTTCCCACACCCTGAGTTGAAGTTTCTCTTCTACCATTGAGGGATGAGAGAGGGAGAGGGGAGTCCCAAGAGAGTACCAAAAACCGTGGACCCCTGAGTCCCACATTCTCCCCCACAGAAGTGGTCCTCCAGATTGTGATCTTACCTGACTCAATGTGAAATCTACACTGTCTCCCCACCACTGCAAGGCTCAGGATGAAATAAAAGTCAGCCCAGGCCTCAGCCCACACCCAAAGTGGAAGCTCTTAGTCCCAGACCTACTTCTACCTCTGACTGTCCCTAGTTAGGCCAGACCCACCATTCACCACTATGTTGGTGCTGATGACCTCATGGATGTATTCCAGGAAGAAGGTCTATGACAAAGAGCAGAAGCAGCATGGTGAGCAGGGCAGAAGGAGGTAGGGTGATTGCTCTGGGATCTTCCTTGGAGCCCTCCCATCCAGCCAGACCCATGCTGACCCAAAGCACGGACAAGGCCAGGGGGTGAGACAAGATGGAGGAGCACAGGACTAAAGGAGGTACTGCTTTGTCTTGTAGGACTTGATTAATTCCATTATAATTAATTCCAGTTATATTTGGCCCATGCCAATCCCAAAGGCTGCATGCAATGCCTCTCCGTGTTGTTGTTGGTCGTGAAGGCTGTCCCTGAGCTCTTTTTCTCAAGGCTAGCACTCTACCACTTAAGCCACAATGCCACTTTTGTTTTCTGATGGTTCATTGATAAGAGTCTCACACACTGTCCTGCCCAGACTGGCTTGGCACCGTGATCCTCCAGATGTCAGCTTCCTGAGTAGCTAGGATGACAGGCATGAGCCACTAGTGCCCAGTATGTGATGTTTTTTGAAGGCATATTGGCGAGTCTGTAAAGGAGCTCCAAAGGGCTTGGATAGACCATTACCAAATCAAGGAGCTGGGATGCGGGAAGATTGCCCTTCTAGCCATTCTTTACCCCCAAAATTGAAGATGCCAGGTGATGTTTTATGCACCAAACAGCTAGGTCAGTAGCTTCAAGGCTTAGTGGGGGAAAAAATTAGAGAATACACAAAGACTGCAGTGTAGAAATCTCTGATTTTGCATGCATGTGGTGTGTGTGTGTGTGTGTGTGTGTGTGTGTGTGTGTGTGTGTGTGTGTGTGTGTGTGTACACTAAGGGACTAGGCTCTATCCCTGAGTTTTCTTGCTCATGGCTAGTGCTGTGCCACTTGAGCCACAGCCCCACTTGCTTTTGGATGGTTAATTGTAGGTAAGAGTCTCAAGGACTTTCCTCTTCATACTTTGAAGCATGAAGGAGGCCCTAGGGAAGGAAGAGTAAATACAACTTGCAGGTACAATCCCTATGGTGGTCCACTCCTGCCACCTGGTGGCCACACATGGAACATGCCGCCCAGTGCCATCATACTCTAGAGTTCAATTTGGGGAAGTGACCAGAGCCAAGCTGACTTTTGCTCAGCCTGATTGCTGATGCCAGAGCATGTCTGTTCCACCCTAGGCCAAGAGACCTCCAGGAGGCCCAGCTTTCCAGGGACACAGGGAAGGGAGAGGTCAGCTCCAGGCTGAGCTAAGAGCCTTTGCCCACAGATACCCCAACTTGGCCTTACTTATCACCATAAGACCTGGCAAAGAACAACCCCCAAAAAACAAATTGGATCTGTGCCTCAAAGTGGTAGAGCTCTAGCAATGAACCAAAGAGCTCGGGGACAGGGCCCCCAAGCTTTGAGTTCAAGACTTCCAGCTGACCTTCCCCCATAGAACACAGGTTGTCTAAATGTGAACTAGTAGGATTTGTGAAGTGTTTCTGAAGAATGGTGATACTGAAGAAAGCACCCTAATTCTAATGACAGCTGAACTTGTGACATAAGGCTATGTGCTGAGTCCTTCACAGGGCACTATTTACTGGGTCCTTCCCTCATGGGAGTTATGTGCTAAGTCCTCAAAAAGGTGCTGTTTGCTGAGTCATCCCAAAGGGTGCTATGTGCTGAGTCCCTGAGAAGAGTCGGCCATCCTGGGGTTTTTAAACGGGGCTTTGTGCTGAGTCCATTACACAACGTATTGTATGCTGAGTCCTTCAAAAGTTGTGGTGTGCTAATGTATCCTAAAGGGTCCTGCTATGGGTGAGCCCTTGAGAAGAGAGGGATGAGGTGTATTTTGTGTGCTGTGTGTGAAGTCCTTTTCATAGGGTGCTCTGTACTCTCCTTCAAATGGTGCTGTCTGCTGAGAGCTTCCATAGTGCTGAGTCCTTCAAAAATGTTTTGTGTGCTGAGTTTATCTAAGGAAGCTGTGCACTGGGTGTTTTACACAGAGTGCTTCAACACAGAGTGTGATGAGTCCCTGGAAATGAGTGCTATGTGCTGAGTGCTTCAAAGCGGCCATGCAGTGAGTCCTTTACACTGTGGGATCTAGACTCCCTTCTTCAAAGGGTGCTGTGTGCTGAGTACTCTACCTAGCATACTACATGCTGAGTTCTTCAAAAGGAGCTGTGTGCTGGGTCATTTACACAGGGTGCTTTGTGCTAATTTTGGGAGTGTGCTGTGTGCTGAATCATCCCAAAGGATGCTATGTTCTGTGTCCTTGTAGGTGATTATCCCCAACAATCACACAGACAAAAACACAAACACACATACACACACGAGTGTCACCATGCACCTGCTTGGTTTGTGGAATGAAGGGGAATGGAGGAGAGTCTCCTCCAGCAGTGGGGCTGAGGGGAGATTCGATCCCCTGGGCCAGTACTGGGGGTGGGGGGTACTGCTGAGCTGAGGTAAGGCTGCAATTGCCATGGTCTAGAAGCCTCAGGGCCCAGTCAAGGCTGCAATTGTGGCCAGGGGTGGGGGGCGGGGCCCAAGGGAGGAGGGGGCGGGGCCCAGGAGCGCACTTGGTGTGAGCAATGGCCAGGAGCCCAAGGGGGCAGGGGTATGTGTACAGCCTGGGCGGGGTAGCCCAGGAGAGGAGTGTGGGGCCGAGAGAGAGCTGGGAGAAGAGCGAGCACGAGCACTAGCACGAGCACTATCATGCGTGAAAACGGCTTCAGTGGCTGGCGGCTGCTCCACTCATAGTGTGGGTCCTGGCCGGGAGCGCAGAGCATGTGGAGCCTGCATGGCAGGCACATCGCCACATGCAGCCCCTCTGAGGCGCCCAACCATGGTGGCCCTGAGTCTGAGGTCCCGGTTCGGGGAGCACGGCAGAGGCAGTGGCTGCTGAGGTGGCGGCGGCCACAAGTTAGGAGGCCGCTGAGGCTGCGGTGGTGGCTGAGGAGGAACAGAGACTGCACAGTTCCACCATGGTCCCACTCTGCTTTTCAAACATGGCGCTGCTGGCTGGGACCCGCAGAGTCTCTAGCAGTCACCTGGCGGAGCTGTTGTGCCCCTGGCCTGCTTGTGGCCCTGACTTGGTTCCTGCCCTTGGTCCTCAGACTCCTGGTGCGCACCCAGAGTCGCAGCCTACAGCTTCTCCCAGCAACATACGTGAGTGGCCGACCTGAGCTCCCGCACCTCACAACCCCCCCTGTACACCCCATCCCCCACTCTACCCTTCCTCCCCACCCTTGTGGAGCGGGACTCTTGCCTCTTGCCTCCCCCTCCTTTCCTACCTGTGCCTCCCCCGTGCCCCACAGTCTGTCCTGGCTCTGCCACAATTGAACCCCAGGAGTGAGGGGTGGAGGTGGGTGTCCACCTGAGGATCCCACCCTCATCCCTAGTGGCCAGTGTTCCAGGAAAAGGGGAGCTGCAGGGATGGGGAGGAGGGGGCACCACAGAGCCCCTGGCCTGGAGCAGTGGGAGCTACACAGCCTTGCATCTGCACCCTTCCTCTCCCTGGTGGGAACCTGGTGGCTTTAGTCAGAGATGGGGAGCAGCACCTCCACACCTGCCTTCTCAGTTCTTTTCCCATTTGCTGAGGGGGGGGGCGTGTTGGATGCAGAAGATAGACCACGTTGTTGTGTGAGCCCTTGTCTTCTATGCTCAGTCACACTTTCACCTGAGGACATTCCCAGAAGAGCCCACTAGAGAGGTGAGGGCACTGGGGTCAGATAGAAGGTGGATATTTGGGAGAAAAACACACTCCCTCTGACACACATATGCCCTTCCTGTACCCCCAACCCCAGCTGTCAATAATAGTTCTGACTGGGTGATCACGTTTCCCAGTTCTTCCAGCTTCTGCTAGTTTTCCCAGTCCATCTAGTCTACTAGTCTTCCCCAAGAATTTGCCAAGTTGCCCAGAAGTATGTAGGAGGGAAGTTGGGAGTCCAACCATGTATATAGCCTTTAGGACCCCATCAAAGTCCCCAAAAACACCCCAACCCCAGGTCAGACACCTTTCTGGAGGCACCTGCTTTGTTTTCTGTCCAAGCTCTGAGAAGCCACGTGTCTCGGGACTCCTTCACCCAGCGTCCTGGCCTAAGGTTTTGGTGAATGGGGAGTCAAGGCTGGTTGTTCCCAATAGGAAGGGTCTGGCCCTGGAGAAAGGGAGAGTCAGGGTGGTTCTGCATTATTAGAACATTGCTCCTCTTGTGTGAGATCCCCTGGTCCTGACAAGGGAACCCCTGTGCTCCAGCTAGTACATTGCCCAGGTGAGAAACCAACAAACTCAGGAGAGACACTGCTCTGAATCTGTGTGTGTGTATATGTATGAGAGAGAGACAGAGAGAGAGAGAGAGAGAGACAGAGAGAGAGAGAGAGAGAGACAGAGAGAGAGAGACAGAGAGAGAGAGAGAGAGAGAGAGAGAGAGAGAGAGAGATCATCTTTCTCATTGTATAGTCACCCTGTCTAAAAAGAGCAAAAGCATTTTATTTGTGTGTATGTGTGTATATGTTATTCTTCTTCAATTAAAGCCCAGTATGAGCCCAGCCATAACTTTTGTTTTCTCTTTCACCATTTCATGGCTCCTTTAGGGAATGTTTCAGTAGATGTTCCTTTCCACCTCTTTCTTCCCCTTTCCTGCAGCCCACAGGAGCTGCTGGACTTGCGTGGGTCTCCCCTAGGAGGCCTATGTGAACCACAGACCAGAGTGGACACCTGCCCTTCTGTCTTTAGCCAGAAGGCTCATGAGGCTACTGTGACCAAAGCTGCACTCTTCCAGCCAGACAGTCTGCTCTGGTGTGTATAGTTGGAGCTAATTCAAGGTTGGGAATGAGTCTGCCAAACATAAATAGGGAACGAGATGGGAGGTAGTAGGACAGGGGCTGTAAATCTTGGAGGGTCTGGGAAGTGAGAAAAGGTGTGACATAGCAGATGGTTCACCACGACTGAGGATGAGAGGGGAATCTTACCCAGGATATTGACGGTATAAGTGGGCCTATGGGCAGGGGGCTCCGGGCTCCCAATGGTGGCGTGGATTCCCACTAGGGGCAGTGCCCTGGTGGGTAGTCCTCCCTGGAGTCCTGCAGACTCCAACCTGTGTCCCTCCTGGGCTGTTTCCAGCTGGGCAATGGTAGGCAAGTGTGTTCCCCCTGCTGGAGCCTACTTGGGATCAGGACATGGCAGTTAGCTAGGGCTCTGTGAATGCTATTTTCTGTAACCTGCTGTAGGCTGTCTGGAAGGAAAAGGAGACCACTGACTTTGGAACACTCTAAGTTTGATTGGGACAAGTTGAAATGCCAGCTCTTCCAGGGTTTTTCCTTGAAGGTGGCAATTTCTACTAATGCTTGGGATACTGGGTCAAATAAGATGGACCATTTCAGCCACCAAACAATGACATTCAAGCAGCACAAGCAGAGTTGCCGAGCCAAATGGTCTCCTGCTATGAATGTCATGCTTTGACTGCCTTTCTTCGGCAGCTGCCTATTCTCCTCCGGCTCTCTCTAGGGTGATCACTACAGTCGAGAATGTTGTGGGGAGCAGAGATTGTGACCTTGCCATCTGCAGCCTGATCACTGTGAGCAGAGACAATTCCCAGGACCTGTACTGGACTCTGGGAGATTCAGAGACGCAGGAGGCCTCAGGGATCCTTTTCTGCACCATGAAAATTGGGGTCCGGATATGGTGGACCATCCTGTCTGGCCCTAGGGAGTGCAGAGGAGGCCCCTTGAACCAGGCTTTCGCCTCACAACAACCTTGTTCACAGCTGAGTGTGGAATTGAGTGCCATACAGCTGGTCAGTGGCTGGACAGAGATCTTTGAGAAGATAGGAATCCCAGAGGCCCCAGAATATAGTGAGTACATCATGGCTCACGTCCTTGGAACCAGAACAGTTAAGTGCAGTGGCACCAGGAGGGTGGTAAGAGGGAGGAGGGAGAACTGTTGGAGAGCTACATCAGGTTTACCCCCACTCAGGATGCTTACCTGAGTTGGATGGGACTTTTCTGTAGTATTGTCATAGACAGATGCTCATCTATTTATCTAACAAAACATTACAGTGTGTGCCAGTTCCTGGGGGGGAGAGAGTGGGGGTCATACACGATGAAAGGTTCCAGTGCTGGTTCCACATCACATGAAGAAATCTTGGTTTGAGCTGGATGCTGTTGCCTCACACCTATCATCCTAGCTACTTATGAGGCTGAGATACGAGGATTGAGGCTTAAGGCCCTGGCAGAAAAACCTGTAAGACTATTATCTCCAACTTACTACCAAAAAGAAAATGCCAGAAGTGGATGAGTAGCTCAAGCTGTAGACTGTTGGCCTTGAGTAAAAAGGCTCAGGGATAGCACCCAGGCTCTGAGTTCATGCCCAGGAGTGACACAAAGAAAGGAAAGAGAAAGAGAGGAGGGAAGGATGGAGGGAGAAAAGGAGGAAAGAAAGGAAGAAGCTAGCATGGAAGCCTTGGTTTGGAGTCCCTGGATCAAGGGAGCCAACCTTTCACAATCTCTTTGGGGACAGTTTCAGAGCCTAAAGCTAGTGCATAGGACCAAGTCACTGACCCATTCATGACATCAGCAACTTCAGGACATACAAATCTGAGTGGTCGCTGACTGCAGAGGGAAACACCCTCGGGTAGACCCTAGGGCTCAGGGTGGGTCACAGAGTTTCAATCTCCCCTGGCTCACGGAGTTTATTTCCTGGTGAGATAAGAAGAAACTGTCCAAGGGCTAGGGAGGTGTAGGGTGAGGGAGTGGCAAGACGGTGAAGAGGGGTTTGGAGGGGTGTCAAGGGATAAACAGGAAGAGGAAGAGGGAGGACAATCCCAGATCCAGTGTGTCAGGCCATTGGAGCCATGACCTCACCTGACAACATAGACCATCAGTGATAGAATCTTCAACCCAGCCACATGGCTATTAAAAGTCCTGGCACTCTGGGTTCACCGTTGACAAACTGTCTTTCATCCACTGCAGGATGCCTGTGCAGTACATCCTTGGGGACTGGCACTTTTGCTGGTTCAATCTGAAGATGACACCGCCAGTGTTCATTCCTCGACCAGACACAGAGGTAAGCATGCCACTGGAACAGGTCACCCAGGGAATGAGGGTGAGAGTCAGAGGAATGTTGCTCTGAGACTTCCACTAGGGGACTCTAGGGCCCCATGACTGCCATCCTCAGAGGTAGAGGTGGGTCTCTTTGCTGGCTCAGCCTTCAGTATAGAAGGTAGATGTGGGAGGGGCCGAATTAAGGTCCAGGCTAGTGGGAAAACAGGAGGCACTGGGCCGGGAGCAGGGTTGTTTCTTTCACAACCCAGTATCATTCCTGAGATGTATCAGCCCTTTTCTCCTCGCTGAGAGAGAGGGACCTAGAGCCCTCCAGTCTGTATCCCTTGACTGTGAAATTCATTCATTCCCATATCCTTTGTTTGAATAACTAGATCTCACCTGATTGCCCAGTGTCAAGGCACGACAGTGAGAGATCTTGATTCCTTGATGTCACGGGATCCTCAGTATGAGATTGTACTTGAATGTCCTGAGTTGGTGCATGGTCAGTCCCATCTCAGCCTGCCATGATCTAGGAAATAGAATCTAGAGAATCAGTGCAGGATGGGGTCTATTCTGTGAGTCCGTAGTATTATGTGTGAGCTTTGAGCTCCTGTGTGCTCACCTGCTTCCTTTTTTTGGGTGGGTCTATGCTAGAAAAATCTTAAAACTAGGGCCTGGGTCCCATCCCTTGTTTCATGCTCAAAGCTAGCACTCTATCATTTGAGCCACAGCTCCACTTGCAAGGTTATTGGGTGTTTAATTGGAGATAAGAGTTCTGAATGACTTAGATGCCAAGGGTGGCATTCAACTGCAGTCCTCAGATCTCAGTCTCCTGAGGGGATAGGATGACAGGCATAGAAAAGCATCTTTGGCCGTAGCCAGTGGCTCCTGGCTGTCATCCTAAGTACTCAGGAGCTGAATCTTAGGATCACGGGTGAAAGCCAGCTTGGGCAGGAAAGACCCTCAGACTCTTCTCTCCAATAAAGTACCAGAAAACTGGAATTGGTGTGGCTCAAGAAGTACAGTGCTGGACTTGAGCTGAAGAGCTCAGGGATATCACCCAGGCCCAGAGTTCAAGCCCCAAAACCAACAAAAAGAAAGAAAGTAAAACATCTTTGCCTGCAAAGGATGGTGGAGGTGTGTTTGTGTGTATGTGTGTGTGTGTGGGGGGGGGTGATAGACATTTAGCGCCCTGCTCATTCATCGTTTTAGATGGATTTTCCCAAACTCTTAATTCATGGCATGCGATTCTTGACCACAGGTGAAGCTCTGGGTTGGATGTTGTCCATCGGACCTCAGTCTCCTCATGGGACAGTTGTGAGTGAATAAGGGACTAATACAGAAGGATCTCTGGAGCAGGGCCAGGAACAGATGGAGCAGGTTTTAGATACAGTTCTCTACAATTCTGTGAGCATATGACAGGAAGTTGCCAGGAAAGGGCTCACATGGGGTCTGTTATTAATCATGCAACAGGTGTGGGATTATGAAACAAAACAGGGCTGTCTTTCATCATTACCCTGTCCCCATGAGGAAGGGATCCTTCACTCTATTCATTTTTCCAGCTGGGAAAATGAATCATGGAGAAGCCAGGTGACCTACTCATGACCCCAGCTGACAGGAAGCTGGGTCTGATTTCTTTGCCATGCTTCCTAGGACAGTGGGTGTTATTCAGTCCACTTCTTGTGGTGAGAAGTCCACTTCTTGTCATTTGTGGGGATTTAATTCTGGGCCTGGATGCAATCCCTGAGCTCCTCAGATCAAGGCTAGTACTCTACCCCCTGTGCCACAGCATAACTTCCAGTTTTCTGTTGGTTCTTCGAGGATAAGAGTCTCCCAGACATTCCTCCCGAGCCAGCTATGAACCACGATCTTCACATCTCAGCCTCCTGTGTAGGTAGGATTATAGGTCTGAGCCACCGGCACCAGGTTTAAGTGTAATTCTGGACCTCTGTCTCTCTCTCCCTCTCTGTCTCTCTGTCTGTCTGTCTGTCTCTCTGTCCCTCTCTCTTTCTCTCCCTCAGGAACTGGTTGAATGAGTGTTGGAGGAGTTGGCCCAGCAACCCATGTGGGTGGAACCAAGGTAGCCCTCTCATTCTGGAGGTGGGCTGTGGGTCAGGAGCTATTTTGCTCAGCCTGTTGAAGCAGCTTCATGAGGAAAGCCCCTCTGTGCCCTGGCTAGACCGTGTCGGTTATTCAATGTCCATCCGATGAGTCCTTCCCCACATCCCTCTGCTACACTGTTGAAGGAAATTGGATGAAAAGCTGTCACATTGTCCCCCTGCCCAGCACAATCCCGGGTCTCTGACCTATACCCCCACCTATCAGACAAGACCCTGGCCATAAGAAAATAAAAACACTCCATATGTACTATCCTTTGCTGGGGAGTGTCGTTTTGGTTACGGTGGTGGGGTTCAGAGGAAAGACCCCAGACCTGATACCTCCGCTGGGGACACTTGTTCTTGTGACAGAGCTACATCGTTGCTGTGGATAAGGACGAACCCTCCATCAGACTGAGCCAGAACAATGCTCAAAGATAGGTAGGCTGTTGAAGTATCAAACCCACTCATGTCTGCTTCCTACTCCCAACAAGGAGGTGTAGTATGGGTGGCCCAGCCCTGGGCCTAAGGCATTATAAATGGATGGTGGCGGTCAGAGGCTCATGGCTCCCACCCATCATCCTGGCTCTTTGGGAGGCTGAGGTCTGATGGTTGTGACTCAGAGCAGCCCTGGCAGGAAAGTCCGTGAGATTCTTATCTCCCATAAACCACCTCCCTCCCCAAACCCACACAGAAAACAGCCAGATGTGGTGCTGAGGCTCAACTGGTAGAGCCTCAGCCTTGAACAAAAGAAGCTAAGGGATAACACCCAGGCCCTTAATCCAAGCCCTAGGACTAACACAATCATAAAATAAATGAATAGTGTGCATCTTTTATCGGACTACCAAGAAAGATGTATTCAGTTTTCTAGCTTGTACATGTAGCCAAAGGTAAGGGCTCCCGTTCATGTTCCCCAACCCTCTCCTTCTCTCCTTTATCTGTCCAGGCTTAGGTTGAAAGACAGAATTCAGATCATCCCACTGGATGTGACCTTAGGTACCCTCCCTCATCCACCTCCCTTGGGGTCAGGATCCTGGATGCACTCCCTGCTGGGAGGAGGAGGCATCACAGAGATGAGGGTAGGTATCCCCAACACTCACATACATACACACACACAAACACCCCTAAGTCAACTCAGACTAGCCTTTTCAAAGACACTTTATCTCCTTGGATTAACTGACCTAGGAGAGGAATTTGATCCCCTGTAACTGATTATTTTAACTTGGGCTTGCTTGTTCACAGGAGATAAATGGAAGCAAACAAAAACCAAAAAGCCTTTGGTGACCATCACCTCTGGCTCAGGGTCAAGCCTGACATCCTGGTGACTTGGGAAGCAGAGATCTGAGGATCAAAGATCAAAGCCAGCCATAAGCTGGAAAGCCAGAGAGACTCTTCTCTCCATGGTACCACCAAAAAGCCAGAAGTGGAGCTGTGGCTCAAGTGGTAGAGCACCAGCCTTGAGCAATAAAACTCAGAGAAACAGCTCCCAGATCCTCAGTTCAAGCCCACAATAAGAAATGGCCCTGTCATGTTGCCCACAGATTGCCCATGCCTCGACCCCCTCTCACTGAGTTTAATACAACACCTGCGCCTGGGTGGTGTATCAGGGCCTTGAGAAATCCGGTGCTGGAATCCAGGCCTTCCCCTTCATGCATTCTCAACCCAAACTGGCTGGAGGTCAGAGTCTGACAAGGCTGGCAGCCTGCACAGGGGAGAGGCTCCAGCTTTTCCAAGGTAATCAGAAAGGGCTTCTTGGAGTCAGCACTTGAAAAGGGGTCTTGCTTAACAAGGAGGATCTGAAGGAAGCACAGAGAACAAAGGTGTACAAATCTAGATACTATGTGATGGGTTGTCATCAATACCATGAATGGAATGTGTGTCATCACAGTCAATAAAAAATCTCACATCTAAAATATACTTGGAACTCAGAAAATTAAATCGCCCAACAACAAATCCTCAAAGAAACAATTGCCCAATAAAAGAGTGGGCAAAAGACTTAAAGAGAAACTTCTCTGAAGAGGAAAGAAGCATGGCCAATAGACACATGAAGAAATGCTCAAAATCCCTACCCATAAAAGAAATGCAAATCAAAACAACATTGAGATACCACCTCACAGCAGTTAGAATGCCTATAATCAAGAACTTTAATAACAACAGATGCTGGAGGGGATGTGGACAGAAGAGAACCTTACTGCATTGTTGGTGGGAGTGTAAACTTGTTCAACCACTTTGGAAAGTAGTATGGAGGTTCCTCAAAAGACTTCACATAGAACTCTCCTATGACCCAGCAATCCCACTTCTGAGCATTTACCCAAATGTTTACAAACAAGACCACACTAAAGCTACCAGCACGACTATGTTTATTGCAGCACTATTTACTATAGCTAAGATATGGAACCAACCCAGATGCCCCTCAGTAGATGAATGCATCAAGAAAACGTGGTATATATACACAATGGAATTCTATGCCTCCATCAGAAAGAATGACATTGCCCCATTTGTTAGGAAATGGAAAGACTTGGAAAAAATTATATTAAGTGAAGTAAGCCAGGCCCAAAGAAACATAGGTCCCATGGTTTCCCTTATTTGCAATATCTAGTATGTCTGTGTCAAGCAGAATAGGTCCGATAAGGTGATGTTAGGGAAATGAACACTAAGATATGTACTCAAATGTTTTTTTTTCTTTCTTGAAATTGTTTCTAACACATGTATAATATTATTTCTTTGTTGCTTTGTACGTCCCTCTCCCACAGTATAACCCCTGCTTTCACTGTATTTGATGTCGGTATAATTTGTGGAGGGGAACAGGAAAAATTAATCGTTTAAATAGGGATACAGGTGGACCCATTGCAGCAATGAGATGTACAAGTCGTTATGTCAAAAATGAACTTTACAACATTGGTGCAGGGGGAGTGCGGGGGAGGAGCAGGGAGGATTGGTTGGGGGGGGTGAGAGGGAGCATGGGAAGGGATGGGAAGTGGAAACAAAGGAGGAGGCTACAATGCTTGATATGAAATGTACTCATTATCTTGCCCAAGTAATTGTATCCCCTATGTACACTATTTTCACAATTAAAAAATGGAAAATAAATGAATAAAACAAAAATACAATAAATAACCAATACAAACAGGACATGGACTGAAAATCTATATGTAAGTAGAAATCTTACCTTTACAATGTATATAAATAGAATGTTTCCAGGGCTGGGACTTTAATTCATGCCTAGGGACCAGGCCTTACTTTCTTGTCTTCAAGCATGGTGAGCTTCCCCTTCGTCCACAGTGCTTCAGAGTTACCCAGGCCTTAAATTCAAAATCAAAGGTAGGAGAAACAGCGTGAATTGCAAGCCAGGGAGCTAAGTTTTTTCTGCTTTTTTGCTTTTTTTGCCAAGCATGGTCTTGAACTCAGCTTTCATCACCATAGGCTGGGGTGCAGCCGCTGGAAACACAAGCTATCCTGGGATCCTAGAACTTCAGGCCTTGTGCAATGGGGGAATTGCACAGAAAAAAAGTGGCAGGATGGCATTTTTACATTTTCTTCCTTTGCAGTATGGCCATCTGGGTCTGAGTGATCTGGCTCCAAAGCATACTTCACCTCGCATTGCTGAAGGCTTACAGGCTACTGAGGAAGCCATAATCCCGAACAATGATTAGCCAAGCACCAGTGGCTCTCACCAGTCCTCCTTGATACTTACAAGGCTGTGATAGGAGGATCATGGTCAAAGTTATCCTAGGCAGGAAAGTCCTTGAGACACCTGTCCAACCTCAATGCCAACAAAGCCAGAAGTAGAGCTGTGTGGCTCCACTGGTAGAGGTCTAATCTTGAGAAAGAACACCTCATGGACTGTGACCAGATCCTGAGTTCAAGGTCCAGGACTGGCAACAAACAGACATACACACAATCTGTGCAGCCATCTTGCTAAAGCAGGTCTCCCTCATGTCCCCAACTGGATTGCACAGACTTTCCTGGTAAAGGAGCTGCTGTCATGTTGACTAGGCCCATTTGGTCTGCATCCCAGGATTCCAGGCACACCCCCATTTTTTCATCGTTCTTTTTCACCAATGGGATCCAAGAATAGTGGACACGCCCATATTACATGCTTCCCAGTAGCACCTGGAATCCCTCTGTTGGGTGACACCACTACCAGCAGTTGAGGAATGTAGAGATGGCTGAGTGGTGAGCAAGAGACTCCAGGTGACTGAGGTAGAGTAGGAAATGATGTCCTAGTCGGTGAGTGGGAGAATAGAAGATTTTCTAGAGCCTAGGAATGTGGGCAGCCCAACTTTCCCGTCCCAGCGCTCAGATGTCTGAAACAATAAGAATCAATGAGAGAACTGTGGGCAAAAAGCTGCCACAAGAACACCAGCAGTATCCTCCCGACAGACCTGAAACATTCAAGAAAACAAAAAACACGAAAAAGGGAGGGATCCCCAAGACAAACACCACTGGGGAGTGAGATTGAATGGAGAGTCCAGCGAAAGGTGATGCCAACCATGGGCCTACACTGCCTTTGGACTCAGTCACAGCCACCAGGGTCCAGAGTGTCAAGGGTCCCAATCCCACCAAGGATCCACAGAGTTGCTACCTATATGTGGTGCCCACCCTGGACCACAGAAAAGAAGAAACCAGGCACTCTGTGCCAAGATCCAACCACTGAAGTAGGGAGACAGACCCGCAGGGTCAATGGGAGTAAGAGAGGGAGAAGATAGAGCAGATACATGCAGCACCAAAAATGGAGGTAGAAATCCAAAAGGCACCCATACAGTGGTTGGTTTTAGCAGAAAGCGATTTACAATGTGCACTGGCCCAAGTGCAGCAGGCCACTGATGACAGAGAAAGGGATCACGAAGCTCTCACCAGCTGTCTGCAAGCTACGGAGTGGCATGTGGCAGAGCTGGAGATAGCGGCTTCTGTGGTCACTGCTGCAAAGGAGGAGACCAAAATGATCTTCAAACAGCTGAATGATGTGACCCTTCAGCTTGAGGAAAATACCAGAAACTTTGATGACCTGGAGCAAGTGAACACAAGTTGCTGGAGAAGGTGGAAGTGCCGCAGATACAGAGGAGCCACATGAAAAAGAGAATATGCAAGTTCCAACAAGCGCTGGAGTGCATTAGGTACTGAAGATGGAGTTGAAAAATCTCGAGGAACAACTTCACATCCAGGTCCAGGAAAACTAGTCTCCGTCTTCAGAACGTGGAGCAGCAGGAGTAACTGCAGAGACTGGAGGAGAAAGCCTAGGATCAGCAGGAGATCCCTGAGACCCCATGATGTGCATGTGTGTGGGATGGACAACCAGAGGACAAGCTGGCCCTGCTGTGGGGCACTCTCCACAGGGTGAGCAGTGAGAAGGAGGAGCTTGTCAGCATCCTGAACTCAGAGCAGCAGATGAAGAAACATCTGCAGGAACAGTAGGACTGCTCAGAGAAGAAGATAGAGAAATGGATAGTGGTGGCTGAGAGAGTGAGCCAAGCAGCTCAGGAGCAGCAGGAGCAGTCCCTGGGTCAGTGCAGGAGTTAAGAGCCTCCGGTGAATGGCACATTGTCTCCAAAGAGTGACTGTGCTCTGAGAAGGAGCCCCTGCAGCAGCACTTAGAGAGGCAGACCCAGCTGCTGGAGCAACTGAAGTGAGTGCAGGACTCACCAAACTGGAGGGACCAGGTGATGTCTCCGAAGTGGCAGGACACTCTCAAGTGCCTGGAAGCCACCAGATCACAGGAGGAGTGCCTGCAGGCCCAGCTGACCTTCTTGGCTTTCCCTAGGGAAGGGGAAGGCATGAGTCCTGGAGAAGCAAAACGTAAGAAGGCGAATCCCACCCACCCCTTGTGACCATCAGAGATGATGGAGATGTCCCCCAGACCAAGAGTGACATGGCTCTGAGAGTGCTCTTGGAGGATGAGATCCACAGGGAGAAACTCCTACCACAAGAATGGCGGGCCAGCTGCAGGCACCCCCTGGCCAACCCAGCAGCTCAGTGCCAGACTGAGCTGGAGCCACAGGCCCTCAACCCCATGAGCTGCCTGGGGATGGGAAGCAGGACACGGGCATCTGAGAAGAAAATCTGCTTCATCCATAACCTTCCTGATGAGGTGAACTTCCAGAGTCCAGCAGGTGAGCTCCACCATTGATGCAGCCAACTGTCGGCACTCATCCAAACTATCAAGGAGTCCCTCATGGTGTGTAAAGAGCAGATGTTGTTCCTGAATGAGCTGTGTTGGGAGAAAGCCCAGTGCATGCACTGGCTGTCTCAGGAGAAGATCGAGAAGAGGAGAGTGTTGCGGAGCTGCTGTCACTCATCGCCAGGGAAGGCACCGACAGCAGTTTCCAGATGCCAACACAGGCTGAGCCTCCCACCCCTCTCACCAACACTGCTTCAGAAGCAACTTGAAGACAGCATGGAAACTGCTAGGGAGAGGTCAGGGTTCCCGACCCCATAGTGGACTCCCCCAAGGAGCAGGTCCTGCCCCAGTTGCCTCACATCCAGATCTGCCCACAGCTCCCAGGCTCAGGGGAGGAGTGCTTTCTCACTTTCTCCTGTAGACTGATGCGGATGATGACTCTCTATGTGACATACTGACTCTCATAAGCCTTGGCAGCCACCAGAAGTAGGTGACCAAGTGGCTTTCTCTCAGGCCTCCATCTGCCGGGCAACGGGAAGATGAAACTGAGGGTAGGGTATGGTAGAGGCTGAAGGGCGTTGGCCCAAACTCAAGGGACATCTAATGGCCCATTGGTGGCCCATTCGTGGCTTCAGGCATGCTAGGCGAATACTCTACCACTGAGCCACATTCTCAGCTAGGATGATTTTTCCCCCTCCCAAACCCATATGGCCATTCCTCAGATAAATAGGAAGTAGGGGCTAGGATGAATATGAAGCACAAGTCTGGTTCCCCCCCAAATATTTCCCACCCCCTCTTCCCACACCCTGAGTTGAAGTTTCTCTTTTACCATTGAGTGAGAGGGGAGTCCCAAGAGAGTACCAACAACAGTGGCCCCCTGAGTCCCACATCTTTCCCCACACAAGTGGTCCTCCAGATTCTGTTCTTACCTGACTTGATGTAAAGTCTAAACTGTGTCCCTACCACTGCAAGGCTCAGGATGAAATAAAAGTCAGCTCTGGCTTCAGCCCACACCCAAGGTGGAAGATCCTAGTCCCAGACCTACTTCCACCTCTGACTGTCCCTAGTTAGGCCAGACCCACCACTCACCACTATGATGGTGGTGGTGACCTCATGGATGGATTCCAGGAAGAAGTTCTATGGTAAAGAGCAGAAGCAGCAGGGTGAGCAGAAGAGAAGGGTGTGGGGTGATTGCACTGGGATCTTCCTTGGAGCCCTCTCGTCCAGCCAGACACATGCTGACCCAAAGCCCAGACAAGGCCAGGGGGTGAGACAAGATGGAGGAGCACAGGACTAAAGGAGGTACTGCTTTGTCTTAGAGGACTTGATTAATTCCAATTATAATTAATTCCAATTATATTTGGCCCATGCCAATCCCAAAGACAACATGCAATGCCTGTCGGTGTTGTTGTTGGCCATGAGCACTGTCCATGAGCTCTTTTTCTCAAGGCTGGCACTCTACCACTTGAGCCATAATGCCACTTTTGTTTTCTGACATTTCGTGGAGGCTAAGAGTCTCACACACTTTCCTGCCCAGACTGGCTTGGCACCGTGATCCTCCAGATCTCTGCTTCCTGAGTAGCTAGGATGACAGGCATGAGCCACCAGTGCCCAGTATGTGATGCCTCTTGAAGGCATTTTGGCGAGGCTGTAAAGGAGCCCCAAAGGGCCTGGATAGACCATGACCCAATCAAGGAGCTGGGATGGGGGAAGGTTGACCTTCTAGCCATTCTATTCCCCCAAAATTGAAGATGCCAGGTGATGTTGTATGCACCAAACACCTGGGCCAGCAGCCACCAGGCTTAGTGGGGGGAAAAGTAGAGAATACCCAAAGACTGCAGTGTAGAAATCTCTGATTTTGCATTCATGTGTTGTGTGTGTGTGTGTGTGTGTGTATGTGTGTGTGTGTGTGTGTGTGTGTGTGTGTGTGTGTGTGTGTGTGTGTGTGTGTGTGTGTGTGTGTGTGAACTCAGGACCTAGGCTCTATCTCTGAGTTTTCTTGCTCAAAATAGTGCTGTGCCACTTGAGCCACAGCCCCACTTACTTTTTGATGGTTAATTGTAGGTAAGTGTCTCAAGGACTTTCCTGTCCAGGGTGGCTTTGAATCATGATGTGGGCCCCAGGGAAGCAAGAGTAAACACAAGTCGCAAGTACAATCCCTATTGTGGGCCACTCCTGCCCCCTGGTGGCCACACGTAGAACATGCGGTCTCATGCCATTATCCTCTAGAGTTCAGTTTGGGGAAGTGACCAGAGCCAAGCTGACTTTTTGCTCACCCTGATTGCTGATGCCAGAGCAGGTCTGTTCCACCCTAGGCCAAGAGAGCTCCAGGAGGCCCAGCTTTCCAGGGACACAGGGAAGGGAGAGGTCAGCTCCAGGCTGAGCTAAGAGCCTTTGACCATGGATACCCCAACTTGTCCTTACTTATCACCATAAGACCTGTCAAAGAATAACCCCAAAAAACAAAATTGGATCTGTGCCTCCAAGTGTAGAGCTCTAGCATTGAACCAAAGAGCTCAGGGACATGGCCCCCAAGCTTTGAGTTCAAGACCCCCAGCTGACTTCCCCCATAAAACACTGCTTGTCTAAATGTGAACTAGTACGATTTGTGAAGTGTTTCTGAAGAATGGCGATACTGAAGAAAGCACCCTAATTCTAATGACAGCTGAACTTGTGACATACAGCTATGTGCTGAGTCCTTCACAGGGCGCTATTTACTGGGTCCTTCCCTCATGGGAGTTATATGTTGAGTCCTCAAAAAGATGCTGTTTACTGAGTCATCCCAAAGGGTGCTATGTGCTGAGTCCTTGAAAAGTGTGGGCCATCCTGCTTTTTTTTAAAAGGAGGTTTGTGCTGAGTCCATTACACAAAGTATTGTATGCTGAGTCCTTCAAAAGTTGTGGTGTGCTAATGCATCCTAAAGGGTCCTGCTATGTGTGAGCCATTGAGAAGAGAGGGATGAGGTGTATTTTGAGTGCTGTGTGCCAAGTCCTTTCCATAGGATGCTCTGTACTGTCCTTCAAATGGTGCTGTGTGCTGAGAGCTTCCACAGTGTGGTATGTGCTGAGTCCTTCAAAAATGTTCTGTGTGCTGAGTTTATCTAAGGAAGCTGTGCACTGTGTGTTTTACACAGCGTGCTTCAACACAGATTGTGATGAGTCCCTGGTAAAGAGTGCTATGTGCTGAGTGTTTCAAAGCGTGCCATTCACTGAGTCCTTTACACTGTGGGCTATAGACTCCCTCCTTCAAAGGGTGCTGGGTAGAATACGTAGCATCCTACATGCTGAGTCCTTCAAAGGGAACTGTGTGCTGAGTTATTTACACAGGGTGCTTTGTGCTGATGTTGAAAGTGTGCTGTGTGCTGAGTCATCCCAAAGGTTGCTATGTTCTGAGTCCTTGAGAGGTGGTTATCCCCAACACTCACACACACACAAACACAAACACACATACACACACGAGTGTCACCATGCACCTGCTTGGTGTGTGGAGTGGAGGGGGATGGAGGAGAGTCTCCTCCACTGGTGGGGCTGAGGGGAGATTCGATTCCCTGGTCCGGTACTGGAGGGTGCGGGGTAGAGCTAAGCTGAGGTAAGGCTGCAATTGCCATGGTCTAGAAGCCTCAGGGCCTAGTCAGGGCTGCAATTGTGGCCAGCGGTGTGGGCGGGGCCCAGGGGAGGAGGGGGCAGGGCCCAGGGGAGGAGGGGGCGGGGCCCAGGAGCACACTTTGGTGGCAGCAATGGCCAGGGGCCCAAGGGGGCAGGGTTGTGTGTGCAGCACGGACAGGGTGGCCCAGGAGAGGAGTGTGGGACCGAGTGAGAGCTGGGAGAAGAGCGAGCACAAGCGCTAGCACCCGTGGAAACGGCTTCAGTGGCTGGCGGCTGCTCCGCTCATAGTGTGGGTCCTGGCCGGGAGCGCAGAGCATGTGGAGCCTGCACGGCAGACACATAGCAACATGCAGCCCCCCGGAGGCGCCCAGCCATGGTGGCCCTGAGTCTGAAGTCCCGGTTCAGGGAGTATGGCAGAGGCAGTGGCCGCTGAGGCAGCGGCGGCCACAGGTTAGGAGGCCGCTGAGGCTGCGGTGGTGGCTGAGGAGGAGCAGAGGCTGTGCGCAGCTCCACCATGGGCCCGCGCTGAGTTTCAAACATGGCACTGCTGGCTTGGACCCGCGGAGCCTCTAGTAGTCACCTGGCAGAGCCGTTGCGCCCCTGACCCTCGGTCCTCAGACTCCCGGCACCACCCGGAGTCGCAGCCTACAGCTTCTCCCAGCAGCATACGTGACTGGACAACCTGCACTCCTGCACCCCCACAACACCCCACTGTAAACCCCGTCCCCCACTCTACCCTTCTTCCCCACCCTCGCGGACCTGGACCCTTGCCTCTTGTCTCCCCTTCTCTTCCTGCCAGCCCCTCCCCCGTGCCCCACCGTCTGTCTTGGCTCTGCCAAAAATGCACCCCTGGGGTGGGGGATGGAGGTGGGTGTCCACCCGGGGATCCCACCTTCATCCCTAGTGGCCAGTGTTCCAGGAAAAGGGGAGCTGCAGGGATGGGGAGGTGGGGCATCACAGAGACCCTGGCCTGGAGCAGTGGGAGCCACACAGCTGTGCATCTGCCCATTCTTCTCCCTGGTGGGAACGTGGTGGCTGTAGTCAGAGGTGGGGAGCTGGACCTCCACACCTGCCTTCTCGGTCCCTTTTGCTGGGCAGGGGGAGGTTGGATGCAGAAGATAGACCCTGTTGTTGTGTGAGCCCTGTCTTCTGTGCTCAGTCACCCTTTACCCTGAGGACATTACCAGAAGAGCCCACTAGAGAGGTGAGGGCACTGGGGTCTGATAGAAGGTGGGTATTTGGGAGAAAAACACACCCGCTCTGACACACATACAACCGGCCTGTACCCCCAACCCCAGCTGTCAACAGTCCTGACTGGGTGATCACATTTCCCAGTTCTGCCAGCTTCTGCTAGTGCTACCAGTCCATCTGGTCTCCTTGTCCTACCCAAGAATATGCCAAGTTGGCCAGAAGTATGTAGGAGGGAAGCAGGGAGTCCAACAATGTATATAGCCTTTAGGACCCCATCAAAGTCCCCAACAACGCCCCCACCCCAGGTCAGACACCTTTCTGGAGGCACCTGCTTTGTTTTCTGTCCAGGCTCTGAGAAGCCACGCGTCTCGGAACTCCTTCACCCAGCGTCCTGGCCTAGGGTTTTGGAGAATGGGGAGTCAAGGCTGGTTGTTCCCAAGGGGAAGGATCTGGCCCTGGAGAAAGGGAGAGTCAGGGTGGTTCTGCATTATTAGAGCATTGTTCCCTTTGGTTGAGATCCCCTGGTTCTGACAAGGGAACCCCTGTACTCCAGCTAGTATATTGCCCAGGTGAGAAACCAACAAACTCAGGAGAGACACTGCTCTGAATCTGTGTGTGTGTGTGAGAGAGAGAGAGAGAGAGAGAGAGAGAGAGAGAGAGAGAGAGAGAGAGAGAGAGAGAGAGAGAGAGAGAGAGAGAGAGAGAGAGAGAGAGAGAGAGAGAGAGAGAGGAGAGAGAGAGAGAGAATCTTTCTCATTGTACAGTCACCATGTCTAAAAAGAGCAAAAGCATTTTATTTGTGTGTATGTGTGTATTTGTTATTCTTTTTCAATTAATGCCCAGTATGAGCCCAGCCATAATTTTTGTTTTCTCTTTCGCCGTTTCATGGCTCCTTCAGAGAAGGTTTCAGTAGATGTTCCTTTCCACCTCTTTCTTCCCCTTTCCTGTAGCCCACAGTAACTGCTGGACCTGCGTGGGTCTCCCTTAGGAGGCCTGTGTGAACCGCCGACAAGAGTGGACACCTGCCCTTCTGTCTTTAGCCAGAAGGCTCATGAGGCTACTGTGACCACAGCCGCGCTCTTCCAGCCAGACAATCTGCTCTCATGTATATAGTTAGAGCTAATTCAAGGTTGGGAATGAGTCTGCCAAACATAAATAGGGAACGAGATGGGAGGTAGTAGGGCAGGGGCTGTGAATCTAGGAGGGTCTGGGAAGTGACAAACGGTGTGACATAGCAGACGGTTCACCACGACTGGGGATGAGAGGGGAATCTTACCCATGGTATTGACGATGTAAGTGGGCATCTGGGCAGGGGGCTCTGGGCCCCCAATGGTGGCATGGATTCCCTCTAGGGGAAGTGCACTGGAGGGCAGTCCTCCCTGGAGTCCCGCAGACTCCAATCTGTGTCCCTCCTGGGCTGTTTCCAGCGGGGCAATGGTAGGCAAGTGTGTTCCCCCTGCTGGAGCCTACTTGGGATCAGGACATGGCTGTTAGCTAGGGCTCTCTGAATACCATTTTCTCTAATCTGCTGTAGGATGTCTGGAAGGAAAAGGAGACCACTGACTTTGGAACCCTTTAAGTTTGATTGGGACAAGTTGAAATGCCAGCTTTTCCAGGTTTTTTTCCTTGAAGCTGGCAATTTCTACTAATGCTTGGGATACTGGGTCAAATGAGATGGACCATTTCAGCCACCAAACAATGACATTCAAGCAGCACAAGCAGAGTTCCTGAGCAAATGGTCTCCTGCTATGAATGTCGTGCCTTGACTGCCTTTCTTCAGCAGCTGCCGATTCTCCTCCGGCTCTCTCTAGGGTGATCACTACAGTTGAGAATGTTGTGGGTAGCAGAGATTGTGACCTTGCCATCTGAATCCTGATCGCTGTGAGCAGAGACAATTCCCAGGACCTGTACTGGACTCTGGGAGATTCAGAGACCGAGGAGGCCTCAGGGATCCTTTTCTGCACCATGAAAATTGGGGTCCGGATATGGTGGACCATCCTGTCTGGCCCTAGGGAGTGCAGAGGAGACCCCTTGAACCAAGCTTTCGCCTCATAACAACCTTGTTCACAGCTGAGTGTGGAATTGAGTGCCATGCAGCTGGTCAGTGGCTGGACAGAGATCTTTGAGAAGATAGGCATCCCAGAGGCCCCAGAATACAGTGAGTACCTCATGGCTCACGTCCTTGTAACCAAAAGAGTTAGGTGCGGTGGCACCAGGAGGGTGGGAAGAGGGAGGAGGGAGAACTGTGGGAGGGCTACATCAGGCTTTACCCCCACCCAGGATGCTTACCTGAGTTGGATGGGACTTTTCTGTAGTATTGTCATAGACAGATGCTCATCTATTTATCTAACAAAACATTACAGTGTGTGCCAGTTCCTGGGGGGGAGAGAGTGGGGGTCATACACGATGAAAGGTTCCAGTCCTGGTTCCACATCACATGAAGAAATCTTGGTTTGAGCTGGATGCTGATGCCTCACACCTGTCATCCTAGCTACTTAGGAGGCTGAGATAGGAGGATTGAGGCTTAAGAGCCAGGCAGAAAAGCCTGTAAGACTCTTATCTCCAACTGACTACTAAAAAGAAAATGCCAGAAGTGGATGAGTAGCTCAAGGTGTAGACTGTTGGCCTTGAGTACAAAGGCTCAGGCACAGCACCCAGGCTCTGAGTTCATGCCCAGGATTGACACAAAGAAAGGAAAGAGAAAGAGAGGAGGGAAGGATGGAGGGAGAAAAGGAGGAAAGAAAGGAAGAAGCGAGCATGGAAGCCTTGGTTTGGAGTCCCTGGATCAAGGGAGCCAACCTTTCACAATCTCTTTGGGGACAGTTTCAGAGCCTAAAGCTAGTGCATAGGACCAAGTCACTGACCCATTCATGACATGAGCAAGTTCAGAACATCCTAATCTGAGTGGTCCCTGACTACAGAGGGAAACAATCTCGGGTAGACCCTAGGGATCAGGGTGTTTATTTTCTGGTCAGATAAGAAGAAACAGTCCAAGGGCTAGGGAGGTATGCGGTGAGGGAGTGGCAAGATGGGGGTGGCAAGGGATAAGCAGGAAGATGAAGAAGGAGGACAATCCCAGATCCAGTGTGTCAGGCCATTGGAACCATGATCTCAACTGACAACCTAGACCATCAGTGATATAATCTTCAACCCAGCCACATGGCTATTAAAAGTCCTGGCACTCTGGGTTCACCATTGACAACTTGGCTGTCATCCACTGCAGAATGCCTGTGCAGTACATCCTTGGGGACTGGCACTTTTGCTGGCTCAATCTGAAGATGACACCCCCAGTGTTCATTCCTCGACCAGAGACAGAGGTAAGAGTGCCACTGGAACAGGACACCCAGGGAATGAGGGTGAGAGTCAGACGCATGTTGCTCTGAGACTTCCACTAGGGGACTCTAGGGCCCCATGACTGCCATCCTCAGAGGTAGAGGTGGGTCTCTTTGCTGACTCAGCGTTTAGTCTAGATGGCAGATGAGGGAGGTGCCGACTGAAGGTCCAGGCTATTGGGAAAACAGGAGGCACTGGGCTGGGAGCAGGGTTGTTTCTTTGAGGATACTCACAACCCAGTATCATTCCTGAGATGGATCAGCCCTTTTCTCCTCCCTGAGAGCGAGGGTCCTAGAGCCCTCCACTCTGCATCCCTTGGCTGAGAATTTCATTCCCATATCCTTTGTTTGGATAACTAGATCTCACCTGACTTGCCAGTGTCAAGGCAGGACAGTGAGAGATCTTGAGTCCTTGATGAGGTCACGGAATCCTCAGTATGAGATTTTACTTGAATATCCTGACTTGGTGCATGGTCAGTCTCATCTCAGCCTGCCATGATCTAGGACATAGAATCTAGAGAATCAGAGCAGGATGGGGTCTATTCTGTGAGTCTGTAGTATTATGTGTGACCTTTGAGCTCCCGTGTGCTCACCTGCTTCCTTTTCTTGGGTGGGCCTATGCTAGAAAAAGCTTAAAACTAGGGCCTGGGTCCCATCCCTTGTTTCATGCTCAAAGCTAGCACTCTACCATTTGAGCCACAACTCCACTTGCAAGGTTTTTGGGTGTTTAATTGGAGATAAGAGTTCTGAATGACTTTGCTGTCAAGGGTGGCATCCAACTGCAGTCCTCAGATCTCAGTCTCCTGAAGGGATAGGATGACAGGCATAGAAAAGCATCTTTGGCCGTAGCCAGTGGCTCCTGGCTGTCATCCTAAGTACTCAGGAGCTGAATCTTAGGATCATGGGTGAAAGCCAGCTTGGGCAGGAAAGACCCTCAGACTCTTCTCTCCAATAAAGCACCAGAAAACCAGAAGTGGTGCTGTGGCTCAAGTAGTAGAGTGCTGGACTTGAGCTGAAGAGCTCAGGGATAGCACCCAGGTCCAGAGTTCAAGCCCCACAACCAACAAAAAGAAAGAAAGTAAAACATCTTTGCCTGCAAAGGCAGTGGAGGTGTGTTTGTGTGTATGTGTGTGTGTGTGGGGGGGTGATGGTGGTGGTAGACATTTAGTTCCCTGCTCAGTCATCATTTTAGATGGATTGTCCCAACCTCTTAATTCATGGCATGCGATTCTTGACCACAGTTGAAGCTCTGGGTTGGGTGTCGACCATCGGACCTCAGGCTCCTCATGGGACAGTTGTGAGGACATAAGGGACTAATACAGAGGGACCTCTGGAGCAGGGCCAGGCACAGAAGGAGCAGGTGTCAGATACAGTTCTCAACAATTGTCTGAGCTTATGATAGGAAGTTGCCTGGAAAGGGCTCAGATGGAGTCTGCTATTAATCATGCAACAGGTATGGGATTGTGAAACAAAATGTGGCTGTCTTTCATCATTACCCTATCCCCATGAGGAAGTGATCCTTCACTCTATTAATTTTTCCAGCTGGGGAAAATGAGTCATGGAGAAGCCAGGTGACATACTCATGACCTCCAGCTGACAGGAATCTTGGCCTGATTTCTCTGCCATGCTTCCTAGGATAGTGGGTGTTATTCAGCCCACTTCTTGTGGTGGGAAGTTCACTTCTTGCCATTTGTGGGGATTGATTTTTGAGCCTGGATGCTGTCTATGAGCTCCTCAGAACAAGGCTAGTACTCTACCCCCTGAGCCACAGCATCACTTCCCGCTTTCTGTTGGTTCTTTGAGGATAAGTGTCTCACAGACATTCCTCCCGAGCCAGCTATGACCCAGGATCTTCACATCTCAGCCTCCTGTGTAGGTAGGATTATAGGTCTGAGCCACTGGCACCTGGCTTAAGTGTAATTCTGGACCTCTGTCTCTCTCTCTCTCTCCCTCTGTCTCTCTCTCTCTCCCCCTCTCCCTCTCCCTCTCTCTCTCTTTTTCTCTCTCTCAGGAATTGGTTGAATGAGAGCTGGAGGAGGTGGCCAATCCTTCCCATGTGGCTGGAATTCAAGGTGGCCCTCTCATTCTGGAGGTGGGCTGTGGGTCAGGAGCTGTTTTCCGCAGCCTGTTGAACCACCCCTCGACGTAAGCCCCTCTGTGCCCTGGCTAGACCGTGACAGTTATTCATTGTCCATCCCATGTGTCCTTCCCCACATTCCTCTGCTACACCGTTGAAGGAAAGTGGATGAGAAGGTGTCCCCTTGTCCCCATACCCAGCACAATTCCGGACCTCTGATCTATACCCCCACCTATCTGACAAGACCCTGGCTAAAAGTCAATTAAAACACTCCATTTGTACTACCCTTTGCTGGGGAGTGCCGTTTCGGTTAGGGGGGCGGGGTTCAGAGGAAAGACCCCAGACCTGACACCCCCTGGGGCAACATTTTTCTTGTGACAGAGCCACATCATTGCTGTGGATAAGGATGAAGCCTCCATCAGACTGACCCAGAACAATGCTCAAAGATAGGTAGGCTGTTGAAGTATCAAACTCACTCTTGTCTGCTTCCTACTCCCAACAAGGAGGTGTAGTATGGGTGGCCTGGCCCTGGGTCTAAGGGATTATAAATGGATGGTGGAGGTCAGGAGCTCATGGCTCACACCCATCATCCTGGATCTTTGGGAGGGTGAGGTCTGATGGTTGTGACTCAGACCAGCCCGGGCAGGAAAGTCCAAGAGATTCTTATCTCCCATAAAGCACCTTCCTCCCCAAACCCACACACAAAAAAGCCAGATGTGGTGCTATGGCTCAATTGGTAGAGCCGCAGCCTTGAACAAAAGAAGCTAAAGCATAACACCCAGGCCCTGAATCCAAGCCCTAGCACGAACACAACAATGAAATAAATGAATAGTGTACATCTTTTATCTGACTATCAAGAAAGATGTATTCAGATTTCTCACTGGTACATGTAGCCAAATGTAAGGGGCTCCCTTTCATGTTCCCCTAACCCTCTCCTTTTCACCTTTATCTGTCCAGGCTTTATCGTTGCAGGACAGAATTCGGATCATCCCCCTGGATGTGACCTTAGGTACGTCCCTCATCCACCTCCCTTGGGGTCAGGATCCTGGATGCACTCCCTGCTGGGAGGAGTAGGCATCACAGAGATGAGGGTAGGTATCCCCAACACTCACACACATACACACACACAAACACGCCTAAGCCAACTCAGACTAGCCTTTCCAAAGACACTTTATCTCCTTAGATTAACTGACCTAGGAGAGGAATTTGATCCCCTGTAACTGATTATTTTAACTTGGGCTTGCTAGTTCACAGGACATAAATGAAAGCAAACAAAAAACAAAAAGCCTTTGGTGCCCATCACCTCAGTCTCAGGGCCAAGCCTGACATCCTGGTGACTTGGGAGGCAGAGATCTGAGGATCAAAGATCAAAGCCAGACATAGGCTGGAAAGCCAGAGAGATTCTTCTCTCCATGGAACCACCAAAAAGCCAGAAGTGGAGCTGTGGCTCAAGTGGTAGAGCACCAGCCCTGAGCAATAAAACTCAGAGAAACAGCTCCCAGATCCTCAGTTCAAGCCCACACAAAGAAATGGACCTGTCATGTTGCCCACAGATTGCCCAGGCCTTGAGCTCCCTCTCACGGAGTGTGATACAACACCTGCCCCTGGGTGGTATATCAAGGCCTTGAGAAATCCGGTGGTGGAATCCAGGCCTTCCTCTTCGTGCATTCTCAACCCACACTGGCTGGAAGGCAGAGCCTGACAAGGATGGCAGCCTGCACAGCGGAGAGGCTCCAGCTTTTCCAAGGTGATCAGAAAGGGCTTCTTGGAGACAGCACTTGAAAAGGGGTCTTGCTTAACAACGAGTTTCTGAAGGAAGCACAGAGAACAAAGGTGCTACAGATGATGGGCAACATAGCAGAACGTGTTCATTTCTAGCCAGGGCTGCTGGTGTGAGACTGTCCCAAGACAGGCCTGAGGAGTCACAGAAGAATATCTATCCAGGGCTGTGATTGCATCCTAGAGGTAGAGGGCTCGCCTAGCATACAGGAAAGCATGGGTTCGATTCCTAGGTCCTGCATACAAAGAAAAGGCTGGAAGTGGCACGGTGGCTCAGGTGAAAGAGCACTCCCCTGGAGACACAGAAAGTCAGGGACAGTGCCGGACCATGAGGTCAGGCCCCAGGGCTGTCACCATAAAACAGTTCTCCCAGGGACCTTTGTGACAGGTAGATGGCTATGCCCTGAAGCTCTTAGTAGATCCATCCGTGCTTTGTGTCTCCTTTGACAGAGGGGAGCTGGACACTCCTTCTGCCCTGGGCACCCCTGGGCCTGGTTATCAGCAACCCTCCCAACATATTCGATGGGGACATGGAGCAGCTGGCCCCAGAAGCCCTCAGGTATCGGTTGGATGGGGCATGGGGACATAGGGTAAGCCCCAGAACTCCTAGTGGGTCTGATCCACCCTGGAAGACC
This sequence comes from Dipodomys merriami, assembly GCF_024711535.1. Lineage (NCBI taxonomy): Eukaryota > Metazoa > Chordata > Mammalia > Rodentia > Heteromyidae > Dipodomys > Dipodomys merriami. The sequence goes on from NW_027205937.1 coordinate 10,652,257, forward strand.
AGGCAATCTGGAGGAGGCAGATGGGAGTTTAGAGGGTGTTAGTGATGTGGAGGGGGCCCTTTAATCCCCATGGCCCCACCCAGATTCCCAGCCTCCCTTGGCTGTCCCTGAAGGAGGTAGAGGGGTGTCTAGGTTGTAGAGAAGGACTAGGTGGAAATTCTGAAGACTAGACACCTTAAGCCATGAGCCGGTGGCTCACACCTGTCATTCCACGCCTGTCATCCTGGCCACTCAGGAGGCTGAGATCCAGAGGATCTCATTTCCCAGCCAGGCAGGAAAGTCCCTCCAGAGCCTCATCTCCAATCTCCAACCAGAAGTGGCACTGTGGCTCAAGTGGTAGAGCACTGGCCTTGAGGAAAATTCGACATCAGGGACAGTACCCAAGCCCTGAGTTCAAGCCCCTCAACCAAAAAAAAAAAAACCTAAAAAAACAAACAAGAAAGAAAGACACCCCTTCCTTGCTTGCAAGAGATAGTGAAGTAATAGGGTTTCTGTGGTTGTGAGACTAGATGCTGACCTCACAGTACAGATATTTCTAATAGTCCCCAGGTTTACTCCTGTGTGAAGCCAAAGCAGGGTGAGTGGTGCCTTACCAAGAACTCCAGAGGTTATGGCTATGGCATGCAGGGAGTAGGTGAATGGGAGCTGGGGCGGAATGGTAATGTCAATTCTATGCTCTCCATCCATGGAAGAATGGTTTTGGATGCTGGTGACCAAGTCTGAAGTGTAGGGTTACATTTGGTTTGTGTCTTGATGAGTTGGGTTTTCCCTTGGTATAAGAAGGTTGCTGCAGGGGCTGGGAAGGTGGCTCAGTGGTAGAGCACTTGCCTTCCATGCTCGAGGCCCTGGGTTCGATTCCTCAGCACCACATAAGCAAAAAGAAAAAAGCCTGAAATGGCACTGTGGCTCAAGTTGTAGAGTGCTAGCCTTGAGCTGAAGAGCTGAGGGACAGAGCCCAGGCCCAGAGTTCAGGCCCCACAACCGGACCCAAAATAAAAAAAAAAAAAAGAAGTTGACTGCAGAGGAGGCTACAATGCTTGATAAGAAATGTACTCCTTTTATGGCTAGGGAGGTTGAGCATTTCTTCATGTGTCTATTGGCCACACTTCTTTCCTCTTTAGAGAAGTTTCTCTTTAAGTCTTTAGCCCACTTATTTATTGGGCAGTGGTTTCTTTGAGGATTTGTTGTTGGGGGATCTAATTTTTTGAGTTCAATGTATATTTTAGATATGAGACCCTTGTCCACTGTATGGCTAGTGAAGACCTTCTCCCAATCCGTAGGCTTTCTATTGATCTTGCTAGCTTTGTCCTTTGCCATGCAGAAGCTCTGCAACTTCATGCAATCCCATTTCTCCAACCTTTCTTTGATTTGTTGTGTTTCCGGGTCTCTATTAAGAACATTTTGTCCTGCGCCAAGGAGACCTAGGGTTTCTCCTATTCCATCCTCTAATGTTTTCAGAGTGTCTGCTTTGACTCCGAGGTCTTTGATCCATTTGGTGTTGATTCTGGTGCAGGGTGATATATAAGGATCTAGCTTTAGTTTTCTACATGTTGTTAACCAATTTTGCCAGCACCATTTACTGAAGAGGCTGTCTTTCTTCCATTCTATTTTTTTAGCTCCCTTATCAAAGATTAGATGGCTATAGTTCTTTAGGTTCATTTCTGGGTTTTCAATTCAATTCCATTGGTCCCGAGGTCTGCTCTTGTGCCAGTACCAAGCTGTTTTGATTACTATGTCTTTATGTAGAGTTTCAAATTTGGTATTGATATTCCTCCAGCAGCGTTCTTTCCATTGAGGAGCATTTTTGCTATTCGGGGTCTTTTATTGTTCCATATGAATTTTTGGATTGCCTCTTCTATTTCCTTGAAGAATGAGGTTGGAATTTTGATAGGTATCAAATTGAACTTGTAGATAGCCTTGGGAAGTATTGCAATTTTCACAATGTTAATCTTTCCAATCCAAGAGCATGGGAGTTTTTGCCAGTTTTGGCTTAAGGTGTCTAGTCCTTCAGACACCTTAAGCCATGAGCCGGTGGCTCACACCTGTCATCTCACACACGTCATCCTGGCCACTCAGGAGGCTGACATCCCGAGGATCTGATTTCCCAGCCAGGCAGGAAAGTCCCACCAGAGCCTCATCTGCAATGTCTAACTGGAAGTGGCACTGTGGCTCAAATGGTAGAGCACCAGCCTTGAGGAAATTTAGACATCAGGGACATTACCCAAGCCCTGAGTTCAAGCCACTCAACCAAAAAAAAAAAAAAAAAAAAAAAAAAAAAAAAAAAAAAAAAAAACCAAAAACCCAAACAAGAAAGAAAGATACCCCTTCCTTGCTTGCAAGAAATGGTGAAGTAGTAGAGTTGCAAATCAAAACAACATTAAGATACTACCCCACCCCAGTTAGAATGGCAAAAATCAAGAACTCTAATAACAACAGATGCTGGAGGGGATGTGGACAGAAAGGAACCTTACTTCATTGTTGGTGGGAATGTAAACTTGTTCAACCACTTTGGAAAGTAATATGGAGGTTCCTCGAAAGACTCTACATAGATCTCCCCAATGACCGAGCAATCCCACTTTTGGACATTTACCCAAATGTTTACAAACAAGACCACACTAAAGCTACCAGCACGACTATGTTTATTGCAGCACTATTTACCATAGCTAAGATATGGAACCAACCCATATGCCCCTCAGTAGATGAATGGATCAAGAAAATGTGGTATATATACACAATGGAATTCTATGCCTCCATCAGAAAGAATGACATTGCCCCATTTGTTAGGAAATGGAAAGACTTGGAAAAAATTATATTAAGTGAAGTAAGCCAAGCCAAAAGAAACTTAGGTCCCATGGTTTCCCTTATTTGCAATATTTAGTATATATATGAGTCAAGCAGAAAAGGTTAGATAAGGTGATGTTAGGACAATGAACCCTAAGGTTTATATTTAAATGCTCTTTTTTCTTTCAAGCATTTGTTTCTAATGCATTTATAAGATTATTTCTTTGTTGCTTTGTATGTTCCTCTCCCACATTACAACCTCTGCTTTCACTCTATTTAATTATGGTATAATTTGTAGAGGGAAAGGGGAAAAACAAGTAGTTTAAATAAGGATACAGGCTGACCCTTGCATCAATGAGAAGTACAAATTGTCATATCGAAAACGAACTTTACAACTTTGGTGGGGAGGGAGGGTTGGTTGGGGGACAGGGGGAAGCTGGGAAGGGATGGGAGGGGGAAAAAAGGAGGAGGCTACAATGCTTGATAAGATATGTACTCCTTATCTTGCCCATGTCATTGTAACCCCTCTGTACAGTATTTTCACAATAAAAAAAAGAAAGAAAGAAAAGAGCTGAAGAAAAAAAAAAGTTGGGTGCAGTCGGGCGCTGTCAGTGGCTCCCAACTGTCATCCTAGATATTCAGGAGGATGATATCTAAGGATCACGGTTCAAAACCAGCTAGGGCAGGATTGGATGTGGTGCTGTGGCTCCAGTGGTAGAGCACACAACTTCATCTGAAGAGATAAGGGCCTGCTGGCAGATCTAAAGTTCAAACCCCATAACCTACAACCAAACAAAAGGTAGCTGAATTTTCTGCATAACTGTGTAGAGTAGAAATGCCATGATGTGTTGTGAACCATTCCAGACATGTGAGAGGCTCTGAGTTTTGTCTACAGTTGGTCTGATGATGGTATTGCCATCGGTGTGGAATATTCAGGGACTGCTGAGGGTTTGGGCTACCAGTGTGTGTCTGTGTGTTTGTGTGTCTTTTGTCTGTGTGTCTCTGTGTCTGTGTGTTTGGATGTAGAAGACCTGGGCCTTGAACTCAGGGTCTAGGTGAAGTTCCTATGCTACTGTGCTCAAAGCTAGTGCTCTAACACTTGAGCTGCAGCTCCATTTCTGTCTATTTGGTGGTTCATAGGAGATAGGAGCCTCACAGAAATTTCTGGGCTGGCTGGCTTTGACCTCAGCCTCCTGAGTAGCTAGGATGACAGGTTTCAGACAACAGTGCCATATTTGTGTGTGTGTGTGTGTGTGTGTGTGTGTGTGTGTGTGTGTGTGTGTGTGTGTGTGTGTGTATGTGTGTGTGTGTTTTCCTCATCTTTCTCTGTCCCCTTCCTGGGTGCCTGTCTGCCTCTTTCTCACCTCGGATGGAGCCCCTCCTCCACACCGACCTTGCCTTTAGCCTCCTATCAGGGTCTACAATGAGTCCTAAATTGCCAGAGCCCTGAGTTCAAGCTTTTCTTTGGGGCCCAAGTCCAGCTATCCAAATCTTTGGCCGCCTGCAGCGGATTCTGGGTCAGCCGGGTCAGCTGCAATAAAGTCTTGCCTGTCTCTGGGTGGGGAACTCAGACATGGGATGTCCTGCCCTTTTCCTCAGCTAGACCTCTGGCTGTATGTCCCTTTCAGCAGGCTGGCAGTGAGTGGGGGAGGGGATTGCCAGTGGCTCTGGCCAACTGCAGCTTGATAGCGGACTGAAGGCTGCCCAAGCAAAGAGGATTCCGGACTACATTGGAGGTGATGCCAAGGTGGCTTGGAAGTGTCTGTTTGTGTCTAAGAACTGTCAACATACTTTATCGCAGGCAAGTCTATCTGCCAGCCCCAGCTCGGCCTCTCCAATGCTTCTAGAGAATTCTGGATGCCCAGAATACAGAGGCACAGACTTTAGATTCCAGGACCAGGGAATTGGGGGATGAGAGACTGGCATGGCCAATACTTTAATATTCTGGGGCATTAGCCTTGACATGGGTTTGCCCCCATTGTGTACATTCACTTCTTAACCCAGAGCTGGCCAGAAACAGGCCATTTGGGGTGGTGCTGTAGAAGTGGCAAGAGTGGAAGTGAGATCTAGGATGACCAATATCTGGATTTATGGCCTGAAGGCTGGGGGTAGAGGGGGGAAGGTGTCTTTAAAAAAAAATCTCTTAGAGCTGGAACTCAGGGCCTAGGCACTGAGCTTCCTTTGCTCAAATCTAACACTCTACCACTTGAACCACAGCTCACCTTTCAACTTTTTTAGTAGTTTAGTGGAGATAAAAGTCTCACAAACTTTTCTGCCTGGGCTGACTTCAAGCTGCCATCTTAAGAGCTCAGCCTCTTGAGTAGCTAGGATTGCTGGTATGAGCCACTGGCACCTGCTAAGGATGTTACTCTGTGTGTGTGTGTGTGTGTGTGTGTGTGTGTGTGTGTGTGTGTGTGTGTGTGTGTGTGTGTGTGTGTGTGTTACTAGGGCTTGAATTCAGAGCCGGGATGGTATCCTTTAGCTTGTTTGCTCAAGGTTGGTGCTGTAGCACTTGCACTCTAGTAATTCTGCTTCCCAGCTTTTTGGTGATTCATTGGAGATAAGAATCTGCTCACCCAGGCTAGCTTTGAATCTTGATTGATCCTCGTGTGTCAGCCTGGAGTAGGTAGGATTATAGGCATGAGCCACTGGCATCCAGCTGCAAGGATGTCTCTTTGTACTGTCTTCTGTTCTAACAGCTGTCTACTTGCCCTGGCCTAGATCTCTGATCTCCACATCAGCTCCCAGCAGCCCTTGACTGTGTGGAGAACATAAAGCTCAAACCTGTCAATTATCCTATTTCTATGACCTCAGGGGAGGGTATGTTTCCTCTGAAGCCTGGTGGAGTAGGGGGAGGGGAAGGAAGGTTAGCTGTAGATGGGTGCTAGGCTGGGAGAGACGTACACTGTCTTAGCCAAGAAGGAAAGTGTGGCTAGATGTTAATAGCTCATGCTCTCATATTCCTAGCTCCTCAGGAGACTGAGATCTAAGGATTGGCATTCAGAGGCAGCCCAGCTCACTTTTCTTTTCTTTTTTTTTTCTGGTATCAGTAGGATCTTTTTTTGTGTGTGAAAATACTGTACAGAGGGGTTACAATTACATGGGCAAGATAATGAGTACATTTCTTATCACCAGCTCACTTTTCTAAAGTGTGTGAGACTCTCCTTTACCAATAACCACCTGAAAGCTGGAAGAAAAGCTCTGGCTCAAGTGGTAGAGTTGCTAGCCTTGAATGAAAAAGTGAGGGACAGAGCCCGGGTCCTGAGTTCAATCCCTAGTACCAAGATGTGCCTATGCACACACACACAAACACACACCAAGGTAGGTGGTAATGATGAGTTGAGCTAGAACTGGGGGCAGTGGAGAGGCACAGTCATAGTAAACTTTTGACACATAAGTTATTTCTCCCCAACTCCTTCTTGGGCTGAGGGGTCTGGGCCATGGCAATAAGTTCCATGGAACCTGCACCTCCATCCATGCATAAGGTACAGGACCCAGGGAAGAACAAGATGGATGCTCGTTTATACTCAGTGCATGATTGCAGACCTTCCTCTGCCGCTGCACATTGGTGAGGAAAGCAGGGCTCTGAGCCATGGGACTCCTGGGATAGCCACTGCTACAAGCAGCAGCCAGCCAGCTGTGGATTACCGAGCCTAAAAGTCTTTCATGAGCCCAACTCAACACCCACTTAAGGTGTGCCTGACAAATTTGCCCCCGTGAGTAGGCATTACCTGCCGTGCCATCTTGCAGCTCTTGCCCCTCCTGGCCCAGAAAACTGGTCTGAAATGTTGATTTACTGCTCAGATCCACACTGCACCCATGATTGATGCCATTCTGATGACCAGGCCCATGACTTCTGTGCCCCAAGGCTAGACCCTTCTCTTATACTTTGGCCCGCTCTGTAGGCAAAGACTCCCAAAGATGCTGCTTTCAAGACTTGTAGGACTACTAGATATTGGGAGACCCTTAGGGGCCCACTGGAAATTACTCTGCCTAGAGCCACAGAGTGAGGTTCAAGCAGGTCAGGTGGGACTTGAACTGTGGGCCTGTGCACTGTCCCTTCAGCTCTTCAGCTTACCACTTGAGCGACAGTACCACTTCCAGTTTTCCTGTGGTTCATTGCAGATCAGAGTCTCCCAGACTTTCCTGCATGGGCTGGATTTGAACAATAATCCTCAGATCTCAACCTCCTGAGGAGCTAGGAGGATAAGCATGAGCCACCAGCACCCAACTGATTTAGACTTTCACCATAGTGGACTAGGAACTCCTGAAAGCTTTTCTTTATTTTTTATGTGCCAGTACTGGGGCTTAAACTTAGGGTCTGGGCTCCGGTCTTTTAATTTTTTGCCTCAAGGTTGGCACTCTACCACTTGAGCCACAGCTCCATTTCTGGCTTTTGGTAGTTCATTGGCAAGAAGAGTCTCACTATCTTTCCTCCTCTGAGCTGGCTTTGACCCACGACTTCTGATCTCAGTCTTTTCAGTAGGTAGGATTTACAGGGGTTGAGCACCACTGACATTGGGCTAGAAGCTTTTCTTAAACAAGTGTTTTTCCCTGCATTTGCCTTGACTCCTCCATGTAAAGGAGGCCTGACTGTCAGGAGCTGTGAAAAATAGGCTTCCAGCCACAGGAAATGGCTGGGGTCCATGGTGAAAAGCCAAGCTCATCTTCTCCCTGGGCCCCATTCTGGGACCTCCACCCTCTTTCCTCCCTGTGGCTCAAGTACAAACCTTGACCCAGACATGAATGTCCTGCTGGACTTGTCTGAAGCCACAGAACCTTCATTCCACCCACACCACCTATTCTACACTACACCTCAGGAAACTTTGTGCAGTGTTGTACCATCTGCCTGAGGCTCTCTATCTTGTTCCACATCTTAGAACTCCTGTGGAATTTTGGCACTGGTTATATCACCTCCAGGAGCAAGTCTTTCCTTCCTTTCTCCCTCTTTTTTTTTTTTTAATATTGAGTTGCTAGAGATGGAACTTAGGCAGGCTGACTGACAAATGTTCTAGCTTGCTGTGTGTGTGTGTGTGTGTGTGTGTGTGTGTGTGTGTGTGTGTGTGTGTGTGTTTGTCGGTGTGTGTCGGTGTGTGTGTGTTTGTGCCAGTCCTGGGGTTTGAATTCATGGCCTGGATGCTATCCCTGAGGTTTTGTGCTCAAGGCTAGCACTCTATTACTTGAACCACAGCTCTACTTCTGACTTTTTGCGTGTTTATTTGGAGAAAAGTGTCTCATATAGACTTTCCTGCTTGCTATTGTGATCTTCAGATCTCAGCCTCCTGAGTAGCTAAGATTACAGGTGTGAGCCACCACCAACTGTCCTCTACCCTACCTCTTACCTCTAACCTTGGCCCTCCTATGAGTACCAGAAGAATATGTCTCACCAGGCTCACTTTTTTGCCAGTCTTGGGTCTTGAACTCAGAGTCTGGGCATGTTCCTGGGTTTCTTTTGGTCAAGGCTAGCACTCTTATCACTTAAGCCACAGTGCCACTTTTGGCTTTTTCTGTTTCTGTGATCCTGAGGAATCAAACCCAGGCCTTTCTGTGTGCTAGGTAAGTACTCTACCACTAAGCCACATTCGCAGCTCAAGGCTCACTTCTGACAGGAACTATGAGGGCGGGATTTATTGGCTTACCCATTTTGGTGCAGAAATCGCTGGCTATTTCATATCTTTGCCAAGATTTAGGACCAGTCTGTGACTGGGCAATGAGGAATGGTGAATGAGGGATAGCCACCAGACCCCAGAGGAGTAGGCTCACATATCCTACAGAGGGATAGAGAATATGGAGTCAGAACCTGTGACAACTCCTACAGCCTAGGAACTGTGGTTTCCTGGAGGCAGTGGCTGGCTGCTAGGTGTCCCGATGGGACATCTCAGTCAGAACATAAGGCACCTTTTGCACAGCCCAGGCAAAGCCGGTGGGGCTTCAGTTATTAAAGTAGAGAAGAATGCTTTGTTCAAGCTGCTGGCTCAGACTTAGGACTCTCTGAGGCCTTGCCCAAGTTGGGAGGATGGACATGGGCAACCTGCTGAATGCCCATCATCCATACATCATCCATCCATACACAGAGACATGGAGTTATTGCCTCCCTTTTTTTGGGGGGGGGTGAGGCAGGTTCAGGGTTGTACTATGAGCCTAGGACTGTCCCTGAGCTCCTTTTGCTCAAGGATAGCACTCTGCCCTTGAGCCACAGCCCCACTCATGGTTTTTTTCCCCCTGTGATCTCTTAGAAAGAAGAGTGTTGTGGACTTTCCTGCCCTGGATGAATTCAAGTTGGCATTCTCTACATCTCAGCCACAGGAGGAGTTAGGGTTATAGGCAGGAGCCACTGACACCTGGCTTTCTTTTCTCCTTGTTGTTCTCTTTTTTAATCGTGACAATCTGAAATCTTCACGGTGTCATTCCAATGGTTTGCATTCAAAGTAATCTACCCAGGACTGGAATTCGAATGCTATTACTACCACACACAAATGGAGGGAGATTCTGATTAACTCATTCCTGTTCATGTGAATGCTAATGGAATGTTATAAAAGTAATAATTAAATTTGCAGTTAATTCATGATTCTATTTTAGAATGCCACACAAAATTTATTGGATTTATATCTTCATTCTAGCACCAAGGTATGATTAAGGATATTGACTAATTTTTAATTAATGCTCTTATAAGTATTCAACCATGATACTTTATTAAATGGAGTCATAATTTAGTAAGTAATAATTGGTAATGACATATGTGTAATTGAATAATGTCCTCACATTCTCTCTTTGTATGTGTGTGCATGTATGTATACATATTTACATATATATGCAGGTATATATGTTTGTATATATATATTATTTATATATATATAATATCAATCTACACATCTATCTATTTGGCACTACTGTGGCTTGATTACAGGTCCTCAGAATTTCCTGGATTCTCAGTTTGCCGGAGGCTGGTGTGCTAAGACTGTACCCCATTCATGGATTGGGTATTGTAGGTGAGTTGAAATCCCAGCAAGGCCAAAAATTTATTTGTGGAGTAAGAAGCCAATTTGACATATTTGTTTCCTTCTCTGTGAAAGTTCTGGGTCTCAATACGATGTATAATCCATATGCAAATATATCCTATGTGATATGATATAATAAATAAAATGTTATATGTGTAATAATACTAAATAAATAAGGGTAATAAATGTCATATGCAGTAGAACCCATGTATGTAAATAGATCTCATATATATGAATATTATTTTTTTCCAGGGCTGAGGCTTCAATTCATGCCCTGGGAACTGGTCTAAATTTCTTTTTTCTTTCTTTTCTCTTTCTTTACTTCTTTCTTTACTTCTTTCTTTCTTTCTTTACTTCTTTCTTTCTTTCTTTACTTTTTTCTTTCTTTCTTTCTTTCTCTCTTTCTTTCTTTCTTTCTCTCTTTCTTTCTTTCTTTCTTTCTTTCTTTTTTTCTTTCTTTCTTTCTTTCTTTCTTTCTTTCTTTCTTTCTTTCTTTCTTTCTTTCTTTCTTTCTTTCTTTCTTTCTTTTTGCCACTCATCGTGCCTGAACTCTGGGCCTGGGCACTGTCCCTCAGCTCTTCAGCTCAAGGTGAGCACTCTACCACTTGAGCTACAGCGCTACTTCCAGCTTTTTCTGCTTATGTGGTGCTGAAGAATTGAACCCAGGGCCTCATTCAAGGAAGGCAAGCACTCTACTACTGAGACACTTTCCCAGCCCCATGAATTTCTTGTCTTCAATGATGGTGAGCTTTCCCCTTCACACACAGTGTCACAGAGTTACCCAGACCCTGAGTTCAAATCCCTGGCCTGCTAGAAAAATGGTACAATTTCCTAGCCAGGGTCTTATTGTTATTATTACTTTTTATTTGGCCTAGCACAGGGTTTGAACTAAGGTCTTCACATCTCTGCCACAGCTGATCATTGGATCCTACCACCTTACTTCAAATTTCGGAGCTGGCAAAAAATAAATAAATAAATAAAAAGGAGAAGGATAAAACTGAGAAGTTCAAGAAGGTGGTTTTACTTTTTTTTTCCTTTGTATTGTGACCATCCTGGGTCTAAATGACAAGCCCCAGAATGTGTACATGACATTGCATTGCTAATGTTTGGTGGGCTTTTAGGGAAGCCAAAGCTGAAACCAGCAACTTAGGCCTGAAGGTCGAATTTTAGAACTGCCACCAATGAATGGTGGGAGGTGCTAAGAAATGAATTCTGATATACATCCGTACAAATGGAATGTTATCAAAGTAACATTTAAATTAGTAAATGTATGATTATATTCTAAAATTATACATAACAATTATTCTACATTGACTAATTTTCAATTAATACTTTATTATGTATTCAATCATGATACTTAAAAAAGGAAGGAATAATTTAATTGCCAAAAATTGGTAGCAATATCATATATGCAGTTTCATAATATATAGATATCTCTTTTGTTTTATACATATACATCTATCTGTCTATCTATCTATCTATCTATCTATCTATCTATCTATCTATCTATCTATCTATCTATCTATCTATCTCTATCTACCAATCTACACATTTATCTATTTATACACTTGTCATTCCTGGGGCTCAGTGATAGAATGCTCACCGAGTATGTCCAAAGTCCTGGGTTCCATTCCTCACTACCAGTTGCACAGAAAAATCCAGAAGTCATGATATTGCTCAAGCAGTCGTGTACTAGCTTTTAGCATAAAACTTTAGGGACCGTGTCTAGACACTTACTCAAGATGCAGAACCGGCACCAAAACAAAACAATAGAATGTTCTGACTGCAAAGATATAAGGATAGGACTGCAAATACATCATCATAGAGCAAGCTAGGAGTCTGGTGCTGAGAGCTGCCATCTAACATGACTTAGCCAGAGGTAAATTGCTTGCAACCCAGCTATACAGAACCAGATGCTTCTGGCTCGCTCAGCCCTGTAATCCAAGATACTGGGAGGCTGAGATCAGACACTGTAGGTTTTAAAATCCAACTCTGATTGAAGTATGCAAAACTCTGAGCTGTGGCTCAAAGTGGTAAAGCTCTAGACTTGAGAAAAAGATCTTAGGACAGTACCCCTAAACTTTCAGTGGAATCCCCGTGGCTGACTTCACGCCCCCCCCAAAAAAACCCACCCCTCTAAATCATTAGATGTGAACTTTGTGTAGATTGGTGACACTGATGAAAGCACCGTAATTCTAATGACAGCATGTGGAATACAGCTATGTCATGAGTCTTATATGAGGAATGGTATATTGACTGCATTCTTGCATCTCGTCCTTGTAAAAGCTCCACAGATTATTGTGCAGATAAGAACATTGAGGCTCAGATATGTCCCCATGTCAGGACCAAAATGATGTATGTACTGAACTCTAGTGAGTTGTCTCCTGCAGACAATTGTTTTGGTTTATTTTTCTCGGTCATGAACCTTGAACTCAGGGTCTAGGCACTGACCCTTCCCTGTTGGGCTCATGGTTAGCATCCTACCAAGGGGACCCAAGGACACCCTTACAAAAGTGTTACAGTCTAGGCATCTGTGGCTGATATCTGTCATCCTGCCTACTTTGACACATTTTTTTCCTTCTCTGTAAAAATCCAGGTTCTCAGCAGGAAGTATAATCCATATGCAAATATATCCATGTGATAAGATGCAATAAATTAAATAAATGTAATATATGTAATAATACTAAATAAAATAAATAATGAATAAATAAGGGTAATAAATGTCATATGGAGTAAGCCCATGTATGTAAAAAGATCGCATAAATAAATATTATTTTTTCCAGTGCTAGTGTTTAAATTCAGGCCTGGAAACTGGTCTGAAATTCTTGTCTTCAACAATAGTGAGCTTCCCCTCCCCCACAGTGTCACAGAGTTACCCAGACCCTGAGTTCAAATCCCAGGCCTGCCAGAAAAATGGAGCAAATTCCAAGTCATGGCCTCAATTTATTTTGTTCAGGCCCCGGGCTTGAACTCAGATTGTGGCAATTCTGCCTCAGCTTCTATCACCCTAGGCTGGGGTGCAGCCAATGGATCCACAGCCCATCCTGGGATCCTAGGACCCGAGTTCAAATCTCGGGACTGATAAAAAAAAGGGCGAAGGGCAGGGAATGTGGCTCAGTAGTAGAGTGCTTGCCTTGCATGAATAAGGCCCTGGGCTCAATTCCTCAGCACCACATAAGCAGAAAAATCTGTAAGTGGTGCTATGGCTCAAGTGGTAGAACACTAGTCTTGAGGAACAGTTTCCAGACCCACATTTCTGGCCTCACAACCAACAAAAAAGAAAAAAAAAGAGAGGGGGGGGAAGAATAAGGCTAAAACTGGGAAGTTCCAGAAGGCGGTTTTACTTTGTTTTTTCCTTTGCATTGTGACCATACTGGGTCTAAATGAAAGGGCCCGGAAAAAGTATGTGACCTTACACTGCTGAAGTTTGGTGGGCTATCAGGCAAGCCATAGCCAAAACCAGCAACGTAGGCCCAGGGTTCAAATCCCGGGACCGCCACCTACGAATGGAGGGAGATCCTAAGAAACGACTTCTGACATACATCCATATGAATGGAATGTTGTAAAAGTAACAATTACATTAGTAATTAGTGTATGATTATATTTTAAAATTGTAAATAATAATCATAGTACATTGACTATTTTTCAATTAATGCTTTTTATATTTTCAAGAATGAAAAATAAAGTAAGGAATAATTTAATTATGGATAATTGGTAGTAACATAGTATATGTAATTTAATAATATAGAGATATCTTTCTTATTTTATACATATATATATATATATATATATATATATATATATATAAGCTATCTATATATCTATTTTTACACTTGTCACTCCTGGGGCTCAGTAATAGAGTGCTTGCCTAGTATGTATAATGCCCTGCGTTTGTTTCCACACTATCACATGCACAGAAAAGCCGGAAGTGGTGCTGTCACTCAAGCACGAAAGAAAAGTTAGAATGTTCTAACTGCAAATATACAAGGCCAGGACTTTAAATACTTCATGACAGAGCAAGCCGGGAATCTGAAGATGAAGGATGCCATCTATCCTAACAGCCAGAGGTTAACAGCTGCAAACCAACTCCATCGAACCAGACACTGCTGGCTCATCTCTAGCTGCTCAGGGGATGAGATCTGACACTGGTGGGTTGAAAACTCAGCCCTGGCAGGAAGTCTGTGAGACTCTGAGCTGTGGCTCAAAGTGGTAGAGCTCAAGCCTTGAGGAAAAGATCTTAGGACAGTACCCACAAACTATTAGTGCAACCCCTGAGTCTGATGACCCTTCCCCCTCTTCCCCCCCCCCCGACTAACCACCTGTCTAAACTATTAGATGTGAACTGTAGGGAGCCGAGGCGAGACTCCGCCCACTCCCTTGCAGCTTTGAGGTAACCACCCCAGACGGTGCTTGGCAGGACGCCTGGGCTGTGCGCGTGCACGAGCCAGGTAGAGTCCCCAGCCAATCCCATGACACCTGGTGACGGTGAAAGGCAGGCGACCAACAATAGAAAGACCCGCGTTCCGATTCTCCTATATAAGCGGCTGTGTTTCGGGTGCACGCTCTCTCGCACCCAAGCTCTCCTACAACTAAAAGGCTCTCCAATAAAGCGTGATCTGAGAAGACTCCTGGTGTGGCGGTCGTTTTTTCTCGCTGGTCAATAGACGGTCGCTACAACTGGTGCCGAAACCCGGGAACGAACCTGGGACGGGACCCGCGCGAGAGGCTGAACCGGAGCCAGAACTCAACACGCGGAGAGGGGACTTCGGGAAATATCCCTCGGTATGCTGTTCACTGTAGATTTAGATATTTATTGGTTGCTTGCATTGCTTCTTCCTTTGTGGCTTGTCTTTTTGATGGTGCGCACTTGCCTCGAGGAGGGAGGGTTTGATTTAATCCAGGAAGGATGCAAAGTACTAACGCGGCATCAGGATAGTCTATCAGAGTCAGCATACAGTAAGGGGGAGGAAAATAGGCCTAAAAGAAAAAGGGAAAAAAGACAAAAGTATCCTAAAGAATTAAAGCAAGAGGGGCTGCAGCCCTCACAAAAGGAGAAGGGTTTTAGGGAGGAGGGGGTCTCAAGGAGACCCCCGTGCCCTTCTTTAAAAGCAAACCGGTTCTCAGCCCTACATGTGGAAGGGCGGGACCAAGAATATAGTAATCTTGTGAGTGACTCAGAGGAAGAAATGTTAGAGGAGGAGGGAGAGCAGCTTGATCCAGCTGATAGTGAAGAGGTAGAAGAGGCTGCGGCGGAGCACGAGGCAGACAGATATGGGGGGTGGCGCCCCCTAGGGGTGGGAGTACCGCAGCAGCCAGGAAGAGGAAACGGAGCTGGCCCTCACCCGTCGGCCCCCCCCCCCGCCGTGCCCGCCAGCAGGGAAGAGTCACTTTATAAAAGGCAGCACCTGGTCGCCATTAGCGGCCGCTTTTCCAGTCTTTGAAAATCCAATTACTAATGACAGAATTCTTGAGCCGGTTTCCTACTCCCAGTTAAAAGATTTAGTTGAGGCAGTCAGGACTTATACCACTGCCTTGCTTCAAAGGCTAACTATTAATGCTATGATTCTGTGGGAGCAAAAACTGTTCAATTAGTGGCTAAACAGGCAATTTTGATCTGAGAAAAAAAAATAAAATTAAAAAAATAAAAATAGAGGGGGGGACCAAGATGGCGACGGGGCAGTAGGGAAACGCCACAGCTCTCTCCAACCAAAAAGAGAGTTCGAGCTCCAACGCTTAATCTCCCCAAGAGACCGACAACAACAAAAAGACGAACACTCAGAGAAAAACCAGAGGCGGAGAATAACAAAAAAGAAACAGAGGAAAAGAAGAATTTCAGAAGAAAAGCGAAGACCCCTCCCCCAACCTTTACTGGCCGCGCGGCAGTGCGCCAAGCCGCCGGCCAGCCGGCCCCGGCGGGGGCTGCGGGAGCCCCAAGAGACTCAGCAGAGACACAGGGGGCCGCTTTCAGATCACCAGGTACTGGTTTACAGAACAGCGGATCGCCAGGAACAGAGAAGCCTACCAGCCGGGAGTCTCCACGAGGATCCCACCCCCACCCCTCACTCTCCACCTGAGCAGAGAGGCTCCATCCCGCCAAAGCCGCTCGGCACCAGCAGCGCGCCCGCACGATCGCGATCGCAACGACCCAGCACTCTCCACCCGAGCAGAGAGGTTCCATCCCGCCAAAACCGCCAGCAGCGCGCAAAGGGAACTGTCTGCAGACCACCCACCCGCCCGCCCGATCACGATCGCAACGACCCGGCGGGGCCACTCAGGCCCCAGAGGTACCGCGAAGAAGCTGTCTGAGCGGGGACACTCTTGACCCGACAGCTTCGACAGAGGCAGAGACAGAAAAGAATCACACAGAGCCACCACTGCCCAACCCAGCCCGGATTGCAACAACAACTGACGACCTACACCACACAGAAACAACCAGCTCCAGGGTGAGTACCCCACAGGGGAAGTGTATCCCTCAAGGGAGACCAGAGCTGGAGGGAATCCCCAGACCCTGACCTAGACTCCCTACCCTAACACCCGGACCACAGGACCCACTAAAACTGGGAACTGTTTGAGAGCTCCACCAGCCCGTGGAGCACACTCAGCTGGCCAGGCTAGAGCAAGAGCACCCCTGGAAGGGAGCTTAAATGCCCAAGCCAGGAACAGCGCCCCTGGGTCAAGACTACCAACAGTAGAAGAAATTTGAACTGTGTCCCCCAGGCTGTATAACCTAGGTGGTATACACATCAGCACAGACCTAACGAGTGCGCTCCAGGCTGCATAACCTAGGTGGTATACACATCAGCACAGGCCTAACAAGCGCACTCCAGGCTGGGGTCGGAACCAGGCCCAGGGATCCGGCGCCTGAACAACACAACCAACTCCTCCCAATTGAAGTAAAAAGCTGAGCATACGCCTCAACAGAGGGGAGAAAGCCAGGAAACAACACTCCCCGGGGAAGCACGCCTGTGACAACAAAAGACCTGGAGGCCCAGGACAAGAGAAGCCCAAACCCCACCAAAACTCCACCCATATACCCTAGACTGGGAATTGGGCAACACAGGCTGCCAGCACCTGATAGTAAGCAGGAGCTCAGACTGTTAAGGCGGCTCAGCAATAGAGTGATAGTCTTGGATGTATGAGGCCCTGGATCTGATTCCTCAGCATCACAAAAGCAAAAAGGGTCAGAAGTGGTGCTGTGGCTCAAACGATAGGGTGCCAGCCTTGAGCTGAAAAGCTGAGGGACAGCACCCAAACCTAGAGTTCAAGCCCACAACCAGCCCAAAACAAACAAACAAAAACACATCAGGAGCCCATAGCAGACTCCAGCATTTGGGAGAGTGCATCCAGAGCATCTGTTCTTCACAAGAGCACCCGTAGGAGCAAACACAAGCAGTCTAGGCTGCTCAACCCTTCCAAAGGCGGGAACTGCCAGCAATCTACAGCAGAGAGCTGAGAATCCTAAGTAAGTCAGAATAGCAGCTGGAAATAGGCTCCCAACAGAACCCAGATCAGGCACAGACTCTCTCTACCAATACAGAATCAGCAACCAAGCAAAGACAGACACACCAAAACAAAATTGAAGAGCAGTCTCCTGAACCTCCATGCGAAAATCACAGAGAAAAATCACAAGGTTTACTACCACCCAGGACAGCAAGCTCACCTCAAAAGCCAGCAGCCACACAGGGGAGAGCCCCAGTGGGAGCAAAGCAGGAATGGAAGACAAAGGCTACTTCCAAGGGTTGCTGGAGGCAATGACTCAAGAAATAAAGCGAGAAATTGATCAGAAATTGAAAGAGCACAAGGATGAACTATCCAAAGAGATACAGGGTATCAAACAAGAGATGCATGCAAAAATAGAAGCTGCACAAACCTCAGTAAGAAGTGAGATAAACGCCAAATTAGAGGTAATGCATACCTCATTGAGAGGTGAGATCAGTACTCTGAGAACCAACATTGAATCCATAAAGGGATCCATTTCCTCCATGCAAACCAAAATAGAAGCCACTGTCAACAGAGTGAATGAAATGGAAGGTCGAGTGTCAGATACAGAAGACAGAATACACCAACTGGACCAAAAAGTGACAGATATGGAAAAATTACTCAAATTAAACCAAAGGGATATTCAAGAGCAAGCAGATAATGCTAAAAAATTTAACCTTCGCATAATTGGAGTGGACGAAGGTGAGGAATTCCAGAGCAAGGGAATGCACCACCTATTTAACAATATAATCAATGAAAATTTTCCCCACCTCAAAAACGACCATCTTAACTACATCACAAAAGCTTATCGAACACCCAACAAGCAAGACCCCAGGAGAAACACTTCTAGACACATTATAGTAAAAATGATAGATCTGAATAATAAGGAAACAATCCTGCATGCAGCAAAAATGAAGAAGGAGCTATACTACAATGGGAAAAAAATAAGAATTACTGCAGATCTCTCCACACAAACAATGAATGCAAGAAAAGCCTGGGAAAGCACCATACGAGCCCTGAGAGCCAATAACTGCCAACCCAGACTGATCTACCCGGCAAAGCTAGCATTCACATTTGATGGAGAACTGAAAACTTTTAATAGCAAAGAAAAACTAAATGAATACATAAACATTAAGCCAGCATTACAAAGAATTCTAAGAGGGGGGACACAACCTGAAGAAAGCAGCCAGGAACTGGGGCCTGCCCCAAACAGGCGTTACTCAAAGTCTAACTGAGCAAGCACAGGAGGAAAGGAAAAAAGAAAAACTTAGGAAAACGGAATGGCAGGGACAACAATGCATCTCTCTATACTTTCTCTTAATATAAATGGGCTGAATTCGCCAATTAAAAGAAAACGAACTGAGGACTGGATAAGAAAACAAGACCCATCCATTTGTTGCCTTCAGGAGACCCACCTCTCAGCCAAACATACAAACAAACTCAGAGTGAAGGGGTGGAAAAGGATCTACCAATCAAACGCCCCCAGTAAGAAAGCAGGTGTAGCTATCCTGATATCTGACAAAATAAACTTTTCATTAAAATCAGTACAGAAAGACAAGGACGGACACTACATATTAATAAAGGGAACAATCCAAGAGGAGGATATAACCATCATCAACTTATATGCCCCAAATATTGGTGCACCCAGATATGTCAAACAAATGCTCTCAAACTTACAGAATAAAATAGATCCCAATACGATAATACTAGGAGACTTTAACACACCACTCTCACCAAAGGACAGGTCTACCAACCAGAGGATTGGCAAAGAAGCTACCGAATTAAGAGAGGCCATACTGCAAGCGGAATTAACTGACATCTACCGAGTATTTCACCCTAAAACAACACAGTACACATTCTTCTCAGCAGCTCACGGAACTTTCTCCAAAATAGACCATATCATAGTTCATGCAAGGAACTTAAGCAAATACAAAGGGATCGACATAATCCCCTGTATCCTATCTGACCACAGTGGAATCAAGCTAGCTCTCAATAACAAAGCATACCGCAGAAATTTCTCCAATACATGGAAATTGAACAGCACACTCCTTAACAATGCCTGGATAACAGAAGAGATCAGAGAAGAAATAAAGCATTTCCTACAACTCAATGAAAATGAAAACACCTCACAAAGAAACTTGTGGGACACAGCAAAAGCAGTCCTGAGGGGCAAATTTATTGCCCTCAGTGCCCACATCAAGAGAATGGAGACAGACCAAGTAAATAATCTCATGTTGCAATTAAAACAGCTAGAAAAACAGGAAAAAATGGGACCTAAAGCTACTAGAAGAAGCCAGATAACCAAATTAAAAGCAGAGATTAACCAATTAGAAAATCAGAAAACCATAACCAAAATAAACCAAACAAAAAGCTGGTTCTTTGAAAAAATAAACAAAATTGATGGCCCATTGGCTAGATTAATTTAAAAAAGAAGAGAGGAAACCCATATTAATAGGATTAGGGATGCCACGGGAAACATCACCACACGTACCCAAGATATCCAAACAATTCTAACAGACTACTTTCAAAAGCTATACTCTCTAAAGGAAGAAAATCGGGCAGAAATGGATGCATTTTTAGAGAAATACAAGTTGCCCAAACTGAGCAAAGAAGAAGTTAACCAATTAAATAAGCCAATATCCTATAATGAGATACAGGAAGCTATCAAAAGTCTTCCAACAAAAAAAAGCCCAGGACCAGATGGATTCACAGCAGAATTCTATAAGACCTTCAAACAAGAACTAATACCCATACTCCTCAAGCTCTTCAGAGAAACAGAGAAGGAAGGAGCTATCCCAAACTCATTCTACGAAGCCAATATCACACTCATCCCCAAACCAGGCAAAGACCCAACCAAAAAGGAGAATTACAGGCCAATCTCCTTGATGAACACAGATGCAAAGATCCTTAACAAGATTCTAGCTAACAGAATCCAGAAACACATAAAAAAAATAATTCACTATGACCAGGTAGGCTTCATCCCAGAGACACAGGGATGGTTTAACATACGTAAGTCAATAAATGTAATCCAACATATCAACAGAGCCAAGGTCAAGAATCACATGATTATCGCTACAGATGCAGAAAAGGCCTTTGACAAAATTCAACATTCATTCATGCTAAAAGCTCTGGAGAAAATAGGAATAGAAGGAACATTTCTAAAAACAATAAAAGCCATTTATGACAGACCAATAGCCAATATTATACTTAATGGGGAAAAGCTACAACCAATTCTCCTAAAATCAGGAACAAGGCAAGGATGCCCACTGTCTCCACTCCTCTTCAATATAGTCCTAGAACCCTTAGCCAGGGCAATAAGGCAAGAAAAAGACATTAAAGGGATCCGCATAGGGAAAGAAGAAGTTAAACTATCCCTTTTTGCAGACGACATGATACTATACCTCCAAGATCCCAAAAACTCCATCCCCAAACTCTTAGAAATCATAAATCACTTTGGCAAAATAGCAGGATACAAAATAAACCCACAAAAATCAGTTGCCTTCCTATACACTGATAATGTACAGGAAGAGAGGGAAATAAAGGGAGCAACCCCATTCACAATAACCTCCCGAAAAATAAAATATTTAGGAATTAACCTAACCAAAGATGTAAAAGAACTATTTAATGAGAACTATAAAAAGTTAAAGAAAGAAATTGCAGAAGACACTAGGAAATGGAAAGACCTCCCATGCTCTTGGATAGGCCGACTTAATATAGTAAAGATGGTAATACTTCCAAAACTAATATACAAATTCAACGCAATTCCTATTAAAATCCCAATGACGTACATCTCTGAAATACAGAAAACAGTCCAAAAATTCATATGGAACAACAAAAGACCTAGAATAGCCAAAACAATTCTAGGGGATAAAGACAATATGGGAGGGCTATCCATGCCGAACTTCAAACTCTACTACAGAGCTATAATAACAAAGACAGCATGGTACTGGCACAAAAACAGACCCGAAGACCAATGGAACAGAATAGAAGATCCAGAAATAAATCCACAGGCCTACAGCCAGCTGATATTCGACAAAGGAGCCAAAGACATACAATGGAAGAAACACAGCCTCTTCAACCGCTGGTGCTGGGAAAACTGGGCAGCCACATGCAGAAAACTAAAAGTGGACCCCAGCCTATCACCATGCACCAACATCAACTCAAAATGGATTAAAGACCTTAACATTAAACCTGAATCTCTGAAACTACTGCAGGACAGAGTAGGAGAGACACTTGAACTAATAGGCACAGGAAGGAACTTCCTGAACAGAGTCCCAGGGTCACAACAAATTGGAGAGAGACTCAACAAATGGGACTACCTTAAAATAAAAAGCTTCTGCACAGATAAAGCTATCGCAACCAAGCTAGAAAGACAACCAACTAATTGGGAAAAAATATTTACCAGCAATATATCAGACAAGGGGTTAACATCCTGTATATACAGGGAACTCAAGAAACTAATCCCTCCCAAACCTAACAAACCAATTACTAAATGGGCAAGGGAACTAAAGAGGGACTTCTCAAATGAAGAAATAAAAATGGCAAAGAAACACATGAGGAAATGTTCATCATCCCTGGTGGTGAAGGAAATGCAAATAAAGACAACCCTGAGATACCACCTTACCCCAGTCAGAATGTCCCACATCCACAAATCAGCCAACGACAAATGCTGGAGGGGATGTGGAGAACGAGGAACGCTATTACACTGCTGGTGGGAATGTACACTCATACAACCACTTTGGAAAGCAGTCTGGAGGGTCCTTAGAAAGCTAAAGATTGACCTCCCTTACGACCCAGTCATACCACTTCTAGGCATCTACCCTGAACAACAGGAACCAATATACAAGGACACGTGCACCTCCATGTTTATTGCAGCACTGTTCACAATAGCTAGGATATGGAAACAACCTAGATGCCCCACCACAGATGAATGGATCCAAAAATTGTGGTATCTATACACAATGGAATATTATGCAGCCATTAGAAATGACAAAATAATGGCATTTGCAGGGAAATGGATGGAGCTAGAAGGAATCATGTTGAGCGAGGTAAGCCAAGAACGAAGAGATAAACAGTACATGGTCTCCCTGATAAGCGGATGATAAATCCAAAATGTTAGGTGATATGACAAAACTAACAGGACTTAAGAAACAAAGAACTCCCACTCATCTGGTTGAACCACTACTAAATATCCCCATGCTGCTGATCACGTGTATGGTATATAACATATGAACACCGTTATATATTACAGACTGTGATAGACAATTTGCTCCAGGAAAGTTAGAATGAACTTGTGACTTTAAATGAGCATCATTATTCCACAATACTGTGAATTTCCGGAAATTAAGTAATCACTTAATCACAATCAAAAAAAAAAAAAAAAGAACCTTGGGGAAGGGAGGGAGGGAGGGGATGGTAGGGAGAAAACAATGGAGGGGGTAACAATGTTCAAGAGGAAGTGTACTCATTACCCCACTCATGTAACTGTAACCCTCTGTATAGAATCTTTACAATAAAAAAAATTAAAAAAAAAATAAATAAAAATAAAAAAAATTAAAAAAAGAGGCAATTTTGGGTATAAAGTATTGTTTGATGCACTTTGCAAAAATTCCAGATAAATTAATTATTCCATACACCCGTGAACAAGTTGAAATTTTAGCAGCCACAATGGATATGTGGGCAATTCTTGTTTGCTCATTTCCAAATGTAATTGATAATCATTATCCTAAGCATCCTCTGCTTGCCATAGTTAACAAAAATTTAGTGTATTTTCCTGTTGTCACTTCAAAGGAGCCCTTGGCTGATGCTCTAACCATTTTTACGGATGGATCAAAATCTGGACAAGGTGCCTTTTTTGTTCAAGGACACAAAGAGCCGGTAGTCTTTAATTTTCGGCCGAGTGCCCCACAGGCTGTTGAATGTTTAATTGTGCTTGAAGTTTTTAAAAGATTTGATCAACCTTTTAACTTATTTTCTGATTCATTATATGTTGTAAATGCCGTTGCTTCTCTTGAAGTTGCTGCTTCAGTTAAGCAGGCCAGTACAATTTCTAATGTTTTGTTACAGATTCAATCCCTTATCTTAAACAGAAAACATCCTTTTTATATTGGACATATTCGCGCCCACTCTATGTTGCCGGGCCCAATGGCAAAGTGTAATGATTTGGTGGACCAGGCAACTCGGGCTGTGGCTCTGGTCGCTGCTGATCCTGTAGAATTGGCAAAAGACTTTCATAGATTGTATCATGTACCTGCTAATACCCTTAGGAAAAGATATAATTTGTCCAGGCATGTGGCAAGAGATATTGTTAAAGCCTGTAAATCTTGTGTTACCTTTCTTCATCCTCCCCATGTGGGGGTAAACCCCAGGGGGTTGAGACCAAACGCCCTATGGCAAATGGATGTTACTCATCTGACGGAATTTGGTAAGTTGAAATATTTACATGTGTCTGTGGACACCTTTTCCGGTGTCATTCATGCCACACCTCTGGCAGGAGAAAAGGTGTCTCACGTCAGAATACACTGCTTAGAAGCTTGGGCAGCTTGGGGAAAGCCCCTTAGACTCAAGACGGATAATGGCCCTGCTTATACTTCCCATGGTTTTCGCGCCTTTTGCACACAAATGCAGGTTGCCCACACCACCGGATTGCCCTACAATCCTCAAGGACAAGGTATAGTGGAAAGAGCTAATAGAAACATAAAAGAAATGCTTCAAAAACAAAAAGGGGGAGTTGCTGAGTCCACGTCCCCCAGGGAAAGACTTTCTCTTGCACTCTTTACCCTTAATTTTTTAATTCTAAATGACAACGATCAGTCTGCCGCAGATCGGCATATGACAAGAGACTCCATGGATACTAAAGACATGGTTATGTGGAAGGATGTTATTAATAATAAATGGTATGGACCGGATCCAGTAATAACGAGATCCAGGGGAGCTGTTTGTGTTTTTCCACAGAGTCAAGAAGTACCTCACTGGGTGCCAACGAGACTGACCAGGCCGGTGGAGACGGCAGCAGAACCCCCTCTTGAAGATGCAGCTGATCTTCCTGCTGTTAGCAACAGTGCTAATAGCAATCCCTGTGATAGCTAAACCAATGATGCTGTGGGCTGTTACAATTTACTGACTGGATTGCCTCTGCGGTGTCCTTTTCCAAAGAGCGGGTGGGAGTCGGAATGTTTTTAGCCTGCTGCTTGGGAGGATGCGTGGTCTGCCTATGGTTGGTCTGTCGCCTTCGAGCCCAAACCAGAAGGGACAAGGTTGTTATCTTGCAAGCATTAGCCGCTTTGGAAAGTGGATCCTCACCCCAGATTTGGCTGTCGGCCCTAAGAGGCAGTTAAGCCTTACCATTCTGCATAGCCTTAGCACCCCGAGGGATCAGGGTATCCCATTGCACCGGGACAGGTATGCAATTTGCAATTTGGGACAGGGTGCAAGGCAAGTGCACTGCACTTGAGGAGATGGTTCTCATCTCCTCAAGAAGAGCATGCTGGGTTGCAAGTGGGTTGATGCCCAAGATCCCACCTCTGCAAAAAAGGCATCGGACGGGCCTGGTCATCACTGGGGAAGGCGCGCCCCTCAGGCGAAGGCCAGTGCAAGGTCCTAATGTTTTAGACAGAGGCCCAACCTCTACTCTTACCTGTTGCCATAAAACAAAGAAGGGGGAACTGTAGGGAGCCGAGGCGAGACTCCGCCCACTCCCTTGCAGCTTTGAGGTAACCACCCCAGACGGTGCTTGGCAGGACGCCTGGACTGTGCGCATGCACGAGCCAGGTAGAGTCCCCAGCCAATCCCATGACACCTGGTGACGGTGAAAGGCAGGCGACCAACAATAGAAAGACCCGCGTTCCGATTCTCCTATATAAGCGGCTGTGTTTCGGGTGCACGCTCTCTCGCGCCCAAGCTCTCCTACAACTAAAAGGCTCTCCAATAAAGCGTGATCTGAGAAGACTCCTGGTGTGGCGGTCGTTTTTTCTCGCTGGTCGAGTAGACGGTCGCTACAGTGAACTTGTGTGGTTCCTGACATGTTTCTAAAGGAATGGCAATACTGATGAAAGCATTCTAATTCTAATGACAGCTTGTGGGATACAGGTATATGAAGAGTACTTCCTGGGGTACTAGGTCCTTCATGGGGTGCTGTGTGCTGAGTCCTTCACAGGGTGTATTTTTTCATCTGATCCTTGTTAGAGCTCCACAAGTAAGATGATTGTGCAGATGAGAAACTTGAGGCACAGATATTTCCCAAGGCAGGGCCAAATTGATGAATGTACTGAACTCTATTGACTTATCTCCTGCAGACAATTGTTTTGGTTTAGTTTTCTCCATCATGAACCTTGAACTCAGAGCCTAGACTCTGATTTTTCTCTTATGGTCATGGCTAGTATTCTAGCACATGGAGCCAAGGACCCCCTTGCAGCAAAGTGTCACGGGTTAGGTGTCTTTAGCTGAGTTCTATCATCCTGCCTGGTCAGGAAGCTGAGGATCTGGGTTCAAAACTATCCCACACACAAAAGGTCCCATGACACTATCATCTCCTATTCACCACTTAGAAACTTGAAGTGGAAGCTGGGTGCTGGTGACTCATGCCTGTCATCCTAGCTACTTACTCAGCAGGCTTAGGGCTCAGGATCATGGTCCAAAGCCAGTCTGAGCAGGAGATTCCTTGAGATGGTTATCTCCAATGAACCACCAGAAAACCTGAATGGGCTCTGTAGCTCAAGTGGTAGAACTCTCCACTTAAGCTGAAGGGCTGAGTGACAGCACCCAGGCCCAGACTTCAACTCCTCCAACTTACAAGAAAAGAACGAAAGAAACCTGAAGTACAGTGCTGGGAATGGGTCTTAGGGGTAGAGTGATTTGCATGTATGAAACCCTGGCTTTGAATCCTCAGTGGCACATCACTAGAAAAAAAGCCTGAAGTGGCTCTGTGGTGCAAGTGGTAGAGTGCATCCTTGTACAGGAGAAACTCAGGTACAGTGCTGAGGTCCTGAGTTCAAGATCCAGGACTGGTATATGCACACAAATTACCCCCTACACACAGATACCAGAAGTGAAACTGTGACATCAAAGGGTAAAGCACTGGGAAATAGGCCCGGAGAGGAGACTTGACCATGCAATCCTTTTGTATGGTATGATCCCATTGGTCACCTATGCATGACCAGGTTCAACCTCATGGATTTTGCCTTTACAAACCAAAGAATGGGGGCTGCTCACTTTAGCAGTATCAGCTCCTGAGCCTGTGCTGTGGCCCTGGCCGGTCAGTGTAGGAACCTTCTCAATAAAGTTGCTTCTTTTGTTAACAAATTTGTTGCAGTTGGCTCTGTCACTCCAGACGGCTAGGTTGGTTTGCGTGCCTAAGTAGGGGTCTTCCTACTAGACACTGAGCTTCTGTTCTGAGCTCATGGTCAGTACCCAGGCCCTGTGTTCAACCCGGAAACCTAGCCATCCAAGGCCCAACTAGGAGAGGTCAAAGGTTTCCAAACCTGATGAGCTTCACCAGCCCTACATAACAGGGAACATTGTGATTTTGCAAATGTGCTTAGATGTAGCAAGCTTCCGAAAACCTAGGGAGGCACCGTTGCCAATAATGAATCATTGCATTAGGTTCAGCTCCCTAATTGTTGTCTGCCAGAAGAAATCTTGAATTAATTGTAGCAGTTTGTTTCAACACTGGAACATAGTCTAACAAAGACAGGATAAGTGCAGGGAACTTGGCCTGCCATGGGAGGTGGCACAAATGAAAGCTTTCTGTCAAACCAGAGCACTGGGGAGAGAGATATCTTGGGGTACAAAGAGGCCCTTTTCTCCTGGTCTTCAGGGCCTGCCCACACTCATAATCACTAGTTTGCCTGGATAGAGTTGTTTGTTACAGAGCTGTACAGCAGTGAGTCCTTTTGTCTGCCTGTTCCAACAAAGAGGCAGACTTCCTCCAGCAACTTGGGGTGTGGAGAAACACTCAGGCTACACTGGGAACAGGGAGGGGAGCCCTGGAACCTGCACTGTCTTGAAATCATTCTATTCAAAGCAAATTTCCTAGCTGGGTGCCTTTCTTCATAGCGACTCTGGATGTTCACCAATAGAAATACATTCACACATACACAGACACATGGAGTTACTCGCTATATTTTTTTTGGGGGGGGATCGGTCCTGAGGCTTGAACTGTGAGCTTAGACATTGTCCCTGAGCTCCTTTTGCACAAGGAAGCACTTTATTGTGCCTTAAACCATGATACATCATTAAATGAAGGCATAATTTAATACTTAATAATGATTAGTAATATATTACAAGTAATTTAATGATATATAGACATCTCACATTCTATAAATATATTTACACATTTACATATACACTGGAATATACATATGCATCTCTCTCTCTCTTACTCTCTATGCATATATATGTATTTGCAGCAATTTACGCATCTATCCATTTATATGTTGGCCACTCCTGGAGGTTAAACTTAGGTCCTGGGAACTCCCTGGCAGTGAATTTGTTTGAGGCTGCTGTGCTTACATTGTTCCCTTGATGAATTGGCATTCTAGGCCCTGAGTTCAATTCCCAGCAGTGCCAAAGACAATAGGTTGAGTAAGAAGCCAATGTTGACCTGTTCTGCTCTCTGTGAAAATATTGTTTCCTAGGTACAATATGTAATACCTTTGCAAATACATATATATGATGTACATTATAAATATGTATAAATATTTTCCCATGATTGGGTCTAGAATTCATGCCCTGGAAAATGCTTTTGACTTTCTTTTATTCAAGGAGGGTGAGCTTCCATTTCACCCACCGCAAAATAGATTTACCCAGGGCCTGATTTCAAATCCTAGGTATGGCAGATAAAATATTCCAAATTCCAAGCCAGGACCTTAACTTTGTTGGGGGGGGCAGGCACGGGGCTTGAACTCAGGTCATCACAACTCTGCCTCAGCCTTGATTACCCTAGGTTAGGGTGCAGCTTTTACACCCACAGATGATCCAGGGATCCTAGGACCCAATTTCAACTCCCAGCACTGGCCAATAAACAAACCAAAATGGAAGAGGAAAAACCAGAAAATTTTACACAACAGTTTTACCTTTGTTTCTTTTGCACAGTGACCATCCTGGGTCTCACTGACTTGGCTTGAAAATTGTACATGACTTTGCATGGCTGAGGCTGGTGGGCTGTCAGTGAAGCCTGAGGTTAACCCAGACACCTGGGCCCTGAGTTCAATCCTGGGACTGCCACATACACATGGCTGAAGGTCCTAAGAAACTGGTTCCTATCTCTAGGAACACTAATAGAATGTTTGAAATGTACTAATTGAATTACTAATTAATGTCTTTCTAATGTAAGATTGTATGCATTGAAGAATTTGTAAGATGGCGGAGGAGAAGCTGGAATCTGAACAAGCTCTCGCATAGAAAGTAGGTTTAGAGTTCCAGTGAACAGTCCTAAGCCAGAGAATCACACCAAGTGTACCATCACAGGACAGAGAGTTAGACAAGAGAGGGGAAGCCAAGGAAACGCACCAGCTGCCGCTCCGGCGGCGGGGTCGCTGCGGCTACCACCGCCGCGGGAGTCATACCTGAGACACAGAGAGTCTGGGACAAAGGAGCCAGACGCAGCGGACGAGCGGATCCTACTCAACACCAACAAGAACCGATAAGGAGCGAACATCTTCATCCTGCTGTTTGCAGACCAGAGACGACCCAGGATCCAAGACTCGGCGTGAGTACAAGCCCGACATCCTCACTCCTCAGGGAGCAGAGGAGGGAAGGCCACCCCTCCCCCCCCAGCACCGGTGATCTCCATCTTGGATACCGACAAAGCTCGGAGTTGCTGCTAGCTCCAGCTCAGGCCTTGGAATAAAACGAGTCATTTAGCAGGTCACAAGAACTTAACGCCGAAGTGACCTGCCAGACTCAGCTCCATCCAGGGAAAAGTCACCCAGCTCAGGCGCCAGCCATCGGAGTGCCTAGCGTCACTGGGTAACCAGAGCCAGAGGCTGCCCCTCCCTCTAGCAGCCACCACAATCAATTGAAAAACAGAAACCCTGAGAATGGCTCTAGGCTGGGCGCTGTGAGCTCTATCACAAAATAGCCCCAGGGAAAAGCTACTGTTTGTTGAAAGGCCTCAACCCTACCCAGAACCTAGCCTCATAACCACATCCCCCTCTTTTGTGACTCTCAAAGCAGACCACCCTCCCAGAAAACTAACCTGGGAGGGGGATCTCAAAATCTTGGGTAAAGCAGAGCATTTTTCTGCCTCTTCCAACCAACTGACTTAAGAAACCAATCAAGCCACAGGACCTCAAGCTGACCAGAGACTACAACAAGAGACTGGTCTCAGACAAAAGGGAGATACAGGATTCCTCCCACTCCTCCCCCCCAAAAAAAAAAAAATCAAAAGACTTTTTTTTCTTTTTTTCTTTTTTTTTTTTTTTCTTCTTCTTTTCTTTTTTTTGCTTGTTTTTTGTTTTTTGTTACCTTATATATATATATATATATATATATATATATATATATAAATTTTTTCCCTTCTAAAACTTTTATTAATCTTTAATTTTTGCCTCTTCTGAAAAAATAATTGTTTTCCAGTAATTTTTTTTCTCATCTTATAATTTTTATTTTAGGAATACGTGAATGAGAGTTTTCCTTTCTTTTCTTGTCTTCTTTCTCTTTTTCTTTCATTCTTAATTATCTTTTTGTTTTTTATCTAGCTCTACTGAACTTCTGATCTTTTCTTCTCCCTTTCCCATCCTTAAAGCTTTCCACTTCTCCTCTATGTCCCTCCCCTTCTCTGAACATATTCACATTCCTCTCTAAATAGACGGTCTTTTAACCTCTATAATAACATTAATTTTTACGTTTCTATTCTTTTTCTGGTCTCTCTTTATTCCCCTTTCCGTCTCTTCTTTTTCTCTCTCTCTCTACTTGCATCCTACCCAACCCATTTCCTGCACTGTGATTAGGACATAGTTAACTCTCCCTGTGCCTCCCCACACCAATCTATTCCTATTTTTTACCCACATCTCTCCCTAATCCTAATAATTTCTGGTTTTCCAAATTCTTTTCTGCGGTTCGAAGTCCTTTAACATATAGTCATTTGATGTTGAATAGATGTATCTGTTGAACTAGATTGTATCTGTAGACTATTGAATGTACAAATGCAAACTTTGGTTGATGGTTGCCTTAAGATAGTGTTCTAGCACAAAACTGGTGCAATCTGTATCTCAAATGGGCCGAGTAAGCCGGAAAAACACAAGAAAAATGGCAAATTCGGGTATCTCAATTCCCAACCTTGATAATCAGGGATTAGAACAGATAAAGAATAATCCAGAGGAGAGTTCCCAAATAGCTCTACAAACACTAATAGCAAACATGATAAATGAGAAGTTTGACAATGTACAAAGGACTCTGTATGAGCGTGATAGGGAGAGAGAGGAGGCATCCCAGAAGTTTATACAGGAACATCATAAGCGTGAGGAAGCTTCTCAAAAACTGATACTGGATTTGCGTGAACAACTTGAGAATACTCAAAGAGAAAGGGAGGAATGGCGTGAGCAGGCAGAGAACACTCAAAGAGAACTGCAGGAATCCCACAGAAGGGAGGAAACTAATCAAAGAGTAATTCACGAATTAAGAGACCAGGTAGAGAATACACAAAGATCACTAAAGACATTCATGGAATCCATTAACAAAGAGCTGAAGGAAGTCAGGGAGACCACAAAAGGAAGGCTGAATGGAACCCAACAGAAGGAATGGGAGTCCAAAGAAACCATAACCAATCAACTAAGTGATTTGAGAACAAACACTGAACACCAAATTAAGGAAGTAAAGAAATTCATACAAGACCTAAAACAGAGCTTCAACAAAGAACTTGAAGCCATCAAAGCTGACCAATTAGAAGGAAAAGAGATAAAAAACAAAGTAGAGAGTCTTGACAGCAGGTTAGACCATGCAGAAGATCGAATCTCAGGGATTGAAGACAGCCTAGATATTATAGAGAAAGAACATACAACCATCCAAGACAAGCCCAAGAAATATGATAGGTCTATCCAACACCTGGAAGACACCATCAGAAGGCCCAATCTAAGGATAATGGGTGTAGAGGAGCACCTATAAACAGAAGTTAATGGTCTAGGAAATTTGTTTAACAGGATCCTAGCAGAGAACTTCCCAAACATACAAAAAGATAGGCCTATTCAGATACAAGAAGCTTTTAGAACCCCAAATAGACCAGACCAGAATAGGACATCCCACCGTCACATTATAATCCACACAGGATCAACCCAGACCAAGGAAAAGATCCTTAAAGCTGTCAAGGAGAAAAGGTTAATCACCTATAAAGGGAAACCAATTAGAATTACCTCAGATTTCTCACCAGAGACAATCAAAGCAAGAAGAGCCTGGAATGATGTATGCCATGCCCTAAAAACAAACAACTATCAACCAAGAATACTGTACCCAGCTAAACTCTCCTTCATAACTGAAGGCCAAATAAAAACCTTCCATAGCAAAGAAAAATTGAAACAATACATCTCCACCAAACCAGCCCTGCAAAAGATTCTTAAAGATGTCCTACACATAGAAAACCAACAAGAACGCAACAAAGGCCAAGAAACTGCACCCAAACAGAGAATCCAAGAGCCTTAGGAAGAACCCAGTTTTCACAGCCCCCAAGAAGGTGGATAACATGGCAGGAACTCCCAAATACCTCTCAGTCCTATCTCTTAATGTTAACGGACTGAACTCTCCAATTAAGCGACATAGACTGTCTAGTTGGATTAAAAAACAAGACCCTTCTATCTGCTGCCTGCAGGAGTCACATCTTGCCCGTAAAAACAAACATATTTTCAAGGTTAAAGGCTGGAACAAAATCTACCAAGCAAACGGCCCTCATAAACAGGCGGGAGTTGCAATCCTAATATCAGATAAAATAGACTTCAAATTAAAATTCGTGAGAAGAGATAAAGAAGGTCGCTACATACTAATTAAAGGATCTCTCCTTCAGGAGGATATTACAATTCTAAATATCTATTCGCCAAACAATGGAGCACCCAAATTTATCAAAGAAACACTACTTTCCCTCAAATCCCAGATAGATCCAAAGACATTAATCGTTGGGGATTTTAACACACCACTCTCCCCACTAGATAGATCAACTCGGCAAAAACTCAACAGAGAAACCGCAGATCTAAACAGCTGCATAGATCAACTAGACTTAACAGACATTTACCGAACATTTCACCCAGCAGCATCAGAATACACGTTCTTCTCAGCAGCACATGGGACGTTTTCTAAAATAGACCACATTTTAGGCCACAAAGCAAACTTGTCTAAATTCAGAAACATTGAAGTTATACCTTGCATTCTCTCTGACCACAAGGGAATAAAATTAGAACTCAACACCAAAAGCCACCAAAGAAAGTCCGGTATCACATGGAGGCTGAACAACACACTGCTGAATCATGAGTGGGTCATGGAAGAGATTAGAAAGGAAATTCAAATGTTCATGCTATTCAACAAAAATGAACACACAAATTACCAGCTCCTCTGGGACACAGCAAAGGCAGTACTCAGAGGCAAGTTTATAGCTCTGAGCTCCTACATCAACAAATTGGAGAGATCGGAAACTAATAATTTAATGACACATCTAAACCTCCTTGAAAAAGAGCAGCAAGATAAACCCCAATCCAGTAGACGGAAAGAAATAATCAAAATTAAATCAGAATTAAATGAATTAGAATCCAAAAAAACTATAGAAAGAATCAACAAAACAAAGAGTTGGTTCTTCGAAAAACTTAACAAAATTGACAGACCCTTAGCAAACCTTATCAGAAAAAGGAGAGAACACACCCAAATTAATAAACTCAGAGATGAGAATGGAAACATCACCACGGAAACAACCAAGATTCAGAACATTATAAGGGAATACTTCTCAAAACTTTATGCTAATAAGTTTGAGAACTTGACAGAAATGGAACTTTTCCTAGCAAATATTGACATGCCAAAACTAAACCAAGATGAGTTAAACCAGCTTAACAGGCCCATATCAAGCATCGAAATAGAAACAGCAATAAGAGACCTCCCAGCTAAGAAAAGTCCAGGACCAGATGGTTTTACAGCGGAATTTTACAAGGCCTTCAAAGCAGAGCTCACACCAATACTCCTCCAACTCTTCAATGAAATTGAAAGAGAAAGCTCACTACCGAACACATTCTATGAAGCCATCATAACCCTCATCCCAAAACCAGGCAGGGACTCATCAAAGAAAGAGAACTATAGACCCATTTCTTTGATGAACATTGATGCAAAACTTCTCAACAAAATTTTGGCCAATCGACTTCAACAATTCATCCAAAAAATCATACACCATGATCAAACAGGATTCATTTCAGGGATGCAAAGCTGGTTCAATATACGCAAATCAATTAATATTATTCATCACATCAACAGGAGCAAGAATAAGAACCACATGGTTATCTCAATAGATGCAGAAAAAGCATTTGACAAGATCCAACACCCCTTTATGATGAAGGTTCTGGAAAAATTAGGAATCCATGGAACATTCCTCAATATAATAAAGGCTGTATATGACAAACCTACAGCCAGCATTATACTCAATGGTGAAAAACTAAAGCCATTTCCTCTTAACTCAGGAACAAGACAAGGATGCCCACTCTCTCCACTTCTCTTCAATCTAGTATTAGAATGCCTAGCTACAGCAATAAGACAAGATGCAGACATAAAGGGGATCCAAATAGGGAAAGAAGAAATAAAACTCTCCCTCTTTGTAGATGACATGATCTTGTATTTAAAGAATCCCATAGACTCCACTCCCAAATTACTCAAGCTGATTCAAAACTTTGGCAAAGTAGCAGGTTATAAAATTAACCCCCAAAAATCAATGGCTTTTCTATATGCCAACAATGAGAAAAGTGTGGCTGAAATTAGGAAAGCAACTCCATTTGTAATAGCCCCACAAAAAATAAAATACCTAGGAATTAACTTAACCAAAGAAGTGAAGGACCTCTATGATGAAAACTTTAAAATCTTGAAAAAGGAAATCAACACAGAACTTAAAAAATGGCAAAACCTCCCATGCTCCTGGATTGGCAAGATTAACATCGTGAAAATGGCAATACTTCCCAAGGCTATCTACAAATTCAACGCGATACCTATCAAAATTCCACCCTCATTCTTCAAGGAAATAGAGGAGGCAATCCAAAAATTCATATGGAACAATAAAAGACCCCGAATAGCAAAAACGCTCCTCAACGGAAAGAACACTGCTGGAGGAATATCAATACCAAATTTCAAACTCTACTATAAAGCCATAGTAATCAAAACAGCTTGGTATTGGCATAAGAACAGACCTCAGGACCAATGGAATAGAATTGAAAACCCAGAAATGAACCTACAGACCTATAGCCACCTAATCTTCGATAAGGAAGCTAAAACAATAGAATGGAAGAAAGACAGCCTCTTCAGTAAATGGTGCTGGCAAAATTGGTTAACTACATGTAGAAAACTAAAGCTAGATCCTTATATATCACCCTGCACCAGAATCAACTCCAAATGGATCAAAGACCTTGAACTCAAAGCAGACACTCTGAAAACATTACAGGATGGAATAGGAGAAACATTAGGTCTCCTTGGCTCAGGCCGAAATTTTCTGAATAGAGACCCGGAAGCACAACAAATCAAAGAAAGGTTGGACAAATGGGATTGCATAAGATTGCAGAGCTTCTGCAGGGCAAATGACATAGCTGGCAAGATCAATAGAAAACCCACCGATTGGGAGAAGATCTTTACTAGCCATACAACGGACAAGGGTCTCATATCTAAAATATACTTGGAACTCAAAAAATTAAACCACCCAACAACAAATCCTCAAAGAAACAACTGCCCAATAAATAAGTGGGCGAAAGACTTAAAGAGAAGCTTCTCTGAAGAAGAAAGAAGGATGGCCAATAGACACATGAAGAAATGTTCAACATCCCTAGCCATAAAAGAAATGCAAATCAAAACAACATTGAGATATCACCTCACTCCAGTTAGAACAGCAAAAATCAAGAACTCCAATAACAACAGATGCTGGAGGGGATGTGGACAGAAAGGAACCCTACTTCATTGTTGGTGGGAATGTAAACTTGTTCAACCACTTTGGAAAGCAGTATGGAGGTTCCTCAAAAGACTTCACATAGATCTCCCCTATGATCCAGCAATCCCACTTTTGGGCATTTACCCAAATGTTTACAAACAAGACCACACTAAAGCTACCAGCACAACTATGTTTATTGCAGCATTATTTACCATAGCTAAGATATGGAACCAACCCAGATGCCCCTCAGTAGATGAATGGATCAAGAAAATGTGGTATATATACACAATGGAATTCTATGCCTCCATCAGAAAGAATGACATTTCCCCATTTGTTAGGAAATGGAAAGGTTTGGAAAAAATTATATTAAGTGAAGTAAGCCAGGCCCAAAGAAGCATAGGTCCCATGGTTTCCCTTATTTGCAATATCTAGTATAGGTATGAGTCAAGCCGAAAAGGTCAGATAATGTGATGCTAGGAAAATGAACCCTTAAATATGTATTTTAATGTTTTCATTTCTTTCATGCATGTGTTTCTAATGCATTTATAAGATTATTTCTTTGTTGCTTTGTATGTCCCTCCCCCACAGTGTAACCCCCGTTTTCACTATATTTGATGTCAGTATAACATGTGGAGTAGATGGGGACAAACAAGTCGTTTAAGGATTCAGGTGGACCTGTTGCAACAATGAGAAGTACAAAATGTCATGTCAAAACCAGCTTTACAATGCCGGTGTGTGGGGGGGAGGGGGGTATAATTGGGTGGGGGGAGGGGGGTAAAATTGGGTGGGGGGAGGGGGGAGGCGGGGAAGGGAAGTGAAGGGTAAACAAAGGAGGAGGCTGCAATGCTTGGTAAGAAATGTATCCATTATCCTGCCCATGTAATTGTAGCCCCTTTGTACAGTATGTTCTCAAATAAAATAAAATACAATTTAAAAAAAAAAAAAAAAAAAAAAAAAGATTGTATGCATTAAATATAGGTCATTGATTAATTTAATTAATACTTTATTAAGTCTTCTAACATGATTAATTAATGGAGGAATAATTTTAGACCAAATAATTAGTAGTAATAGAATATCCAAAAGTAAGATATAGACATCACTCTTTATATAGAGTTATACACTAGAATCTACATAAATGTGTAGTTATACACTAGAATCTACATAAATATCTAGTTATACACTGGAATCTACATAACTATAGAGTTATACACTAGAATCTACATCAATTTAGGTAAATATGTAAATACATACACACTGCATTTTACACATCTATGTGTTTATATATTGACCACTTCTAGGGCCAAATTTGCCAGACAACTTCATTTGCATCAGACTGGTGTGCTAACATTGACCCACTCCCCATTCATGAAGTGGGATTTTAGGCCCTGAGTTCAAGTCACAGAACTGCCAAAACTTAAGTAATCCTGGTGGAAGAAGCCAAATATCCCATTTGTTTTCCTTATCAGTGAAAGTCCTGGGTCTCAGGAATGAGGTATAGTACATTGGCAAATCTATGTCCTATTTAATAAGATGTAAAAAGGGTTATGTGTGTAATCATACTCACTAAAATACATAAGAAATAAATAAAACACAAAATAAAATGAATAACCAAACTAACTGCAATATGCTGTAAACCTGTGTATGTAAATACGAATCCTGTATTTAAAATGCATAAGAATATTAGTTTTGCAAGAGCTAGGACTTCAGGCCCTGGGAACAGGCCTGACTTTCTTGTCTTCCAGCACGGTGAGCTTCCCCTTCTCCCACAGTGCTTTAGATGTACCTAGGCCCTGAGTTCAAATCCCAGGACTGGCAGAAAAAATGGCATGAATTCTAAGCCAAGCAGCCTCATAATTTTTAAAATATTTTGAATGTGTTTATTATAATTTTTATTCATTTTTATTTTGTCAAGCACACAACTTGAACTCACGGCATGGCAACTGCCTCAGCTTTGATCACTCCAGGCTTGGGTGCAGCCACTGGACCCACAGCCAAACCTGGGTACCTGGGGCGCAAATGCTGACAGGAATAATAAATAAATAAAACAACACAGAAACGAAGAAAAACCTGCAACTTGCAGATGGCTGCCGGTTTTACATTTGTTTTCTTTGCAAGGTGAACTTCCTGGGTCTGAATGACATGGCTGAAAAGTGTTGGAAACCTGGCATTGCTGAAGGCTGGAGGGCTACCAGGGAAGCCATAGGCCAACACGGCAACATAGGCCCTGGGTTCAAAGCCTGGTCCTGACCCCTACAAATGGTGGGAGGTCATAATAGTCTCATTCCTATTCATAGGAATACTGATAGAAGGTTAAGAATGTCAAGGTTGAATAAGTTGTTCCTGAATGGTACTACAATAAAATTAGAGTGATTTTAGCAGGCCAATGGATTTTATAGAATATTTTTGACACATCAAAACAATACTATTAATTACATGGACGCAATAGTTTCGGGACAGTGGTTGATTTAATTAACAATTCATTAAGGATGACAACAATAATATAAATTACATGGAGGCATTAAAAATACCCAAATATTGGTAGGAATGTAGCCTATTTAAATGAATAATGTATAGACATCTCTGGTACTCTATAAAGATCTATATTTATTTGTGTACTACCATCTTCATGTCCATCTGTTCTTATTTTCTCAACCTCTGGGTCTCGATCTCAGGTGCTGGAAATTGCTTGTTAGCTCAATATGCCCCAGGCTGGCATACTGACACTCACCAATTCATGAATTGGGCCTTGTAGGTTGTGAGTTCAGATGCCAGCACTCACAAAAATTGATTAATGTAGTAAGAAGCCCATGGTGACACAGGTTTTCCTTTGCTGTGAATGTCCTGGATGTCAGGTGTGAAGTTTAATACATAGGCAAATCTATCCTATGTAATAAACATAATAAATAGTCCATGTGTAAGAAGTCAATAAAATAAATGGTAAATAAATGAATAAAACAAAAAAAATGAATAGCTACACTAAGCACAATATGGAGTCAATATATGCGGCTCGATCTCAGGGCCTGGGAACAACCTGGCAGCTGAATTGGCTAGAGGCTGCTGTTTAGGCAGCCACCCATAAATGAATTGAGCC
This sequence comes from Dipodomys merriami, assembly GCF_024711535.1. Classification (NCBI taxonomy): domain Eukaryota; kingdom Metazoa; phylum Chordata; class Mammalia; order Rodentia; family Heteromyidae; genus Dipodomys; species Dipodomys merriami. The sequence goes on from NW_027205937.1 coordinate 10,690,691, forward strand.
TTCTAGGTCCTGAGTTCAGATCCCAGCACTGCCAAAAATGTAATCATGGAATGGGAAGCCGAGCGTGACACATGATTTTCTTTTCTTTGAAAGTGCTCAATGTCAGGTAGGATGTATAATTCTGATGCAAATCAATATGCTATGTAAATAGAATGTCACAAAGGTAAAAAAATGTCATAGGTGGAAGAATTGTCACTACAATAAATGATAAACAGATTGAATTAGTAATGAATCATTCTAGGATAAAATTAGATGCAGTAATTATAGGATGTGGATTAAGTTTAATTAATATGTTATTAAGTATTAACAGAATAAAAGTTGCATGGAGACATAAATACCTAATAATTGGTATTTAATTTAATAATTTAATTTAATAAATTTAATAATATTTAATAATATATAGACATAATTTAATAATATATAGACATCTGTGTCATTCTATAAAGTATATGCATGGATGTATGTACCTATGTGATAAACAATAACAGGATACTGAGTATTCATTAATGCTTTATTAAATATTAGCTGGGACAAATCATTAAATGGAGATATACTTTAATACCTAATAATCAGTAATAATATTATCTATAATGTAATAATACAGAAATCTCTCTTTTGACTATATAATTTTTATATACAACAATCTATCTATTTATACCTCCTTTACTCCTGGGGCTCAGTGATGGAGTTCTCCCCTAGTAAGCACAAAGCCCTGGTTCGATTCCTCAGTGCCACATAAGCAGAAAACCTGGAAGTTCTGCTGTCTTTCAATCAATTGTGTGCTAGCCTTGAGCACAAATGCTTAGGGACAGTGTCCATGCCCTTACTCAAGCCCCAGCACTGCCACCAAAAAATGGTAGAATGTTCTAACTGCAATTATAGAAGGACAGGACTTCAAATATCACATCACAGAACAAGCTAGGAGTTGGCAATGACAGTTGCCACCTAACCTGACTCAGGCAGATGTAAACAGCTGCAACCCAGCTCCACAGAACCAGATGCTGCTGGCTTACCCCCACCATGCTGGCTGCTTGGGAGCTTTAAAACCAAACCTTGGTAGGTAGTATGTGACACTCTTGGAGATGTAGCTCTAAGTAGTAGAGCCTTAGCTTTGAGCAAATGTTATTAGAACAGTATCCCCATGCATTGAGTTCAAGCCCTAAGGGTAGCCCCACCCAAAAAAAATCCCCTCTAAACCATTAGAAGTGAATTTGTGTGATTTGTGAAATGTTCAATGTTCCTCAAAGAATGGTGATACTGATGAAAGCAACCTAATTCTAATGACAGCTTGTGGAATAGTGCTATGTGCTGAGTCATTTATAGGGTGCTCTGTGCTGAGTCTGGCACAGGGTGTTGTGTGCTGTGTGCTTCACAGGGTGCAGTGTGCTGAGTCCTGCATTGGATGCTGGGTGCTGAGTCTTCACAGGATGGTTTGTGCTGAGTCCTTCAAAGAGTGCCATCTGCTGTGTCATTCACAGAGTGCATTCTTTCATATGGTCCTTGTAAGAGCTACACAACTGAGATCCTTATACAGACAAGAACACTGAGATACAGATATGTCCCCATGGCAGGGACAAAATTATGTGTTACTGAAGAGTGGGTGAGTTGTCTACTGCAGACAATTGTTTTGTTTTGATTTTTCTCAATCATGAACCTTGTACTCGCGACATAGGCATTGACTTTACCTCTTGGGCACATGGCTATTACTCCACCATGTGGAGCCAAGGACCCCCTTGCAGTAGAGTGCCACAGCCTAGTGGTCTATAGCTGAGGTCTGTCAGCCTGCCTTCTCAGGAAGCTGAGATCTGAGGATCTGGCTTCCAAACTATGCCAGACACAAAAGGTCCCATTAGACTATTATCTCCAATTCACCACTAAGAAACCTGAAGTGGAAGCTCGATGCTTGTCACTCATGCTTGTCATCCTAGCACCTCAGGACGATGAGATCTGAGGAGCTTCCCTGGGCAGGAAAGTCTTTGAGACACATAGCTCCAATAAACCATGAGAAAACCTGAAATGGTGCTTTGGCTCAAGTGGTAGAGCACAAGACTTGAAGGACAGCACCAGGCCCAGACTTCAACTCCTACAAGAAACAGCAACAAAAAAGAAACAAAATAACAAACCTGAAATAGAGGGCTGGGAATATGCCTTAGGGGTAGAGTGCTTTGCATCTATGAAACTCTGGACTTGATTTCTCAGGAACACATCATTAGAAAAAGGCCTAAACTGGCTCTGTGGCTCAAGTGGGAGAGGGCTATTCTTGTAAAAGAGAAATTAGGTACAGTGCTCAGGTCCCGAGTTCAAGCTCCAGGACTGGTGTATGTGTGCACATGCACATGTACGCACACACACACCCACACACTCACACACACACACACAGAGACTAGAAGTAAAGCTGTGACACAAAGTGGTAAAGCACTGGGCTCCTGCGCTGAGCTCATGGTCAGCACCCAGGTCCTATGTTCATCCCCAAATCCTTGCCACCCAGAGCTCAACTAGGAGAGGTCAAAGGTTTCAAAACCTAATGTGCTTCAGCAGTCCTAGATGACAGGAAGCATGGTGAGATCAGACATGTGCTTGGATTTCCAAAGCTTCTGGAAACCTAGCAGAGGCATCATAAGCGCATCATCACCCTCAATGAAACATTTCTTGAGGTTAAGTGCCCTAATTGTCTGCCAGAAGGACTCCTGAATTATATTGAGCACTGTATCTGAACACCAGAATATAGTCTCACAAAGGCAGGATAAATGCAGGGAACTTGGCCTGCCACAGGAGGTGGCACAAATGAAGGATTCCTGTCAAAACAGAGCACTGGGGAGAGAGATAGCTTGGGGTACAAAGAGTCCTTTTTATCCTGACCTTCAGAGCCCATCCACACTCATCCTCACTCATTGGCCCAGATGGAGTTGTTTGTTATACAGCTGTACAGGACTGAGGCCTTTTGTCTGCCTGTCCAGACAATGAGAGAGACTTCTTCCAGCAGGCCTGGGAAGCAGAGAAACCCTGAGGCTGCACTGGGAACTATGAGAGGAGTCCAGGAACATGTACTGTTATGAAAGCAGTTTCTGTGTTATGAAATCATTGTATTGAAAACAAATTTTCTAGCTTGGTGCCTTTCATCATAGCTACTCTGGAGCTTCACCTATGGGAATACATCCAACCATACACAAAGACATGGAAGCAGGTCCTGGGGTTGAACTATGAGCACAGGCATTGTCCCTGTGTTACTTTTGCTCAAGAGTAGTGCATTAACCTGGAGCCACAGCCCCACTTTTGGGTTTTCTGTGATCTCTTAGAAATAACAGTGTCATGGACTTTCCTATGCTGGCTGGATTCAAACTCAGATTCTCTACATCTCAGCCTCCTGAGGAGCAGGATTACAGTCAGAAGCCACTGGCACGTGCCTTTCTTTTCTTCTTTATTTTATAATCTGGACAATCTGACTACTTATCAGCATCATTCCAATGTCTTGAGTTTATAAGTAAACTACCCAATGTTCTTTATAGGTGCTTTCTCTGAGAAGGATTTTCTCTCCTCATCTTCTCTGTATACAGGTTTGAAGCCAAAAGTGAGAAATGAGTGTCACATCGTTTTGACAGCAAATGTCCACAGGACATATCAGTTCAGTCACTTATCATTGAGCTGCAGTGAATTTACTGTCTCAGGATGAGAGGACCAATAGCTGGAGTGATCCTCATACTGTATGCCTATAAAATTATCTAATAATTTTGAGTGTTTTGTGTCTCCAACCTGAAGTATCTAGAACATATGTTTTTTTTTTTTGTTTTTTTTTTTTTGCTTATGTGGTGCTGAGTAATCGAACCCAGGGCCTCATGCATTGCAAGGCAAGCGCTCTACCACTGAGCCACCTTCCCAGCCCCTCTAGTACACACTTGAAGCATCTTCATGTTTCCTTTTTTCTCTAGTACCTCTCGAGATTTAGACTAAGGGTTTGTGTGGAGCAGATCCTCGGCGAATCCCTGAGGAAAGCCACTTGATGTCTCCTAAGGAGATCTCTGTTCAAAGCCAGGCTGAGCAGGAAAGTCTGCGAGACTCTTATTTCCAACAAATCACCAGAAAACCAGAAGTGAATCAGTGGCCCAGAGGGTAGAGCTCCAGCTTTGAGAAAGAAAGCCGAGCAGGAGATACAAGCCAGACCAGGCAGGAAAGCCTGGCAGGTGCTTATGTCCAATTAACCCAGATGTCTAGATGTGGATCTGTGGCAGTAGTAGAGTCTCAGCCTTGAGCAAAAAAGGTGAGGAACACATAAGGCCCTGAGTTTAAGTCCTGAGATGGCCATGAAAATATTTCAAAAAGAGAAGGCCAAGTTTATGTATGAGTGTCCTACCTACTTATGTGTGTATATTACCTCCCTGAGTACAAACAGATTGTATGCAATGCTTCTCTTTTTATGTACAGATTTATTTTCCATATAGGCTTGTTGCACATTCTGCATCATTCTCTTCTTTTCAGGCCCATGGCTTTTCTCTACCAGAGTTCCAGGCCTGTGTCCTTATATGATGCACACTTAAGATCTCAGCGGCTTTTATTTACAATTTATTATGAGGCCAAGGCAGGAACAGTCACAAATCAGGCAGGGGAAGAGAAGATCAGGGTTTTTGAAATAACCGTATTTAGAAAACTAAACTTGGGGGATGTAAAATGGCAGCATACTTAGGTAGAAACTATAATTAAGAAAAAGATGATAGGGCTGAGAATGTGGATTAGTGAGAGAGTGCTTTTCCCTGCCATGGAAGAAGCCCTACAGAGGGTTTGATCCCTCTGTAGCACATGCACAGAAAAGCCAGAATTGGTGCTGTGTCTCAAGTTGTAGAGTGCTAGAGACAGTGCCCAGGCCTTGAGTTCAACTCAAGTACAAGTAACTTCTCATCACCAAGGGAAACCCAGGAAGTTCTTTTTTTTATTTATTTTTTATTTTTTAACAAGGGCTGAGAACCGAACCCAGGGCCTTGCGCCCGCGAGGCTGGCGCCTTTCCGCTGGGCTAAACCCCCAGGCCCCCAGGAAGTTCTTGAACAACTGCCCTTTCAGAAGTGGAAGTCAGAGTGTCATTGACTTTCCTGCCCTGGCTGGCTTCACCCTGTGATCCTAAGACTTCAGCCTCCTGAGCTATGGTGATGGGCCTTAGCTACTGTTGCTCTGCTAGGTCAGAACTGTAATGACAATGACAATACAAGTCAACTGCTTATCACAAAGGGCTTGGGGAGCATATTAAGCCTTTCAACAATGGACCTTTCAGAACCCTGTAGGACACAAGTTATAATGCTAGCGTCTGAGCAGCTGGGCATATGGATCTGCTAAACTTGAACCTTGAGTTCTGACTCTAATTCTGGTGTACATCAGCATCAGGGTTAATTTTCCAGAGAATGTTCTCCTAATTAGAAATAGGAAAAGTACTTTCATTAACCCTCAATTTTTCCCATTGTGTGTCTCAAACTGAAGCTTGGGCACTGTTCCTGAGCCCTTCATCTCAAGGTGAACACTCTACCACTTGAGCCACAGCCCTACATGGGGTCTTTTGGTGGGTCATTGGTGATAAGAGTCTAACAGGCTTTCCTTGCCCAGACTGTCTTTGAACTGTGGTCTTCGGATTTCAGCCTCCTGAGAAGATAGGGTTCCAGGTGTGAGCCACTGGCATCTGGCCTATTGTTTTTGCCAGTGTTGGGACTTGAACTTATGGCCTGGTTACTGTCTGTGTGCTTCTTTTTCTCAAGGCTAGTGCTCTACAACTTGAGCACTCCACAGCTTCTGGCTTTTTCTGAGTATGTGACACTCAGGATTCAAACCCTAGCATTCATGCATGTTGAGAAAGCTCTCTACCACTAAGCCGCATTCCCAGTCTCAACTTTACAATATTATCCCTCAACTTGCCTATCCTCAAGGAAAGGCTTCTGAGTATAAATCATCTAAAGAAATTCCTATAGGAATGTGTTAAAGATACACAAGAAAAATCTCATATTTTCGAGAGACTCTAAAATTGTGAAGACTGTGACAAATGCCTCCATTTAATTATGTATCATGTTTCAACACTTAATAAAGTATTAATGACAAATGAGTCAATGTCCTAAATTATTGTGTATAATTCTATAATACATGTGCAAAATGTAATAAATATTATGTGTATAATAATATTAATACAATAAAAAATAAGTAAATGAATAAAATATAGAAATACAAAATCAATAATAAAAAATCATAGTTTGTATTAAACATACACATGTAATATGTAACATATATTACACATGTACATAAATATTATTTTCCATTATAGGGACTTCATTCAGGCCCTGGGAACTCTACCCTGAATTTCTTTTCCTCAAGGACAGTGAATTTCCCCTTCACCTACGATGCAAAAGAGTTACCCGGATGGTGAGATCAAATCCCAGCAGTGGCAGAAATACTAGCCCCAGTTCTAATACAGTGACTTAATTATTTTTAATGGAAGCAGTTATGTTTATTTAGTTCCATACTGAACATTTTAAAAACAGCAGTGTATAATTTTGTATATCTATTCAGACATGCTTCCCTTACCTGCAAAGTGCTTCTCTGAGCTCTAAATTATTTCCTTTTTTGTGCATTTTTTGTTGTAAAAATATTGTATAGAGAGGTTACATTTACATGAGCAAAGTAATGAGTACATTTACTATTGAGCATTGTTGCCTCCTCCTTTGTTTTCCCCTTGCCATCCCTTCCCTCCCACCTCCACAGCTAACCCCCAACCCCAGCTGAGGTCAGTGATTTAAGTTTTTGTTTTTGGCTTGCCACAGGAATTGAACTCAAGTAGTAGAAACTCTGCACCTTCACTCACATTGTTACAGATGTACCAAGATCCTGAGTTCAAATCCTAGGCTAGGAAAAAGACTGGCAGAAATTCCAAACCAGGGGGATTTTTTTCAATTTTGTTAAATAATTAATTAATTTTTTTACTTATTCTTTTCTTTTTTTGCCTACAATGGAGCTTGAACTCAGGTTGTGGCAACTCTACCTCAGCTTTGATTGCCTTAGACTGGGGTGCAGCCTCTCACCCATAGTCAATGCTGGTATCCTAGGCCCAGAGGGCTTGCAGGAAGAAAATAAAAGTTGGACAGCACAAAAAGTGGCAAGCTGCAAAGATCTAGGGCTTTTACATTATTTTTTTCGTTACAGGGTGACCATCCTGAGTCTGAATGACACGGCTGCAAAGTGGAGCTGAACTGCTATTCTTGAAGGCTGGTGGGCCATCAGGGAAACCATAGCCCAACATGTCACCATAGGCCCTGGGTTAAAATCTAAGTCCTCACATCTACCAATGGCAGGATATCACAAGAGATTTGTTCCTATGCATAGGAATACTGATTGAAAGTGTAGTTTGTTCATCATTTGAGTCTAAAAGTGGATGTAATAATCCTAGGATGCTGATTGATTTTAATTGATAGGTTATTAAGCATGAAAAGAATAATATTACTTCAAAAGCAGTATAATAAATACCTTAGAGTTGGTAGGAATGTAGTAGGCGTCATTCAGTCAGATTGATGGCTCTGGCACTCTATCAATATGTATTAATTGTTTAGCACCATCTGCCAATCCATGTATCACTGTTTTGGCCAAACCTGGGGCTCCATCGCAGCACCTGGGAACCGCCTCACAGCTTTATTGGCTAGAGGCTGCCATGCTCACCCTTACTCATTCATGAATTGTGCCTGCTAGGCCCTGAGTTTGGATCCCAGCACTGCCAAAAATTTAATCTTGGAGTAAGAAGCCTAGTGTGACACAGGTTTTCCTTTTCTGGGAGAGTCCTGAGTGTCAGGTATGATAGTGAACACATCTACAAATCTAGATGCTATGTGATAGGAAGTAAACAATGTAAGAAACGGTATAGGTGTCCTCAGAGTCAAAAAAATACATGGTAAATAAATGAATAGAACAAGAAATGAAATGAATAACCATACCAAACATGATATTGTCTGACTATATGGAAGTATAAATCCTGTCTTTAAAATGTAAATAAAATGTATATACTGAGATGTTTTGCAGGACTGAGGCTTGAATTCAGGCCTAGGGAACAGGACTGTCTTTTTTGGCTTCAAGTATGGTGTGATTCCCCTAGCCCGACAGTGCTGCCTATTTACCCAGACCTTGAGTTCAAATCGCAGGCCTGGCAAAAAAAATATGGCACAAATTGCAAAACAGGGAGATAAATAATTGTTTGTTAAAATTTTTTAAATTGTTTGATTTTTTAAATTGTTTTAATATTTTAATTTAATTTTTTTTTTTTGTTTTTGGCCATGCACGTGGCTTGAACTCAGATCATGACAACTCTGTCTCAGCTTCCATCACACTAGCCTGGGGAGCCGATCCTGAAATCCTAAGACCCGATGTCTGACAGGAAAACAAAATGAAAATGACACTAAAACAAGCCACGAGCCACCCATGGTAGGCGGTTTCTTGGCTTTGGTTCCTTGCATGGTGACCATCCTAGGTCTGAATGACATGGATGCCACACTCAGGTGACCTGTCATTGCTGAAGGCTGGTGGACTGTCAGGAAAGCCATAGGCCAACCCCGCAACACAGTCCCTGAGTTCAAATCCTGGTCCTGACAACTACCAATGGCAGGAGATCCCAAGAGACTCCGGCTTGTGCATAGAAATTCCGATGGAATGGTATCCAACTTATGATTGAATAGTTCGTGCAGCGGTCTAGACTCAAATTAAATAATCCTAGGATGCTGATTGAACTTAATTAATGGTTAATTAGGCATGAAAAGAATAATATTCCTTCAATGGAGGCATAATAGCTACCTAAGACTTGGTAGGAATGAAGCAGATGTCATTGAATACTGGATACACAGCTCTGGCACTCTGTACTAATATGTATTTATTGATGTACTACCACCTGCCTATCCATGTATAGCTATTTTGGCCACCCCTGGGGCTCTATCTCAGAGCCTGCCAAAAATTTCCTCCTGGAGTAAGAAGCCAAGTGTGACACCTGTTTTCCTTTTCTGTGAGAGTGCGGGATGTCAGGCATGATAGAGAACATGTCTACAAATCTAAATGCTATGTGATAGGGTGTAAACAATGTAATACATGGTTAGATGTCATCCCAGTCAATAAAATAAACAGTAAATAAATGAATACAACAAAATGTACAATGAATAACCAGACCAAACATGATATAGACTGAACACCTCTCTGGAAGTTCAATCCTATCTTTAAATACATGTAAGGACTATGCTTTCCAGGGTTGGGGCCTGAATTCAGGCCTAGGGAAGAGGCCTGACTTTCTGATCTTCAAGCATAAAGAGCTTCCCCTTGACCCAGAATGCAACAGAGTTACCAGAGCCTGAGTTCAAATCCCAGGCCTTGCAGAAAAAATTGCACATATTCCAAGCCAGGGAGGTTCATTAGCATTTTTCATATTTTTAAAAGTTCACTTAGCCTTTATTTGATACATTTTGATTTTATAACATGAGAGTTTTTCAAAAAGGGGTTTAAACGTTTACATTTCAGCACAGCACATTGGTGTTTCCATTTTGACCATCTGCCATGAAGAGTGAGAATGAAAATGAGTACATCATTCCTCCCTAGAGGGACAGTTGATGTTATTTCTATTTAGAGTTATTTCTATAACTATAAACTCTCTGCAATTGCATCATGTGAGTTTTCCTCAGTGCCTACCACAAAATACACTAGGAGAGTTCTCATACCACAAAAGGTTGGGTTTCTGAATAAAAACTCACTTCTGTAAGGACAGGAGGTACTTGTAAGCATTTTGGGAATAAAGTGAATTGTAAAATGAAAAACTAAAACAATGGGCCTGGGATGTAGCTCAGTAGTGGAGTACTTTCCTAAAGAGCATAAGACCCTGGAAGAAAAGGAAGACAAGTTTCCTAAAGCTCAGAAGGTTAGAATTTTATGATCTGTATGAAGAAACTTCTTTCTTTCTTTCTTTCTTTTTTTGTCGGTGGTGGGGCTTAAACTCTAGGCTTGGCTGCCCGTTTTCAGCTCTTCAACTCATGGCAAGTGCTCTACAGCTTGAGCCACAGTGCTGTTTCTGGTTTATTGGAGATAAGCCACAGTGCCATTTCCGGTTTATTGGACATAAGAATCTCACTACTTTCCTGCCCAGGCTGGCTTAGAACCACCATCCTCAGAACTCAGCCTCCTGAGTAGCTAGGATTACAGGTGTGAGCCACCGATGCCCAGTGCATGAACAAACTTATTAAAGATTGATTTTGAGGAATGAAACTTGGAATACAATTTTAATATAAATAATTTATAATGCCATGGTTAAGGCACTAATTCAGAAGTATTTATTCATTGGCTGCTTTCTTAGTTTATTTAAAGATATATATATAATATGTATATATATTTAAATATATATGTATTTATATTATTAAAACATAGCTTTGAAGTGTACCTAAAAGCATATGTGTTTATGTAATGTTATACAACTGCACAAGCTTGATTTTTTATTTTCAGTTTGCTGCTACCCTAAATTAGGTGGGATGTGTGTACTGTTGGTTTTTTCTCTGTTTTTGGAGGATTTCTCTCTGCTTTCTTCCCCTACTCCCCTCTCTCCACACTTGAATTCAGTTTGCTCTTTCTTGGCTTGATTGTTCATAGCTGATTTTCTACCACTTCAGCCATACTTGTAGCCTGGCTTTTTGTCAGTTAATTGGGGCTGACAGGAAAACAAAATGAAAACAGCACCGAAAAAAACCGCAATCTGTGGATGGTCAGCGGTTTCTTGCTTTTCCTTCCTTGCATGGTGACCATCCCGGGTCCAAATTACACGGCCGCAACCTGTAGGTCACCTGACAATGCTGAATGCTTTCAGGCTATCAGTGAAGCCATAGGCCAACCTGGACACCTAGGTCCTGAGTTTGAATCCTGGTCATGCCACTTACAAAGGGCTGGGGAGCCTAAGAAACTATTGTCCGTCCATAGGAGCACCAGAGGAATGTGAACAATGTCATGGTTGGATAAGTAGTTCATCAATCAGTCTAGCAGAAAATTAGACCCAATAATCACAGGACACCGACTGATTTTAATTCATAGTTTATTATACACTAAAAGAATACTATTGATTAAATGGAGTCCTCACTAAAGACCTGAGAATCCTTAGGAGCATAGTATATGTCATTGAATACTAAATAGACATTTCTGGCAGTATGTAAATATCTAAATTTATATTTATTAGTATACCATCATCTGCATAGAACATTTTTGCTATTTTGGCCAAACCTGGAACTCGATCCCAGGTCTTGGGATCCACTTGGCACCTACATGAGCTAGATTCTGCCGTGCTGACACTCATCCCTTCATGAATTGGGCCTCCTAGTCCCTCAGTCTCATTGCCAAAAGTTTCTTCCTGGTGTAACATTCCATGTGTGACACCTGTTTTCCTTTTCTGTGCAAGTGCTCGGTGTCAGGTATGATGTACATGTTATGTATGCAACGCTACATGCTATGGAATAGATTGGAACAAATGTAATAAATGTTATAGGTGTACTCACAGTCCATAAAATAAATGCTAAATCAATCAATCAATCAATAATAATAAAATATAATGAATCACTCCAACAAACACTATTGGAAATGAATATAGAGATATAACTCAAATATTTAAAATGTCTATAAATGTTATGTTTTTCAGTACTGGTGCTTGAATTCAGGCCTAGGGAAGAGTTGAGAAGTTCATGCATGATTCACATAGGAAATGATAGGCAAGATCTTAATTAAGAATGCATGAAGTGTGACAATAATAATTACATTCAGGAAATCGAGGCATTGGGAAAGATCCAAGAATCGGTAGTCACATGGAAGATAGGATTCCAACACAGCTCACCACATCTCCTACTCTATACAAACAGGCTTTTACTAGCATATTAATTTCAGCTTATGAATGCATGAATATGGTACTCCACCCCCACCCCGGGGCTAGATCTCAGGTCCTGGGTATGGCCTAGCTCCTTAGTGGCTCACAAGCTGGTGTGCTCATGTGGACCTATTTGGCAGTTGGTTCTGCTAAGCCCTGAGTTCAACTTCCGGCACTGCCAAAAGGTTCATCCATGTGAGATGCCAAACCTTGCAGATGTTTTCCTATATTGTGCAAGTCCTGAGTCACAGCTAGGATCTAGAGAGCATAGGCAACTCTATAGCCATGGGAATAGGTTGTCATCCATGTCAGCACAGATATACCTGTCACCATACTCTATAAAATACACAATACATCCATAAATAAGACTCAAAATTTAAAAAAGATAACCACATTGAATGCAAGATGCATACCACACCTGTATGTAAATAGATATCTTATGTGTAAAAGAGTTGGGCTTGCTATTTTATCCAGTGCTTGGGCTTCAAATCAAGCCCTGGACCAGGCCTGACATTCTAGTCTTCAAGAATGTTGAGCTTCCCCTTCTCCTACAGTGCAATGGTGTTACCCAGACCTGAGTTCAAATCCCAGCTCTAGCAGTATCACAGTGTGAGTTCTTAGCTAGGGTGCTTCATTCATAATTTTTTATTTTTGTTTTTTTCCCAGACCCGGGGCTTGAACTCAAGTCATGGCAACTCTGCCTCAGCTCCGATCATCCTAGGCTGCAGCCTCTGGACCCACAGCCCATCCTCGGACCCTAGGATCTCGGGGCTTGCTGGGAAAAAAAAAATGCTAGGGTGAATAAAAGCGGTAGGAAGGTCCACCTAGTGCTTTTACATTTATTGTCCTTTGCATGCTGACAATGCTTGGTCCAAACACAGTGGCCTGCAGAGTGAAGGTGACCTGGGGTGGCAGATAGCCTGTTAGCTATCAGAAGAGCCAGAGGCTGACCCAGCAAAGGAAGCCCTGACGTCGAACCCTGGTCAGCCACCATACATTGAGGGAATGGCAGTGGATCCTGAGATACTCGTTTCTGAACCTAGGAAGAGTCATGGAATTCGATGGATCTCATCTTTGAATGAGTAGTTCCTGCTTGATATGAGTAGGAAATGACAGGCAAGACTCATGGGGTATTGATTATTTTTAATGAAGAGTTGATGAAACATGACCATAATCATTACAGTCATGAAATGAAGGCATTAGGGAAGATCCAAGAATCGTTAGTAACAAGGTAGATTGGATTCCATCACTGGTCGCCATCCTACTCTATACAAATATGTACTTATTTACATACTACCTTCAGATTATGAATGGATGACTATTGTGCTCTCCCATCTCCCCCCTCGCAGGGCTCCATCTCAGGTCCTGGTAACAGCCTAGCTCCTTAGTGGCTCACATGCTGGTGTGCTTACCTGGACCAATTCCCCTATTGGGCCTGCAGTCTCCGAGGTCAGATCCCAGCACTACCAAAAGATGAATCCTGATGTGAGAAGCCAATCATTGCACCTGTTTTTCTGTTCTGTGAAAGTCCTGGGTCTCAGCTAGGATGCAGTATGCTATATAGGCAACTCTATATTCATGGGATCAGTTGCCATACATGTTAGCACAGTTATAGCTGCCATCATACGCAATGAAATACAAAATGCATCCATGACTAAGACACACAATAAAAAGAATAACAACACTGAATGCATGATACCTTCCACATCTCTATGTAAAGAGAGATCCTATGTGTAAAATAGGTTAGCATATGTTTTTTGCCAGTGCTGGGGCTTCAGTTCAGGCCCTGGGACTAGGCCTGACCTTGTAGTTTCAAGGATGGTGAGCTTCACCTTCCCCCACAGTGCAACAAAGTTACCCAGACCTGAGTTGGAATCTCAGAGGTGGCAGAAAAATGGTGAGAATTCTGAGCCAGGGTGTGTTATTATAATTATTATTATTATTATTGCCAAGCATAGGATTTGAACTCAGTTCATGACAACTCTGCCTCAGCTTTGATCACCTCAGTTGGCGGGCTCCCATGGGCACGTAGCCGATCCTAGAATGCTAGGCTCAAAAGCTTTGCAGGAAAAAATGACAGAAAAATGACAGGGAAATATGTCGCAGGATTGATTTTTTATATTTTCTTCTTTTTCACGGTGACCATCCTGGGTCTGAATTACACCGCTGCAAAGGGTATTTCACCTTGCATTGGCGAAGGCTAATGGGCTATCAGGGAAGCCATAGGCCCATGCGGCAATATAGGCCCTGAGCTTAAATCGTGGTCCTAACACCTACCAGTGAGTGAGATCCCAAGATACTTGTTCCTATGCATGGGAATAACAATGAAATGTTAGCAAACTCATGATTGAATGAGAAGTTTCTGCGTGTATTGGTCTAGTCCAAAATTAGACGCAGTGATCCTAGGACGATGATTCATCTTAATGAATGGTTTATTAAGCATGAAAAGTATACTATTCCTTCAATGGTGGCATAAAAAAGACCTAAGAGTTAGTAGGAACGTAGTTGATGCCATTGAATCCTAGGTACATTTCTCTGGCACTCTGTACAAATATATATTTATTGTTGTTCTTCCACCTGTCTATCCATGTATGGTTATTTTGTCCATCCCTGTGGCTCAATCTCAGGGTCTGGATATTCCTTGGCAGCTTCATTGGCTAGAGGTTGCCATGTTGACACACCCATTCAGGGTCTGAATTGGGTCTGCCAGGCCCTGAGTTCAGATCCCAGCACTTCCAACAATTGGATCATGGAGTAAGAAGCTGAGTGTGATACCTGTTTTCCTTTTCTCTGAGAGTCCTGGGTGTCACTCATGATGAAGAACACATCTACAAATCTAGACACTATGTGATGGGTTGTCATCAATATCATAAATGGAATGTGTGTCATCACAGTCAATAAAAAAATCTCATATCTAAAATATACTTGGAACTCAAAACATTAAATCCCCCAACATCAAATCCTCAAAGACACAACCATCAAATGAATAACTGGGCAAAAGACTTAAAGAGAAACTTCTCTGGAGAAGAAAGAAGGATGGCCAATACACAAATGAAGAAATGCTCAACCTCCCCAGCCATAAAGAAATGCAAATCTAAACAACATTGAGATACCACCTCACCCCAGTTAGAATGCCTATAATCAAGAACTCTAATAACAACAGATGCTGGAGGAAATGTGGACAGAATGGAAACTTATTGCATTGTTGGTGGGAGTGTGAACTTGTTCAACCACTTTGGAAAGTAGTCTGGAGAATTCTCAAAAGACTCCACATAGAGCTCTCCTATGACCCAGCAATCCCACTTTTGGGCATTTACCCAAATGTTTACAACAAGACACACTAAAGCTACCAGCATGATTATGTTTATTGCAGCAGTATTTACTATAGCTAAGATATGGAACCAACCCAGATGCCCCTCGTTAGATGAATGGATCAAGAAAATGTGGTATATATACACAATGGAATTCTATACCTCCATCACAAAAAATGACATTGCCCCATTTGTTAGGAAATGGAAATACCTTGAAAAAATTATATTAAATGAAGTAAGCCAGGCCCAAAGAAACATAGGTTCCAAGGTTTCCCTTATTTGCAATTTCGAGTATATGTCTGAGTCAAGCAGAAAAGATCAGATAAGGTGATGTTAAGGAAATGAATCCTAAGATATGTATTGAAATGTTCTTTTTTTCCTTTCATGGGATTGTTTCTAACACATTTATAAGATGATTTCTTTGTTGCTTTGAATGTCTCTGCCCCACAGTATAACCCCTGCTTTCACTGTATTTGATGTCGGTATAATTTGTGGAGAGGAAGAGGAAAAAACAAATCGTTAAAATATGGATAGAGGTGGACCTATTGCAACAATGAGATGTACAAGTCGTTATGTTGAAAATGAACTTTACAACGTTGGTGTAGGGTGGCAGGTGAGAGCGTGGAGGATAGGGTGGGGGGTGGAGGGAAGGAAGGGAAGGGATGGGAAGGGGAAACAAAGGAGGAGGCTACAATGCTTGATAAGAAATGTACTCATTATCTTGCCTATGTAATTGTAACCCCTCTGTACTGTATTTTCACAATAAAAAATGGAAAATAAATGAATAAAACAAAAATACAATAAACAACCACAACAAACAGGACATGGACTGAACATCTATACGTAAGTACACATCCTACTTTTACAATGTATATAAATAGAATGTTTCCAGGGCTGGGACTTGAATTCAGGCCTAGGGACCAGGCCTTATTTTCTTGTCTTCAAGCATGGTGAGCTTCCCCTTCATCCACAGTGCTTCAGAGTTACCATGGCCTTAAGTTCAAATTCAAAGGTAGGAGGAATGGCGTAAATTGCAAGCCAGGGAACTATTTTTTTTTTTTTTTTTTTGCCAAGCACGGTCTTGAACTCAGGTAATGGCAACCGTGCCTCAGCTTTCATCACCATAGGCAGGGGTGCAGCCGCTGAAAACACAGCCCATCCTGGGATCCTAGAACTCCAGGCCTTGTGCAGGGGGTTTGGGGAATGCACAGAAAAAAAGTGGCGGGATGGCATTTTTACATTTTCTTCTTTTGCACCGTGGGCATCTGGGTCTGAGTGATCTGGCTCCAAATGATACTTCACCTTGCATTGCTGAAAGCTTGCAGGAGACTGGGGAAGACATAATCCCAAACAATGATTAACCAGGCATCAGTGGCTTTCAGCAGTCCTCCTTGATATTTACAAGGCTGAGACAGGAGGATCAAGGTCAAAGTCCCCCTAGAAAGGAAAGTCCTTGAGACCCTTGTCCAACCTCAATGCCAACAAAGCCAGAAGTAGAGCTGTGTGGCTCCACTGGTAGAGGGCTCATTTTGAGCAAGAAAAGCTCATAGACTGTGCCCAGGTCCTGAGTTCAAGGTCCAGGACTGGCAACAAACAGACATACACAACAATCTGTGCAGCCATCAGGCTAAAGCAGGTCTCCCTCTTGTCCCCAACTGGATTGGACAGAGTTTCCTGGTGAAGGGGCTGCTGTCATCTTGACTCTGTCCATTCTGTCTGCATCACAGGATTCCAGGCACACCCCCATTCTTTCATGGTTCTTTTTGTCCAATGGGATACAAGAATAGTGGCCACGCCCACATTCCATGCTTCCCAGTTACACCTGGATTCCCTCTGTTGGTTGACACCAGCAGTTGAGGAAGGTAGAGGTGGCTGAGTGGTGAGCAAGAGACTCCAGGTGACTTTGAGGTAGAGTAGGAAATGATGTCCTAGTTGGTGAGTGGGAGAAGAGAGGATTTCCTAGAGCCTGGGAACATAGCCAGCCCAACTTTCCTGTCCCAATGCTCAGATGTCTTAAACCATAAGACTCATTGAGAGAACTGTGGGCAAGAAACTGCCACAAGAACACCAGCAGTATCCTCCCGACAGACCTGAAACATTCGGGAAAACAAAGAACACGAAAAAGGGAGGGATCACGAAGACAAACACCACTGGGTAGCCGGATTGAATGGAGAGTCTGGCCAAAGGTGATGCCGACCATGGTCCTCCCCTGCCTTTGGACACAGTCACAGCCACCATGGTCCAGAGTGTCAAGGGTCCCAATCCCACCAAGGATCCACAGAGGTGCTACCTTCATGTGGTGTCAACCCTGGACCACAGAAAAGAAGAAACCAGGCACTCTATGCCATAATCCAATCACTGAAGCTGGGAAAGAGAGACCTGCAGAATCAATGGGAGTAAGTGAGGGAGAAGATAGCCTAGATACATGCAGCACCAAAAATGGAGGTAGAGATCCACAAGGCACCATAAAGTGGTTGGTTTCAGCAGAAAGCAATTTACAATGTGCACTGGCCCAAGTGCAGCAGGCCACTGGTGACAGAGAAAGGGATCACGAAGCTCTCACCAGCTGCCTGTAAGCTACAGAGTGGCCCGTGGCAGAGCTGGAGATAGCGGGTTCTGCAGTCACTGCTCTGCAAAGGAGGAGACCAAAATGTTCTTCGCACAGCTGAATGATGTGACCCTTCAGCTCTAGCAAGAGACCAGAAGGTTCGATGACCTGGAACAAGTGAACACAGAGTTGCAGGAGAAGGTGGAAGTGCTGTGGATTCAGAGGAGCAACATGAAGAAGAGAATATGTAAGTTCCAACAAGCACTGGAAGGACGTGAGGTACTGAAGAGACTACTGGACAACCTGAGCAGGCTGGTGACCACAGCTTATCTGGAGAGAGACACCTTCATGGAGGCCGTGAGCATTGAGAGGTCTGCACGGAAGGAGGAGGCATGGCAGCTGAACCCAATGGGTGAACCAACTGACAGAGGAGAAGGAATGAGGGGCAAGGCATGTGTTGGACCTGGGGAATGAGCTGTGGGAACTGAGAAGGAAGCTGGTAAAGCCACGGCCCCCTCAGGACCATCAGGCCAAGCGGCAGCTGCAAGCCCAGGCCTACAGCAACCAGATGGAGTTGAAAAACCTTGAGGAACAACTTCACATCCAGGTCCAGGAAAACCAGTCTCCATCTTCAAAACGTGGAGCAGCAGGAGCAACTGCAGAGACTGGAGGAGAAATCCTAGGATCGGCAGGAGATCCCTGAGACCCCACGATGTGCATGTGTGCGGGATGGACAAACCGAGGAAAAGCTGGCCCTGCTTTGGAACGCTCTCCACAGGGTGAGCAGCGAGAAGGAGGAGCTCGCCAGCATCCTGGACTCAGAGCAGTAGATGAAGAAACATCTGTGGGAACAGTTGGACTGCTCAGAGGAGAAGATAGAGAAATGGATAGTGGTGGCTGAGAGAGTGAGCCAAGCAGCTGAGGAGCAGCAGGAGCAGTCCCTGGGACAGTGCAGGAGTTCAGAGCTTCCTGTGAGGCACATCGCCTCCAATGAGTGGCTGTGCTCTGAGAAGGAGGCCCTGCAGCAGGACTTAGAGAGGCAGACCCAGCTTCTGGAGCAGCTGAAGCAAGTGAAGGGCTCAACAAACTGGAGGGACCAGGTGGTTTGCCCAGTGGCAGGACACTCTCAAGTGCCTGGAAGCCAGCAGATCACAGGAGGAGTGCCTGCAGGTCCAGCTGAGCTCCTTGGTTTTCCCTGGGGAAGGGGAAGGCATGAGCCCTGGAGAAACAAAAGGTAAGGAGGTGACTCCCTCCCCCCCATGTGACCATCACAGAGGATGGAGATGTTCCCCATACCAAGAGTGACATGGCTCTGAGAGTGCTCTTGGAGGATGAGATCCACAGGGGGAAACTCCTGCCACAAGAATGGCGGGCCAGCTGCAGGCACCCTCTGGCCGACCCAGCAGCTCAGTGCCAGACTAAGCTGGAGCCAGAGACCCTCAACACCATGAGCTGCCACCACAGTAGGCATGGGGATGAGAAGCGGAAGACATGGGCATCTAAGAAGAAAATCTGCTTTGTCCATGACCTGCCTGATGAGGTGGACTTCCAGAGTCCAGCAGGTGAGCTCCACCATTGATGCAGCCAGCTGTCGGCACACATGCAAACCATTGAGGAGTCCCTCATGGTGTGTAAAGAGCAGATGTTGGTCCTGAATGAGCTGTGTTGGGAGAAAGCCCAGTGCATGCACTGGCTGTCCCAGGCCAAGATGGAGAAGAGGAGAGTGCTGCGGGAGCTGCTGTCACTCCTCCCAAGGGAAGGCACAGACAGCAGTCTACAGATGCCAGCACAGGCTGAACCCCTCCTCCCCACCACCAACTCTGCTTCAGTCGCCTCAGGACGTGTGGTGGTTGAAATGAGGGAGGAGCAGAAAGGTTTTGAAGAATTGCCACTTGAAGACAACATGGAACCTGCCAGAGGAGAGTTCAGGGTTCCCAACCCCATAGTGGACTCCCCCAAGGAGAAGGTCCTACCCCAGATGCCCCACATCCAGATGCGCCCACAGCTCCCAGGCTCAGGGGAGGAGTGCTCTCTCACATTCTCCTGTAGACTGATGTGGATGATGAAGAACTCTGTGATATACCGAATCTCAAAAGCCTTGGCAGCCACCAGAAGTAGGTGGCCAAGTGGCTTTCTCTCACGCCTCCATATGCCAGATGACGGGATGGTTAAACTGGGGGTAAGGTAGGGCAGAGGCTGCAGGGAGTTGGCCCAAACTCAAGGGATATCTAATGGCCCATTGGTGGCCAAGAAAGAGGCCCATGTTATGCTTATCACAAAGAATAAAGTGTTTTCAAATCAAAATAAAAAAAAAGCCTCCAACAAAGATTTGTTCTTCCAGCCCTGAGGCTTGAACTCAGGACCTGGCTACTATTCCTGAGCTCTTTTTGATCAAGGCTGGCCCCACCTCCCCTTCCAGCTTTTTCTGTGTGGAATAGAACCCAGGGCTTCAGGCATGCTAGGCGAACACTCTACCACTAAGCCACATTCTCAGCTAGGATGATTCTTCCCACTTCCAAACTCATATGGCCATTCCTCAGATCAATAGGAAGTAGGGGCTAGGATGAATATGAAACACAAGTCTGGTTCACACAAAAATATTCCCCCGCCCCCTTTTCCCACTGCCTTAGTTGAAGTTTCTCTTCTACCATTGAGGGATGAGAGAGGGAGAGGGGAGTCCCAAGAAAATACCAACAACAGTGGCCCCCTGAGTCCCACATCCTACCCCACTCAAGTGATCCTCCACATTCTGATCTTATCTGACTCAATGTAAAGTCTACACTTTCTTCTCACCACTGCAAGGCTCAGGATGAAATAAAAGTCAGCGCTGGCCTCAGCCCACACCCAAGGTGGAAGTTCCTAGTCGCAGACCTACTTCCACTTCTGACTGCCCTTAGTTAGGCCAGACCCACCACTCACCACTATGTTGGTAGTGATGACCTCATGGATGGATTTCAGGAAGAAGGTCTATGGCAAAGAGCAGAAGCAGCAGAGTGAGCAGGGCAGAAGGAGGTGGGGTGATTGCTCTGGGATCTTCCTTCGAGCCCTACTGTCGAGCCAGACCCGTGGTGACCCAAAGCACGGACAAGTCCAGGGGGTGAGAGGAGAGAGAGGAGCACAAGACTAAATGAGGTACTTCTTTCTCTTAGAGGATTTGATTAATTCCAATCATAATTAATTCCAATTACATTTGGCCCATGCCAATCCCAAAGACAACATGCAATGCCTCTCCGTGCTGTTGTTGGCCGTGAGCACTGTCCCTGAGCTCTTTTGCTCAAGGCTGGCAGTCTACCACTTGAGCCACAATGCCATTTTTGTTTTCTGACGTTTCATGGAGGATAAGATTCTCACACACTGTCCTGCCCAGACTGGCTTGGCACCGTGATCCTCCAGATCTCAGCTTCCTGAGTAGCTAGGATGACAGGCATGAGCCACCAGTGCCCAGTATGTGATGCCTTTTGAAGGCCTCTGGGTGAGTCTGTAAAGGAGCCCAAAGGTCCTGGATAGACCATGACCCAATCAAGGAGCTGGGATGGGGGAAGGCTGACCTTCTAGCCATTCTGTCCCCCCAAAATTAAAGATGCCAGGTGCTGTTGTATGCATCAAACACCTAGGCCAGCAGCCAACAGGCTTAGTGGGGGAAAAGTAGAGAATACCCAAAGATTGCAGTGTAGAAATCTCTGATTTTGCATGCATGTGGTGTGTGTGTGTGTGTGTGTGTGTGTGTGTGTGTGTGTGTGTGTGTGTGTGTGTGTGTGTGTGAACTCAGGGCCTAGGCTCTTTCCCTGAGTTTTCTTGCTCAAGGCTAGTGTTGTGCCACTTCCACAGCCCCACTTGTTTTTCGATTGTTAATTGTAAGAGTCTAAAGGACTTTCCTCTCCAGGGTGGCTTTGAATCATGATGGGGACCCTAAGGAAGCAAGAGTAAACACAACTTGCAGGTACAATCCCTATGGTGGGCCACTCTTGCCCCCTCGTAGCCAAAGGCGGAACATGCAGCCCTGTGCCATCATCCTCTAGAGTTCAATTTGGGGAAGTGACCAGAGCCAAGCTGACTTTTGCTCAGCCTGATTGCTGATGCCAGAGCAGGTCTGTTCCACCCTAGGCCAAGAGAGCTCCAGGAGGTCCGGCTTTTCAGGGTCACAAAAAAGGGAGAGGTCAGCTCTATGCTGAGTTAAGAGCCTTTGCCCACGAATACCCCAACTTGTCCTTACTTATCACCATAAGACCTGTGAAAGAACAAACCCCAAAAAACAAATTTGGAGCTGTGCTTCCAAGTGGTAGGCCTCTAGCATTGAACCAAAAGGCTCAGGGACAGGGCCCCCAATCTTTGAGTTCAAGACCCCCAGTCAAGTTCCCCCATAAAACACAGGTTGTCTAAATGTGAACTAGTATGGTTTGTGAAGTGTTTCTGAAGAATGGTGATACTGAAGAAAGCACCCTAATTCTAATGACAGCTGAACTTGTGACACTCAGCTATGTGCTGATTCCTTCACAGGGACCTATTTGCTGGGTCCTTCCCACATGGGGGTTTTGTGCTGAGTCCTCAAAAAGGTTCCCTTTGCTGAGTCATTGCAAAGGATACTATGTGCTGAGTCCCTGAAAAAGTGGACCATCCTGGGTTTTTCAAAGGATGCTGTGTGCTGAGTCCATTACATAATGTACTATATGCTGAGTCCTTCAAAAGGTGTAGTGAGCTACTGCATCCCAAAGGGTCCTCTATGTGCTAAGCCCTTGTGAAGAGAGGGATGAGGTGTATTTTGAGTGCTGTGTGCTAAGTCCTTTACAAAGTTTGCTCTGTACTGTCCTTCAAATGGTGCTGTGTGCTGAGTGCTTCCAGTGTGGTATGTTCTGAGTCCTTCAAAATTGTTCTATGTGTTGAGTTTTTCAAAGGGTGCTGTGCACTGGGTGTTTTACACAGGGTGCTTCATACTCAGCCCTTCAAAGGGTGCTGTGTGGAGTCTTATAAGGTGCTATGTGATGAATCACTGGGAAAAAGTGCTATGTGCTGAGTTTTTCAAAGCATGCCATGCACTGAGTCCTTCACATTGCAGGCTATGGACTCCCTCCTTCAAAGGGTGGTGTGTGCTGAGTACTCTACCCAAAGTACTACATGCTGAGTCCTTCAAAGGGAGCTGTGTGCTGAGTCCTTTTCACAGAGTGCTTTGTGCTATTTTTGGAAGTGTGCTGAGTCATCCCAAAGGGTGCTATATTCTGAGTCCTTTAGAGGTAGTTATCCCCAACAATCACACAGACACAAACACAAACACACATACACACACGAGTGTCACCATGCACCTGCTTTGTGTGTGAATGAAGGGGAATGGAAGAGAATCTCCTCCAGCTGTGGGGCTGAGGGGTGATTCGATCCCCAGGGCAGGCTCTGGGGTGGGAGGGAGAATGCTGAGCTGAGGTAAGGCTGCAATTGCCATGGTCTGGAAGCCTTAGGACCTAGTCAGGGCTGCAATTGTGGCTAGTGGTGGGGGGCGGGGCCCAGGGGAGTAGAGGTCGGGGCTCATGGGCACACTTTGGTGGCAGCAATGGCCAGGGGCCCAAGGGAGCAGGGGCATGTGTGCATCAGGGCAGCGTGGCCCAGGAGAGGAGTGTGGGGCTGAAAGAGAGCAGAGAGAAGAGTGAGCAGGAGCACAAGTGAAGTAGGCCCTGAGAGGAGACTCGAGCTGGGACAGCTTCTTTACAGGTTTTGTTTTTGTTTTAGGGATTTTAGAAAAAAAAAAACAAAAATAAAAAACCAAAAAAAACCTTGGCTCCAACCAGCCCAGTTCCTGGAATGAAAAGAATACCTCTAGGTCCCCCTCCCCTTAACAACTTAACCCACCTTCATTGTTCTGTTAAGGACAGACTGACTAAACAGTTAGCCAGTAATCCGGCTCCTGCTGGCATGCTGGCAACATCCGGAGTTTAGTATAAACTCCACCTTTTTCACATGCCTATATTAAACTCCACTAAACTCCTTTGTGTATGTTTACCTTAAGCTCTGCTTTACCATTGAATTCTCCAGTCATTTAAACCAAAAGTGATAGGCTGGTTTAAACAGCCATTATGTGACAAAGTGTAACCTCATTGGCCACCTGGGTGTGTTCTGGTATGACTGTGCAATCTTTTGGGTGTGTGAAAATCTCATTGGTTGCCTACGTGACCAGGCTTCACCTTGTGATTTTTGCATTTAAAAACCTAAGTACTTGGGCCACTGGGGGTCACAGTATCAGCTCCCCGAGTCTGTGCTGTGCCCCTGGCCTGTCAGTGTAGGAATCTTCTCAATAAAGTTGCTTCTTTAATAACAACTTTGTTGCGGTGGGCTCTGTCACTCCGGTCGACTAGGAGGGCTTGCCTGCCTGAGTAGGGGTCTTCCTACTACACAACCACCAGTGGAAACGGCTTCAGTGGCTGGCGGCTGCTCCGATCATAGCGTGGGTCCTGGCCAGAAGTGCAGAGCATGTGACAATTAGGCACCTATGGCTGCTGAGGTGGAGGCAGCAGTGGCGGCAGACTCAGGGGAGGAGGCCGCTGAGTCAACTGCTGCTGAGAAGGAGCAGAGGCTGCGAACATCCCCGCCATGTGCCCGCAGATGCCCCGCCCCCTCTCAGCAGCGCTGCTTTTCAAACATGGCCCTGCCAGCTCTGAACCACAGTGCCTCTTGCAGTAACCTGGCTGAGATGGCGTGCCCCTGGCATGCTTGTGGCCCTTACTTGGTCCCGGCCCCAGGTCCTCAGATGCCAGGTGCACACCTGATCACAGCCTACAGCTTCTTCCAGCAACACATGTGAGTGGCCGCCCTGCGGGCCAGCACCCCACGACCCAACCCCCAGCATCCTCCCCACTCTACCCAACCCCCCACCCCTGCAGAGCCAGAACCCCGCCTCTTGCTTCCCCTTACCCATCACCCCTGCACCTCCCCCATGTGCCACAGTCTGCCCTAGCTCTGCCACAAATGCACCCAAGGGGGGGGTGGAAGTGGGTGTCCACCCGGGGATCCGACCCTCATCTCTAGCGGTTAGTGTCCCAGGAAAAGGGGAACTTCAGGGATGGGTGAAGAGGGGGCACCACAGAGCCCCTAGCCTGGAGCAGTGGGAGCCACACAGCCTTGCATGTGCATCCTTTCTCTCCCTTGTGGGAACCTGGTGGCTTTCATCAGAGATGGGGAGCAACACCCCACCACCTGCCTTCTAGGTCTTTTCCTTTTTGCTGGGGAGGGAGGTGTTGGATGCAAAAGATAGGCCCCCCTTGCTGTGTGAGCCCTTGTCTTCTGTGCTCAGTCACCCTTTCACCTGAGGACATTCCCAGAAGAGCCCACTAGAGAGGTGAGGGCACTGGGGTCAGATAGAAGGTGGGTATTTGGGAGAAAAGCACACCCCCTCTGACACACATACAACCGGCCTGTACCCCCAACCGCAGCTGTCAACAGTTCTGACTGGGTGATCACATTTCCCAGTTCTGCCAGCTTCTGCTAGTGCTCCCAGTCCATCTGGTCTCCTCATCCTCCCCAAGAATCTGCCAAGTTGTTCAGAAGTATGTAGGAGGGAAGTAGGGAGTCCATCTATGTATATAGCCTTTAGGACCCAATCAAAGTCCCCAATGACACCCCCACCCCAGGTCAGACACCTCTCTGGAGGCACCATGACCCCCTGCTTTGTTTTCTGTCCAAGCTCTGAGAAGCCACGTGTCTCGGGACTCCTTCACCCAGAGTCCTAAACTAGGGTTTTGGTGAATGGGGAGTCAAGGCTGGTTGTTCCCAAGGAGAAGGGTCTGGCCCTGGAGAAAGGGGGAGGCAGGGTGGTTCTGCAATATTACAGCATTGTTCCCCTTGGGTGGTTGCCCCTGGTTCTGACAAGGGTACGTTGCCTAGATGAGAAATCAACAAATTCAGGAGAGGCACTGCTTTGAGTCTGTGTGTTTAGGTGTGTATGAGAGAGAGAGAGAGAGAGAGATCATCTTTCTCATTGTACAGTCAGCATGTCTAAAAAGAGTACAATAATTTTTTGGAGTGGGGGTCTGGTTGTGGGGTCTGAACTCTGGGCCTGTGCTCTGTCCCTCAGCTCTTCAGCTCAAGGCTAGCAATCTAGCACTTGAGCCACAGCGCCACTTCCGACTTTTTTCTTTTTGCTTACATGGTGCTGAAGAATCAAACCCAGGGCTTTGTGCATGCAAGGAAAGCACTCTACCACTGAGCCACCTTCCTAGCCCAAGCAAAAGCATTTTATTTGTGTGCATGTGTGTATTTGTTGTTCTTTTTTCATTAATACCCAGTATGAGCCCAGCCACAATTTTTGTTTTCTCTTTCACAGTGTCATGGCTCCTTTAGAGAAGATTTCATTAGATGTTCCTTCCCACCACTTTCGTCCCCTTTCCTGCAGCCCACAGTAACTGCTGGGCCTGCGTGGGTCTCTCCTAGGAGGCCTGTGTGAACCACAGACCAGAGTGGATACCTGCCCTTCTGTCTTTAGCCAGAAGGCTCATGAGGCTACTGTGACCACAGCTGCATTCTTCCAGCCAGACAGTCTGCTCTCATGCGTATAGTTGGAGCTAATTCAAAGTTGGGAATGTGTCTGCCAAACATAATTAGGGAACTAGATAGGGGGTGTAGGGCAGGGGCTGTGAAGCTAGGAGGGTCTGGGAATTAATGAACCGTGTGACATGGGAGATGGTTCACCACGACCGAGGATGAGGGGGGAATCTTACCCAGGGCGTTGATGGTGTCCAAGGGCATCTTAACAGGGGGCTCCGGCTCCCCAATGTTGCCATGGATTTCCTCCCAGGGCAGTGCACTGGTGGGCAGTCCTCCCTGGAGTCCTGCAGACTCCAAGCTATATCACTCCTGAGCTGTTTCCAGCTAGGCAATGGTAGGCAAGTGTGTTCCCCCTGTTGGAGCCTGCTTGGGATCAGGACATGCAGTTAGCTAAGGCTCTCTGAATGCCATTTTCTGTAATCTGCTGTAGGCTGTCTGGAAGGAAAAAGGGACTGCTTATTTTGGAACCCATTAAGTATGCTACCTTTTCCAGGGTTTTTTCTTGAAGCTGGCAATTTCTACTAATGTCTGGGATTCTGGGTCAAATTAGATGGACAATTTCAGCCACCAAACAATGACTTTCAAAGCGGCACAGGCAGAGTTCCCAAGCCAGAAGTTTTCCTGCTATGAACGTCGTGCCTTGACTGCCTTTCTCTGGCAGCTGCTGATTCTCCACCGGCTCTCTCTAGGCTGACCACCACAGTTGAGGATGTCTTGGGGAGCAGAGATTGTGACCTCACCATCCGCAGCCAGTCAGATGTGAGCAGAGACAATTCCCAGAACCTGCACTGGAATCTGGGAGATTCAGAGACCTGGAATGCCTCAAGGATCCTTTCTCTGCAACATGAAACTTGGGGGCCAGAGATAGTGGACCATCCTGTCTGCACCAGGGAGTGGAAAGGAGGCCCCTTGAGCCTGGCGTTCACCTCACAGCAACCTTGTTCACACCTGAGTGGGGAATGGAGTGCCACAGAGCTGGTCAGTGGCTGGACAGAGATCTTTGAGAAGATAGGCATCCCAGAGGCCCTGGAATCCAGTGAGGACAACATGGTTCACGTCCTTGGAACCAAAACAGTTAAGTGCAGTGGTACCAGGAGGGTGGGAAGAGGGAGGAGGGAGAACTGTTGGAGAGCTACATCAGGATTTGTCCCCACCCAGGATGCTTAACGAATTAGATGGGACTTTGCTGTAGTATTGTCATAGACAGATGCTACTTTATTTATCCAAAAATACGATTAGTGTGTGCCAAGCCCAGGGG
This sequence comes from Dipodomys merriami, assembly GCF_024711535.1. Taxonomy (NCBI): domain Eukaryota; kingdom Metazoa; phylum Chordata; class Mammalia; order Rodentia; family Heteromyidae; genus Dipodomys; species Dipodomys merriami. The sequence continues at coordinate 10,718,210 of NW_027205937.1, forward strand.
GTGAGGGGCGGGTCATACACGATGAAAGGTTCCAGTGCTGGATCCACAGAACATGAAGAAATCTTGGTTTGAGTTGGATACCATTGCTTCACTCCTGTCATCCTAGCTACTTAGGAGGCTGAGATGGGAGGATTGAGGCTTAAGGCCCATGCAGGAAAGCCTTTAAGACTCTTGTCTCCAACTAACTACCAAAAAGAAAATGCCAGAAGTGGATGAGTGGCTCAAGCCATAGGCTGTTGACCTTGAGTAAAAAGGTTCAGGGACAGTACCCAGTCTCTGATTTTAAGGCCCAGGAGTGACACAAAGAGAGGACAGAGAAAGAGAGGAGTGAAGAATAGAGGGAGAAAAGGAGGAAAGGAAGGAAGAAGGGATCATGCAGGCCTTGGTTTGGAGTCAAGGGAGCCAACCATTCACAATCTCTGTGGGGACAGTTTCAGAGCCTAAAGCCAGTATGTAGGACGAAGCGACTGTCCCCTCAGCAACTTCATGATATCCAGGATCTGAGTGATTTGCTTACTGCTGAGGGAAACAGCCTGGGGTAGACCCTAGGGCTCAGGATGTGTCACCGACTTTATTTTCTGGTCAGATGAGAAGAAAGTGTCCAAACGTTAGGGAGGATAGGGAGTGCGATATCCAGAGGGGGGGAGGCAGGGGATAAGGAGGAAGATGAAGAGGGAGGATGATCCCAGATCAGGTGTGTCAGGCCATTGAAGCCGTGACCTCACCTTACAACCTAGACCATCAGTGATAGAGCCTTCAACCCAGCCACATGGCTATTAAAAGTCCTGGCACTCTAGGTTCACCCTTGACAACCTCGCTGTCGTCCACTGCAGGATGCCTGTGCAGTACATCCTTGGGTACTGGGACTTTTGCTGGCTCAATCTGAAGATGACACCCCCAGTGTTCATTCCTCAACCACAGACAGAGGAAACCAGGCCACTGGCACAGGACAGCCAGGGAATGAGGGAAACAGTCAGACGCATGTTGCTCTGAGTCTTCCTCTAGGGGACTCTAGGGCCCCATGACTGCCATTCTCAGAGGTAGAGTTGGGTCTCCTTGCTGGCTCAGCCTTTACTCTAGATGGCAGATGTGTGATTTAGAGAGGGCACACTGAAGGTCGAGGCTGGTGAGAAAACCAGAGGCACTGGGCTCTGAGCTGCATTGTTTCTTTGAGGATACTCACAACCCAGGATCATTCCTGAGGTGGATCAGCCCTTTTCTCCTTCCCCAGATAAAGGGACCTAGAGCCCTCCAGTCTGCATCCCTTGGCTGAGAAATTAATTCATTCCAATATCCTTTGGTTGGATAACTAGATCTCAACTGACTACCCAGTGTCAAGACAGGACATTGAGAGATCTTGAGTCCTTGATGAGGTCACGGGATCTCAGTATGAGATTGTACTTGTATGTCCTGACTCGGTGCATGGTCAGTCCCATCTCAGCCTGCCATGATCTAGGGCATAGAATCTAGAGACTCAGAGCACGATGGGGTCTATTCTGTGAGTCTTGAGTATTATGTGTGAGCTTTGAGCTCCGGTGTGCTCACCTGCTTCCCTTGGTTGGGTGGGTTTATGCTAGAAAAAGTTTAAAACTAGGGCCTGGGTCCCATCCCTTGTTTTATGCTCAAAGCTAGCACTCCACCATTTGAGCTCCAGCTCCACTTGCAAGGTTTTTGGGTTTTTAATTGGAGATAAGAGTTCTCAATGACTTTCCTTCCAAGGATGGCATTCAACTGCAGTCTTCAGATCTCAGTCTCCTGAGGGGATAGGATGACAAGCATAGAAATGCATCTTTGGCTGTGTGTCAATGGCTCATGGCCGTCATCCTAAGTACTCAGGAGCTGAATCTTAGGATCAAGAGTAAAAGCCAGCTTGGGCAGGAAAGACCCTCAGACACTTCTCTCCAATAAAGCACCAGAAAACCGGAAGTGGTGCTGTGGCTCAAGTAGTAGAGTGCTGGACTTGAGCTGAAGAACTCAGGGATAGAACCCAGGCCCAGAGTTCAAGACCCACAACCAATCAAAAGAAAGAAAGTAAAACATCTTTGCAAAGGAGGATGGACATGTGTTGTGTGTATGTGTGTGGGGAGGAGGGGGCTGGTAGATATTTATCGCCCAGCTCATTCCTCGCATTAGACGGATTGTTCAAACTCTTAGTTCACAGCAGCCGATTCTTGACCACAGGTAAAGCTCTGGGTTGGATGTCAACCATCGGACCTCAGTCTCCTCATGGGACAGTTGTGAGGAAATAAGGGACTAATACAGAGGGATCTCTGGAGCAGAGCCAGGAAAAGAGGGAGCAGGTGTCAGATATATTTCTCATCAATTCTGTGAGCATATGACAGGAAGTTGCTGGGAAAGGGCTCAGATGGGTTCTGTTATTAATCATGCAACAGGTGTGGGATTATGAAACAAAACATGGCTGTCTCTCATTACCCTATCCTCATGAGGTAGGGATCCTTCACTCTATTCATTTTTCCAGCTGGGGAAAATGAGTCATGGAGAAGCCAGGTGACCTATTCATGATTACCAGCTGAAAGGAATCTTGGCCTGATTTCTCTGCCATGCTTCCTAGGACAGTGGGTGTTATTCAGTCCATTTCTTGTGATGGGAAGTCCACTTCTTGTCATTTGTGGGGCTTGAATTCTGGATCTGGATGCTGTCCCTGAGCTCCTCAGATAAAGGCTAGCGCTCTACCACAGGAGTCACAGCATCACTTCCCATTTTCTGTTAGTTCTTTGAGGATAAGATTCTAACAGGCATTCCTCCCAAGCCAGCTATGAACCAAGATCTTCACATCCCAGACTCCTGTGTAGTTAGGATTATAGGTTTGAGCCATCGGCATCTGGCTTAAGTGTAATTCTGGAACTCTGTCGCTGTCTCTGTCTCTGTCTCTTTCTCTGTCTGTCTGTCTCTGTCTCTGTCTCTGTCTCTGTCTCTGTCTCTGTCTCTGTCTCTGTCTCTGTCTCTGTCTCTGTCTCTGTCTCTGTCTCTCTCTCTCTCTCTCTCTCTCTCTCTCTCTCTCTCTCTCTCAGGAATTGGTAGAATGAGTGTTGGAGGAGTTGGCCCAGCATCCCCATGAGGCTGGAACGCAAGGTGGCCCTCTCATTCTGGAGGTGGGCTGTGGGTCAGGAGCTGTTTTGCTCAGCCTGTTGAAGCAGCTTCATGAGGTAAGCCCCTCTGTGCCCTGGCTAGACCATGATGATTATTCATTGTCCATCCCATGAGTCCTTCCCCACATCACTCTGCTACACCATTGGAGGAAAGTGGATGAGAAAGTGTCACCTTGTCCCCCTGCCCAGCACAATCCCAGGCCTCTGACCTATACCCCCACCTATCTGACAAGACCTTGGCTCTAAGACAATAAAAACACTCTGTGTGTACTACCCTTTGCTGGGGAGTGTTGTTTTGGTTAGGGTGGCGGGTTCAGAGGAGAGACCCCAGACCTGATTCCTCCCAGGGAACATTTGTTCTTGTGACAGAGCCAAATCATTGCTGTGGATAAGGACGAAGCCTCCATCAGACTGACCCAGAACAATGCTCAAAGATAGGTAGGCTGTTGAAGTATCAATCCCACTCATGTCTGCTTCCTACTCCCAAAAAGGAGGTGTAGTATGGGTGGCCTGGCCTTGGGTTTAAGGGATTATAAATGGATGGTGGCGGTCAGGAGCTCATGGCTCCCACCCACCATCCTAGCACTTTGGGAGGCTGAGCTCTGATCTTTGTGACTCAGAGTAACCCAGGCAGGAAAGTACGTGTGAATCTTATCTCCCATAAACCACCTCCCTCCCCAAAAACACACACAAAAAGCCAGATGTGCTGTGGCTCAAGTGGTAGAGCCTCAGCCTTGAAAAAAAGAAGCTCAGGGATAACACCCAAGCCCTGAATCCAAGCCCTAGGACTAACACAATCATGAAATAAATGAACATTGTACACCTTTTATCTGACTTCCAAGAAAGATGTATTCAGGTTTCTTGCTGGTACATGTAGCCAAAGGTAAGGGGCTCCCTTTCATGTTTCCCTAACCCTCACCTTCTCTCCTTCATCTGTCCAGGCTTAGGTTGCAGGACAGAATTCAGATCATCCCCCTGGTTGTGACCTTAGGTACCCTGCCCCATCCACCTCCCTTGGGGTCAGGATCCTGGATGCTCTCCCTGCTGGGAGGATGAGGCACCACAGAGATGAGGGTAGGTATTCCCAACACTCACGCACACACACACACAGAAATACCCCTAATCCAACTGAGACTAGCCTTTTCCAAAGACACTTTATCTCCTTGGATTAACTGACCTAGGAGAGGAATTTGATCCCCTGTAATGATTATTTTAACTTGGGCTTGCTAGTTGACAGGAGATAAACAGGAACAAAAAAAAACAAAAAGCCTTTGGTGCCCATCACCTGGGGTTCGGGCTCATGCCTATCATCCTGGCTACTCGGGAGGCTGAGAACTGAGGATCACAGTTTGAAGCCAGCCATAAGCTGGAAAGCCCATGAAACTCTACTCTCCATAGAACCACCTAAAAGCTAGAAGTGGTGCTGTGGCTCAAGTGGTAGAGCACCAGCATTAAGCAACAAAACTCAGAAAGACAGCTCCCAGATCCTCAGTTCAAGCCCACACAAAGAAATGGTCCTGTCTTTTTCCCCACAGATTGCCCAAGCTTCGAGCCCCCTCTCACGGAGTGTGATACAACACCTGCCCCTGGGTGGTGTATCAGGGCCTTCACAAATCCGGTGGTGGAATCCAAGCCTTCCCATTCATGCATTCTCAACCCACACTGGCTGGAAGGCAGAGTCTGACAAGGCTGGCAGCCTGCACAGCGGAGAGCCTCCAGCTTTTCCAAGGTGATCAGAAAGGGCTTCTTGGAGACAGCACTTGAAAAGGGGGTCTTGCTTAACAAGGAGGATCTGAAAGACGCACAGAGAACAAAGGTGCTGCAGATGATGGGCAACATAGCAGAGCGTGTTCATTTCCAGCCAGGGCTGCTGGTGAGAGACTTGGTATAGATGTGCGAAACTGTCCCAAGACAGGCCTGAGGCTTCACAGAAGAACAGCTATCTAGGGCTGGGATTTTGTCTCAGAGGTGGAGGGCTCGCTTAGCACACAGGAAAGCATGGGTTCGATTCCTAGGTCCTGCATGCACAGAAAAATCTGGAAGTGGCATGGTGGCTCAGGTGTAAGAGCACTCCCCTGGAGACAAAGCAAGTTAGGGACAGTGCCAGGCCATGAGGTCAGGCCCCAGGGCTGTCACCATAAAACAGTTCTCCCAGTGACCTTTGTGACAAGTGGATGGCTATGCCCTGAAGCTCTTAGTAGATCCATCTGTGCTTTGTGTCTCCTCTGACAGAGGGGAGCTGGACAGTCCTTCTGCCCTGGGTACCCCTGGGCCCGCTTGTCAGCAACCCTCCTAATGTCTTCCACGAGGACATGGAGCAGCTGGCCCCAGAAGTCCTCAGGTATCATTTGGGTGGGGCAGGGGGACATAGGGCAGGCCCAAGAACTCTTTGGGCGTCTGATCTGCCCTGGAAGACCAGGCAATCTGCAGGAGGCAGATGGGAGGATAAAGGGGGTTAGTGATGTGGAGGGGGCCCTTTAATCCCCATGGCTTCACCCAGATTGTAGCATCCCTTTGCTGTCCCTGAGGGAGGTAGAGGTGTGTCTAGGTGGTAGTGTCTAGAGGAGGACTAGGTGGACATTCTGAAGGACTTGACACCTTAAGCTATGAGCCGGTGGCTCATGCCTGTCATCCCACACCTGTCATGCTGGCCACTCAGGAGGCTGAGTTCCAGAGGCTCTCATTTCATAGCCCAGGCAGGAAAGTCCCAACAGAACCTCATCTCCAATCTCCAACCGGAAGTGGCACTGTGGCTCAAGTGGTAGAGCACTGGCTTTGAGGAAAATTAGACATCAAGGAGAGTACCCAAGCCCTGAGTTCAAGCCCCTCAACCAAAAAGCAAAAGCAAAAACAAAAAAACAAACAAGAAAGAAAGACACCCCTTCTTTGCTTGCAAGAGATAGTGAAGTACTATGGTTGCTATGGCTGTGAGACTAGGTGCTGGCCTCACTGTACAGACATTTCTAATAACTCTCCAGGTTTACCACAGTGTGAAGCCATAGCAGGGTGGGTGGTGCCTTACCAAGAACTCCAGAGGTCATGGCCTGTGGTAGGCAGGGAGTGGGTGAATGGGAGCAGGTGTCGGATGGTAGTGTCAATTATATGCTCTCCATCCATGGAAGAATGGTTTGCATGCTGGTGACCAAGTCTGAAGTGTAGGGTTACATTTGGTTTGTGTCTTGATGAGTTGGGTTTTCCCTTGGTATAAGAAGGTGGCTACATGAGGAGGCTACAATGCTTGATAAGAAATGTATTCCTTATCTTGCCCATGTAATTGTCATCCCTCTGTACAGGATTTTCACAATAAAAAAAGAAAGAAAGAAAAGAGCTGAAGAAAAAAAAAGTTGGGTGTAGCCTGGCGCTGCCAGTGGCTCATAACTGTCAGCCTAGCTACTCAGGAGGCTGAGATCTGAGGATCACTGTTCAAAGCCAGCTTGGGAAGGAACGTCTGTGAGACTTTACCTCCAATGAACCACCAGAAAATTGGATGTGGTGTTGTGGCACCAGTAGTGGAGCGCACACCTTCATCTGAACAGCTGAGGGCCTGCTGGCAGGCCCAAAGCTCAAACCCCATAACCTACAACCAAATAAAAGGTAGCTGAATTTTCTGCATAACAGTGTGTACAGTAGAAATGCGATGATATGTTGTGAACCATTCCAGACATGTGAGAGGCTCTGAGTTTTGTCTGCAGTTGGTCTGATGATGGTAGAGCCATCTTCTCTGGGGTGGAAAGTTCAGGGTGCTCAGGGACTGCTGAGGCTTTGGGCTACCACTGGGTGTGTCTGTGTGTTCGTGTGTCTTTTGTCTGTGTGTGTGTGTCTGTGAGTTTGGATGTAGAAGACCTGGGCCTTGAACTCAGGGTCTACGTGAAGTTCCTATGCTTCTGTGCTCAAAGCTAGTGCTCTAACACTTGAGCTGCAGCTCCATTTCTTGCTATTTGGTGGTTCATTGGAGATAAGAGCCTCACAGGCATTTCTGTGCTGGCTGGCTTTGACCTCAGCCTCCTGAGTAGCTAGGATGACAGGTGTGAGACACCAGTGCCATATTTGTGTGTGTGTGTGTGTGTGTGTGTGTGTGTGTGTGTGTGTGTGTGTTTCCCTCATCTTTCTCTGTCCCGTTCCTGGGTGCCTGTCTGCCTCTTTCTCACCTCGGATGGTGCCCCTCCTCCACATCGACCTTGCCTTTAGCCTCCTAACAGGGTCTACCATGAGTCCTAAATGGCCAGAGACCTGAGTTCAACTTTTCTTTGGGGCCCAAGTCCAGCTGTCCAAATCTTTGGCCTCCTGCAGGGGATTCTGCATCTGCTGGGCTAGCTGCAATAGAGCCTTGCCTGTCTCTGGGTGGGGAACTCAGACATGGGATGTCCTGCCCTTTTCCTCAGCTAGACCTCTGGCTGCATGTCCCTCTCAGCAGGCTGGTAGTGGAGTGAGGGAAGGGGGTTGCCGGTGGCTCTGGCCAACTGCAGCTTGATAGCGGACTGAAGGCTGCCCAAGCAAGGAAGATTCCAGGCTACATTGGAGGTGAGGCCAAGGTGGCTTGGAAATATCTGTTGGTACTTAGGAAATGTCCAAGTACTTTATCGCAGGCAAGTCTATCTTCCAGCCCCATCTGGGGCTCTCCAATCCTTCTAGAGAATTCTGGATGCCCAGATTACAGAGGCACAGACTTTAGATTCCAGGACCAGGGAATTGGGGGAGGAGAGACTGGTATGGCCAATACCTCAATGTTCTGGGGCATTAGCCTTGACCTAGGTATGCCCCCCTTGTGTACATTCACTTCTTAACCCAGAGCTCGCCAGAAACAGGCCACTTGTGGTGGTGCTGTAGAAATGGCAGGAGTGGAAGTGAGATCTAGGATGACCAAAATCTGGATTGATGGCCTAAGGGGGGGGGCAAAATGTGTCTTTAAAAAAAAACTCTAGAGCTGGAACTCAGGGCCTAGGCACTGAGCTTCCTTTGCTCAAATCTAACACTCTATCACTTGATCCACCGGTCACATTTCATCTTTTTAGTATTTTAGTGGATATAAGAATCTCACGAACTTTCATGCCTGGGCTAGTTTCAAACTGCCATCTTAAGAGCTCAGCCTCTTGAGTAGCTACGATTGCTGGTATGAGCCCCTGGCACCTGCTAAGGATGTTTGTGTGTGTGTGTGTGTGTGTGTGTGTGTGTGTGTGTGTGTGTGTGTGTGTGTGTGTTTACCAGGGCTCGAACTCAGAGCCTAGGTGGTATCCTTTAGCTTGTTTGCACAAGGTTGGTGCTCTACCTCTTGTACTCCAGTAGCTCTGCTTCCCACTGTTTTGGTGATTCATTGCAGATAACAGTCTGCCCAGGCTACCTTTGAATCTTGCTTGATCCTCAAGTGTCAGCCATGATTAGCTAGGATTATAGGCATGAGCCACTGGCATCCAGCTGCAAGGATGTCTCTTCATACTGTCTTCTGTTCGAACAGCTATCTACTTACCTTGGCCTAGATCTCTGATCTCCACATCAGCTCCCAGCAGCCCTTAACTGTGTGGAGAACATAAAGCTCAAAACTCTCAAGCATCCAATTTCTATGTCCTCAGGGGAGGGTACGTTTCCTCTGAAGCCTGGAGGAGTAGGGGGAGGGGGAAGAAGGTTAGGTATAAATGGGTGCTAGGCTGGGAGAGAGGTACACTGTCTTAGCCAAGAAGGAAAATGTGGCCAGATGTTAATAGCTCATGCTCTCACATTCCTAGCTCCTCAGGAGGCTGAGATCTAAGGATTGGCATTCAGAGGCAGCCCACGTCACTTTGTTTTTTCTTTTTTTTTTTTGTATCAATAGCATCTTTTATTGTGAAAATACTGTACAGAGGGGTTACAATTACATGGGCAAGATAATGAGTACATTTCTTATCACCAGCTCACTTTTCTAAAGTGTGTGAGACTCTCCTCTTCAAATAACCACCTGAAAGCTGGAAGAAAAGTTGTGACTCAAGTGGTAGAATTGCTAGCTTTGAATGAAAAAAGAGCCCGGGTTCTGAGTTCAAGCCCAAGTACTAAGATGTGCCCATGCGCACACACACACACACACACACACACACACACACACACACACACAGACAGACATACACACAAGAAGGTGGTAATGATGAGCTGAGCTAGAACTGGGGGCAGTCCAGAGGCATAGTCATAGTAAACTCTCGACATGTAATTTATTTCTCCCCAACTCCTTCTTGGGCTGAGGGTTCTGGGCCATGGCAATAAGTTCTATGGAACCTGCACTTCCATCCATGCATAGGGTACAGGACCAAGGGAAGAACACGATGGATGCTCGTTTATACTCAATGCATGATTGCAGACCTTCATCTGCCGCTGAACATTGGTGAGGAAAGCAGGCCTCTGAGCCCTGGGACTCCTGGGATACCCACTGCTACAATCAGCAGACGGCCAGCTGTGGATTCCTGAGCCAACAAGCCTTTCATGAGCCCAACTCAACACCCACCTAAGGTGTGCCTGACAAATTTGCCCCCGTGAGTAGGCATTACCTGCTGTGCCATCTTGCAGCTCTTGCCCCTCCTGGCCCAGAAACCTGGTCTGAAATGTTGATTTACTGCTCAGATCCACACTGCACCCATGACAGATGCCATTCTGATGACCTGGCTGATGACCTCAGTGCCCCAAGGCTAGACCGTTGTCTGATACTTTAGCCCGCTCTATAGAAAAAGGCTCCCAAAGAGGCTGCTTTCAAGACTTGTAGGACACCTAGATATTGGGAGACCCTTAGCAGTCCACTGGAAATTACTCTGCCTAGAGCCACAGAGTGAGGTTCATGCAGGCCAGGTGGGGCTTGAACTCTGGGCCTGGGCAGTGTCCCTTCAGCTCTTCAACTGACCAATTGAGCCACAGTACCACTTCCAGTTTTCCTGTGGTTCATTGGAGATCAGAGTCTCCTCTACTTTGCTGCTCAGGATGGCTTTGAACGACGATCCTCAGATCTAAGCCTCCTGATGAGCTAGGAGGATAGGCATGAGCCACCAGCACCCAACTGATTTAGACTTTCACCACAGTGGACTCGGAACTCCTGAAAGCTTTATTTTTTATGTGCCAGTACTGGGGCTTGAACTTAGGTTCTAGGCTCCGGTCTCTTTAACTTTTGCCTCAAGGTTGGCACTCTAGCACTTGATCCACAGCTCCATTTCTGGTAGTACATCGGCAAGAAAAGTCTCACTAACTTTCCTCCCCTGAGCTGACTTTGACCCACAACTTCTGATCTCAGTCTTTTCAGTAGCTAGGATTTATATGGGTTGAGCCACTAGTAGCATTGGGCTAGAAACTTTTCTTTTTTTTTTTGGATCCAGTCGTGGGGCCTGAACTCTGGGCCTGGCCGATGTCCCTCAGCTCTTCAGCTCAAGGCTAGCGCTCTAACACTTGAGCCACAGCGCCACTTCCGGCTTTTTTCTTTTTTGCTTATGTGGTGCTGAGGAATCGAACCCAGGGCCTCATGCATGCAAGGCAAGCGCTCTACCACTGAGCCACCTTCCCAGCCCCCTAGAACCTTTTCTTTTTTTTTTTTTAATTGTATTTTATTTTATTTGAGAACATACTGTACAGAGGGGCTACAATTACATGGGCAGGATAATGGATACATTTCTTACCAAGCATTGCAGCCTCCTCCTTTGTTTACCCTTCACTTCCCTTCCCTGCCTCCCCCCTCCCCCCACCCAATTTTACCCCCCTCCCCCCACCCAATTATACCCCCCTCCCCCCCCACACCGACATTGTAAAGCTGGTTTTGACATGACATTTTGTACTTCTCATTGTTACAACAGGTCCACCTGAATCCTTAAACGACTTGTTTGTCCCCATCTCCTCCACATGTTATACTGACATCAAATATAGTGAAAGCGGGGGTTACACTGTGGGGGAGGGACATACAAAGCAACAAAGAAATAATCTTATAAATGCGTTAGAAACACATGCATGAAAGAAACGAAAACATTAAAATAGAACCTTTTCTTAAGCAAGTGTTCTTCCGTGCATTTGCCCTGACTCCTCCATGGAAAGGAGGCCTGAGGGTCAGGAGCTGTGAAAAAAAGGCTACCAGCCACAGGAAATGGCTGGGGTCCATCTTGAAAAGCCAAGCTAATCTTCCCCCTGGGCCCCATTCTGGGACTTCCACCCTCTGCCCTCCCTGTGGATCAAATACAAGCCTTGACCCAGCCTTGAATGTATTACCGGACTTGTGTGAAGCCTCAGAACCTTCATTCCACCCACACCACCTATTCTACACCACAACTCAAGAAACTTTGTGCAGTTTGTACCTTCTGCCTGAGGCTCTCTATCTTGTTCCACATCTTAGAACTCCACTGGAATTTTGGCACTGGTTATACCACCTCCAGGAGCAAGTTTTTCATTCCCTTCTCCCTCTTTTTTTTAAATATTGAGTTGCTAGAGATGGAACTTGTGCAGGCTGACTGGCAAATGCTCTAGCTTGGTTTGTGTGTGTGTGTGTGTGTGTGTGTGTGTTCATGCCAGTCCTAGGGTTTGAATTCATGACCTGGATGCTATCCCTGAGGTTTTGTGCTCAAGGTTAGCACTCTATTACTTGAACCACAGCTCTACTTCTGACTTTTGGGGTGTTTAATAGGAGAAAAGTGTCTCATATAGACTTTCCTGCTTGCTATTGTGATCCTCAGATCTCAGCCTCCTGAGTAGCTAAGATTACAGGTGTGAGCCACCAGCAACTGTCCTCTACCCTATCTCTTACCTCTAACCTTGGCCCTCCTATGAGTACCAGAAGAATATGTCTCACCAGGCTCACTTTTTTGCCAGTCTTGGGGCTTGAACTCAGACTCTGGGCATGTTCCTGAGTTTCTTTTGGTCAAGGCTAGCACTCTTATCACTTAAGCCACAGTGCCACTTTTGGCTTTTTCTGTTTCTGTGATCCTGCGGAATCAAACCCAAGCCTTTCTGTGTGCTAGGTAAGTACTCTACCACTAAGCCACATTCGCAGCTCAAGGCTCACTTCTGACAGGAACTATGAGGGTGGGCTTTATTGGCTTATCCCTTTTGGTGCAGAAATCGCTTGCTACTTCATATCTTTGCCAAGATTTGGGAACAACCTGTGACTCGGCAATGAGAATGGTGAATGAGGAATAGCCACCAGGCCCCAGAGGAGTAGGCTCACATTTAACAGAGGGATAGAGAATATGGAGCCAGAACCTTTGACAACTCCTACAGCCTAGGACCTGTGGTCTCCCTGGAGGCAGTGGCTGGCTGCTCGGTGTCCCAATGGGACATCTCAACCAGAACATAAGGCACTTGTTGCACAGCCCAGGCAAAGCTGGCGGGGCTTCAGTTATTAAATGGCAGAGAAGGATGCTTTGTTCAAGCTGCTGGCTCAGACTTAGGACTCTCTGAGGACTTGCCCAGGTTGAGGGAAGGACATGAGCATGGGCAACCTGCTGAATGCCCATCATCCATACATCATCCATCCATACACAGAGACATGGAGTTATTGCCTCCTTTTTTGGGGGTGGGGGTTTAGGCAGGTCCAGGTTTGTACTTTGAGCCTAGGCCCTGTCCCTGAGCTCCTTTTGCTCAAGGATAGCACTCTGCCCTTGAACCACAGCCCCACTCATATTTTTTTTCCCCTGTGATCTGTTTGAAAAAGAAGAGTGTTGTGGACTTTCCTGCCCCGGATGAATTCAAATTGGCATTCTCTACATCTCAGCCTCAGGATTAGTTAGGTTTATAGGCAGGAGCCACTGACACCTGGCTTTCTTTTCTTCTTGTTGTTCTCTTTTTTAATCATGACAATCTGAAATCTTCATGGTGTCATTCCAATGTTTTGCATTCAAAGTAACCTAGCCAGGCCTGGAATTCGAATGCTATGTCTATCACCCACAAATGGAGGGAGATCCTGATGAATGCTAATTGAATGTTATAAAAGTAATAATTAAATTTGCAGTTAATTCATGATTCTATTTTAGAATGCCACACAAAAATTATTGGATTTAAATCTTCATTCTAGCACCAAGGTATGATTAAGGATATTGACTAATTTTTAATTCTGTTGTAAGTATTCAACCATGATACCTCATTAAATGGAGTCATAATTTAGTAACTAATAATTGGTTCTAACATATATATAATTTAATAACATCTTCACATTCCCTCTTTGTAAGTGTTTGTATATATATATATATATATATATATATACACATATAGGTGCAGGTATATATATATATATATATATATATATATATATATATAATATCAATCTACACATTTTTGAGCACATTTTGATCACAGTTCATCAGAATTTCCTGGATGCTCAGTTTGCCGGAGGCTGTTGTGCTAAGACTGTACCCCATTTATGGATTGGGCAATGTAGGATGAGTTGAAATTCCAGCTGGCCAAAAATTTATTTGTGGAGTAAGAAGCCAATTTGACACATTTTTTTTCTTCTCTGTGAAAGTCCTGGGTCTCAATAGGATGTATAATCCATATGCAAATATATCCTATGGGATATGATATAATAAAGGAAATGTTATATGTGTAACAATACTAAATAAGGGTAATAAATGTCATGTGCAGTAGAACCTATGTATGTAAATAGATCTCATATATATGAATATTATCTTTTCCTGTGCTGGGGCTTCAATTCATGCCCTGGGAACTGGTCTGAATTTCTTTTTTCTTTCCTTTTCTTTTTTTTGCCAGTCATGGTGTCTGAAATCTGGGCGTGGGCACTGTCCCTCAGCTCTTCAGTTCAAGGTGAGCGAGCACTCTACCACTTGAGCTACAGTGCCACTTCTAGCTTTTTCTGCTTATGTGGTGCTAAGTTATTGAACCAGTGGCCTCATGCATGCAAGGCAAGCACTCTACCACTGAGCCACCTTCCCAGCCCCATGAATTTCTTGTCTTTAAGGACGGTGAGTTTTCCTCTTCACACATAGTGTCACAGAGTTACCCAGACCCTGAGTTCAAATCCCCGGCCTGCTAGAAAAATGATGCAATTTCCTAGCCAGGGTCTTATTGTTATTACTTTTTTTATGGCCTAGCACAGGGCTTGAACTCAGGTCTTTGCATCTCTGCCACAGCTGCTCACTGGATCCTACGACCCTACTTCAAATTTTGGAGCTGACAGAAAAAAAAAAAAAACAATAAAAAGGACAAGGATGAAACTGAGAAGTTCAAGAAGGTTGTTTTATTTTTTTTTTCCTTTGTATTGTGACCATCTGGGTCTAAATGACAAGCCCCAGAATGTGTACGTGACATTGCATTGCTAATGTTTGGTGGGCTATTAGGGAAGCCAAAGCTGAAACAAGCAACTTAGACCTGGAGGTCCAGTCTTGGAACTGCCACTAATGAATGGTGGGAAGTTCTAAGAAATTCATTCTGATATACATCCGTACAAATAGAATGTTATAAAAGTAACATTTAAATTAGTAGTTGGTATATGATTATATTCTAAAACTATACACAACAATTACTCTACATTGACTAATTTTCTTTTTTTATGGGTCCGGTCATAGGGCCTGACCTCTGGGCCTGGGTACTGTCCCTCAGCTCTTCAGCTCAAGGCTAGCACTCTACCACTTGGGCCACAACACCACTTCTGGCTTTTTTCTTTTTACTTATGTGGTGCTGAGGAATCGAACCCAGGACCTCAGGCCTGCAAGGCAAGCGTTCTAACACTGAGCCATCTATCTCTATCTACCAATCTACAAATTTATCTGTTTATACAATTGTCACTCCTGGGGGTCAGTGTTAGAGTGCTCACTGAGTATGTACAAAGTCCTAGGTTCCATTCCTCACTACCACTTGCACAGAAAAATCCAGAAGTCATGCTGTTGCTCAAACAGTCGAGTACTAGCTTTGAGCTTAAAAGATTAGGGACTGTTTCTAGACACTTACTCAAGATGCAGGTCTGGCACCAAAACAAAACAATAGAATGTTCTGACTGCAAAGATATAAGAATAGGACTGCAAATACATCATTGTAGAGCAAGCTAGGAGTCTGGTGATGTGAGCTGCCATGTAACCTGACTTAGCCAAAGGTAAACTGCTGCAACCCAGGTACACAGAACCAGATGCTTCTTTTTTTTTTTTTAATATCTTTCTTTTTTTTAATATTATTTTATTTTATTTGAGAACATACTGTACAGAGGGGCTACAATTACATGGGCAGGATAATGCATACATTTCTTACCAAGCATTGCAGCCTCCTCCTTTGTTTACCCTTCACCTCCCTTCCCAGCCTCCCCCCTCCCCCCACCTAATTATACCCCCCTCCCCCCCCCACCGACATTGTAAAGCTGGTTTTGACATGACATTTTGTACTTCTCATTGTTGCAACAGGTCCACCTGAATCCTTAAACGACTTGTTTGCCCCCATCTCCTCCACATTTTATACTGACATCAAATATAGTGAAAGCGGGGGTTACACTGTGGGGGAGGGACATACAAAGCAACAAAGAAATAATCTTATAAATGCGTTAGAAACATATGCATGAAAGAAACGAAAACATTAAAATACATATTTAAGGGTTCATTTTCCTAACATCACATTATCTGACCTTTTCCGCTTGACTCATACCTATACTAGATATTGCAAATAAGGGAAACCATGGGACCTATGCTTCTTTGGGCCTGGCTTACTTCACTTAATATAATTTTTTCCAAGCCTTTCCATTTCCTAACAAATGGGGAAATGTCATTCTTTCTGATGGAGGCATAGAATTCCATTGTGTATATATACCACATTTTCTTGATCCATTCATCTACTGAAGGGCATCTGGGTTGGTTCCATATCTTAGCTATGGTAAATAATGCTGCAATAAACATAGTTGTGCTGGTAGCTTTAGTGTGGTCTTGTTTGTAAACATTTGGGTAAATGCCCAAAAGTGGGATTGCTGGATCATAGGGGAGATCTATGTGAAGTATTTTGAGGAACCTCCATACTGCTTTCCAAAGTGGTTGAACAAGTTTACATTCCCACCAACAATGAAGTAAGGTTCCTTTCTGTCCACATCCCCTCCAGCATCTGTTGTTGTTAGAGTTCTTGATTTTTGCTGTTCTAACTGGAGTGAGGTGATATCTCAATGTTGTTTTGATTTGCATTTCTTTTATGGCTAGGGATGTTGAACATTTCTTCATGTGTCTATTGGCCATCCTTCTTTCTTCTTCAGAGAAGCTTCTCTTTAAGTCTTTCGCCCACTTATTTATTGGGCAGTTGTTTCTTTGAGGATTTGTTGTTGGGTGGTTTAATTTTTTGAGTTCCAAGTATATTTTAGATATGAGACCCTTGTCCGTTGTATGGCTAGTAAAGATCCTCTCCCAATCGGTGGGCTTTCTATTGATCTTGCTAGCTATGTCATTTGCCCTGCAGAAGCTCTGCAACCGTATGCAATCCCATTTGTCCAACCTTTCTTTGATTTGTTGTGCTTCCGGGTCTCTATTCAGAAAATTTCGGCCTGAGCCAAGGAGACCTAATGTTTCTCCTATTCCATCCTGTAATGTTTTCAGAGTGTCTGCTTTGAGTTCAAGGTCTTTGATCCATTTGGAGTTGATTCTGGTGCAGGGTGATATATAAGGATCTAGCTTTAGTTTTCTACATGTAGTTAACCAATTTTGCCAGCACCATTTACTGAAGAGGCTGTCTTTCTTCCATTCTATTGTTTTAGCTTCCTTATCGAAGATTAGATGGCTATAGGTCTGTAGGTTCATTTCTGGGTTTTCAATTCTATTCCATTGGTCCTAAGGTCTGTTCTTATGCCAATACCAAGCTGTTTTGATTACTATGGCTTTATAGTAGAGTTTGAAATTTGGTATTGATATTCCTCCAGCAGTGTTCTTTCTGTTGAGGCGCGTTTTTGCTATTCGGGGTCTTTTATTAGAACCAGATGCTTCTGACTCGCTCAGCCCTGTCATCCAAGATACTGGAGGGCTGAGATCAGACACTGGTGGTTTTAAAATCCAGTCCTGACAGGAAGTCTGCAAAACTCTGAGCTGTGGCTCAAAGTGGTAGATCTCTAGCCTTGAGCAAATGATCTTAGGACTGTGCCCCCAAACTTTCAGTGTAATCCCCGTGGCTGACTCACCACTCCCCTACAAAAAACCCACCCCTCTAAATCATTTGATGTGAACTTTGTGTAGTTTGGTAACATTGATGAAAGCACCCTAATTCTAATGACAGTGTGTGGGATACAGCTCTGTCATGAGTCTTATATGAGGAATGGTGTACTGAGTACATTCTTTCATCTGGTCCTTGTAAGAGCTCCAAAGATTATTGTACTGATGAGAACCTTGAGGCTCAGATATGTCCCCATGTCAGGGCCAAAATGATGTATGTACTGAACTCTAGTGAGTTTTCTCCTGCAGACAATTGTTTTGGTTTATTTTTTCTCGCTCATGAACCTTAAACTCAGGGCCTAGCTACTGACCCTTCCCTGTTGGGCTCATGGTTAGCACCCTACCAAGGGGACCCAAGGAAACCCTTACAAAAGTGTTACAGTCTAGGCATCTGTGGCTGATATCTGTCATCCTGCCTACTTTGACACATTTTTTTTCCTTCTCTGTAAAAATCCTGGGTCTCAGTATGAAGTATAATCCATATTCAAATATATGCATGTGATAAGGTGTAATGAATGAAATAAATGTTATGTATGTAGTAATACTAAATAAAATAAATAATGAATAAATAAGGGTAATGAATGTCAAATGGAGTAAGCCCATGTATGTAAAAAGATCACATATATGAATATTAATTTTTCCAGTGTTGGTGCTTAAATTCAGGCCTGGAAACTGGTCTGAAATTCTTGTCTTCAACAACAGTGAACTTCCCTTCCCCCACAGTGTCACAGAGTTTCCCAGACCCTGAGTTCAAATCCAGGCCTGCCAGAAAAATGGAGTAAATTCTAAGCCATGGCCTTAATTTATTTTTTTCAGGGCCGGGGCTTGAACTCATCTTGTGGCAATTCTGCCTCAGGTTCGATCACCCTAGGCTGGGGTGCAGCCAATGAACCCATAGCCCATTCTGAGATCCTAGGACCCAAGTTCAAATCTCGGGACTGATAAAAAAAAAAAAAAGGAGTGGGGCAGGGAAGTTGGCTCAGTAGTAGATTCCTTGCTTTGCATGCATAAGGCCCTGGGCTTGATTCCTCAGCACCACATATGCAGAAAAAAGCTGGAATTGGTGCTATGGCTCAAGTGGTAGAACACTAATCTTGAGATGAATAGTTGAGGAACAGTGTCCAGACCCAGATTTCTGGCGCCACAAACAACAAAAAAGAAAAAAAGAAAAAGGGGGGGTGAGAATAAGCCTAAAATTGGGAAGTTCCAGAAGGCGGTTTTACTTTGTTTTTTTCCTTTGTATTGTGACCATACTGGGTCTAAATGAAAGGGCCCAGAAAGAGTATGTGACCTTATACTGCTGAAGTTTGGTGGGCTATCAGGCAAGCCATAGCCAAAACCAGCAACCTAGGCCCAGTGTTCAAAATCTGGGACCGCCACCTACGAATGGCGGGAGATCCTAAGAAACGTATTCTGACATACATCCATATGAATGGAATGTTGTAAAAGTAACAATTACATTAGTAATTAGTGTATGATTATATTTTAAACTTAAAAACAATAATCATAGTACATTGACTAATTTTCAATTAATATTTTATTATATTTTCAACAATGAGAAATGAAGGAATAATTTAATTATGTATAATTGATAGTAATATAGGATATGTAATTTAATAATATACAGATATTTTTCTTATTTTATACATATATATATATATATATATATATATATATATATATATATATATATATATATTTCTACACTTGTCACTCCTGGTTCTCAGTGGTATAGTGCTTGCCTAGTAGGTATGAAACCCTGGGTTTGTCTCCACACTATCACATGCACAGAAAAGCCGGAAGTGGTGCTGTCACTCAAGCACCAAAGAAAAGTTAGAAGGTTCTAACTGCAAGTATACAAGGCAAGGGCATTAAATACTTCATGACAGAGCAAGCTGGGAATCTGAAGATAACAGCTGCCATCTATCCTGACAGCCAGAGGTTAACAGCTGCAAACCAATTCCATCGAACCAGATGCTGCTTACTCACCCTAGCTGCTCAGGTGGTGGGTTGAAAACTCAGTCCTGGCAAGAAGTCTGTGAGACTCTGAGCTGAGGCACAAAGTGGTAGAGCTCTACCCTTGAGGAAAAGATCTTAGGACAGTACCCACAACCCTATGAGTGCAAACCCTGAGTCTGATGACCCTTTCTCTCCCCCCAACCCCGACTAACCACCTGTCTAAACCGTTAGATGTGAACTTGTGTGGTTCGTGACATGTTTCTGAAGGAATGGAAATACTGATGAAAACATCCTAATTCTAATGACAGCTTGAGGGATATGAAGAGTCCTTCATATATATGAAGAGTCCTTCCTGGGGTGCTGGGTGCTGAGTCCTTCACGGGGTGTATTCTTTCATCTGATCCTGGTTAGAGCTCCACAAGTAAGATGATTGTGCAGGTGAGAAACTTGAGGCACAGATATTTCCCAAGGCAAGGCCAAATTTATGTATGTACTGAACTCTATTGAGGTGTCTCTGCAGACAATTGTTTTGGTTTATTTTTCTCCATCATGAACCTTGAACTCAGAGCCTAGACACAGATTTTCCTCTTATGCTCATGGCTAACACTCTACCGTGCCGAGCCAAGGAACCCCTTGCAGCAAAGTGTCACAGCTTAGGTGTCTTTAGCTGAGGTCTATCATCCTGCCTGCTCAGGAAGCTGAGGATCTGGGTTCAATACTATCCCACACACAAAAGGTCCCATGACATTATCATCTCCTATTCACCACTTAGAAACTTGAAGTAGAAGCTGGGTGTCCGTGACTCATGCTTATCATCCTAGCTACTTACTCAGCAGGCTGAGAGCACAGGATCATGGTCCAAAGCCAGCCTGAGCAGGAGATTCCTAGAGATGGTTATCTACAGTGAACCAACAGAAAACCTGAATGGGTTCTGTAGCTCAAGTGGTAGAGCTCTCCACTTAAGCTGAAGAGCTGAGTGACAGCACCCAGGCCCAGACTTCAACTCCTCCAACTTACAAGAAAAGAAAGAAAGAAACCTGAAGTGCAGTGCTGGGAATGGGTCTTAGCGGTAGAGTGCTTTGCATGTTTGAAAACCTGGCTTTGAATCCTCAGTGGCACATCACTAGAAAAAGCCTGTAGTGGCTCTGTGGCTTAAGTGGTAGAGTGCTATCCTTGTACAGGAGAAACTCAGGTACCGTGCGCAGTTCCTGAATTTAAGCTCCAGGACTGTTATATGCACACAAATTACCCCCCCCCACACACACACACACAGATACCAGAAGTGAAACTGTGACAACAAAGGGTAAAGCACTGGGAAGTAGGCACTGAGAGGAGACTTGAGCTGGTACAGCTTCTTTCCAGGATTTGCCTTTGTTTTAGAGATTTTAGAAAAAAAAAAAAACTTTAAACAAGGATAACTAGACCTTGGCTCCAAGCAGCCCTGCTCCTGGAATGGAAAGAATGCCTCTAGAATGGAAAGAATGCCTCTAGTTTCCCCTCCCCTTAACAACCTAACTTACCTTGATTGTTGAGTTAAAGACTGACACATAAAACAGATAGAATGTAATCTGGCTGCAACTACCGGACACCATCTGCTTATGGTGGTAAACCCTACCTTTCACACATGCTTACAGTAAACTCTGCCTATTAGCCACCTGTGTGTGGTCTGGTATGACCATGCAATCCTTTTGTATGGTATGATTTCATTGGTCACCTGTGCATGTCCTGGCTCGATCTCATGGATTTTGCCTTTAAAAACCAAAGAATGGGGGATGCTCAGGGTGGCAGTATCAGCTCCTTAGCCTGTGCTGTGGCCCTGGCTGGTCAGTGTAGAAACCTTCTCAATAAAGTTGCTTCTTTGTTACCAACTTTGCTGAGGTGGGCTCTGTCACTCCAGACGACTAGGTGGGTTTGCCTGCCTGAGTAGGGGTCTTCCTATCACACATTGTGCTTCTGTTCTGAGCTCATGGTCAGTACTCAGGCACTGTGTTCAAACCTAGCCTCCCAAGGCCCAACTAGGAGAGGTCAAATGTTTCAAAACCTGATGAGCTCCACCAGACCTACATAACAGGGAACATTGTGATTTTGCAAATGTGCTTAGATGTAGCAAGCTTCCAAAAACCTAGGGAGGCAATGTTGCCAATAATGAATCATTGCATTAGGTTCAGCTCCCTGGTTGTTGTCTGCCAGAAGGAATCTTGAACTAATTGTAGCAGTTTGTTTCAACACTAGAACATATTCTAACAAAGACAGAATAAGTGCAGGGAACTTGGCCTGCCCCGGGAGGTGGCACAAATGAAGGCTTCCTGTCAAAACAGAGCACTGGGGAGAGAGATATCTTGGGGTACAAAGAGGCCCTTTTCTCCTAGTCTTCAGGGCCTGCCCACAATCATCATCACTAGTTGGCCCAGATATAGTTGTTTGTTAGAGAGCTGTAGGGAGTGAGGCCTTTTGTCTGCCTGTTCCAACAAAGAGACAGACGTCCTCCAGCAACCTGGGCTGTGGAGAAACCCTCAGGCTATTCTGGGAACAGGGAGGGGGGCACTGGAACATGCACTGTCTTGAAAGCACCCTCTGTGCTATGAAATCATTCTATTCAAAGCAAATTTCCTAACTGGGTGCCTTTCTTCATAGTGACTCTGCATGTTCACTAATAGAAATACATTCACACATCCATAGACACATGGAGTTACTGGCTATATATATATATTTTTTTTGGTGCAGGCCCTGAGGCTTGAACTGTGAGCTTAGGCATTGTCCCTGAGCTAATTTTTCAAAAGGAAGCAATTTATTGTGCCTTAAACCATGATACATCATTAAATGAAGGCATAATTTAATACTTAATAATGATTAGTAATATATTACCTGTAATTTAATGATATATAGACTTCTCACATTCTATAAATATATTTATATATTTAAATATACAATGGAATATACATATACATCTCTCTCACTCTCTATGCATATATATGTATTTGCAGTAATTTATGCATCTATCTATTTATATATTGGCCACTCCTGGAGGTTAAACTTAGGTCCTGGGAACTCCCTGGCAGTGAATTTGTTTGATGCTGCTGTGCTTACATTGATCCCTTGATGAATTGGCTTTCGAGGCCCTGAGTTCAAATCCTAGCAGCTCCAAAGACAATAGATGGAGTAAGAAGCCAATGTTGACTTGTTCTGCTGTCTGTGAAAATATTGTTTTCTAGGTACAATATGTAATACCTACACAAATACATATATGATGTACATTATAAATGTATATAAATATTATTTTGCCAGTCCTGGGGCTAGAATTCATGCCCTGGGAAATGCTCTTGACTTTCTTTTATTCAAGGAGGGTGAACTTCCACTTCACCCACAGCAAAATAGAGTTACCCAGGCCCTGATTTCAAATCCCAGGTATGGCAGATAAAATGTCCCAAATTCCAAGCCAGGACCTTAACTTTGGGGGGGGGGCCAGGCACGGGTCTTGAACTCAGTTCGTCACATCTCTGCCTCAGCCTTGATTACCCTAGGCTGGGGTGCAGCTTTTACACCCACAGATGATCCAAGGATCCTAGGACCCAATTTCAACTCCCAGCACTGGCCAGCAAACAAACAAATCAAAATGGAAGAAGAAAAACCAGAAAGTTTTACACAACAGTTTTTACTTTGTTTCTTTTGCACAGTGACCATCCTGGGTCTCACTGACTTGGCTTGAAAATTGTACATGACTTTGCATGGCTGAGGCTGGTGGGCGGTCAGTGTAGCGGGAGGTTAACCCAGACACCGGCGAACTGAGTTCAAGCCTGGGACTCCCACATACACATGGTTGAAGATCCTAGGAAACTGGTTCCTATCTCTAGGAACACTAATAGAATGTTTGAAATGTGCTAATTGAATTACTATTTAACTAGTCTTTCTAATATAAGATTGTATACATTAAATATAGGTCATTGATTAATTTAATTAATGCTTTATTAAGTCTTCTACCGAGATTAATTAATGGAGGAATAATTTTAGACCAAATAATTAGTAGCAATAGAATATATAAAATTAAGATATAGACATCACTCTTCATATAGAGTTATACACTAGAATCTACATAAATGTCTATCTGTCTCTCTCTGTATATGTTTATAGATGCATATACATATGTAAATACACACATACTTCATTTTACACATCTATGTGTTCATATATTGGCCACTCCTAGGACCAAATTTGACCGAAAACTCCATTTGCATCAGACTGGTGTGCTAACATTGACCCACGTCCCATTCATGAAGTGGGCTTTCTATGCCCTGAGTTCAAATCACAGAACTGCCAAAAACTTAAGTAATCCTGGTGGAAGAAGCCAAATGTCCCATTTGTCTTCCTTATCGGTGAAAGTCCTGGGTCTCAGGAATGAGGTATAGTACATTGGCAAATCTATGGTCTATGTAATAAGATGTAAAAAAGGTTATGTGTGTAATCATACTCACTAAAATACATAAGAAATAAATAAAACACAAAATAAAATGAATAACCACACTAACTGCAATATGCAGTAAACATGTGTATGTAAATATGAATCCTGTATTTAAAATACATATGAATATTATTTTTGCAAGAGCTAGGACTTGAATTCAGGCCCTGCGAAAAAGCCTGACTTTCTTGTCTACCAGCATAGTGAGCTTCCCCTTCTGCCACAGTGCTTTAGATGTACCTAGGCCCTGAGTTCAAATCCCAGGACTGGCAGAAAAAATGGCATGAATTCCAAGCCAAGCAGCCTCATAATTTTTAAAATATTTTAATGTGTTTACTTTTTTTTATTTTCATTTTCTCAAGCACAGAGCTTGAACTCAGGGCATGGCAACTGTGCCTCAGCTTTGATCATTCCAGGCTGGGGTGCAGCCAAAGGACCCACAGCCAAACCTGAGTTCCCGGGGCCCAAATGCTGACAGGAATAATAAATACATAAAACAACACAGAAACAAAGAAGAAAAACCTGCAACTTGCAGATGGCTGCCGGTTTTTCCATTTGTTTTCTTTGCAAGGTTACCTTCCTGGGTCTGAATGACATGGCTGAAAAGTGTTGGAAACCTGGCATTGCTGAAGGCTGGAGGGCTACCAGGGAAGCCATAGGCCAACACGGCAACATAGGCCCTGGGTTCAAACTTGGTCCTGACCTCTACAAACAGCGGGAGATCCTAATAGTCTCATTCCTATTCATAGGAATACCGATGGAAGGTTATGAATGTCAAGGTGTAATTAGTTGTTCCTGAATGATGCTACCATAAAATTAGAGTGATTTTATGAGGCCGATGGATTTTCATGAATATTTTTGAAACATTAAAAGAATACTATTAATTACATGGACTCAATAGTTTTGGGACAGTGGTTGATTTAATTAACAATTCATTAAGGATGAAAACAATAATATAAATTACATGGAGGCACTAAAATACCCAAATATTGGTAGGAATTTAGCCTAGTTAGCTGAATAATGTATAGACATCTCTGGAACTCTTTGAGGATCTATATTTTTTTGTGTACTACCATCTGTATGTCAATCTGTTCTTATTTTGTCAACCCCTGGGGCTCGATCTCAGGTGTTGGAAACTGCTTGTCAACTCCATATGCCCCAGGCTGGCATACTGACACTCGCCAATTTATGAATTGGGCCTTGTAGGTTGTGAGTTCAGATGCCAGCACTTACAAAAATTGTTTCATAGAGTAAGAAACTCTTGGTGACACAGGTTTTCCTTCGCTGTGAATGTCCTGGATGTCAGGTGTGAAGTGTCATACATAGGCAAATCTATCCTATGTAATAAATGAAATAAATAGTCCATGTGTAAGAACAGTCAATAAAATAAATGGTAAATAAGTGAATTAAAAAATAAATAGCTACACTAAGCACAATATAGAGTCAATATTTGGGGCTCGATCTCAGGGCCTGGGAACAACCTGGCAGCTGAATTGGCTAGAGGCTGCTGTGCTGGGAGCCACAAATAAATGAATTGAGCTTTCTAGGCCCTGAGTTTAGATAACAACACTGACAATAATGTAATCATAGAGTGGGAAGCCGAAAGTAATACATGATTTTCTTTTCTTTGAAAATGCTCAGTGTCAGGTAGGATGTATAATTTGGATGCAAATCAATAAGCTATGTAAGTAGAATGTCACAAAGGTAAAAAAAGTCATAGGTGGTAAGATTTGTCACTACAACAAATGATAAACAGATTGAATTAGTAATGAATCATTCTAGGATAAAATTAGATGTGGTAATTATAGGATGTGGATTAAGTTTAATTAATATTTTATTAAGTATTAACAGAATAAAAATTGCATGGAGACATAAATACCTAATAATTGGTAGTAGTACATGATGCATAATTTAATAACATATAGACACCTGTCTCATTCTCTAAAATATTTAATTATATGTATGGATGTATGTACATATATGATAAACAATAACAGGATATTGAGTATTAATTAATGCTTTATTAATTGTTAGCTGGGACACATCAATAAATGGAGATATAATTTAATACCTAATAATTGATAACAATATTATCTATAATGTAATAATATAGACATCTCTCTTTTGTCTATATAATATTTATATACAACAATCTATCTATTTATACCTCCTTTACGCCTGGGGCTCAGTGATTGAGTGCTCCCCTAGTAAACATGAAGCCCTTGGTTTGATTCCTCAGTGTCACTTAAGCAGAAAACCTGGAAGTTCTGCTGTCTTTCAATCAATTGAGTGCTAGCCTTGAGCACAAATGCTTAGGGAGAGTGTCTAAGCCCTTACTCAAGCCCCACCACTGCCACCAAAAAATGGTAGAATGTTCTAACTGCAATTATAGAAGGACAGGACTTCAAATACCACATCACGGACAAGCCAGGAGTCTGGCACTGACAGTTGGACCTAACCTGACTCAAGCAGATGTAAACAGCTGCAACTGAGCTCCACAGAAGCAGATGCTGCTGGCTTACCCCCATCATCCTGGCTGCTTGGGAGCTTTAAAACAAAGCTCTGGTAGGAAGTATATGAGATTCTTGGAGATGTGGCTCTAAGTAGCAGAGCCTTAGCCTTGAGCAAATGTTATTAGAACAGTATCCCCATGCGTTGAGTTCAAGCCCTATGGGTATCCTGCCCCCCCAAAAAAAAACACCCCACTAAACCATTAGATGTGAACTTGTGTGATTTGTGAAATATTCCTCAAAGAATGCTGATACTGATGACAGCATCCTTATTCTAATGACAGCTTGTGGAATAGAGCTAAGTGCTGAATCCTTCATAGGGTGCTCTGTGCTGAGTGTGGCACAGGGTTCTGTGTGCTGAGTTCTTCACAGGGTGCAGTGTGCTGAGTCCTGCATTGCGTGCTTGGTGCTAAGTCTTCACAGGATGTTGTGTGCTGAGTCCTTCAAAGAGTGCCATCTGCTGTGTCCTTCACAGAGTGCATTCTTTCATATGGTCCTTTTAAAGCTACACAACTGAGATGATTATGCAGACAAGAATATGGAGATACAGGTATGTCTCCATGGCAGAGACAAAATTATGTATTACTGAAGAGTGGGTGAGTTGTCTACTGCAGACAATTGTTTTGTTTTGTTTTTTCTCAGTGATGAACCTTGCACTCGTGGCATTGGTACTGACCCTTACCTCTTGGGCACATGGCTATTACTCCACCATGTGCAGCCAAGTACCCCCTTGCAGTACAGTGTCACAGCATAGGGATGTATAGCTGAGGTCTGTCAGCCTGCCTTCTCAGGAAGCTGAGATCTGAGGATCTGGCTTCCAAACTATTCCAGACACAAAAGGTCCCATGAGAATACTATCTCCAATTCACCACTAAGAAACCTGAAGTGGAAGCTGGATGCTTGTCACTCATGCTTGTCATTCTAGTGCCTCAGGAGGATGAGATCTGAGGATCATGGTTCAAAGCTAGCCTGGGCAGGAAAGTCCTCAAGACATTTAGCTCCAATAAACCATGAGAAAACCTGAAATGGTACTTTGGCTTAAGTGGTAGAGCACAAGACTTGAGGGACAGCACCCAGGCTCAGACTTCAACTCCTACAAGCAACAACAACAGAAAAGAAACAAAATAACAAACCTGAAGTAGAGGGCTGGGAATGTGCCTTAGTGGTACAGTGCTTTTCATCTATGAAACTCTGGACTTGATTTCTCAGGAACACATCACTAGAAAAAAAAAGCCTGATGTGGTTCTGTTGCTCAAGTGAGAGAGGGCTATTCTTGTACAAGAGAAATTAGGTACAGTGCTCAGTTTCTGACTTCAAGCTCCAGGACTGGTGTATGTGTGCACGCGCGCATGCACACACACACACACACACACACACACACACACACACACACACACACACACACAGACTAGAAGTAAAAGCTGTGACACAAAATGGTAAAGCACTGGGCTCCTGCACTGAGCTCGTTGTCAGCACCCAGGTCCTGTGTTCATCCCCAAAACCTTGCCACCCAGAGCTCACCTTGGAGAGGTCAAAGGTTTCAAAGCTTAATGTGCTTCAACAGTCCTAGATGACAAGAAGCATGGTGAGATCAGACATGTGCTTGGATTTCCAAAGCTTCCGGAAACATAGCAGAGGCATCATAGGCCCATCATCATCCTCATTGAAACATTTCTTGAGGTTAAGTGCCCTAGTTGTCTGCCAGAAGGACTCCTGAATTATATTGAGCACTGTATCTGAACAGCAGAATATAGTTTCACAAAGGCAGGATAAGTGCTGGGAACTTGGCCTGCCAAAGGAGGTGGCATCAATGAAGGCTGCCAGTCAACAGGGAGCACTGGGGAGAGAGATAGCTTGGGGTATAAAGAGGCATTTTTATACTGACCTTCAGAGCCCATCCACACTCAACCCTCACTAATTGGCCCAGATGCAGTTGTTTGTTACACAGCTGTACAGGACTGAGGCCTTTTGTCTGCCTGTCCAGACAATGAGAGAGACTTCTTCCAACAGGCCTGGGAGGCAGAGAAACCCTCAGGTTGCACTGGGAACTGTGAGGGGAGCCCAGGAACATGCACTGTCATGAAAGCAGTCTCTGTGTTATGAAATCATTGTATTCAAAACAAAATTTCTAGCTTGATGCCTTTTATCATAGCTACTCTGGAGCTTCACCTATAGAAATATATCCACACATACACAAAGACATGGAAGTAGTTCCTGGGGTTGAACTATGAGCATAGGCATTGTCCCTGAGTTACTTTTGCTCAAGAGTAGTGCATTAACCTTGAGCCACAGACCCACTTTTGGGTTTTCTGTGACTTCTTAGAAATAACAATGTCATGGACTTTCCTATGCTGGCTGGATTCAAACTCAGATTCTCTACATCTCAGCCTCCTGAGGATCGAGGATTCTAGTCAGCAGCCACTGTCACCTGCCTTTCTTTTCTTCTTCATTTCTTAATCTGGACAATCTGACTACTTAACAGCATCATTCCAATGCCTTGAATTTATAAGTAAACTACCCAATGTTCTTTATAGGTGCTTTCTCTGAGAAGGATTTTTTTTCCTCCTCTTCTCTGGTCACAGGTTTGAAGCCAAAAGTGAGAAATGAGTGTCACATGATTTTGGCAGTAAATGTCCACAGGACATGCCAGTTCAGTCACTTAGCATTGAGCTGCAGTGAATTTACTGTCTCAGCACCAGAGGACCAAAACCTGGAGCCATCCTCATACTCTCTGCCTATTAAATCATCTAATAATTTTCAGTGTTTTGTGTCTCCAACCTGAAGTACCTAGAACATACTAGAAGCATCTTCATGTTTCCTTTTTTCTCTAGTACCTCTCAAGATTTAGACTAAGAGTTTGTGTGGAGCAGATCCTCGGCGAATCACTGAGAAAAGCCACTTGAAGTCTCCTCAGGAGATCTCTGTTCAAAGCCAGCCCCAGCAGGAAAGTCTGCAAGACTCTTATTTCCAATAAACCACCAGAAAACCAGAAGTGGATCAGTGGCCCAGAGGGTAGAGCTCCAGCCTTGAGAAAGAAAGCCGAGCAGGAGATACAAGCAAGACCAGGCAGGAAAACCTGGCAGGCACGTATGTCCAATTAACCCAGATGGGTAGAAGTGGAGCTGTGGCAGTGGTAGAGTCTCAGCCTTGAGCAAAACAGCTGAGGAACACATAGGGCCCTGAGTTTAAGCCCTGATATGGCCACCAAAAAAATTCAAAAAGAGAAGGCCAAGTTTATGTATCAGTGTCCTATCTACTTATGTGTGTATATTACCTCCCTGAGTGCAAACAGATTGTATGCAATGCTTCTCCTTTTATGTAAGATTTATTTTTCAGATAGACTTGATGCGCATACTGCATCGTTCTCTTCTTTTCAGGCCCATGGCTTTTCTCTTCCATAGTTCCAGACCTGTGTCCTTATATGATGCACACTTAAGGTCTCAGCAGCCTTTATTTACATTTTATTATGAGGCCAAGGCAGGAACAGTCACAAATCAGGCAGGGGAACAGAAGATCAGGTTTGTTTTTTTTTTTTTAAAATAACGAGTATTCAGAAAATTAAACTTGGGGAATGGAAAATGGTAGCATACTTATGTAGAAAATACCATTATGAAAAAGATGAGAGGGCTGGGAATGTGGATTTGTGTGAGAGTGCTTGCCTAATATGCAAGAAGCACGGCATTTGATCACTCTATAGCACATGCAGAGAAAAAGCCAGAATTGGTGCTGTGGCTCAAGTAGTAGAGTGCTAGAGACAGTGCCCAGACCTTGAGTTCAACTCAAGTACAAGTAACTTCTCATCACCAAGGGAAACCCAGGAAGCTCTTGAACATCTGCCCTTTCAGAAGTGGAATTCAGAGTGTCATAGACTTTCCTGACCTGGCTGGCTTCACCCTGTGATCCTCAGACCTCAGCCTCCTGAGCTAGGGTGATGGGCCTTACTACTGGTGCTCTGCTAGGTCAGAATTGTAATGACATTGACAATATAAGTCAACTGCTTATCACAAAGGGCTTGGGGAGCATATTAAGCCTTTCAACAATGGACCTTTCAGAACTCTGTAGGACACAAGGTTATAATGCTAGGGTCTGAGAGGCTGGGCATATGGATTTGCTAAACTTGAACCTTGAGCTCTGACTCCAGTTCTGGTGTACATCAGCGTTCATTTTCCAGAGAATGTTCTCCTAATTAGCAAATAGGAAAAGTACTTTGATTAACCCTCACTTTTTGCTCATTGTGTGTCTCGAACTCAAGCCTGGGCACTGTTCCTGAGCCCTTCATCTCAAGGTGAACACTCTACCACTTGAACGACAGCACCACATGGGGTCTTTTGGTGGTTCATTGGAGATAAATGTCTAGCAGGCTTTCCTTGCCTATGCTGCTTTGAACTGTAGTCTTCGGATCTCAGCCTCCTGAGAAGATAGGGTTCCAGGTGTGAGCCACTGGCATCTGGCCTATTGTTTTTGCCAGTGTTGGGACTTGAACTTATGGCCTGGTTACTGTCTGTGTGCTTCTTTTTCTCAAGGCTAGTGCTCTACCACTTGAGCACTCCACAGCTTGTGTTTTTTTTTCTGAGTATGTGGCACTGAGAATTCAATTCCTGGCATTCATGCATGCTGAGAGAGCTCTCTACCCCTAAGCCACATTCCCAGTCCCATCCTTATAAATTTATCCCTCAACTTGCCTATCCTCAAGGAAAGGCTCCTGAATATAAATCATCTAAAGAAATTCCTATAGGAAGGTGTTAAAGATCAACAAGACAAAGTTCATTTTTGGGAGAGACTCTAAACATGTGAAGACTGTGACAAATGCCTCCATTTTATTATGTATCATGTTTCAACACATAATAAATTATTAATGAAAAATGAGTCAATGTCCTAAATTATTATGTAAAATTTTATAAGAGATGTGTAAAATGTAATAAATTTTATGTGTATAACAATACTAATACAATAAATAATGAGTAAATGAATAAATTATATAAATACAGAAATACAAAATGAATAATAAAAAATCATAGTTTGTAATAAACATACACATGTAATACATCACATATATTACACATGTACATAAATATTATTTTCCATTATAGGGATTTCATTCAGGCCCTGGGAACTCTACCCTGAATTTCTTTTCCTCAAGGACAGTGAGCTTCCCCTTCACCTACGATGCAAAAGAGTTACCCGGATGGTGAGATCAAATCCCAGCAGTGGCAGAAATACTAGCTCCAGTTCCAAGACAGTGACTTTATTAGTTTTAATGCAAGCAGTTATGTTTATTCAGTTCCATACTGAACATTTTAAAAACAGCAGTGTATAATTTTGTATATCTATTCAGACATCCTTCCCTTACCTGCAAGGTGCTTCCCCGAGGTCTAAATAGTTTCATTTTTGTACATTTTTTGTTGTAAAAATGCTGTATAGAGGGGATGCAGTTACATGAGCAAAGTAATGAGTACATTTACTATTGAGCATTGTTGCCTCCTCCGTTGTTTTCCCCTTGCCATCCCTTCCCTCCCACATCCACAGCTATCCCCCCAACCCCCAGCTGAGGTCAGTGACTTAATTTTTTGTTTTTGGCTTGGCACAGGATTTGAACTCAAGTAGAAGAATCTCTGTACCTTCCCTCACATTTCTACAGATTTACCAAGATCTTGAGTTCAAATCGCAGGCTAGGAAAGAAAACTAGAAGAAATTCCAAACCATGGGGACTTTTTTCAATTTACTTAAATAATTAATTAATTTTTTTATTCATTCTTTTTTTTTTTTGCCAACCATGGGGCTTGAACTCAGGTCGTGGCAATTCTACCTCAGCTTTGATTGCCTTAGACTGGGCTGCAGCCTCTCACCCATAGTCGATGCTGGGATCCTAGGCCCAGAGGGCTTGCAGGAAGAAAAAAAATGTG
Source organism: Dipodomys merriami (assembly GCF_024711535.1). Lineage (NCBI taxonomy): Eukaryota > Metazoa > Chordata > Mammalia > Rodentia > Heteromyidae > Dipodomys > Dipodomys merriami. The sequence continues at coordinate 10,750,247 of NW_027205937.1, forward strand.
CGACAGCACAAAAAGTAGCGAGCTGCAGAGGACTGGGGGTTTTACATTATTTTTTTCTTTGCAGGGTGACCATCCTGAGTCTGAATGACACAGCTGCAAAGTGGAGTTGAAATGCTATTCCTGAAGGCTTGTGGGCCATCAGGGAAGCCATAGGCCAACCTGTCAACATAGGCCCTGGGTTAAAAATCTAAGTCCTGACACCTACCAATGGCAGGACAGCACAAGAGACTCATTCCTATGCATAGGAATACTGATTGAAAGAGTAGTTCGTGCATCACTCAAGTATAAAAGGGGATGTAATAATCCTAGGATGCTGACTGATTTTAATTGATAGTTTATTAATCTTAAAAAGAATAATATTACTTCAAAGGCAGTATAATAAATACCTAAGAGATGGTAGGAATGTAGTAGGCGTCATTCAGTCAGATAGATGGCTCTGGCACTCTTTACCAATATGTATCAATTGTATATCAAATGTATACACCATCTGCCAATCCATGTATCACTGTTTTGGCCAAACCTGGGCTCCATCTCAGCACCTGGGAACCACCTCACAGCTTTATTGGCTAGAGGCTGCCATGCACACCCTTACCCATTCATGAATTGGGCCTGATAGGCCCCGAGTTCGGATCCCAGCACTGCCAAAATTTAATCTTGGAGTAAGAAGCTGAGTGTTACACAGGTTTTCCTTTTCTGGGAGAGTCCTGAGTGTCAGGTATGATAGTGAACACATCTACAAATCTAGATGCTATGTGATAGGAAGTAAACAATGTAAGAAACGGTATAGGTGTCATCAGAGTCAATAAAATAATTGGTAAATAAATGAATAAAATGAGAAATGGAATGAATAACCATACCAAACATGATATTGTCTGACTATATGGAAGTATAAATTCTGTCTTTAAAATGTAAATAAAATGTATATGAGGAGTATGTTTTGCAGGACTGAGGTTGAATTCAGGCCTAGGGAACAGGCCTGACTTTCTTGGCTTCATGTATGGTGTGATTCCCCTAGCCTGACAGTGCTGCCTATTTACACTGACCTTGAGTTCAAATCCAAGGCCTCGCAGAAAAAATGGCACGAATTGCAAAACAGGGAGATAAATAAATATTTTTTAAATTTTTTAATTGTTTAATTTTTTAATTGTTTTTATTTTTTAATTTAATTTTTTTTGTTTGTTTTTGGCCATACACGTGGCTTGAACTCAGATCATGACAGCTCTGTCTCAGCTTCCATCACACTAGCCTGGGGTGCAGCTTCCAGAACCAAAGCTGATCCTGGAATCCTAAGACCTGATGTCTGACAGGAAAACAAAATGAAAATGACACTAAAACAAGCCGCCAGCTGCCCATGGTAGGCGGTTTATTGGCTTTGGTTCCTTGCACAGTGACCATCCTAGGTCTGAATGACATGGATGCCACGCACAGGTGACCTGTCATTGTTGAAGACTGGTGGACTGTCAGGAAAGCTATAGGCCAACACGGCAACACAGTCCCTGAGTTAAATCCTGGTCCTGACACCTACCAATGGCAGGAGATCCAAGAGACTCCTGCCTGTGCATAGAAATTCCGATGGAATGGTATCCAACTCATGATTGAATAGTTTGTGCAGCGGTCTAGACTCAAATTAGACGCAATAATCCTAGGATGCTGATTGTACTTAATGAATGGTTAATTAGGCATGAAAAGAATAATATTCCTTCAATGGAGGCATAATAACTACCTAAGACTTGGTAGGAATGTAGCAGATGTCATTGAATACTAGATACACGGCTCTGGAACTCTTTACAAATACATAGTTACTGGTGTACTACCACCTGCCTATCCATGTATGGCTATTTTGGCCACTCCTGGGGCTTGATCTCAGAGCAAGCCAAAAATTTCCTCCTGGAGTAAGAAGCCAAGTGTGACACCTGTTTTCCTTTTCTGTGAGAGTGTGGGGTGTCAGGCATGATGGAGAACAAGTGTACAAATCTAAATGCTATGTGATAGCGTGTAAACAATGTAATACATGGGTAGGTGTCATCACAGTCAATAAAATAAACGGTAAATAAATGAATAAAACAAAAATACAACGAATAACCACACCAAACATGATATAGACTGAACACCTGTCTGGAAGTTCAATCTTATCTTTCTTCCCTTACCCCCTCTCTCCGCACTTGAATTCAGCTTGCTCTTTCTAGGCTTAATTGTTCATAGCTGATTTTCTACCACTTCAGCCATACCTGTAGCCTGGATTTTTCCTTGTTAATTGGAGATGTCGTCAGTCAGGCTTTTCTGCCTGGATTGGCTTTGAAACTTCATCTTCCAGTTTTCACCTCTTGAGTAGCTGGGATTACAGATGTGAGCCACTGGGGTGCCTAGGTATGAATTCAACTTTGGTGGGTGTATTCTTTCTGTTTTTCTAAGCATGGGATCATCTACTATAGAATTTCTGTGAATATCCTGTGTCTGAAGTAAGATATATAATACATATGCTAATCTGTATAGTTCTCATAAGATGTAATCAATTTAATACATGTTATAAGTGTAATAATAGTCAATATAAATAATGAATGAATAGTGCAAAAAATAAATACACAGTAAAATAATATGTGGTAAAAATAAGTATGTGGATATTAATCATTATTTCAAATGTGGATGAATATTAATTTAACAGGGCTGGGGATTGAATTCAGGCCTAGGGAACAGGCCTGAATTGCTTGTCTTCAAAGATGGTGAGTTTCCCCATCCCCCACAGTGCATTAGAGTTACCCAGACTCTGAGTTCAAATCCCAGGCCTGACAGGAAAAAAAATGCACGAATGCCAAGCTGGGGAGCTTCATTAGTATTTTTACAATTTTTTTTTTCATGGGGCTTGAGCTCTGGCCTTGGGCGCTGTCCCTAGTGAGTGCACTACCGCTTGAGCCACAGCACCACTTCTGGTTTTCTAGTGCTTTATTGGAGATAAGAGTCTCATGGGTTTTACAACTTGGGTTGGATTGAACCACAATCCTCAGCCTCTTGAGTAGCTAGGATTACAGGTGTGAGCCACGGGTGCCTGGCTATTTTTAATATTTTAATATTTTATTGATTGATTGATTGATTGATTGCCAATCACGGGACTTGAACTGAGGTTGTGGCAACACTGACTCAGCTTCCATCACCCTAGGCTGGGATGGTGCAGCCTCTGGACCCACAGCCGATCATGGGATGGTAGGCCTCGTGGACTGACAGGAACACAAAATGAAAACAGCACCTAAAAATACCGCGATCTTTGGATGGTTGGCGGTTTCTTGGTTTTCCTTCCTTGCATGGTGACCATCCCGGGTCCAAATGACACAGCTGCAGCCTGTAGGTCACCTGGCACTCCTGAAGGCTGACAAGCTGTCAGTGAAGCCATAGGCCAACCTGGAATCCTTGGTCCTGAGTTTGAATCGCGGTCATGCCACAAAGGGATGGGGAGCCTAAGAAACTATTGCTAGTCCATAGGAGCACCAGAGGAATGTGAACAATGTCATTGTTGGATGAGTAGTTCATCAATTAGTCTAGCAGAATATTACACCCAATAATCACAGGACACGGACTGATTTTAATTCATAGTTTATTATGCACTAAAATAATACTATTGATTAAATGGAGTCCTCACTAAAGACCTGAGAATCTGGAGGAGCAAATTATGTGTCATTGAATACTAAATAGACATTTCTGGCACTATGTAAATATCTAAATTTATATTTATTTGTATACCATCATCTGCATAGAAGATGTTTGCTATTTTGGCCCAACCTGGAACTCGATCCCAAGTCTTGGGATCCACTTGGCACCTGCATGGGCTAGATGCTGCCGTGCTGACACTCATCCCTTCATGAATTGGGCCTCCTAGTCCCTCAGTTAAGGTCCCATCTTTGCCAAAAGTTTCTTCCTGGTGTAACATTCCATGTGTGACACCTGATTTCCTTTTCTGTGCAATGCTCGGTGTCACGTATGATGTATAAAATTAATGCTAAATCAATCAATCAATTAATAATAATAAAATATAATGAATCACTCCAACAAACATGATTTAAAATGAATATAAAGATATAACTTAAATTTTTAAAATGTCTATAAATGTTATGTTTTTCAGTACTGGTGCTTGAATTCAGGCCGAGAGAAGAGTTGAGAAGTTCATGCATGATTTGCATAGGAAATGATAGGCAAGATATTAATTAAGACTGCATGAAGTGTGACAATAATAATTACATTCAGGAAATCGAGTCATTGGGAAAGATCCAAGAATCGGTAGTCACATGGAAGATAGGATTCCAACACAGCTCACCACATCTCCTACTCTATACAAATAGGCCTTTATTAGCATACTAATTTCAGCTTATGAATGGATGAATATGGTGCTCCACCCCCACCCCAGGGCTAGATCTCAGATCCTGGGTATGGTCTAGCTCTTTATTGGCTCACAAGCTGGTGTGCTCATGTGGACATTTGGCAGTTGGTTCTGCTAGGCCCTGAGTTCAACTTCCAGCACTGCCAAAAGGTTCATCCTGATGTGAGATGCCAAACCTTGCAGATGTTTTCCTATCTTAGGCAAGAACTGGGTCACAGCTAGGATCTAGAAAGCATAGGCAACTCTATACCCATGGGAATATGTTGTCATCCATGTGAGCACATTTATATATGTCATCCTATACTCAATAAAATACACAATACATAGATGAATAAGACACAAAATAAAAAGATTAACTATACTGAAAACAAGGTGCATACCACACCTGTATGTAAATAGAGATCCTATGTTTAAAAGGGGTGGGCTTGTCCAGTGCTGGGGCTTCAAATCAGGCCCAGTACCAGGCCTGACATTTTAATTTTCAAGGACTGTGAGCTACACCTTCCCCCACAGTGCAACAGTTACCCAAACTTGAGTTCAAATCCCAGCTCTAGCATTAAAATGGCACAAATTCTGAGCTAGGGTTCTTCATTCACAGTTTTTTCATTTTGTTTTACCAGCCCCGGGGCCTGAACTCAAGTCGTGGCAACTCTGCCTCAGCTCTGATCATCCTAGGCTGCAGCCTCTGGACCCACAGCCCATCCTCAAACCCTCGGACTCTGGGGCTTGCTGGAAAAAAAAACCCTTGAGGGGAAAATAAGCAGCGGTAAATTCCACCTGGCTCTTTTATGTTTATTTTCCTTTGCATGGTGACCATTCTGGAACCGAACATGGCTACCTGCAGAGTGAAGGTGACCTGGCATGGCTGAAGGCCTGCTGGTTTTTGGGGGAGCCACAGGCTAACCAGACAATGAAGGCCCTGAGGACGAATCCCAGTCAGCCCTGTTACGATGAGGGAATGGTGGGAGATATTGGGACACTCGTTTCTGGACCGAGGAAGAGTCGTGGAATGCAATCAATCTTATCCTTGAATGAGTACTTCCTGCTTGATGTGAGTAGGAAATGACAGGCAAGACTCATGGGGTATTGATTATTTTTAATGAAGAGTTGATGAAACATGACCATAATCATCACAGTCATGAAATGGAGGCATTGGGGAAGATCCAAGAATCGTTAGTAACAAGGTAGATTGGATTCCATCATTGGTCGCCATCCTACTCTATACAAATATGTACTTACTTACATACTACCTTCGGATTATGAATAGATGACTATTGTTCTTCCCCTTCTCTCCCTACCCCCCCCCCCGCCCATGGGGCTCAATCTCAGGTCCTGGGAACGGCCAGAGCTCCTTAGTGGCTCACAGGTTGGTTTGCTTACCTGGACTCATTCGCCTATTTGGCCTGCTAGTTCCTGAGGTCAGATCCCAGCACTGCCAAAAGATGAATCCTGATGTGAGAAGCCAATCGTTGCACCTGTATTTCTGTCTTGTGAAAGTCCTGGGTCTCAGCTAGGATGCAGTATGCTATACAGGCAACTCTATATTCATGGGAATCAGTTGCCATCCATGTCAGCACAGTTATAGCTGCCATCATATGCAATAAAATACAAAATGCATCCATGACTAAGACACAATAAAAAGAATAACTACACTGAATGCATGATACCTTCCAAATCTCTATGTAAAGAGAGATCCTATGTGTAAAATAGGTGAGCATATGATTTTTGCCAGTGCTGGGGCTTCAGTTCAGGCCTTGGGACTAGGCCTGACTTTGTAGTCTTCAAGGATGGTGAGCTTCACCTTCCCCCACAGTGCAACAAAGTTACCCAGACCTGAGTTGGAATCTCAGAGGTGGCAGAAAAATGGTGAGAATTCTGAATCAGGGTGTATTATTATTATTATTAGTAGTAGTAGTAGTATTGCCAAGCATGGGACTTGAACTCAGTTCATGACAACTCTACCTCAGCTTTGATCACCTTAGGCTGGCGGGCTCCCATGTCCCATAGGCAATCCTGGGATCCTAGGCTCTGAAGTTTACAGGAACAAATGACAGAAAAATGATGGAAAAAATGTCGCAGGATGGATTTTTTTATATTTTCTTCTTTTGCATGGTGACCATCCTGGGTCTGAATTACACGGCTGCAAATGGTACTTCACCTTGCATTGGAGAAGGCTAACGGACTATCAGGGAAGACATAGGCCCATGCAGCAACATAGGCCCTGAGCTTGAATCCTGGTCCTGACACCTACCAGTGGGTGAGATCCCAAGATACTTGTTCCTATGCATGGGAATAACAATGAAATGTTAGCAAACTCATGATTGAATGAGAAGTTTCTGCGTGCATTCGTCTAGTCCAAAATTAGATGCAATGATCCTAGGACGATGATTCATCTTAACGAATGGTTTATTAAGCATGAAAAGAATACTATTCCTTCAATGGTGGCATAATAAATACCTAAGAGGTAGTAGGAATGTAGTTGATGTCATTGAATCTTAGGTAGATGTCTCTGGCACTCTGTACAAATAAATGTTTATTGGTGTTCTATCACCTGTCTATCCATGTATGGCTATTTTGTCCACCCCTGTAGCTCAACCTCAGGGTCTTGAAAATTCCCTGGCAGTTTCATTGGCTAGAGGTTGCCGTGTTGACACACCCATTCAGGGTCTGATTTGGGTCTGCCAGGCCCTGAGTTCAGATCCCAGCACTGCCAACAATTGTATCATGGAGTACGAAGCTGAGTGTGATACCTGTTTTCCTTTTCTCTGAGAGTCCCGGGTGTCAGACATGATGGAGAACATATCTACAAATCTAGACACTATGTGATGGGTTATCATCAATATCATAAATAGAATGTGTGTCATCATAGTCAATAAAAAATCTCATATGTAAAATCTACTTGGAACCCAACAAATTAAATCCCCCAACAACAAATCCTGAAAGAAACAACTGACCAATAAATAATTGGGCTAAAGACTTAAAGAGAAACTTCTCTGAAGAGGAAAGAAGGATAGCCAATAGACACATGAAGAAATGCTCAACCTCCCTAACCATAAAAGAAATGCAAATCAAAACAACATTGAGATACCACCTCACCCCAGTTAGAATGCCTATAATCAAGAACTCTAATAACAACAGATGCTGGAGGGGATGTAGACAGAAGGGAACCTTACCCAATTGTTGGTGGGAGTGTAAGCTTGTTCAACCACTTTGGAAAGTAGTCTGGAGAATTCTCAAAAGACTCCTCATAGAGCTCCCCTATGACTCAGCAATTGCACTTTTGGGCATTTACCCAAATGTTTACAAACAAGACCACACTAAAGCTACCAGCATGACTATGTTTATTGCAGCACTATTTACTATAGCTAAGATATGGAACCAACCCAGATGTCCCTCAGAAGATGAATGGATCAAGAAAATGTGGTATATATACACAATGGAATTCTATGCCTCCATCAGAAAGAATGACATTGCCCCACTTATTAGGAAATGGAAAGATTTGGAAAAAATTATATTAAGTGAAGTAAACCCGGCCCAAAGAAACATAGGTCCCATGGTTTCCGTTATTTGCAATATCTAGTATATGTCTGAGTCAAGCAGAAAAGGTCAGATAAGGTGATGTTATAGAAATGAACCCTAAGATATGTACTCAAATGTTTTTTTTTTCTTTCTTGCAATTGTTTCTAACACATTTATAAGATTGTTTCTTTGTTTCTTTGTATGTCCATCCCCCTCAGGATAACCCCTGCTTTTACTGTATTTGATGTAGTATAATTTGTGGATAGGAAGGAGAAAAACAAATTGTTTAATAGGGATACATGTGGACTCATTGCAACAATGAGATGTACAAGTCGTTATGTCAAAAACTAACATTACAACTTTGGTGCCGGGGGGGGTGGGGTGGGGGGTGGGTGTCCATGGGGGGGGAGGAGTGGGGAGGATGGGGGGGCTGGGAGGAGATGGGAAGGGGAAACAAAGGAGGAGGCTACAATGCTTGATAAGAAATATACTTATTATCTTGCCCATGTGATTGTAACCCCTCTGTACAGTATTTTCACAATAAAAAATAGAAAATAAATGAAAAAAATAGAAATACAATAAATAACCACAACAAACAGGATATGGACTGATCATCTATACGTAAGTACAAATCCTACCTTTACAATGTATATAAATAGAATGTTTCCAAGGCTGGGACTTGAATTCAGGCCTAGGGACCAGGCCTTACTTTCTTGTCTTCAAGCATAGTGAGCTTCCCCTTCGTCTACAGTGCTTCAGAGTTACCATGGCCTTAAGTTCAAATTCAAAGGTCGGAGAAACGGCGTGAATTGCAAGCCAGGGAGCTATTGTTTTTTCTCCTTTTTGGTTTTTTTTTTTTTTGCCAAGAATGGTCTTGAACTCAGGTCATGGCACCTGTGCCTCAGCTTTCATCACCATAGGCTGGGGTGCAGCTGCTGGAAACACAGCCTATCCTGAGATCCTATGAGCTGTGTTGGGAGAAAGCCAAGTGCATACACTGGCTGTCCCAGGAGAAGATGGAAAGGAGGAGAGTGCTGCAAGAGCTGCTGTTGCTCCTCACAGGGGAAGGCACATACAGAAGTCTTCAGATGCCACCCACCACCAGCACTGCTTCAGACGCCTCATGGCCTGTGGTGGGTAAAATGAGGGAGGAGCAGAAAGGTTTTGACGAATTGCAACTTGAAAAGAGCATGGAAACTGCCAGAGGAGAGGTCAGGGTTCCCATCCCCATAGAGGACTCCCCCAAGGAGCAAGTCCTGCTCCAGATGCCCCACATTCAGATCCGTCCACAGCTCCCAGGCTCAGGGGAGGAGTGCTCGCCCACTTTCTCCTGTAAACTGATGTAGATGATGACTCTCTATGTGACATACTGACTCTCATAAGCCTTGGCAGCCACCAGAAGTAGGTGGCCAGGTGGCTTTCTCTCAGGCCTCCATCTGCTGGGTGATGGGAAAGTTAAACTGAGGGTCAGGGAGGACAAAGGCTTCAGGGAGTTGTCCCAAACTCAAGGGGCATATAATGGCCCATTGGTGGCCAGGAAAGAGGCACATGTTATGCTTATCACAAAGAATAAATTGTTTTCAAAGCAAAAAAAAAGCCTCCAACAAAGATTTTTTCTTCCAGTCTTGGGGGCTTGAAATCAGGGCCTGGCCACTGTCCCTGAGCTCTTTTTGATCAAGACTGGCACTCTACCAGTTGAGCCCCACCTCCTTTCCAGCTTTTTCTGTGTGCAATAGAACCAAGGGCTTCAGGCATTCTAGGTGACCACTCTATCACTGAGCCACATTCTCAGCTAGGATGATTGTCCCCCCTCCCAAACCCATATGACCATTCCTCAGATAAATAGGAAGTAGGGGCTAGTATGAATATGAAACACAAGTCTGGTTCACACCAAAATAATCCCCCGCCCCTTCTTCCCATACCCTTAGTTGAAGTTTCTATTCTACCATTGAGGGATGAGAGGGAGAGGGGAGTCCCAAGAGAGTACCAACAACAGTGGCCCCCTGAGTCCCACATCCTCCCACACACAAGTTTTCCTCCAGATTCTGATCTTACCTGACTCAATGTGAAGACTAACTTTCTCCCCACCACTGCAAGGCTCAGGATGAAATAAAGGTCAACTCTGTCCTCAGCCCACACCCAAGGTGGAGGCTCCTAGTCCCAGACCTACTTCCACCTCTGACTGCCCCTAGTTAGGCCAGACCCACCACTCACCACTATGTTGGTGGTGATGACCTCATGGATGGATTCCAGGAAGAAGGTCTATGGCAAAGAGCAGAAGCAGCAGAGCAGAAGGAGTTGGGGTGATTGCTCTGGGATCTTCCTTGGAGCCCTCCTATCCAGCCAGACACATGCTGACCCAAAGCACGGACAAGGCCAGGGGGTGAGAAGAGATGGAGGAGCTCGGGACTAAAGGAGGTACTGCTTTGTCTTGGTGCACTTGATCAATTCCAATTACAATTAATTCCAATTATATTTGGCCCATGCCAATCCCAAAGACAACATGCAATGCCTCCCCTTGTTGTTGTTGGCCATGAGCTCTGTCCCTGAGCTCTTTTTCTCAAGGCTGGCACTCTACCACTTGAGCCACAATGGCACTTTTTTTTCGGATGTTTCATGGAGGCTCAGAGTCTCACTGTCCTGTCCAGACTGGCTTGGCACCATGATCCTCCAGATCTCAGCTTCCTGAGTAGCTAGGATGACAGGCATGTGCCACCAGTGCAAAGTATGTGATGCCTTTTGAACGCATCTTGGCAAGTCTGTAAGGAGCCCAAAGGGCCTGGATAGACCATGACCCAATCAAGGAGCCGGGATGGGGGAAGGCTGACCTTCTAGCCATTCTGTTCCCCCAAAATCAAAGATGCCATGTGATGTTGTATGCATCAAAAACCTAGGCCAGCAGCCACCAGGCTTAGTGGGGGGAAAGTAGAGAATACCCAAAGATTGCAGTGTAGAAATCTTTGATTTTGCATGCATGTGGTGTATGTGTGTGTGTGTGTGTGTGTGTGTGTGTGTGTGTGTGTGTGTGTGTGTGTGTGTGTGTGTGTGTGTGTGAACTCAGGGCCTAGGCTCTTTCCCTGAGTTTTCTTGCTCAAGGCTAGTGCTGTGCCACTTGAGCCACAGCCCCACTTGCTTTTCGATTGTTAGTTGTAGGTAAGAGTCTCAAGGACTTTCCTCTCCAGTGTGGCTTTGAAGCATGATGGGGGCCCTAGGGAAGCAAGAGTAAACACAACTCTCAGGTACAATCCCTATGGTGGGCCACTCCTGCCCCCTGGTGGCCACACGCGGGACATGTGGCCCGGTGCCATCATCCTCTAGAGTTCAATTTGGGGAAGTGACCAGAGCCAAAATGACTTTTGCTCACTCTGATTGCTGATGCCAGAGCAGGTCTGTTCCACCCTAGGCCAAGAGAGCTCCAGGGGATACCCAACTTTCCAGAGACACAAGGAAGAGAGTGGTCAGCTCCAGGCTGAGCTAAGAGCCTTTGCCCACAGATACCCCAACTTGTCCTTACTTATCACCATAAGACCTGTGAAAGAACAACCCCAAAAAAACAAAATTGGAACTGTGCCTCCAAGTGTTAGAGCTCTAGCATTGAACCAAATAGCTCAGGGACAGGGCCCCCAAGCTTTGAGTTCAAGACCCCCAGTCACCTTCCCCCATAAAACACAGGTTTTCTAAATGTGAAGTAGTAGGGTTTGTGAAGTGTTTCTGAAGAATGGTGATACTGAAGAAAGCACCTTAATTTTAATGACAGGTGAACTTGTGACATACAGCTATGTGCTGAGTCCTTCACAGGGAGCTATTTGCTGGGTCCTTCCTATATGGGGGTTTTGTGCTAAGTCCTCAAAAAGGTGTTGTTTGCTGAGTCATCACAAAGGATGCTATGTGCTGAGTCCCTGAGAAAAGTAGACCGTCCTGGGTTTTTCAAAGGGTGCTGTGTGCTGAGTCCATTACACAACGTACTGTATTCTGAGTCCTTCAAAAGGTGTGGTGATCTAATGCATCCCAATGGGTCCTGCTATGTGCTGAGCTCTTGCGAAGAGAGGTATGAGGTGAGTTTTTTGAGTGCTGTGTGCTGAGTCCTTTACACAGGGTGCTCTGTACTGTCCTTCAAATGGTGCTGTGTGCTGAGTGCTTCCACAGTGTGGTATGTGCTGAGTCCTTCAAAATTGTTCTATGTGCTGAGTTTTTCAAAAGGTGTTGTGCACTGGGTGTTTTTTACAGGGTGCTTCATACTCAGCCCTTCAAAGGTGCTGTCTGGAGTCTTATAGGGTGCTATGTAATGAGTCCCTAGGAAAAATTGCTATCTGCTGAGTTTTTCAAAGCATGCCATGCACTGAGTCCTTTATACTGCAGGCTATGGACTCCCTCCTTCAAAGGGTGCTGTGTGCGGAGTATTCTACCCAGTATACTACATGCTGAGTCCTTCAAAGGGAGCTGTGTGCTGAGTCCTTTACACAGAGTGCTTTGTGCTGTTTTTGGAAGTGCACTGTGTGCTGAGTCATCCCAAAGGGTGCTATATTCTGAGTCCTTTAGAGGTAGTTATCCCCAACAATCACACAGACACAAACACAAACACAGATACACACATGTCACCATGCACCTGCTTGGTGTGTGGAGTGAAGGGGAATGGAGGAGAGTCTCTTCCAGTGGTGGGGCTGAGGGGAGATTCAATCCCCTGGGCAGGTACTGGGGGGGGGTGGAGAATGCTGAGCTGAGGTAAGGCTGCAATTGCCATGGTCTGGAGGCCTTAGGATCTAGTCAGGGCTGCAATTGTGGCCAGCGGTGGGGAGCGGGGCCCAGGGGAGGAGGGGGCAGGGCTCAGGGGCACACTTTGGTGGCAGCAATGACTAGGGGCCCAAGGAAGCAGGGGCTTGTGCATCAGGGTGGCAAGGCCCAGGAGAGGGGCTGAGAGAGAGCAGAGAGAAGAGCGAGCAGGAGCACAAGTGAAGTAGGCCCTGAGAGGAGACTCGAGCTGGGACAGCTTCTTTACAGGTTTTGTTTTTGTTTTAGGGATTTTAGAAAAAAAAAAAAAAAAAAACCTTGGCTCCAACCAGCCCAGTTCTTGGAATGAAAATGCCTCTAGGTCCCCCTCCCCATAACAACTTAACCCACCTCCATTGTTCTGTTAAAGACTCAGGGACTAAACAGGTAGCCAGAAATCAGGCTCATGCTGGCATGCTGGGGACATCCCAAGTTTACTATAAACTCCACCTTTTTCACATGTTTATGTTAAACTCCACTAAACTCCTTTGTGTATGTTTACCTTAAGCTCTGCTTTACCTTGAATTCATGAGTCATTTAAACCAAAAGTGACAGGCTGGTTTAAACAGCCATTATGTGACAAAGTGTAACCTCACTGGCCACCTGCATGTGGTCTGGTATGACTGTGCAATCTTTTGGGTGTGTGAAAATCTCATTGGTTGCCTACTTGACCAGGCTTCACCTTGTGATTTTTGCGTTTAAAAACCTAAGCAAGTGGGCTGCTCGGGGTTGCAGTATCATCTCCAAGCCTGTGCTGCGGCCCTGGCCTGTCAGTGTAGGAACCTTCTCAATAAAGTTGCTTCTTTAATAATAACTTTGTTGCAGTGGGCTCTGTCACTCCGGACGGCTAGTTGGGCTTGCCTGCCTGAGTAGGGGGTCTTCTTACTACACAAGCACCAGTGTGTAAGGTCCATTCCTGGACTGTGAACAGACCTCACACAGTACCTGCGTTATCTAGGCAACTGGGACACCTGGAAGAGGTCACATCCACATCTGCTGAGGTCACATCTTAACCTGATGTGGCCACACCTTTCTCCCACCTGATCCCACTTCCCTTTACCTGGACACACCCTTCCCCGTATCCCTACCCTATATAAGGCCTAATCTGGGGCCAAACATCCCTCTTTTTCTTTTGCCAGCTGCGTGGAGTGCCAACCTTGCCTGGTCCCAGCAGGTCTACTGAATAAACCTACCCCTATCCTGAATACCACATGCGTGGTGCAGTTCTTACTCGGCTACCTCTTTTTAAAAAACCTAACACAGTGGAAACGGCTTCAGTGGCTGTCGGCTGCTCTGTCCATAGTGTGAGTCCTGGCCAGAAGTGCAGAGCATGTGGCGATGAGGCAGCTATTGCTACTGAGGTGGAGGCAGCAGCAGCTGCCTACACAGGGGAGGAGGAGCTGAGAAGGAGCAGAGGCTGCGCACAGCCCCGAAATGCACCCGCAGACGCCCCTGCCCCCTCTCAGCAGCACTGCTTTTCAAATATGGTGCTGCCGTCTCTGAACCACAGAGCCTCTTGCAGTCACCTGGCGGAGATGGCGCGCCCCTGGCATGCTTGTGGCCTTGACTTGGTCCCAGCCCCGGGTCCTCAGATGCCGGTTGCGCAACTGATCGCAGCCTACAGCTTCTTCCAGCAGCACACGTGAGTGGCTGCCCTGCGGGCTAGCAGCCCATGACCCCACCCCCTACCAACTCCCCACTCTACCCTCCCCCCATCCCAGCCGAACCAGAACACCACCTCTTGCTTCCCCTTACCCATCATGCATACACCTCCCCCATGCGCCACAGTCTGCCCTGGCTCTGCCACAAATGCACCCCAGGGGTGGGAGGTGGAGGTGGGTGTCCACCCGGGGATCCCATCCTCATCGCTAGTGGCCAGTGTTCCAGGAAAAGGGAGCTTCAGAGTTAGGTGAGGAGGGGGCACCACATAGCCCCTAGCCTGGAGCAGTGGGAGCCATACAGCCTTGCATCTGCATCCTTTCTCTCCCTGGTGGGAACCTGGTGGCTTTAGTCAGAGGTGGCAAGCAGCACCCACCACCTGCCTTCTTAGGTCTTTTCCTTTTTGCTGGGGAGGGAGGTGTTGGATAAAGAAGATAGCCCCCCCCCCTTGCTGTGTGAGCTCTTTTCTTCTGTGCTCAGTCACCCTTTCACCTGAGGACATTCCCAGAAGAGCCCACTAGAGAGGTGAGGGAATTGGGGTCAGATAGAAGGTGGGTATTTGGAAGAAAAATACACCCCCTCTGACACATATACAACCAGCCTGTACCCCCAACTCCAGCTGTCAACAGTTCTGACTGGGTGATCACATTTCCTAGTTCTGCCAGCTTCTACTAGTGCTCCCAGTCCATCTGGTCTCCTTGTCCTCCCCAAGAATCTGCCAAGTCGCCCAGAAGTACGTAGGCTGGAAGTAGGGAGTCCATCCATGTATATAGCCTTTAGGACCTCATCAAAGTCCCCAACAACGCCCCCACCCCAGGTCAGACACCTCTCTGGAGGCATCATGACCCCGTGCTTTGTTTTCTGTCCAGGCTCTGAGGAGCCACATGTCTTGGGACTCGTTCACCCAGAGTCCTAGGCTAGGTTTTGGTGAATGGGGAGTCAAGGCTGGTTGTTCCCAAGGGTCTGGCCCTGGAGAAAGGGGGAGGCAGGGTAGTTCTACATTATTAGAGCATTGTTCCCCTTGGGTGGTTGCCCCTGGTTCTGACAAGGGAACCCCCGTGCTTGAGCTGGTACATTGCCTAGATGAGAAACCAACAAATTCAGGAGAGGCACTGCACTGAGTCTGTGTGTTTAGGTGTGTATGAGAGTGAGAGAGAGAGAGAGAGAGAGAGAGAGAGAGAGAGAGAGAGAGAGAGAGAGAGAGAGAGAGAGAGAGAGAGAGAGAGAGAGACCATCTTTCTCATTGTACAGTCAGCATTTCTAAAAAGAGCACAAGCATTTTTTTTGGGGGGGTCCAGTTGTGGGGTTTGAACTCTGGGCCTGTGTGCTGTCCCTCAGCTCTTCAGCTTAAGGCTAGCACTCTACCACTTGAGCCACAGCACCACTTCCGGCTTTTATCTTTTATCTTATGTGGTGCTGAGGAATGGAACCCAGGGCCTTGTGCATGAAAGGAATGCGCTCTAACACTGAGCCACCTTCCTAGCCTGAGCAAAAGCATTTTATTTTTGTGCATGTGTGTATTTGTTGTTCTTTTTTCATTAATGCCCAGTATGAGCACAGCCACAATTTTTGTTTTCTCTTTCACCATTTCATGTCTTCTTTAGAGAAGGTTTCATTAGATGTTCCTTCCCACCACATTCGTCCCCTTTCCTGCAGCCCACAGTAACTGCTGGGCCTGCGTGGGTCTATCCTAGGAGGCCTGTGTGAAACACAGACCAGAGTGGACACCTGCCCTTCTGTCTTTAGCCAGAAGGCTCATGAGGCTACTGTGACCACAGCTGCATTCTTCCAGCCAGACAGTCTGCTCTCACGTGTATAGTTGGAGCTAATTCAAAGTTGGGAATATGTCTGCTAAACATAATTAGGGAACGAGATAGGGGGTGTAGGGCAGGGGCTGTGAATCTAGGAGGGTCTGGGAAGTGATGAATGGTGTGAAATGGCAGATGGTTCACCACGACAGAGGATGAGAGGGGAATCTTACCCAGGGCATTGATGGTGTCCAAGGGCATCTTAGCAGAGGGCTCCAGGTCCCCAATGTTGCCATGGATTTCCTCCCAGGGCAGTGCACTGGTGGGCAGTCCTCCCTGGAGTCCTGCAGACTCCAATCTGTGTCCCTCCTGGGCTGTTTCCAGCTAGGCAATGGTAGGCAAGTGTGTTCCCCCTGCTGGAGCCTGCTTGGGATCAGGACATGGCAGTTAGCTAAGGCTCTCTGAATGCCATTTCTGTAACCTGCTGAAGGCTGTCTGGAAGGAAAAGGGGACTACTGATTTTGGAACCCATTAAGTTTAATAGGGAAAAGTGAAATGCCAGCTTTTCCAGGGTTATTTTTTTGAAGGTGGCATTTCTACTAACGCCTGGGATTCTGGGTCAAATTAGTGGACCATTTCAGCCACCAAAAGATGAGTTTTTTTTTTTTTTTTGTCGGTCATGGGGCTTGAACTCTGGGCCTGGACGCTGTCCCTTAGCTCTTCAGCTCAAGGCGAGCTCTCTACCACTTGAGCTACAGCGCCACTTCTGCTTTTCTGGTGGTTTATTGGAGATAGGAGTCTCACAGTCTCTCCTGCCCGGGCTGGCTTTGAACCGCGATCCTCAGATCTCAGCCTTCTGAGTAGCTAGGATTACAGGCGTGAGCCACCATTGCCTGGCGAAAATAATGACTTTCAAACCGGCACAGGCAGAGTTCCCAAACCAGAAGGTTTCCTGCTACGAATGTCGTGCCTTGACTGCCTTTCTCCAGCAGCTGCTGATTCTCCACCGGCTCTCTCTAGGCTGACCACCACAGTTGAGGAGGTCTTGGGGAGCAGAGATTGTGACCTCGCCATCTGCAACCTGTCAGCTGTGAGCAGAGACAATTCCCAGCACTTGCACTGGAATCTGGGAGATTCAGAGACCTGGGATGCCTCAAGGATCCTGTCTCTGCAACATGAAACTTGGGGGCCAGATATAGTGGACCATCCTGTCTGCCCCAGGGAGTGGAGAGGAGGCCCCTTGAGCCTGGCATTCACCTCACAGCAACTATGTTCACACCTGAGTGGGGAATGGAGTGCCACAGAACTGGTAAGTGGCTGGACAGAGATCTTTGAGAAGATAGACATCCCAGAGGCCCTGGAGTCCAGTGAAGACCTCATGGCTCTCGTCCTTGAAACCAAAACAGTTAAGTCCAGTGGCACCAGGAGGGTGGGAAGAGGAGGAGGGAGAACTGTTGGAGAGGTACATCAGGCTTTGCCCCCACCCAGGATGCTTACCTGAATTAGATGGGACTTTTCTGTAGTATTGTCATAGACAGATGCTCATTTATTTATCCAACAAACCATTACAGTGTGTGTCAAGCCCAGGGGGACGGGGGCGGGTCATACACGATGAAAGGTTCCAGTGCTGGTTCCACAGCACATGAAGAAATCTTGGTTTGAGTTGGATACCATTGCTTCATACCTGTCATCCTAGCTAAAGAAAGCGTATAACACTCTTATCTCCAACTAACTACCAAAAAGAAAATGCCAGAAGTGGATGAGTGGCTCAAGCCATAGACTGTTGGCCTTGAGTAAAAAGGCTCAGGGACAGCACCCAGTCTCTGATTTTAAGGCCCAGGAGTGACACAAAGAGAGGACAGAGAAAGACAGGAGGGAAGGATGGAGGGTGAAAAGAAGGAAAGGAAGGAAGAAGGAATCATGCAGGCCTTGGTTTGGAGTTCCGGGATCAAGGGAGCCAACCATTCACAATCTCTGCGGGGACAGTTTCAGAGCCTGAAGCCAGTATGTAGGAGCAAGCCACAGTCCCCTTGGCAACTTCACGACATCCAAGATCTGAGTTGTTTGCTTACTGCAGAGGGAAACAGCCTGGTGTAGACCCTAGGGCTCAGGGTGTGTCACCCAGTTACAATCTCCCCTAGCTCACTGAGTTTTTTTTTGGTCAGATAAGAAGAAAGTGTCTAAAAGCTAGGGAGGATAGGGAGAGGGAGTGTCCAGAGGGGGGTGGCAAGAGATAACCAGGAAGATGAAGAGGGAGGATGATCCCAGATCAGGTGTGCCAGGCCATTGAAGCCATGACCTCACCTGACAACCTAGACCATCAGTGATAGAGCCTTCAACCCAGCCACATCCCTATTAAAAGTCCTAGCACTCTGGGTTCACCCTTGACGACCTCGCTGTCGCCCACTGCAGGATGCCTGTGCAGTACATCCTTGGGGACTGGGACTTTTGCTGGCTCAATCTGAAGATGACACCCCCAGTGTTCATTCCTCAACCACAGACAGAGGAAACCAGGCCACTGGCACAGGACAGCCAGGGAATGAGGGAAAGAATCAGACACATGTTGCTCTAAGACTTCCTCTAGTGGACTCTAGGGCCCCGTGAATGCCATTCTCAGAGTTAGAGTTGGGTCTCCTTGCTGGCTCAGCCTTTAGTCTAGATGGAAGATGTGGGATTTAGAGAGGGCGGACTGAAGGTCGAGGCTGGTGAAAACACCAGAGGCACTGGGCTCTGAGCTGCATTGTTTCTTTGAGGATACTCACAACCCAGGATCATTCCTGAGGTGGATCAGCCCTTTTCTCCTCCTGAGATAGAGGCACCTAGAGCCCGCCAGTCTGCATCCCTTGGCTGAGAATTCATTCATTCCAATATCCTTTGGTTTGATAACTAGATCTCACCTGACTGCCCAGTGTCAAGGCAGGACAGTGAGAGATCTTGAGTCCTTGATGAGGTCACGGGTTTCTCAGTATTAGATTGTACTTGAATGTCCTGACTTGGTGCATGGTCAGTCCCATCTAAGACTGCCATGACCTAGGACATAGAATTTAGAGACTCAGAGCACAATGGGGTCTATTCTGTGAGTCTTGAGTATTATGTGTGAGCTTTGAGCTCCGATGTGCTCACCTGCTTCCCTTTCTTGGGTGGATTTATGCTAGAAAAAGTTTAAAACTAGGGCCTGGGTCCCATTCCTTGTTTTATGCTCAAAGTTAGCACTCTACCATTTGAGCCACAGCTCCACTTGCAACGTTTTTGGGTGTTTAATTGGAGATAAGAGGGTGGCATTCAACTGCAGTCCTCATATCTCAGTCTCCTGAAGGGATAGGATGACAGGCATAGAAAAGCATCTTTGGCTGGGTGCCAGTAGCTCATGGCTGTCATCCTAAGTACTCAGGAGCTGAATCTTAGGATCACTGGTGAAATCCAGCTTGGGCAGGAAAGACCCTCAGACTCTTCTCTCCAATAAAGCACCAGAAAAGCAGAAGTGGTGCTGTGGCTCAAGTAGTAGAGCACTGGACTTGAGCTGAAGAGCTCAGGGATAGAACCCAGGCCCAGAGTTCAAGCCCCACAAACAACAAAAAAAAGAAACTAAAACATCTTTGTCTGCGAAGGACGGTGGAGATGTGTTTGTGTGTATGTGTGTGGGAGGTGTGGGGGTGGGTAGACATTTATCGCGCAGCTCAGTCATCATATTAGATGGATTGTCCCAAACTCTTAGTTCATGGCAGCCAATTCTTGACCACAGATGGAGCTCTGGGTTGGATGTCAACCATCGGACCTCAGTCTCCTCATAGGACAGTTGTGAGTAAATAAGGGACTAATACAGAGGGATCTCTGGAGCAGGGCCAGGAACAGAGGGAGCAGGTGTCAGATACAGTTCTCAACAATTCTGTGAGCATATGACAGGAAGTTGCCGGGAAAGGGCTCAGATGGGGTCTGTTATAAATCCTGCAACAGGTATGGGATCATGAAACAAAATGTTGCTGTCCTTCATCATTACCCTATCACCATGAAGAAGGGATCCTTCACTCTATTCATTTTTCCAGCCAGGTAACCTATTCATGATCGCCAGCTGACAGGAATCTTGGCCTGATTTCTCTGCCATGCTTCCTATGACAGTGGTTGTTATTCAGTCCACTTCTTGTGGTGGGAAGTCCACTTCTTGTCTTTTGTGGGGCTTGAATTCTGGATCTGGATGCTGTCCCTGAGCTCATCAGATCAGGGCTAGCACTCTACCACATGAGCCACAGAATCACTTACCATTTTCTGTTAGTTCTTTGAGGATAAGAGTCTCACAGATATTCCTCCTGAGCCAGCGATGAACCAAGATCTTCACATCTCAGCCTCCTGTGTAGGTAGGATTATAGGTATGAGCCATCAGCATCTGCCTTAAGTGTAATTCTGGCCCTCTGTCTCTGTCTCTGTCTCTGTCTCTGTCTCTGTGTCTGTCTCTCTCTCTCTCTCTTTCTCTGTCTCTCTGTCTCTCTGTGTCTCTGTCTCTGTCTCTGTCTCTGTCTCTGTCTCTCTGTCTCTGTCTCTGTCTCTGTCTCTGTCTCTGTCTCTGTCTCTGTCTCTGTCTCTGTCTCTCTCTCTCTCTCTCTCTCTCTCTCTCTCTCTCTCTCTCTCTCTCTCTCTCTCTCTCTCTCTCTGTCTCTGTCTCTCAGGAATTGGTAGAATGAGTGTTGGAGGAGGTGGCCCAGCATCCCCATGTGGCTGGAACCCAAGGTGGCCCTCTCATTCTGGAGGTTGGCTGTGGGTCAGGAGCTGTTTTGCTCAGCCTGTTGAAGCAGCTTCATGAGGTAAGCCCCTCTGTACCCTGGCTAGACCATGACGGTTATTCATTGTCCATCTCATGAGTCCTTCCCCACATCCCTCAGCTACACCGTTGAAGGAAAGTGGATGAAAAGGTGTCACCTTGTCCCCCTGCCCAGCACAATCCAGGGCCTCTGACCTATACCCCCACCTATCTGACAAGACCCTGGCTATAAGACAATAAAAACACTCCAAGTGTACTACCCTTTGCTCGGGAGTGTTGTTTCGGTTAGCGGGCGGAGTACAGAGGAAAGACCCCAGACCTGATTCCTCCCGGGGGGACATTTGTTCTCGTGACAGAGCCAAGTCATTGCTGTTGATAAGGACGAAGCCTCCATCAGACTGACCCAGAACAATGCCCAAAGATAGGTAGGCTATTGAAGTATCAAACCCACTCATATCTGCTTCCTAATCCCAGCAAGGAGGTATAGTGTGGGTGGCCTGCCCCTGGGACTAAGGGATTATAATTGGATGGTGGCAGTCAGGAGCTCATGGCTCCCACCCATCATCCTGGCTCTTTGGGAGGCTGAGGTCTGATGGTTGTGGCTCAGAGTAACCCGGGCAGGAAAGTGCGTGAGAATCTTATCTCCCATAAACCACCTAGCTCCCCAAAACCACACACAAAAAAGCCAGATGTAGTGCTGAGACTCAAGTGGTAGAGCCTCAGCCTTGAACAAAAGAAGCTAAGGGATAACACCCAGGCCCTGAATCCCAGCCCTAGGACTAACACAACAATGAAATAAATGAACAGTGTCCACCTTTTATCTGACTTCCAAGAAAGATGTATTCAGTTTTCTCGCTGGTACATGTAGCCAAAGTTAAGGGGCTCCCTTTGATGTTCCCCTAACCGTCTCCTTCTCTCCTTTATCTGTCCAGGCTTTATCTATTGCAGGACAGAATTCAGATCATCCCCCTGGATGTGACCTTAGGTACCCTCCCCCATCCACCTCCCTTGGGGTCAGGATCCTGGATGCATTCCCTGCTGGGAGGATGAGGCACCACAGAGATGAGGGTAGGTATCCTCAACACTCACCCACATACACACACACAAACACCCCTAATCCAAATCAGACTAGCCTTTTCCAAAGACACTTTATCTCCTTGGATTAACTGACCTAGGAGAGGAATTTGATCCCCGGTAATGATTATTTTAACTTGGGCTTGCTAGTTGACAGGAGATAAACAGAAGCAAAAAAATCCAAAAAGCCTTTGGTGCCCATCACCTGGGGCTCATGCCTGTCATCCTGGCTACTCAAGAGGCTGAGATCTGAGGATCATAGTTTGAAGCCAGCCATAAGCTGGAAAGCCCATGAAACTCTACTCTCCATAGAACAACCAAAATGCCAGAAGTGGAGCTGTGGCTCAAGTGGTAGAGCACCAGCCCTGAGCAATAAAACTCAGAAAGACGGCTCCCAGATCCTCAGTTCAAGCCCACACAAAGAAATGGCCCTGTCATGTTGCCCACAGATTGCATAGGCCTTGAGCCCCATCTCACGGAGTGTGATACAACACCTGCCCCTGGGTGGTGTATCAGGACCTTCACAAATCCGGTGGTGGAATCCATGCCTTCCCCTTCGTGCATTCTCAACCCACACTGGCTGGAAGTCAGAGCCTGATAAGACTGGCAGCCTGCACAGCGGAGAGGCTCCAGCTTTTCCAAGGTGATCAGAAAGGGCTTCTTGGAGACAGCACTTGAAAAGGGGGTCTTGCTTAACAAGGAGGATCTGAAAGAAGCGCAGAGAGCAAAGGTGCTACAGATGATGGGCAACATAGCAGAGCATGTTCATTTCCAGCCAGGGCTGCTGGTGAGAGACTTGGTATAGATGCGCGAGACTGTCCCAAACAGGCCTGAAGGGTCACAGAAGAACAGCTCTCTAGGGCTGGGATTTTGTCTTAGAGGTGGAGGGATCACCTAGCACATAGGAAAACATGGGTTCGATTCCTAGGTCCTGCATACACAGAAAAATCTGGAAGTGGCACGGTGGCTCAGGTGAAAGAGCACTCCGCTGGAGACAAAACAAGTCAGGGACAGAGCCGGGCCATGAGGTCAGGCCCCAGGGCTGTCACCATAAAACAGTTCTCCCAGTGCTCACAGTGACCTTTGTGGCAGGTGGATGGCTATGCCGTGAAGCTCTTAGTAGATCCACCCATGCTTTGTGTCTCCTCTGACAGAGGGAAGCTGCACAGTCCTTCTTACCTGGGCACCCCTGGGCCCGCTTGTCAGCAACCCTCCCAATGTCTTCCACCAGGACATGAAGCAGCTGGCCCCAGAAGTCCTCAGGTATCGGTTGGGTGGGGCACGGAGACATAGGGCATGCCCCAGAACTCCTTGTGGGTCCGATCTGCCCAGGAAGACCAGCAAATCTGGAGGAGGCAGATGGGAGCATAGAGGGGGTTAGTGATGTGGAGGGGGCCCTTTAATCCCCATGGCTCCACCCAGATTCTAGCATCCCTTTTCTGTCCCTGAGGGAGGTAGAGGCGTGTCTAGGTGGTAGTGTCTAGAGAAGGACTAGGTGGAAATTCTGCAGGACTAAATACCTTAAGCCATGAGCCAGTGGCTCACACTTGTCATACCACACCTGTCATCCTGGCCACTCGGGAGGTTGAGATCCACAGGATCTCATTTCCAGCCTAGGCAGGAAATTTCTTCCAGAGCCTCATGTCCAATCTCCAAGCGGAAGTGGCACTGTGGCTCAAGTGGTAGAGCACTGGCCTTGAGGAAAATTAGACATCAGGGACAGTACCCAAGCCCTGCATTCAAGCCCCTCAACCAAAAAACCAAAACCAAAACAAAAACAAAAAAACCTAACAAGAAAGAAACACACTCCTTCCTTGCTTGCAAGAGATGGTGAAGTAGTAGGGTTGCTGTGGTTGTGAGACCAGATGCTGACCTCACAGTACAGACATTTCTAATAAGTCCCCAGATTTACCCCAGTGTGAAGCCATAGGGTGGGTGGTGCCTTACCAAGAACTCCAGAGGTCATGGCCTGTGGTAGGCAGGGAGTGGGTGAATGGGAGCAGGGGTGGAATGGTAGTGTCAATTATATGCTCTCAATCTGTGGAAGAATGGTTTTGGATGCTGGTGACCAAGTCTGAAGTGCAGGGTTAAATGTGTTTTCTGTTTTGATGAGTTGGGTTTTCCCTTGGTATAAGAAGGTGGCTGCAAGGAGGCTGCAATGCTTGGTAAGAAATGTATGCATTATCCTGCCCATGTAATTGTAGCCCCCCTGTACAGTATGTTCTCAAATAAAATAAAATACAATTAAAAAAAAAAAAAAGAAGGTGGCTGCAGAGGAGGCGACAATGCTTGATAAGAAATGTACTCCTTATCTTGCCCATGTAAGTGTAACCCTTCAGTACAGTATTTTCACAATAAAAAAAGAAAGAAAGAAAAGAGCTGAAGAAAAAAAAAAGACGGGTGTATCCGGGCGCTGCCAGTGGTTCATAACTGTCATCCTAGCTACTCAGGAGTCTGAGATCTGAGGATCACCGTTCAAAGCCAGGTTGGGCAGGAAAGTCTGTGAGACTTTATCTCCAATGAACCACCAGAAAATTGGATGTGGTGCTGTGGCTCCAGTAGTAGTGTGCACACTTTCATCTGAAGAGCTGAGGGTCTGCTTGCTGACCCAAAGTTCAAACCCCATAACCTACAACCAAACAAAAGATAGCTGAATTTTCTGCATAACAGTGTGTACAGTAGAAATGCCATGATGTGTTGTGAACCATTGCAGACATGTGAGAGGCTCTGAGTTTTGTCTACATTGGCTCTGATGATGGTAGTGCCATCATATCTGGAGTGGAATATTCAGGGTTCTCAGGGACTGCTGAGGCTTTGGGCTACCACTGTATATGTCTGTTTGTTTGTGTATCTTTTGTCTGTGTGTATCTGTGTCTCTGTGTTTGGATGTAGAAGACCCGGGCCTTGAACTCAGGGCCTAGGTGAAGTTCCTATGCTTCTGTGCTCAAAGCTAGAGCTCTAACACTTGAGCTGCAGCTCCATTACTAGCTATTTGGTGGTTCATTGGAGATAAGAGCCTCACAGACATTTCTGTGCTGGCTGGCTTTGACCTCAGCCTCCTGAGTAGCTAGGATGACAGGTGTGAGACACCAGTGCCATATTTGTGTGTGTGTGTTTTCCTCATCTCTCTGTCCCCTTCCTGGGTGCCTGTCTGCCTCTTTCTGACCTCAGATGGTGCCCCTCCTCCACACCGACCTTGCCTTTAGCCTCCTATCAGGGTCTACAATGAGTCCTAAATTACCAGAGCCCTGAGTTCAAGCTTTTCTTTGGGGCGGGGCCCAAGTCCAGCTGTCCAAATCTTTGGCCGCCTGCAGGGGATTCTGGGTCAGCCGGGGCAGCTGCAATAAAGTCTTGCCTGTCTCTGGGTGGGGAACTCAGACATGGGATGTCCTTCCCGTTTCCTCAGCTAGACCTCTGGCTGCATGTCCCTCTCAGAAGGCTGGCAGTGAGTGGGGGAAGGAGGTTGCCGATGACTCTCACCAACTCCAGCTTGATAATGGACTGAAGGCCGCCCAAGCAAGGAGGATTCCGGGCTACTTTGGAGGTGACGCCAAGGTGGCTTGGAAGTGTCTGTTGGTGTCTAGGAAATGTCAACATAGTTTATCTCAGGCAAGTCTATTTTCCAGCCCCAGCTGGCCCTCTAAAATCCTTCTAGAGAATTCTAGATGCCCAGAATACAGAGGCACAGACTTTAGATTCCAGAGCCAGGGAATTGGGGGAGGAGAGACTGGTATGGCCAATACTTCAATGTTCTGGGGCATTAGCCTTGACCTGGGTATGCTCCCCTTGTGTACGTTCACGTCTTAACCCAGAGCTGGCCAGAAACAGGCCACTTGTGGTGGTGCTGTGGAAGTGGCAGGAGTGGAAGTGAGATCTAGGATCATCAACATCTGGATTTATGGCGTGAGGAGGGATGGGAGGGCAAAAGGTCTCTTTAAAAACAACTCTTAGAGCTGGAACTCAGGCCCTAGGCACCGAGCTTCCTTTGCTCAAATCTAACACTCTACCACTTGAACCACAGCTCACCTTTCATCTTTTTTAGTAGTTTCATGGAGATAAAAGTCTCACGAACTTTCCTGCCTGAGCTGGCTTCAAGCTGCCATCTTAATAGCTCAGCCTCTTGAGTAGCTAGGATTGCTGGTATGAGCCACTGGCACCTGTTAATGATGTTAGTGTGTGTGTGTGTGTGTGTGTGTGTGTGTATGTGTGTGTGTGTGTGTGTGTTTGTGTGTGTGTACCATGGCTTGTACTCACAGCCTAGGTGGTATCCTTTAGCTTGTTTGCACAAGGCTCATGCTCTACCACTTGAACTACAGTAGCTCTGCTTCCCAGCTTTTTGGTGATTCATTGGAGATAAGAGTCTGCCCACCCAGGCTAGCTTTGAATCTTGCTTGATCCTCATGTGTCAGCCTTGAGTAGCTAGGATTATAGGCATGAGCCACTGGCATCCAGCTGCAAGGATGTCTCTTCATACTGTCTTCTGTTCTAACAGCTGTCTCCTTGCTCTGGCCTAGATCTCTGATCTCCACATCAGCTCCCAGCAGCCCTTGACTGTGTGGAGAACATAAAGCTCAAACCTGTCAAGCATCCAATTTCTATGTCCTCAGGGGAGGGTAGGATTCCTCTGAAGCCTGGAGGAGTAGGGGGAGGGGAAGAAAGGTTAGCTGTAGCTGGGTGCTAGGCTGGGAGAGCGGTACACTGTCTTAGCCAAGAAGGAAAGTGTGGCTAGATGTTAATATCTCATGCTCTCATATTCCTAGCTCCTCAGGAGGCTGAGATCTAAGGATTGGCATTCAGAGGCAGCCTAGCTCACATTTTCTTTTCTTTTTTTTCTTTTTTTTTTAGTATCAGTGGGATCTTTTTTTCTGTGTGAAAGTTCTGTACAGAGGGCTTACAATTACATGGGCAAGATAATGAGTAAATTTCTTATCACCAGCTAAATTTTCTGAAGTGTGTGAGACTCTCCTTTCCCAATAACCACCTGAAAGCTGGAAGAAAAGCTGTGGCTCAAGTGGTAGAGTTGCTAGCCTTGAATGAAAAAAGTGAGGGACAGAGCTCAGGTCCTGAGTTCAAGCCCTAGTACCAAGATGTGCCCATGGACACACACACACACACACTCACACACACACACACACACACACACAGAGGAAGGTAGCAATGATGAGCTGAGCTAGAACTGGGGGCAGTCCAGAGGCATAGTCATAGTAAACTCTTGACACATAAGTTATTTCTCCCCAACTCCTTCTTGGGCTGAGGTGTCTGGGCCATGACTGTAAGTCCCATGGAACCTGCACCTCCATCCATGCATAGGGTACAGGACCAAGGGAAGAACACGATAGATGCTGGTTTATACTCAGTACATGATTGCAGACCTTCATCTGCCACTTAACAGTGGTGACCAAAGCAGGGATCTGAGCCCTGGGACTCGGGATAGCCACTACTACAAGCAGCAGGTAGTCAGCTGTGGATTCCTGAGCCTACAAGTCTTTCATGAGCCCAACTCAACACTCACCCAAGGTGTGCCTGACAAATTTGCCCCCATGAGTAGGCATTACCTGCTGTGCCATCTTGCAGCTCTTGCCCCTCCTGACTCAGAAACTTGGTCTAAAATATTGAATTACTGCTCAGATCCACACTGCACCCATGACAGATGGCATTCTGATGACCTGGCTGATGACTTCCAGGCCCCAAGGCTAGAACCTTCTCTGATACTTTGGCCCACTCTGTAGGCAAAGGCTCCCAAAGAGGCTGCTTTCAAGAGTTGTAGGACACCTAGATATTGGGAGACCCTTAGTGGTCCACTGGAAATTACTCTACCTAGAGCCACAGAGTGAGGTTCAAGCAGGTCTGGTGGGCCTTGAACTCTGGGACTGGGAACTGTCCCTTCAGCTCTTCAGCTTACCACTTGAGCCACAGTACCACTTCCAGTTTTCCTGTGGTTCATTGGATATCAGAATCTCTTGGACTTTCCTGCCCAGGCTGGCTTTGAACCATGATCCTCAGATCTCAGTCTCCTGAGGAGCTAGGAGGATAAGCATGAGCCAGCAGCACCCAACTAATTTGGACTTTCACCACAGTGGACTAGGAACTCCTGAAAGCTTTTCTTTATTTTTTATGTGCCAGTACTGGGGCTGGAAATTAGGGTCTGGGCTCTGTTCTCTAATTTTTGCCTCAAGGCTGACACTCTACCACTTGAGCCACAGTTCCATTTCTGGCTTTTGGTAGTCCATCGGCAAGAAGAGTCTCACTAACTTTCCTGACCTGAGCTGGCTTTGACCCAAGACTTCTGATCTCAGTCATTCATTTGAGTAGCTAGGATTTGCAGGTGTCGAGCCACCACTGGCATTGGGCTAGAAGCTTTACTTAAGCAAGTGTTCTTCCCTGCATTTGCCCTGACTCCTCCATGTAAAGGAGGCCTGAGGGTCAGGAGCTGTGAAAAATAGTCTTCCAGCCACAGGAAATGGCTGGGTTCCATGATGAAAAGCCAAGCTCATATTCCCCTGGGCACCATTCTGGGACCTCTAGCCTCTGCCTTCCCTGTGACTCAAGTACAAACCTTGACCCAGCCTTGTATGTCCTGCCAGATATGTCAGAAGCCACAGAACTTTCATTCCACCCACACCACCGATTCTACACCACACATCAGGGAACTTTGTGCATTGTTGTACCTTCTGCCTGTGGCTCTCTATCTTGTTCCACATCTTAGTACTCCACTGGAATTTTGGCACTGGTTATATCACCTCCAGGAGCAAATCTTTCCTTCCCTTCTCTCTCTTTTTTTTTAATATTGATTTGCTAGAGATGGAACTTGTGCAGGGGGCTGGCAAATGCTCTGGCTTGGTGTGTGTGTGTGTGTGTGTGTGTGTGTGTGTGTGTGTGTGTTTGTGTGTTTGTGTGTTTGTGCCAGCACATCATCTTAAATATACTTGGAACTCAAGAAGTTAAATCCCCCAACAACAAATCCTGAAAGAAACAATTCCCCAACAAATAAGTGGGCAAAAGACTTAAAGAGAATCTTCTCTGAAGAGTAAAGAAGGATGGCCAATAGACACATGAAGAGATGCTCAACCTCCCTACCCATAAAAGAAATGCAAATCAAAACAACATTGAGATACCACCTCACCCAGTTAGAATGGCTATAATCAAGAACTGTAATAACAACAGATGCTGGAGGGGATGTGGACAGAAGGGAACCTTACTGCATTGTTGGTGGGAGTGTAAATTTGTTCAACCACTTTGGAAAGTAATATGGAGGTTCCTCAAAAGACTCCACATAGAGCCCCCCTATAACTCAGCAATCCCATTTTTGGGCATTTACCCAAATGTTTACAAACAAGACCACACTAAAGCTACCAGCACGACTATGTTTATTGTAGCACTATTTACTATAGCTAAGATATGGAACCAACCCAGATGCCCCTCAGTAGATGAATGGTTCAAGAAAATGTGGTATATATACACAATGGAATTCTATGCCTCCATCAGAATGAATGACATTGCCACATTTATTCGAAGTGGAAAGTCTTGGAAAAACTTATATTATGTGAAGTAAGCCAGGTCCAAAGAAACATAGGTCCCATGGTTTCCCTTATTTGCAATATCTAGTATATGTCTGAGTCAAGCAGAAAAGGTCAGTTAAGGTGAAGTTAGCGAAATGAACCTTAAGATATGTGCTCAAATGTTTTTTTCTTTCTTGTGATTGTTTCTAACACATTTATAAGACTATTTCTTTGTTGCTTTGAATGACCCTCCCCCACAGTATAACCCATGCTTTCACTGTATTTGATGTCAGTATAATTTGTGGAGGGGAAGGGGAAAAACAATTCATTTAAATAGGGATACATGTGGACCCATTGCAACAATGAGGTGTACAAGTCATTTTGTCAATAACGAACTTCACAACTTTGGTGCAGGGTGGCAGGGGTGAGTGGGGAGGATTGGGTGGGGGCGGAGGGGAGGATGGGAAGGGATGGGAAGGGGAAACAAAGGAGGAGGCTACAATGCTTGATAAGAAATGTACTCATTATCTTGCCCATGTAATTGTAACCCCTCTGTACAATATATTCACAATAAAAAAAGGAAAACAAGCCGTGCACTGGTGGCTCATGCGTGTAATCCTAGCTACTCAGGAGACTGAGATCTGAGGATCTCGGTTCAAAGCCAACCCGGGCAGGAGAGACCGTGACACTCCTATCTCCAATAAACCACCAGAAAACCGGAAGTGGCGCTGT
Organism: Dipodomys merriami; assembly: GCF_024711535.1. NCBI lineage: Eukaryota > Metazoa > Chordata > Mammalia > Rodentia > Heteromyidae > Dipodomys > Dipodomys merriami. Next base: position 10,780,364 of record NW_027205937.1, read on the forward strand.
AGCTCAAGTGGTAGAGCGCTCTCGTTGAGCTGAAGAGCTGAGGGAAAGCTCCCAGGCCCAAAGTTCAAGCCCCACGACCGACCAAAAAAAAAAAAAAAGGGAAAATATATGAATAAAACAAAAATGCAATAAATAACTACAACAAAGAGGACATGGACTCAACATTTATACGTAAGTACAAATCATACCTTTACAATGTATATAAATAGAAGGTTTCCAGGGCTGGGACTTGAATTCAGGCCTAGGGACCAGCCTTATTTGCTTGACTTCAAGCATGGTGAGCTTCCCCTTCATCCACCGTGCTTCAGTTACCCAGGCCTTAAGTTCAAATTCAAAGGTAGGAGAAAAGGCGTGAATTGCAAGCCAGGGACCCTATTTTTTTTTTTTTTTTTTTTTGCCAAGCACGGTCTTGAACTCAGGTCATGGCAACAGTGCCTCAGCTTTCATCACCATAGGCTGGGGTGCAGCCGCTGAAAACACAGCCTATCCTGGGATCCTAGAACTTCAGGCCTTGTGCAGGGGGGGGGGGGAAATGCACAGAAAAAAAGTGGTGTGATGGCGTTTTTACATTTTCTTCCTTTGCACTATGGCCATCTGGGTCTGAGTGATCTGACTCCAAAGGATACTTCACCTTGCATTGATGAAGGCTTGCAGGCTACTGAAGAAGCCATAATCCCGACCAATGATTAGCCAGGCACCAGTGGCTCTCAGCAGTCCTCCTTGATACTTAAAAGGCTGTGATAGGAGGATCAGGGTCAAAGTCACCCTAGGAAGTAAAATCCTTAAGACCCCTGTCCAACCTCAATGCCAACAATGCAAAAGTAGAGCTGTGTGGCTCCAGTGGTAGAGGGCTAATCTTGAGCAAGAACAGCTCATGGACTGTGCTCAGATCCTGAGTTCAAGGTCCAGGTTTGGCAACAAACAGACATACACAACAATCTGTGCAGCCATCTGGCTAAAGCAGGTCTCCCTCTTGTCCCCAACTGGATTTTACAGAGTTTCCTGGTGAAGGGGCTGCTGTCATCTTGACTCTGTCCATTCTGTCTGCATCACAGGATTCCAGGCACACCCCCATTCTTTCATGGTTCTTTTTGCCCAATGGGATACAAGAATAGTGGCCACGCCCACATTCCATGCTTCCCAGTTACACCTGGATTCCCTCTGTTGGTTGACACCAGCAGTTGAGGAAGGTAGAGGTGGCTGAGTGGTGAGCAAGAGACTCCAGGTGACTTTGAGGTAGAGTAGGAAATGATGTCCTAGTCGGTGAGTGGGAGAATAGAGGATTTCCTAGAGCCTGGGAATGTGGCCAGCCCAACTTTCCCGTCCCATTGCTCAGATGTCTGAAACAATAAGAATCAATGAGAGAACTGTGGGCAAGAAACTGCCACAAGAACACCAGCAGTATCCTCCCGACAGACCTGAAACATTCAAGAAAACAAAGAACACGAAAAAGGGAGGGATCCCCAAGATAAACACCACTGGGGACCCAGATTGAATGGAGAGTCCGGCCAAAGGTGATGTCGACCATGGGCCTACCCTGCCTTTGGACACAGTCACAGCCACCAGGGTCCAGAGTGTCAAGGGTCCCAATACCACCAAGGATCCACAGAGGTGCTACCTGCATGTGGTGCCCACCCTGGACAACAGAAAAGAAGAAACCAGGCACTCTTTGCCAAGATCCTACCACTGAAGCTGGGAAAGACAGACCCGCAGGGTCAATGGGAGTAAGAGAGGGAGAAGATAGCCCAGATACATGCAGCAACAAAAATGGAGGTATAGATCCAAAAGGTACCCATACAGCGGTTGGTTTCAGCAGAAAGCGATTTACAATGTGTACTGGCCCAAGTGCAGCAGACCACTGATGACAGAGAAAGGGAGCATGAAGCTCTCACCAGCTGCCTACAAGCTACAGAGTGGCGTTTGGCAGAGCTGGAGATAGTGGCTTCTCTGGTCACTGCTGCAAAGGAGAAGACCAAAATGTTCCTCACACAGCTGAATGATGTGATCCTTCAGCTCGAGGAAAATACCAGAAACTCTGATGACCTGGAGCAAGTGAACACAGAGTTGCAGGAGAAGGTGGACGTGCTGTAGATACAGAGGAGCAACATGAAGAAGAGAATATGCAAGTTCCAACAAGCGCTGGAGGGCATTAGGTACTGAAGATGGGGTTGAATAACCTGGAGGAACAACTTCACATCCAGGTCCAGGAAAACCAGTCTCCGTCTTCAGAACGTGGAGCAGCAGGAGCAACTGCAGAGACTGGAGGAGAAAGCCTAGGATCAGCAGGAGACCCCTGAGACCCCACGATGTGCATGTGTGTGGGATAGACAACCGGAGGAAAAGCTGGCCCTGCTGTGGAACGCTCTCCACAGGGTGAGCACTGAGAAGGAGGAGCTCGCCAGCATCCTGGACTCAGAGCAGCAGATGAAGAAACATCTGTGGGAGCAGTAGGACTGTTCAGAGAAGAAGATAGAGAAATGGATAGTGGTGGCTGAGCGAGAGAGAGCCAAGCAGCTCAGGAGCAGCAGGAGCAGTCCCTGGGCCAGTGCAGGAGTTCAGAACCTCCTGTGAATGGCACATTGTCTCCAATGAGCGACTGTGGTCTGAGAAGGAGGCCCTGCAGCAGCACTTAGAGAGGCAGATCCAGCTGCTGGAGCAGCTGAAGCAAGTGAAGGGCTCAACAAACTGGAAGGACCAGGTGGTGTCCCCGAAGTGGCAGGACACTCTCAAGTGCCTGGAAGCCACCAGATCACAGGAGGAATGCCTGCAAGCCCAGCTGAGCTTCCTGGCTTTCCCTGGGGAAGGGGAAGGCATGAGCCCTGGAGAAGCAAAAGTTAAGGAGGTGAATCCCCCCCCACCCCATGTGACCATCACACAGGATGGAGATGTTCCCCAGACCAAGAGTGATATGGCTCTGAGAGTGCTCTTGGAGGATGAGATCCACAGGGGGAAACTCCTGACCCAAGAATGGTGGGCTAGCTTCAGGCACCCCATGGCCAACCCAGCAGCTCAGGGCCAGACTGAGCTGGAGCCACAGACCCTCATCCATGACCTGCCTGATGAGGTGGACTTCCAGAGTCCAGCAGGTGAGCTCCACCATTGATGCAGCCAGCTGTTGGCACACATCCAAACTATCAAGGAGTCCCTCATGGTGTGTAAAGAGCAGATGTTGGTCCTGAATGAGCTATGTTGTGAAAAAGCCCAGTGCATGCACTGGCTGTCTCAGGAGAAGATCGAGAAGAGGAGAGTGTTGTGGAGCTGCTGTCACTCCTAGAAAGGAAAAGCACAGACAGCAGTTTCCAGATGCCAGCACAGGCTGAGCCTCCCATCCCCCTCCCCAACACTGCTTCAGAAGCAACTTGAAGACAGCATGGAAACTGCCAGAGGAGAGGTCAGGGTTCCCGACCCCATAGTGGACTCCCCCAAGGAGCAGGTCCTGCCCCAGATGCCCCACATCCAGATCTGCCCACAGCTTCCAGGCTCAGGGGAGGAGTGCTTTCTCACTTTCTCCGGTAGACTGATGCGGATGATGACTCTCTATGTGACATACTGACTCTCAAAAGCGTTGGCAGCCACCAGAAGTAGGTGACTAAATGGCTTTCTCTCAGGCCTCCATCTGCCGGGCAACGGGAAGGTTAAACTGGGGGTAGGGTAGGGCAGAGGCTGAAGGGAGTGGGCCCAAACTGAAGGGACATCTAATTGCCTATTGGTGGCCCATTGGTGACTTCTGGCATGCTAGGCAAACACTCTACCACTGAGCCACATTCTCAGCTAGGATGATTTTTCCCCCTCCCAAACCCATATGGCCATTCCTCAGATAAATAGGAAGTAGGGGCTAGGATGAATATGAAGCACAAGTCTGGTTCACCCCAAAATATTCCCATGCCTCCTCTTCCCACACCCTGAGTTGAAGCTTCTCTTCTAACATTGAGGGATGAGAGAGGGAGAGGGGAGTCCCAAGAAAATACCAACAACAGTGGCCCCCTGAGTCCCACATCCTTCCCCACACAAGTGGTCCTCCAGATTCTGATCTTACCTGACTCAATGTAAAGTCTAAACTGTCTCCCTACCACTGCAAGGCTCAGGATGAAATAAAAGTCAGCCCAGGCCTCAGCCCACAGGCAAAGTGGAAGCTCCTAGTCCCAGACCTACTTCCACCTCTGACTGCCCCTAGTTAGGCCACACCCACCACTCACCACTATGATGGTGGTGATAACCTCATGGATAGATTCCAGGAAGAAGGTCTATGGCAAAGAGCAGAAGCATCAGGGTGAGCAGGGCAGAAGGAGGTGGGGTGATTGCTCTGGGATCTTCCTTGGAGCCCTCCCATCCAGCCAGACCCATGCTGACCCAAAGCACGGACAAGGCCAGGGGGTGAGACGAGATGGAGGAGCACAGGACTAAAGGAGGTACTGCTTTGTCTTGGAGGACTTGATTAATTCCAATTATAATTAATTCCAATTATATTTGGCCCATGCCAATCCCAAAGACATCATGCAATGCCTCTCCGTGTTGTTGGTCGTGAAGGCTGTCCCTGAGCTCTTTTTCTCAAGGCTGGCACTCTACCACTTGAGCCACAATGCCATTTTTGTTTTCTGATGGTTCATCGATAAGAGTCTCATACACTGTCCTGCCCAGACTGGCTTGGCACCATGATCCTCCAGATCTCAGCTTCCTGCGTAGCTAGAATGACAGGCATGAGCCACCAGTGCCCAGTATGTGATGCCTTTTGAAGGCATCTTGGCGAGTCTGTAAAGGAGCCCCAAAGGGCCTGGATAGACGATGACCCAACCAAGGAGCCGGGATGGGGGAAGGTTGACCTTCTAGCCATTCTGTTCCTCCAAAATTGAAGATGCCAGGTGATGTTGTATGCACCAAACACCTGGCCCAGCAGCCACCAGGCTTAGTGGGGGAAAAAGTAGAGAATACCCAAAGACTGCAGTGTAGAAATCTCTGATTTTGCATTCATGTGGTGTGTGTGTGTGTGTGTGTGTGTGTGTGTGTGTGTGTGTGTGTGTGTGTGTGTGTATGCAGCCCCACTTCCTTTTCGATGGTTAATTGTAGGTAAGAGTCTCAAGGACTTTTCTGTCCAGGGTGGCTTTGAATCATGATTGGGGGCCCCAGGGAAGGAAGAGTAAACACAAGTCGCAAGTACAATCCCTATTGTGGGCCACTCCTGCCCCCTAGTGGCCACACATGGAACATGCGGTCTCATGCCATTATCCTCTAGAGTTCAATTTGGGCAAGTTACTAGGGCCAAGCTGACTTTTGCTTACCCAGATTGCTGATGCCAGAGCAGGTCTGTTCCACCCTAGGCCAAGAGAGCTACAGGAGGCCCAGCTTTCCAGGGACACAGGGAAGGGAGAGGTCAGCTCCAGGCTGAGCTAAGAGCCTTTGCCCACAGATACCCTAACTTGGCCTTACTTATCACCATAAGACCTGTCAAAGAACAACCCCAAAAAACAAAATTGGATCTGTGCCTCAAAGTGGTAGAGCTCTAGCATTGAATCAAAGAGCTCAGGGACAGGGCCCCCAAGCTTTGAGTTCAAGACCCCCAGTTGACTTCCCTCATAAAACACAGCTTGTCTAAATGTGAACTGGTAGGATTTGTGAAGTGTTTCTGAAGAATGGTGATACTGAAGAAAGCACCCTAATTCTAATGACAGCTGAACTTGTGACATACAGCTATGTGCTGAGTCCTTCACAGGGCGTTATTTACTGGGTCCTTCCCTCATGAGAATTATATGCTGAGTCCTTAAAAAGATGCTGTTTGCTGAGTCATACCAAAGGGTGCTATGTGCTGAATCCCTGAGAAGAGTGGGCCATCCTGGTTTTTTTTAAAGGGGGCTTTTTGCTGAGTCCATTACAAAAAGTATTGTACTCTGAGTCCTTCAAAAGTTGTGGTGTGCTAATGCATCCTAAAGAGTCCTGCTATGTGTGAGCCTTTGAGAAGAGAGGGATGAAGTTTATTTTGAGTGCTGTGTGCCAAGTCCTTTCCATAGGGTGCTCTGTACTGTCCTTCAAATGGTGCTGTGTGCTGAGAGCTTCCACAGTGTGGTATGTGCTGAGTCCTTCAAAATTGTTCTGTGTGCTGAGTTTACCTAAGGAAGCTGTGCACTGCGTGTTTTACACAGCGTGCTTCAACACAGATTGTGATGAGTCCCTGGTAAAGAGTGCTATGTGCTGAGTGTTTCAAAGCATGCCATTCACTGAGTCCTTTACACTGTGGGCTATAGACTCCCTCCTTCAAAGGGTGCTGGGTAGAGTACTCAGCATACTACATGCTGAGTCCTTCAAGGGGAGCTGTGTGCTGAGTCATTTACACAGGGTGGTTTGTGCTGATTTTGGAAGTGTGCTGTGTGCTGAGTCATCCCAAAGGGTGCTATGTTCTGAGGCCTTGAGAGGTGGTTATCCCCAACAATCACACAGACACAAACACAAACACACATACACACAGGAGTGTCACCATGCAACTGCTTGGTGTGTGGAGTGGAGGGGGATGGAGGAGAGTCTCCTCCGGCGGTGGGGCTGAGGGGAGATTCGATCCCCTGGGCCGGTACTGGGGGTGGGGGTAGTTTTGAGCTGAGGTAAGGCTGCAATTGCCATGGTCTAGAAGCCTCAGGGCCCAGTCAGGGCTGCAATTGTGGCCAGGGGTGGGGGGTGGGGCCCAGGGGAGGAGGGGGCGGGGCCCAGGAGCACACTTTGGTGGCAGCAATGGCCAGGAGCTCCAGGGGCAGCGGTGTGTGTGCAGCAGGGGTGGGTGGCCAAGGAAAGGAGTGTGGGGCAGAGAGAGAGCTGGGAGAAGAGCGAGCATGAGCACTAGCACGCGTGGAAACGGCTTCAGTGGCTGGCGGTTGCTCCGCTCATAGTGTGGGTCCTGGCCGGGAGCGCAGAGCATGTGGAGCTGCATGGCAGGCACATCGCCACACCCAGCCCCTCGGAGGCGCCCAGCCATGGTGGCCCAGAGTCTGAGGTCCCAGTGTGGGGAGCACGGCAGAGGCAGTGGCTGCTGAGGCGGCGGCCGCCACAGATTAGGAGGCCGCTGAGGCTGCGGTGGTGGCTGAGGAGGAGCAGAGGCTGCGCACAGCTACACCACGCGCCCGCGCTGGGTTTCAAACATGGCGCTGCTGGCTGGGACCCATGGAGCCTCTAGCAGTCACCTGGCGGAGATGTTGCGCCCCTGGCCTGCTGGTGGCCCTGACGTGGTTCCAGCCCTCGGTTCTCAGACTCCTGGCGCCACGCGGAGTCGCAGCCTACAGCTTCTTCCAGCAGCACACGTGAGTGGCCGACCTGAGCTCCCGCACTCCACAAACCCCTGTAAACCCCGTCCCCCACTCTACCCTTCCTCCCCACCCTCGAGGACCCGGACCCTTGCCTCTTGCCTCCCCATCCTGCCCTGCCTGCGCCTCCCCCGTGCCCCACAGTCTGTCCTGGCTCTGCCACAAATGCATCCCAGAGGTGGGGGGTGGAGGTGGGTGTCCACCTGGAGATCCCACCCTCATCCCTAGTGGACAGTGTTCCAGGAAAAGGGGAGCTGCAGGGATGGGGAGGAGGGGGCACCACAGAACCCCTGGCCTGGAGCAGTGGGAACCACACAGCTGTGCATCTGCACCCTTCCTCTCCCTGGTGGGAACCTGGTGGCTTTAGTCAGAAGTGGGGAGCTGCACCTCCACACCTACCTTCTCGGTTCTTTTCCCTTTTGCTGGGCAGGAGTTGTTGGATGCAGAAGATAGAACCCGTTGTTGTGTGAGCCCTTGTCTTCTGCGCTCAGTCACCCTTTCACCTGAGGTCATTCCCAGAAGAGCCCACTACAGAGGTGAGGGCACTGGGGTCAGATAGAAGGTGGGTATTTGGGAGAAAAACACACCCCCTCTGACACACATATAAACGGCCTGTACCCCCAACCCCAGCTGTCAACAGTTCTGACTGGGTGATCACATTTCCCAGTTCTGCCAGCTTCTGCTAGTGCTACCAGTCCATCTAGTCTCGTAGTCCTCACCAAGAATTTGCCAAGTTGCCCAGAAGTATGTAGGAGGGAAGTAGGGAGTCCATCCATGTATATAGCCTTTAGGACCCCATCAAAGTCCCCAACAACGCCCCCACCCCAGGTCAGACACCTTTCTGGAGGCACCTGCTTTGTTTTCTGTCCAGGCTCTGAGAAGCCACATGTCTCGGAACTCCTTCACCCAGCATCCTGGTCCAGGGTTTTGGTGAATGGTGAGTCAAGGCTTGTTGTTACCAATGGGAAGGGTCTGGCCCGTCTGCATTATGAGAGCATTGTTCCCCTTGGGTGAGATCCCTTGGTTCTGACAAGGGAACCCCTGTGCTCCAGCTAGTACATTGCCCAGGTGAGAAACCAACAAACTCAGGAGAGACACTGCTCTGAATCTGTGTATATGTGTGTGTGTGTGTGTGTGTGTGTGTGTGTGTGTGTGTGTGTGTGTGTGCGAGAGAGAGAGAGAGAGAGAGAGATATCATCTTTCTCATTGTACAGTCACCTTGTCTAAAAAGAGCAAAAGCATTTTATTTGTGTGTATGTGTGTATTTGTTATTCTTTTTCAATTAATGTCCAGTATGAGCCCAGCCATAATTTTTGTTTTCTCTTTCACCGTTTCATGGCTCCTTTAGAGAAGGTCTCAGTAGATGTTCCTTTCCACCTCTTTCTTCCCCTTTTCTGCAGCCCACAGTAGCTGCTGGACCTGCGTGGGTCTCTTCTAGGAGGCCTGTGTGAACCGCAGACCAGAGTGGACACCTGCCCTTCTGTCTTTAGCCAGAAGGATCATGAGGCTACTGTGATCACAGCCGCACTCTTCCAGCCAGACAGTCTGCTCTGGTGTGTATAGTTGGAGCTAATTCAAGGTTGGGAATGAGTCTGCCAAACATAAATAGGGAATGAGATGGGAGATAGTAGGGCAGGGGCTTTGAATCTAGGAGGGTCTGGGAAGTGATGAACGGTGTGACATAGCAGATGGTTCACCACGACTGAGGATGAGAGGAAAATCTTACCCAGGGTATTGACCATGTAAGTGGGCATCTGGGGAGGGGGATCCGGGCCCCCAGTGGTGGCGTGGATTCACTCTAGGGGCAGTGCACTGGTGGGTAGTCCTCCCTGGAGTCCTGCAGACTCCAAACTGTGTCCCTCCTGGGCTGTTTCCAGCTGGACAATGGTAGGCAAGTGTTTGCCCCTGCTGGAGCCTGCTTGGTATCAGAACATGGCAGTTAGCTAGGGCTCTCTGAATGCCATTTTCTGTAACCTGCTGTATGCTGTCTGGAAGGAAAAGAGGACCACTGACTTTGGAACCCTTTAAGTTTGATTGGGACAAGTTGAAATGCCAGCTTTTCCAGGGTTTTTTCCTTGAAGCTGGCAATTTCTACTAATGCTTGGGATAATGGGTCAAATGAGAAAGACCATTTCAGCCACCAAACAATGATATTCAAGCAGTACAAGCAGAGTTGCGGAGCCAAATGGTCTCCTGATATGAACGCCGTGCCTTGACTGGCTTTCTCTGGCAGCTGCCGATTCCCCTCCGGCTCTCTCTAGGGTGATCACTACATTCGAGAATGTTGTGGGGAGCAGAGATTGTGACCTTGCCATCTGAAGCCTGATTGCTGTGAGCAGAGACAATTCCCAGGACCTGTACTGGACTCTGGGAGACTTAGAGACCCAGGATGCCTCAGGGATCCTTTTCTGCACCATGAAAATTGGGGGCCGGATATGGTGGACCATCCAGTCTGGCACTAGGGAGTGAAGAGGAGGCCCCTTGAGCCAAGCTTTCAACTCAGGACAACCTTGTTCACAGCTGAGTGGGGAATAGAGTGCAATACAGCTGGTCAGTGGCTGGACAGAGATCTTTGAGAAGATAGGCATCCTAGAGGCCCCAGAATACAGTGAGTACATGGCTCACGTCCTTGGAACCAAAAGAGTTAAGTGCGGTGGCACCAGGAGGGTGGGAAGAGGGAGGAGGGAGAACAGTGGGAGGGCTACATCAGGCTTTACCCCCACCCAGGATGCTTACCTGAGTTGGATGGGACTTTTCTGTAGTATTGTCATAGACAGATGCTCATCTATTTATCTAACAAAACGTTACAGTGTGTGCCATTTCCTGGGGGGGAGAGAGTTGGAGTCATACAAGATGAAAGGTTCCAGTGCTGGTTCAACAGCACATGAAGAAATCTTGGTTTGAGCTGGATGCTGGTGCCTCACACCTGTCATCCTAGCTACTTAGGAGGCTTGAGACTCTTTATCTCCAACTGACTACCAAAAAGAAAATGCCAGAAGTGGATTAGCAGCTCAAGCTGTAGACTGTTGGCCTTGAGTAAAAAGGCTCAGGGACAGCACCCAGGCTCTGAGTTCATGCCCAGGAGTGACACAAAGAAAGGAAAGAGAAAGAGAGGAGGGAAGGATGGAGGGAGAAAAGGAGGAAAGGAAGGAAGAAGGGAGCATGCAAGCCTTGGTATGGAGTCCCTAGATCAAGGGAGCCAACCATTCACAATCTCTGTGGGGAAAGTTCCAGTGCCTAAAGCTAGTGTGTAGGACCAAGCCACTGACCCATTCATGACATCAGCAACTTCATGACATACAAATCTGAGTGGTCGCTGACTGCAGAGGTAAACAGCCTAGGGTAGACCCTAGGGCTCAGGGTGGGTCACAGAGTTTCAATTTCCCCTGGCTCACGGAGTTTATTTTCTGGTCAGATAAGAAGAAACTGTCCAAGGGCTAGGGAGGTATAGGCTGAGGGAGTGTCCAGAGGGGGGTGGCAAGTGATTAGCAGGAAGATGAAGAGGGAGGACAATCCCAGATCCAGATCAGGCCATTGGAGCCATGACCTCAACTGACAACCTAGACCATCAGTGATAGAATCTTCGACCCAGCCACATGGCTATTAAAAGTCCTGGCACTCTGGGTTCACCATTGAAAACCTGGCTGTCGTCTACTGCAGGATGCCTGTGCAGTACATCCATGGGCACTGGCACTTTTGCTGGCTCAATCTGAAGATGACACCCCCAGTGTTCATTCCTCGACCAGAGACAGAGGTAAGCATGCCACTGGAACAGGACACCCAGGGAATGAGGGCGAGAGTCAAACCCGTGTTGCCCCCAGACTTCCTCTAGGGGATTCTAGGGCCCCCTGACTGCCATTCTCAGAGGTAGAGGTGGGTCTCTTTGCTGGCTCACCCTTTAGTCTAGATGGCAGATGAGGGAGGGTCCGACTGATGGTTGAGGCTAGTGGGAAATCAGGAGGCACTGGGGTGGGAGCAAGGTTGTTTCTTTGAGGATACTCACAACCCAGGAACATTCCTGAGATGGATGAGCCCCTTTCTCCTCCCTGAGAGAGAGGGACCTAGAGCCCTCCAGTCTGCATCCCTTGGCTGAGAAATTCATTCATTCCCATATCCTTTGTTTGGATAACTAGATCTCACCTGACTGCCCAATGTCAAGGCAGGACAGTGAGAGATCTTGAGTCCTTGATGAGGTCACGGGATCCTCAGTATGAGATTGTACTTGAATGTCCTGACTTGGTGCATGGTCAGTCCCATCTCAGCCTGCCATGATCTAGTACATAGAATCTAGAGACTCAGAGCAGGATGGGGTCTATTCTGTGAGTCTTGAGTATTATGTGTGAGCTTTGAGCTCCCGTGTGCTCACCTGCTTCCTTTTCTTGGGTGGGTCTATGCTAGAAAAAGCTTAAAACTAGGGCCTGGGTCCCATCCCTGGTTTCATGCTCAAAGCTAGCACTCTACCATTTGAGCCACAGCTCCACTTGCAACGTTTTTTGGTGGTTAATTGGAGATAAGAGTTTTCAATGACTTTGCTGCCAAGGGTTGCATCCAAGTGCAGTCCTCAGATCTCAGTCTCCTGAGGGGATAGGATGATACGCATAGAAAAGCCTGTTTGGCTGGGTGCCAGTGGCTCATGGCTCTCATCCTAAGTACTCAGGAGCTGAATCTTAGCATCATGGGTAAAAGCCAGCTTGGGCAGGAAAGACCCTCAGCCTCTTCTCTCCAATAAAGCACCAGAAAACCGGAAGTGGTGCTGTGGCTCAAGTAGTAGAGTGCTGGACTTGAGCTGAAGAGCTCAGGGATAGAACCCAGGCCCAGAGTTCAAGCCCCAGAAACAACAAAAAGAAAGAAAGTAAAACATCTTTGCCTGCAAAGGATGGTGGAGGTGTGTTTGTGTGTATGTGTGGGGGGGGGGGAGGTAGTGGTGGCGGTAGACATTTTGTGCCCTGCTCAGTCATCATTTTAGACGGATTGTCCCAAACTCTTACTTCACAGGTGAAGCTCTGGGTTGGATGTCGACCACCGGACCTCAGTCTCCTCATGGGACAGTTGTGAGTAAATAAGGGACTAATGCAGAGGGATCTCTGGAGCAGGGCCAGGCACAGAGGGAGCAGGTGTCAGATATAGTTCTCAACAATTCTGTGAGCATATGACAGGAAGTTGCCGGGAAAGGGCTCAGATGGGGTCTGTTATTAATCAAGCAACAGGTGTGGGATTATGAAACAAAACATGGCTGCTTTCATCATTACCCTGTCCCCATGAGGAAGGGATTTTTCACTCTATTCATTTTTCCAGCTGGGGAAAATGAATCATGGAGAAGCCAGGTGACCTACTCATGACCCCAGCTGACAGGAATCTTGGCCTGATTTCTCTGCCATGCTTATAGGACCCTGTGTGTTATTCAGTCCCTTCTTGTGGTGGGAAGTCCACTTCTTGTCATTTGTGGGGATTGAATTCTGGGCCTGGATGCTATCCCTGAGCTCCTCAGAACAAGGCTAGTCCTCTACCCCGAGCCACAGCATCACTTCCGGTTTTCTGTTGGTTCTTTGAGGATAAGAGTCTCACAGACATTCCTCTGGAGCCAGCTATGAACCACCATCTTCACATCTCAGCCTCTTGTGTAGGTAGGATTATAGGTCTGAGCCACCAGCACCTTAATTAAGTGTAGTTCTGGACCTCTGTCTCTCTCTCTCTCCCTCTCTGTCTCTTTTCTCTCCCTCTCTCTTTCTCTCTCGCAGGAATTGGTAGAATGCTGGAGGAGGTGGCCCAGCATTCCCATGTGGCTGGAACCCAAGGTGGCCCTCTCATTCTGGAGGTGGGCTGTGGGTCAGGAACTGTTTTGCCCAGCCTGTTGAACCAGCCCCTTGAGGTAAGCCCCTCTGTGCCCTGGCTAGACGGTGATGGTTATTCATTGTCTATCCCATAAGTCCTTCCCCACATCCCTCTGCTACATTGTTGAAGGAAAGTGGATGAGAAGGTGTTGCCTTGTCCCCCTGCCAGCACAATTCCGGGCCTCTGACCTATACCCCCACCTATCTGACAAGACCCTGGCTATAAGACAATAAAAACACTCCAAGTGTACTACCCTTTGCTCGGGAGTGTTGTTTCGGTTAGCGGGCGGAGTACAGAGGAAAGACCCCAGACCTGATTCCTCCCGGGGGGACATTTGTTCTCGTGACAGAGCCAAGTCATTGCTGTTGATAAGGACGAAGCCTCCATCAGACTGACCCAGAACAATGCCCAAAGATAGGTAGGCTATTGAAGTATCAAACCCACTCATATCTGCTTCCTAATCCCAGCAAGGAGGTATAGTGTGGGTGGCCTGCCCCTGGGCCTAAGGGATTATAATTGGATGGTGGCAGTCAGGAGCTCATGGCTCCCACCCATCATCCTGGCTCTTTGGGAGGCTGAGATCTGATGGATGTGACTCAGAGCAGCCCGGGCAGGAAAGTCCAGGAGATTCTTATCTCTTATTAACCACCTCCCTCCCCAAACCCACACACAAAAAAGCCAGATGTGGTGCTGTAGCTCAAGTGGTAGAGCCTCAACCTTGAACAAAAGAAGCTAAGGGATAACACCCAGGCCCTGAATCCAAGCCCTAGGACTAACACAAACATAAAATAAATGAATAGTGTACATCTTTTTTCTGACTACCAAGAAAGATGTATTCAGTTTTCTTGCTGGTACATGTAGCCAAAGGTAGGGGCTCACTTTCATGTTCCAATAACCCTCTCCTTCTCTCCTTTATCTGTCCAGGCTTTATCAGTGCAGGACAGAATTCGGATCATCCCCCTGGATGTGACCTTAGGTACCCTCCCTCATCCACCTCCCTTGGGGTCAGGATCCTGGATGCACTCCCTGCTGGGAGGAGGAGGCACCACGTAGATGAGGGTAGGTATCCCCAACACCCATACACATACACACACAAACATCCCTAAGCCAACTCAGACTAGCCTTTTCCAAAGACATTTTATCTCCGTGGATTGACCGACTTGGGAAGGAATTTGATCCCCTGTAACTGATTATTTTAACTTGGTTTTGCTAGTTCACAGGAGATACATGGAAGCAAACAAAAACCAAAAAGCCTTTGGTGCCCGTCACCTCTGGCTCAGGGTCAAGCCTGACATCCTGGCGACGTGGGATGCAGAGATCTGAGGATCAAGGATCAAAGCCAGCCATAAGCTGGAAAGCCAGAGAGACACTTCTCTCCATGGAACCAACAAAAAGCCAGAAGTGGAGCTGTGGCTCAAGTGGTAGAGCACCAGCCCTGAGCAATAAAACTCAGAGAAACAGCTCCCAGATCCTCAGTTCAAGCCCACAAAAAGAAATGGACCTGTCATGTTGCCCACAGATTGCCCAGTCCTCGAGGCCCCTCTCACGGAGTGTGATACAACACCTGCCCCTGGGTGGTGTATCAGGGTCTTCACAAATCCGGTGGTGGAATCCAGTCCTTCCCCTTCATGCATTCTCAACCCACACTGGCTGGAGGGCAGAGTCTGACAAGGCTGGCAGCCTGCACAGCGGAGAGGCTCCAGCTTTTCCAAGGTGATCAGAAAGGGCTTCTTGGAGCCAGCACTTGAAAAGGGGTCTTGCTTAACAAGGAGGATCTGTAGGAAGCACAGAGTACAAAGGTGCTACAGATGATGGGCAACATAGCAGAGCGTGTTCATTTCCAGCCAGGGCTGCTGGTGAGAGACTTGGTATAGATGTGCGAGACTGTCCCAAGACAGGCCCGAGGGATCACAAAAGAACAGCTATCCAGGGCTGGGATTGCATCCTAGAGGTAGAGCTGCCTAGCACACAGGAAAGCATGGGTTCGATTCCTAGGTCCTGCATACACAGTAAAAGCTGGAAGTGGCACCATGGCTCAGGTGAAAGGGCACTCCCCTGTAGACACAGAAAGTCAGGGACAGTTCCGGGCCCTGAGGTCAGGCCCCAGGGCTGTCACCATAAAACACTTTTCCCAGGGACCTTTGTGAGAGGTAGATGCACTGAATCTCTTAGTAGATCCATCCGTGCTTTGTGTCTCCTTTGACAGAGGGGAGCTGGACACTCCTTCTGCCCTGCGCACCCCTGGGCCCGGTTATCAGCAACCCTCCCAACGTCTTCCACCGTGACATGGAGCAGCTGGCCCAAGAAGTCTTCAGGTATCGGTTGGGTGGGGCAGGGGGACATAGGGTAGGCCCCAGAACTCCTTGTGGGTCTGATCCACCCTGGAAGAGGGTGGATCCAGAGGAGGCAGATGGGAGCTTCGAGGGGGTTAGTGATGTGGAGTGGGCCCTTTAATCCCCATGACCCCACCCAGATTCTAGCCTCCCTTTGCTTTCCCTGAAGGAGGTAGAGGGCTGTCTAGGTGGTAGTGTCTAGAGAAGGACTAGGTGGAAATTCTGAAGGACTAGACACCTTAAACCATGAGCCAGTGGCTCACACTTGTCATCTCATACCTGTCATCTCACACCTGTCATCCTGCCCACTCGGGAGGCTGAGATCCAGAGGATCTCATTTCTCAGCCAGGCAGGAAAGTCCCTCCAGAGCCTCATCTCCAATCTCCAACCCGAAGTGGCACTGTGGCTCAAGTGTTACAGCACTGGCCTTGAGGAAAATTAGACATCAGGGACAGTACCCAAGCCCTGAGTTCAAGCCCCTCAACCAAAAAACAAAAAATGCAGAAACCGAACAAGAAAGAAAGACACCCCTTCCTTGCTTGCAAGAGAGGGTGAAGTAGTAGGGTTTCTCTGGTTGTGAGAACCAGATGTTGACCTCACAGTACAAACATTTCTAATAAGTCCCCAGATTTACCCCAGTGTGAAGCCAAAGCAGGGTGGGTGGTGCCTTACCAAGAACTCCAGAGGTTTTGGCTATGGCAGGCAGGGAGTGGTGAATGGGATCTGGGGTGGAATGGTAGTGTCAATTATATGCTCTCCACCCATGGAAGAATGGTTTTGGATGCTGGTGACAAAGTCTGAAGTGTAGGGTTACATTTGGTTTGTGTCTTGATGAGTTGGGTTTTCCCTTGGTATAAGAAGTTGGCTGCAGAGGAGGCTACAATGCTTGATAAGAAATGTACTCCTTTTATGGTTAGGGAGGTTGAGCATTTCTTCATGTGTCTATTGGCCATACTTCTTTCTGCTTCAGAAAAGTTTCTCTTTAAGTCTTTATCCCACTTATTTATTGGACAGTTGTTTCTTTGAGGATTTGTTGTTGGGGGATCTAATTTTTTGAGTTCCAAGTATATTTTAGATATGAGACACTTGTCCATTGTATGGCTAAGTGAAGATCTTCTCCCAATCCGTAGGCTTTCTATTGGTCTTGCTAGCTATGTCCTTTGCCGTGCAAAAGCTCTGCAACTTCATGCAATCCCATTTCTCCAACCTTTCTTTGATTTGTTGTGTTTCTGAGTCTCTATTAAGAACATTTTGGCCTGCGCCAAGGAGACCTAGGGTTTCTCCTATTCCATCCTCTAATGTTTTCCGAGAGTCTGCTTTGACTCCGAGGTCTTTGATCCATTTGGAGTTGATTCTGGTGCAGGGTGATATATAAGGATCTAGCTTTAGTTTTCTACAAGTAGTTAACCAATTTTGCCAGCACCATTTACTGAAGAGGCTGTCTTTCTTCCATTCTATTTTTTTAGCTCCCTTATCAAAGATTAGATAGCTATACTTCTTTAGGTTCATTTCTGGGTTTTCAATTCTATTCCATTGGTCCTGAGGTCTGTTCTTGTGCCAGTACCATGCTCTTTTGATTACTATTGCTTAATAGTAGAGGTTGAAATTTGGTATTGATATTCTTCCAGCAGGGTTCTTTCCGTTGAGGAGCGTTTTTGCTATTCGGGGTCTTTTATTGTTCCATATGAAATTTTGGATTGCCTCTTCTATTTCCTTGAAGAATGAGGTTGGAATTTTGATAGGTATCACATTGAATTTGTAGATAGCCTTGGGAAGTATTGCCATTTTCACAATGTTAATCTTTCCAATCCAAGAGAATAGGAGTTTTTGCCATTTTTGGCTTAAGGTGTCTAGTCCTTCAGACACCTTAAACCATGAGCCGGTGGCTCACACCTGTCATCTCACACATGTCATCCTGGCCACTCAGGAGGCTGAGATCCAGAGAATCTCATTTCCCAGCCAGGCAGGAAAGTCCCTCCAGAAACTCATCTCCAATCTCTAACTGGAAGTGGCACTATGGCTCAAATGGTAGAGCACTGGCCTTGAGGAAAATTAGACATCAGGGACAGTAACCAAGCCCTGAGTTCAAGCCCCTCAACCAAAATAAAAAACAAAAAACAAACATGAAAGAAAGATACCCCTTCCTTGCTTGCAAGAGATAGTAGTAGGGTTGCAAATCAAAACAACATTAAGATACTACCTCACCCGTTAGAATGGCAAAAATCAAGAACTCTAATAACAACAGATGCTGGAGGGGATGTGGACAGAAGGGAACCTTACTTCATTGTTGGTGGGAGTGTAAACTTGTTCAACCACTTTGGAAAGTAGTATGGAGGTTCTTCAAAAGACTCCACATAGATCACCCCTATGACCCACGAATCCCACTTTTGGGCATTTACCCAAATGTTTACAAACAAGACCACACTAAAGCTACCAGCACAACTATGTTTATTACAGCATTATTTACCATAGCTAAGATATGGAACCAACCCAGATGCCCCTCAGTAGATGAATGGTTCAAGAAAATATTGTATATATACACCATGGAATTCTATGCCTCCATCAGAAAGAATGACATTGCCTCATTTGTTAGGAAATGGAAAGACTTGGAAAAAATCATATTAAGTGAAGTAAGCCAAGCCCAAAGAAACTTAGGTCCCATGGTTTCCCTTATTTGCAATATTTAGTATATATATATGAGTCAAGCAGAAAAGGTTAGATAAGGTGATGTTAGGAAAATGAACCCTAAGGTTTTTATTTAAATGTTTTTTTTCTTTCAAGCATTTGTTTCTAATGCATTTATAAGATTATTTCTTTGTTGCTTTGTATGTCCCTTGCCCACAGTACAACCCCTGCTTTCACTGTATTTAATTGTGGTATAATTTGTGGAGGGGAAGGGGAAAAAACAAGTCATTTAAGTGAGGATACAGGCTGACCCTTGCATCAATGATAAGTACAAGTTGTCATATCAAAAAAGAAATTTACAATTTTCGTGGGGGGGGGAAGGGTTGGTTAAGGGATAGGGGAAAGCTGGGAAGGGATGGAAGGGGAAACAAAGTAGGAGGCTACAATGCTTGATAAGATATGTACTCCTTATCTTGCCCATGTAATTGTAACCCCTCTGTACAGTATTTTCACAATAAAAAAAGAAAGAAAGAAAAGAGCTGAAAAAAAAAAAAAAAGAAGTTGGTTTTAGCCGGGCACAGCCAGTGGCTCACAACTGTCATCCTAGCTACTCAGGAGGCTGATATCTAAGGATCACGGTTCAAAGCCAGCTTGGGCAGGAAAGTCTGTGAGACTTTATCTCCAATGAACCACCAGAAAATTGGATGTGGTGCTGTGGCTCCTGTGGTAGAACACACAACTTCATTTGAAGAGCTGAGGGCCTGCTGGCAGGCCCAAAGCTCAAACTCCATAACCTACAACCAAACAAAAGGTAGCTGAATTTTCTGCGTAAATGTACAGTAGAAATGCCATGATGTGTTGTGAACCATTCCAGACATGTGAGAGGCTCTGAGTTTTGTCTACAGTTGGTCTATGATGGTAGTGCCATCATCTCTGGGGTGGAATATTCAGGGTGCTCAGGGACTGCTGAGGGTTTGGGCTACCAGTGTGTATGTCTGTGTGTTCGTGTGTGTGTCTGTGTCTGTGTGTTTGGATGTAGAAGACCTGGGTCTTGAACTCAGGTGAAATTCCTATGCTTCTGTGCTCAAAGCTAGTGCTCTAACACTTGAGGTACAGCTCATTTCTGGCTATTTGTTGGTTCATTGGAGATAAGAGCCTCACAGACATTTCTGCGCTGGCTGGCTGGCTTTGACCTCAAACTCGTGAATAGCTAGGATGACAGGTGTGAGACACCAGTGCCATATTTGTGTGTGTGTGTGTGTGTGTGTGTGTGTGTGTGTGTGTGTGTGTGTGTGTTTTCCTCATCTTTCTCTGTCCCCTTCCTGGGTGCCTGTCTGCCTCTTTCTGACCTCAGATGGTGCTCCTTCTCCACACCGCCCTTGCCTTTAGCCTCCTATCTGGGTCTACAATGAGTCCTAAATTGCCAGAGACCTGAGTTCACACTTTTCTTTGGGGCCCAAGTCGAGATGTCCAAATCTTTGGCCTCCTGCAGGGGATTCTGGGTCAGCCAGGCCAGCTGCAATAAAGTCTTGCCTGTCTGTGGGTGGGGAACTTAGACATGGGATGTCCTGCCCTTTTCCTCTTCTAGACCTCTGGCTGCATGTCCCTCTCAGCAGGCTGGCAGTGAGTGGGGGAAGGGGGTTGCCGATGACTCTCACCAACTCCAGCTTCATAGCGGACTGAAGGCCGCCCAAGCAAGAAGGATTCCGTGCTACATTGAAGGTGAGGCCAAGATGGCTTGGAAGTGTCTGTTGGTGTCTAGGAAATGTCAACATACATTATCGCAGGCAAGTCAATCTTCCAGCCTTAGCTGGGCCTCTCAAATCCTTCTAGAGAATTCTGGATGCCCAGAACACTGAGGCACAGACTTTAGATTCCAGGGCCAGGGAATTGGGGTAGGAGAGACTGGTATGGCCAATACTTCAACGTTCTGGGCATTAGCCTTGACCTGGGTATGCCCCCATTGTGTACGTTCACGTCTTAACCCAGAGCTGGCCAGAAACAGGCCACTTGTGGTGGTGCTGTAGAAGTGGCAAGAGTGGAAGTGAGATCTCGGATGACCAATATCTGGATTTAGGGCCTGATGGCGGGGGCGGGGGGGAGGTGAAGGTGTCTTTTTAAAAAAAAATCTCTAAGAGCTGGAACTCAGGGCCTAGGCACTGAGTTTCCTTTGCTCAAATCTAACACTCTACCACTTGAACCACAGCTCACATTTCATCTTTTTTAGTAGTTTAGTGGAGATAAGCGTCTCACGAACTTTTTTGCCTGG
The DNA here is from genome assembly GCF_024711535.1 of Dipodomys merriami. NCBI lineage: Eukaryota > Metazoa > Chordata > Mammalia > Rodentia > Heteromyidae > Dipodomys > Dipodomys merriami. The sequence goes on from NW_027205937.1 coordinate 10,800,703, forward strand.
GCTGGCTTCAAGCTGCCATCTTAAGAGCTCAGCCTCTTGAGTAGCTAGGATTGCTGGTATGAGACACTCGCACCTGCTAAGGATGTTAGTGTGAGTGAGTGTGTGTGTGTGTGTGTGTGTGTGTGTGTGTGTGTGTGTGTGTGTGTGTGTGTTTACCAGGGCTTGAGCTCAGAGCCTAGGTGGTATCCTTTAGCTTGTTTGCACAAGCCTCATGCTCTACCAGTTGTACTATAGTAGCTCTGCTTCTCAGCTTTTTGGTGATTCATTGGAGATAAGAGTCTGCCCACCCAAGCTAGCTTTGAATCTTGCTTGATCCTCATGTGTCAGCCTTGAGTAGCTAGGATTATAGGCATGAGCCACTGGCATCCAGCTGCAAGGATGTCTCTTCATACTGTCTTCTGTTCTAACAGCTGTCTACTTGCCCTGGCCTAGATCTCTGATCTCCACATCAGCTCCCAGCAGCCCTTGACTGTGTGGAGAACATAAAGCTCAAACCTGCCAAGTATCCTATTACTATGTTCTCACCGGAGGTTATGTTTCCTCTGAAGCCTGGAGGAGTAGGGGGAGGAGGAAGAAGGTTAGCTGTAGCTGGGTGCTAGGCTGGGAGAGAGGTACACTGTCTTAGCCAAGATGGAAAATGTGGCCAGATGTTAATATCTCATGCTCTCATATTCCTAGCTCCTCCGGAGGCTGAGATCTAAGGATTGGCATTCAGAGGCAGCCCAGCTCACTTTCCTTTTCTTTTTTTTTTCTGGTATCAGTAGGATCTTTTTTTGTGTGTGAAAATACTGTACAGAGGGGTTAAAATTACATGGGCAAGATAATGAGTACATTTCTTATCACCAGCTCACTTTTCTAAAGTGTGTGAGACTCTCCTTTCCCAATAACCACCTGAAAGCTGGAAGAAAAGCTCTGCCTCAAGTGGTAGAGTTGCTAGCCTTGAATGAAAAAGTGAGGGACAGAGCCCAGGTCCTGAGTTCCAGCCCTAGTACCAAGATGTGCCCATGTACACACACACACACACACACACACACACACACACACACACACACACACACACTCACACACACACACACACACACACACACAAACATACACACACAGAGGTAGATTGTAATGATGAGTTGTGCTAGATCTGGGGGCAGTTGAGAGGCACAGTCATAGTAAATTCTGGACACATAAGTTATTTCTCCCCAACTCCTTCTTGGGCTGAGGGGTCTGGGCCATGGCAGTAAATTCCTTGGAACCGGCACCTCCATCCATGCATAGGGTACAGGACCAAGGGAAGAACACATTTTTACTCGTTTTTACTCGGTGCATGATTGCAGACCTTCATCTGCCTCTGAACATTGTTATGGAAAGCAGGGCTCTGAGCCCTGGGACTCTTGGGATAGCCACTGCTACAAGCAGCAGCCAGCCACCTGTGGATTCCTGAGCCTATGAGTCTTTCATGAGCCCAACTCAACACCCACCCAAGGTGTGCTTGACAAATTTGCCCCCATGAGTAGGCATTACCTGCTGTGCCATCTTGCAGATCTTGCCCCTCCTGGCCCAGAAACCTGGTCTGAAATGTTGACTTACTGCTCAGATCCACACTGCACCCATGACAGTTGCCATTCTGATGCCATTCTGGCCCATGTCCTCCGTGCCCCAAGGCTAAAACCTTCTCTGATATTTTGGCCCGCTCTGTAGGCAAAGGTTCCCAAAGAGTGGTGCTTTCAAGACTTGTAAGAAATGTAGATATTGGGAGACCCTTAGGGGCCCACTGGAAATTACTCTGCCTAGAGCCACAGAGTGAGGTTCGAGCAGGACAGGTGTTGCTCATGGGGCTACAACTCTGGGCCTGGGCACTGTCCCTTCAGCTTTTCAGCTTACCACTTGAGCCACAGTACCACTTCCAGTTTTCCTGTGATTCATTGGAGATCAGAGTCTCCCGGACTTTCCTGCCCAGGCTGGCTTTGAACCATAATCCTTAGATCTCAGCCTCCTGAGGAGCTAGAAGGATAAACATGAGCCAGCAGCACCCAACTTATTTGGACTTTCACCACAGTGTTCTAGGAACTCCTGAAAGCTTTTCTTTATTTTTTCTATGCCAGTACTGGGGCTTGAACTTAGGGTCTGGGCTCCGGTCTCTTTAATTTTTGCTTCAAGGCCTGCACTCTATCACTTGAGCCACAGCTCCATTTCTGGCTTTTGGTAGTCCATCGGCAAGAAGAGTCTCACTAACTTTCCTCCCCTGAGCTGGCTTTGACCCATGACTTTGATCTCAGTCTTTTCAGTAGCTAGGATTTACAGGGGTTGAACCACCAGTAGCATTGGGCTAGAAAGTGTTCTTCTCTGCATTTGCCCTGACTCCTCCATGTAAAGGAGGCCTGAGGGTAAGTAGCTGTGAAAAATAGTCTTCCAGCCACAGGAAATTGCTGGGGTCCATGGTGAAAAGCCAAGCTCATCTTCCCCCTTAGCCCCATTCTGGGACCTCCACCCTCTGCCCTCTCTGTGGCTCAAGTACAAACCTTTACCCAGCCTTGAATGCCCTGCAGGACTTGTGTGAAGCCACAGATCCTTCATTCCACCCACACCACCTATTCTACACCACACCTCAGGAAACTTTGTGCATGTTGTACCTTCTGCCTGAGGCTCTCTATCTTGTTCCACATATTAGAACTCCTGTGGAATTTTGGCACTGGTTATATCACCTCCAGGAGCCAGTCTTTCCTTCCCTTCTCCCTCTTTTTTTAATATTGAGTTGCTAGGGATGGAACTTTTGCAGGCTGACTGGCAAATTCTCTAGCTTGGTGTGTTTGTGTGTGTGTGTGTGTGTGTGTGTGTGTGTGTGTGTGTGTGTGTGTGTGTGTGTGTGTGTGTGAGTTGCTAGAGATGGAACTTGTGCAGGCTGACTGACAAATTCTCTAGCTTGGTGTGTGTGTGTGTGTGTGTGTGTGTGTGTGTGTGTGTGTGTGTGTGTGTGTGTGTGTGTGTGTGTGTGTGTGTGTGTGTGTGTGTGTGTGTGTTTGCCAGTCCTAGGGTTTGAATTCATAGCCTGGATACTATCCCTGAGGTTTTGTGCTCAAGACTAGCACTCTATTACTTGAACCACAGCTCTACTTCTGACTTTTGGGTGATTAATTGGAGATAAGTGTCTCATATAGACTTTCCTGCTTGCAATTGTGATCCTCAGATATCAGCCTCCTGAGTAGCTAAGATTACAGGTGTGAGCCACCAGTAACTGTCCTCTACCATACCTCTTACCTCTAACCTTGGCTCTTCTATAAGTACCAGAAGAATATGTCTCACCAGGCTCACTTTTTTGCCAGTCTTGGGGCTTGAAATCAGAGTCTGGGCATATTCCTGAGTTTCTTTTGTCAAGGATAACACTCTTATCACTTAAGCCACAGTGCCACTTTTGGCTTTTTCTGTTTCTGTGATACTGAGGAATCAAACCCAGGGCTTCGTGCGTGCTAAGTAAGCACTTTACCACTAAGCCACATTCGCAGCCCAAGGCTCACTTCTGACAGGAACTATGAGGGTGGGCTTTATTGGCTTACCCCTTTTGGTGCAGAAATCGCTGGCTATTTCATATCTTTGCCAAGATTTGGGACCAGGATGTGACTCGGCAATGAGGAATGGTGAATGAGGGATAGCCACCAGGCCCTAGAGGAGTAGGCTCACATATTCTACAGAGGGATAGAGAATATGGAGCCAGAACCTTTGACATCTCCTACAGCCTAGGAACTGTGGTCTCCCTGGAGGCAGTGGCTGGCTGCTAGGTGTCCCGATGGGACATCTCAACCAGAACATAAGGCACTTGTTGCACTGCCCTGGCAAAGCCAGCGTGGCTTCAGTTATTAAATGGCAGAGAAGGATGCTTTGTTCAAGGTGCTGGCTCAGACTTAGGACTCTCTGAGGATTTGCCCAGGTTGGGGGGATGGACATGAGCAACCTGCTGAATGCCCATCATCCATCCATACACAGAGACATGGAGTTATTGCCTCCTTTATTTGGGGTGGGGGTGAGGAAGTTCCAGGGTTGTCATATGAGCCTAGGCCCTGTCCCTGAGCTCCTTTTACTCAAGGATAGCACTCTGCCTTTGAGCCACAGCCCCACTCATGGTTTTTTTTTCCCCCCTGTGATCTCTTAGAAAGAAGACTGTTTTGGACTTTTTTGCCCTGGATGCATTCAAATTGGCATTCTCTACATCTCAGTTTCAGGAGGAGTTAGGATTATAGGCAGGAGCCACTGACACTTGGCTTTCTTTTCTTCTTGTTGTTCTTTATTTTAATTGTGACAATCTGAAATCTTCACAGTGTCATTCCAATGTTTTGCATTCAAAGTAATCTACCCAGGCCTGGAATTCGAATGCTATGACTATCACCCACAAATGGAGGGAGATCCTGATGAACACATTCTTGTTCATGTGAATGCTAATGGAATGTTATAAAAGTAATAATTAAATTTGCTGTTAATTCATGATTGTATTTTAGAATGCCACACAAAAATTCTTGGATTTATATCTTCATTCTAGCACCAAGGTATGATTAAGGATATTGACTAATTTTTAATTAATGCTGTTGTAAATATTCAAATATGATACTTCATTAAATGGAGTCATAATTTAGTAACTAATAATTGGTTATAACATATATATAATTTAATAACATCTTCACATTCCCTCTTTGTAAGTGTGTGTAAATATATATATATACATATAGATGCAGGTATATATATATATATATATATATATATACATATATATATAATATCATTCTACACATTTATCAATTGAGCAGTACTGTGGCTTGGTCACAGTTCCTTAGAATTTTCTGGATGCTCAGTTTGCTGGAGGCTGGTGTGCTAAGACTGTACCCCATTTATGGATTGGGCAATGTAGGCTGAGTTGAAATTCCAGCATGGCCAAAAACTTATTTGTGGAGTAAGAAGCCAATTTTACACTTTTTGTTCATTCTCTGTGAAAGTCCTGGGTCTCAATACGATGTATAATCCATATGCAAATATATCCTATGAGATATGATATAAAAAAGGAAATGTTATATGTGTAACAATACTAAATATGTAAGAGTAATAAATGTCATATACAGTAGAACGTATGTATGTAAATAGATCTCATATTTATGAATATTATTTTTTCCAGTGCTGGGGCATCTATTCAGACCCTGGGAACTGGTCTGAATTTCTTTTTTCTTTTTTTCTTTTCTTTTATTTTCTTTGCCAGTCATGGTGCCTGAAATCTGGGCATGAGCACTGTCCCTCAGCTCTTCAGTTCAAGGTGAGTGAACGCTCTACCACTTGAGCTACAGTGCCACTTCCAGCTTTTTCGGCTTATGTGGTGCTGAGTTACTGAACCAGGGGCCTCATGCATGCAAGGCAAGCACTCTACCACTGAGCCACCTTCCCAGCCCCATGAATTTCTTGTCTTTAATGATGGTGAGCTTTCCTCTTCACACATAGTGTCACAGAGTTACCCAGACCCTGAGTTCAAATCCCAGGCCTGCTAAAAAATGGTGCAATTTCCTCACCAGGGTCTTATTGTTATTATTACTTTTTTTTGGCCTAGCACAGGGCTTGAACTCAGGTCTTCGCATCTCTGCCACAGCTGATCAATGGATCCTACTACCCTACTTCAAATTTCGGAGCTGGCAAAAAAATAAATAAATAAAAAGGAGAAGGATAAAACTGAGAAGTTCAAGAAGGCAGTTTTACTTTTTTTTTTCCTTTGCATTGTGACCATCCTGGGTCTAAATGACAAGCCCCAGAATGTGTACATGACATTGCATTGCTAATATTTGGTGGGCTATTAGGGAAGCCATAGCTGAAACAAGCAACTTAGACCTGGAGGTCCAATCTTGGAACTGCCACTAATGAATGTGGGAGGTTCTAAGAAACGCATTCTGATATACATCCGTACAAATAGAATGTTATAAAAGTAACATTTAAATTAGTAGTTAGTATATGATTATATTCTAAAATTAAACACAACAATTACTCTACATTGACTAATTTTCAATTAATACTTTATTATGTATTCAATCATGATACTTAAAAAAGGAAGGAATAATTTAATTGCCAATAATTGGTAGTAATATCATATATGCAGTTTCATAATATACAGACATCTCTTGTTTTATATCTATCTATCTACCTATCTGTCTATCTATCTATCTATCTATCTCTATCTACCAATCTACACATTTATCTGTTTATACACTTGTCACTCCTGGGGCTCAGTGTTAGAGTGCTCACTGAGTATGTACAAAGTCCTGGGTTCCATTCCTCACTACCACTTGCACAGAAAAATCCAGAAGTCATGCTGTTGCTCAAGCAGTTGAGTACTAGCTTTGAGCATAAAAGTTTAGGGACTGTGTCTAGACACTTACTCAAGATGCAGGACTGGCACCAAAACAAAACAATTGAATGTTCTGACTGCAAAGATATAAGAATAGGACTGCAAATACATCATTGTAGAGCAAGCTAGGAGTCTGGTGCTGAGAGCTGCCATCTAACCTGACTTAGCCAGAGGTAAACTGCTGCAACCCAGCTACACGGAACCAGATGCTTCTGGCTCAATCAGCCCTGTCATCCAAGATACTGGGGGGGCTGAGATCAGACACTGGTGGTTTTAAAATCCAGCCCTGACAGGAAGTCTGCAAAACTCTGAGCTGTGGCTCAAAGTGGTAGAGCTCTAGCCTTGAACAAAAGATCTTAGGACAGTACCCCCAAACTTTCAGTGGAATCCCCGTGGCTGACTCACCGCCCGCCCTACAAAAAACCCACCCCTCTAAATCATTAGAACTTTGTGTAGTTTGGTGACACTGATGAAAGCATCCTAATTCTAATGACAGTGTGTGGGATACAGCTATGTCATGAGTCTTATATGAGGAATGGTGTACTGAGTGCATTCTTGCATCTGGTCCTTGTAAGAGCTCCACAGATTATTGTGCAGATGAGAACCTTGAGGCTCAGATATGTCCCCATGTCAGGGCCAAAATGATGTATGCACTGAACTCTAGTGAGTTGTCTCCTGCAGACAATTGTTTTGGTTTATTTTTCTCGGTCATGAACCTTAAACTCAGGGCCTAGCTACTGACTCTTCACTGTTGGGCTCATGGCTAGCACCCTACCAAGGGGACCCAAGGACACCCATACAAAAGTGTTACAGTCTAGGCATCTGTGGCTGATATCTGTCATCCTGCCTACTTTGACACATTTTTTTCCTTCTCTGTAAAAATCCTGAGTCTCAGTATGAAGTATAATCCATATGCAAATATATCCATGTGATAAGATGTAATAAATGAAATAAATGTTATATATGTAATAATACTAAATAAATAAATAATGAATAAATAAGTGTAATAAATGTCATGGAGTAAGCCCATGTATATAAAAAGATCACATATATGAATATTAATTTTCCCAGTGTTGGTGCTTAAATTCAGCCTGGAAACTGATCTGAAATTCTTGTCTTCAACAACAGTGAACTTCCCTTCCTCCACAGTGTCACAGAGTTACCCAGACCCTGAGTTCAAATACCAGGCCTGTCAGAAAAATGGAGCAAATTCCCAGTCACGGCCTTAATTTATTTTGTCCAGGCCCAGGGCTTGAACTCAGCTTGTGGCATTTCTGCCTCAGATTCGATCACCCTAGCCTGGGGTGTAGCCAATGGACCCACAGCCCATTCTGAGATCCTAGGACCCAAATTCATAACTCGGGACTGATAAAAAAAAAAAAAAGGAGAAGGGCAGGGAAGATGGCCCTGTAGTAGAGTGCTTTCCTTGCTTGCATAAGGCCCTGGGCTCGATTCCTCAGCACCACATAAACAAAAAGCTGGAAGTGGTGCTATGACTCAAGTGGTAGAACACTAGTCTTGAGCTGAATAGTTGAGGAACAGTGTCCAGACCCAGATTTCTGGCCCCACAACCAACAAAAAAGAAAAAAAGAGAAAGGGGGGGAAGAATAAGGATAAACCAGAAGGTAGTTTTACTTTGTTTTTTCCTTTGCATTGTGACCATCCTGGGTCTAAATGAAAGGGCACGGAAAGAGTATGTGACCTTACACTGCTGAAGTTTGGTGGGTTATCAGGCAAGCCATAGCCAAAACCAGCAACCTAGGCCCAGGGTTCAAATTCTGGGACCGCCACCTACGAATGGCGGGAGATCCTAAGAAATGCATTCTGACATACATCCATATGAATGGAATGTTTAAAAGTAACAATTACATTAGTAGTTAGTATATGATTATATTTTAAACTTAAAAACAATAATCATAGTACATTGACTAATTTTCAGTAAATATATTATTGTATTTTCAACAATGAGAAATGAAGGAATAATTTAATTATGGATAATTGATAGTAATATAGTATGTGTAATTTAATAATATACAGATATTTTTCTTATTTTATACATATATATCTGTACATATATATTTCTACACTTGTCACTCCTGGGGCTCAGTGGTAGAGTGCTTGCCTAGTATGTATAAAGCCCTGGATTAGTTTCCACACTATCACATGCACAGAAAAAGCCGGAAGTGTTGTTGTCACTCAAGCACCAAAGAAAAGTTAGAATGTTCTAACTGCAACTATACAAGAACAGGACTTTAAATACGTCATGACAGAGCAAGCTGGGAATCTGAAGATGACGGCTGCCATCTATCCTGACAGCCAGAGGTTAACAGCTGCAAACCAACTCCATCGAACCAGATGCTGCTTGCTCACCCTAGCTGCTCAGGGGATGAGATCTGACATTGGTGGGTTGAAAACTCAGCCTTGACAGGAAGTCTGTGAGACTCTGAGCTTTGGCTCAAAGTGGTAGAGCTCTAGCCTTGAGGAAAAGATCTTAGGACAGTACCCACAACCCTATGAGTGCCACCCCTGAGTCTGATGACCCTCCTCCCCCACCCCGACTAACCACCCTTCTAAACTGTTAGATGTGAACTTGTGTGGTTCGTGACATTTTTCTGAAGGAATGGTGATACTGATGAAAACATCCTAATTCTAATGACAGCTTGTGGGATACAGCTATATGAAGAGTCCTTCCTGGGGTGCTGGGTGCTGAGTCCTTCATGGGGTGTATTGTTTCATCTGATCCTTGTTAGAGCTCCACTAGTAAGATGATTGTGCAGGTGAGAAACTCGAGGCACAGATATTTCCCAAGGCAGGGCCAACTTAATGCATGTACTGAACTCTATTGAGTTGTCTCCTGCAGACAATGGTTTTGGTTTAGTTTTCTCCATTACGAACCTTGAACTCAGAGCCTAGACACTGATTTTCCTCTTATGCGCATGGCTAACACTCTACTGTGCCGAGCCAAGGACCACCTTGCAGCAAAGTGTTACGGGTTTGGTGTCTTTAGCTGAGGTCTATCATCCTGCCTGCTCAGGAAGCTGAGGATCTGGGTTCAATACTATCCCACACACAAAAGGTCCCATGACACTATCATCTCCTATTCACCACTTAGAAACTTGAAGTGGAAGCTGGGTGCTGGTGACTCATGCCTGTCATCCTAGCTACTTACTCAGCAGGCTGAGAGCTCAGGATCACGTTCCAAAGCTAGCCTGAGCAGGAGATTCCTTGAGATGGTTCTCTCCAATTAACCACCAGAAAGCCTGAATGGGTTCTGTAGCTCAAGTGGTAGAGCTCTCCACTTAAGCTGAAGAGCTGAGTGACAGCACCCAGGCCCAGACTTCAACTCCTCCAACTTACAAGAAAAGAAAGAAAGAAACCTGAAGTGCAGTGCTGGGAATGGGTCTTAGGGGTAGAGTGCTTTGCATGTTTGAAACCCTGGCTTTGAATCCTCAGTGGCACATCACTAGAAAAAGCCTGTAGTGGCTCTGTGGCTCAATTGGCAGAGTGCTATGCTTGTACAGGAGAAACTCAGGTACAGTGCTGAGGTCCTGAGTTCAAGCTCCAGGACTGGTATATGCACACAAATTACCCCCCCCCCACACACACACACATAGATACCAGAAGTGAAACTGTGACATCAAAGGGTAAAGCACTGGGAAGTAGGGCCTGAGAGAAGACTTGAACTGGTACAGCTTCTTCCCAGGCTTTGCCTTTGTTTTAAGGATTTTCAGAAAAAAAAAAAAAAAAAAAAAAAAAAAAAAAAAAAAAAAAAACTTTAAACAATGTTAACTAGACCTTGGCTCCAACTAGCCCTGCTCCTGGAATGGAAAGAATGTATCTAGAATGGAAAGAATGCCTCTAGTTCCCCCTCTCCTTAACAACCTAACTTACTTTGATTGTTGAGTTAAAGACTGACCCATAAAACAGATAGATTGTAATCTGGCTCCAACTACCTGCCTTTCACACATGCTTACAGTAAACTCTGCCTATTGGCCACCTGTGTGTGGTCTGGTATGACCATGTAATCCTTTTGTATGGTATGATTTCATTGATCACCTGTGCTTGACCAGGCTCGACCTCGTGGATTTTGCCTTTAAAAACCAAAGAATGGGGGCTGCTCAGGGTGGCAGTATCAGCTCCTTAGCCTGTGCTGTGGCCCTGGCCGGTCAGTGTAGGAACCTTCTCAATAAAGTTGCTTCTTTGTTACTAACTTTGCTCTGTCACTCCAGACGAATAGGTGGGTTTGCCTGCCTGAGTAGGAATCTTCCTACTACACAGTGAACTTCTGTTCTGAGCTCATGGTCAGTACTCAGGCCCTGTGTTCAACCTGGATACCTAGCCACCCAAGGCCCAACTAGGAGAGGTCAAAGGTTTCCAAACCTGATGAGCTCCACCAGCCCTACATAACAGGGAACATTGTGATTTTGCAAATGTGCTTAGATGTAGCAAGCTTCGGAAAACCTGGGGAGGCACCATTTCCAATAATGAATCATTGCATTAGGTTCAGCTCCCTAGTTGTTGTCTGCCAGAATAAATCTTGAATTAATTGTAGCAGTTTGTTTCAACACTGGAACATATTCTAACAAAGATAGGATAAGTGCAGGGAACATGGCCTGTCCCTGGAGGTGGCACAAATGAAGGCTTCCTGTCAAAACAGAGCACTGGGGAGAGAGATATCTTGGGGTACAAAGAGGCCTTTTTCTCCTGGTCTTCAGAGCCTGCCCATACTCATCATAACTAGTTGGCCCGGATAGAGTTGTTTGTTAGAGAGCTGTAAGGGAGTGAGGCCTTTTGACTGCCTGTTCTAACAAAGAGGCAGACTTCCTCCAGCAGCATGGGGTGTGAAGAAACCCTCAGGCTACACTGGGAACAGGGAGGGGAGCCCTGGAACATGCACTGTCTTGAAACCACCCTCTGGGCTATGAAATCATTCTATTCAAAGCAAATTTCCTAGCTGGGTGCCTTTCTTCATAGCGACTCTGGATGTTCACCAAAAGAAATACATTCACACATACATAGACACATGGAGTTACTGGCTCTATTTTTTTTTTTTGGTGCAGGTCCTGAGGCTTGAACTGTGAGCTTAGACATTGTCCCTGAGCTCCTTTTGCACAAGGAAGCACTTTATTATGCCTTAAACCATGATACATCATTAAATGAAGGCATAATTTAATACCTAATAATTATTAGTAATATATTACATTTAATTTAATGATATATAGACATCTCACATTCTATATATATATTTATATATTTAAATATACACTGTGATATACATATACATCTCTCTCTCACACTCTCCCTGCATATATATGTATTGGCAGCAATTTATACATCTATCTATTTATATATTGGCCACTCCTGGAGGTTAAACTTAGGTCCTGGGAACTCCCTGGCAGTGAATTTGTTTGAGGCTGCTGTGCTTACATTGATCCCTTGATGAGTTGGGCATTCAAGGCCCTGAGTTCAAATCCCAGCAGTGCCAAAGACAATAGGTGGGGTAAGAAACCAATGTTGACCTGCTCTGCTCTCTGTGAAAATATTGTTTCCTAGGTACAATATGTAATACCTATGCAAATACATATATATGATGTATATTATAAATGTATATAAATATTATTTTGCCAGTCCTGGGGCTAGAATTCATACCCTGGGAAATGCTCTTGACTTTCTTTTATTCAAGGAGGGTGAGCTTCCACTTTACCCACAGCAACATAGAGTTACCCAGGCCCTGATTTCAAATCCCAGGTATGGCAGATAAAATGTCCCAAATTCCAAGCCAGGACCTTAACTTTTGGGGGGAGGAGCAGGCACGGGGCTTGAACTCAGGTCTTCACAACTCTGTCTCAGCCTTGATTACCCTAGGTTGGGTTGCAGGTTTTACACCCACAGATGATCCAAGGATCCTAAGACCCAATTTCAACTCCCAGCACTGGCCAACAAACAAACAAACAAATCAAAATGGAAGAGGAAAAACCAGAAAGTTTTACACAACAGTTTTACCTTTGTTTCTTTTGCACAGTCAACATCCTGGGTCTCACTGACTTGGCTTAAAAATTGTACATGACTTTGCATGGCTGAGGCTGGTGGGCTGTCAGTGAAGCCTGAGGTTAACCCTGACACCTGCACCCTGAGTTCGATCCTGGGACTCCCACATACACATGGCTGAAGATCCTAGGAAACTGGTTCCTATCTCTAGGAACACTAATAGAATGTTTGAAATGTGCTAATTGAATTTCTAGTTAACTAGTCTTTCTAATATAAAATTGTATGCATTAAATATAGGTCATTGGTTAGTTTAATTAATATTTTATTAAATCTTCTACCGAGATTAATTAATGGAGGAATAATTTTAGACCAAATAATTAGTAGCAACAGAATATATAAAAGTAAGATACAGACATCACTCTTTATATAGAGTTATACACTAGAATCTACATAAATGTCTATCTGTCTCCCTCTGTATATGTTTATAGATGCATATACATATGTAATTAAACACACACTGCATTTTACACATCTATGCGTTTAAATCTTATCCACTCCTAGGGCCAAATTTGACTGAAAACTCCATTTGCATCAGACTGGTGTGCTAACATTGACCCATGCCCCATTCATGAAGTGGGTTTTCTAGGCCCTGAGTTTAAATCACATAACTGCCAAAACGTAAGTAATCCTGGTGGAAGAAGCCAAATGTCCCATTTGTCTTCCTTATTGGTGAAAGTCCTGGGTCTCAGGAATGATGTATAGTACATTGGCAAATCTATGTTGTATGTAATAAGATGTAAAAATGGTTATGTGTGTAATCATACTCACTAAAATACATAGGAAATAAATAAAACACAAAATAAAATGAATAAACACACTAACTGCAATATGCAGTAAACATGTGTATGTAAATATGAATCCTGTATTTAAAATGAATACAAATATTATTTTTGCAAGAGCTAGGACTTGAATTCAGTCCCAGGGAACAGGCCTGACTTTCTTTTCTACCAGCATGGTGAGCTTCCCCTTCTCCCACAGTGCTGTAGATGTACCTAGGCCCTGAGTTCAAATCCCAGGACCGGCAGAAAAAAATGGCATGAAATCCAAGCCAAGCAGTCTCCTAATTTTTAAAATATTTTAATGTGTTTATTCATTTATTTATTTATTTATTTATTTATTTATTTGTTTATTTATTTATTTGTTTGTTTGTTTGTTTGTTTGTTTGTTTGTTTATTGTCAAGCATAGAGCTTGAACTCAGGGCATGGCAACTCTGCCTCAGCTTCAATCACTCCAGGCTAGCGTGCAGCCACTGAAACCACAGCCAAACCTGAGTTCCCAGGGCACAAATGCTGACAGGAAAAATAAATACATAAAACAACACAGAAACAAAGAATAAAAACCTGCAACTTTCAGATGGCTGCCGGTTTTACATTTGTTTTCGTTGCAAGGTGATCTTCCTGGGTCTGAATGACATGGCTGAAAAGTCTTGGAAACCTGGAATTGCTGAAGGCTGGAGGGCTACCAGGAAAGACATAGGCCAACACGACAACATAGGCCCTGGGATCAAAGGCTGGTCCTGACCCCTACAAATGGCAGGAGATCCTAATAGTCTCCTTCCTATTCATAGGAATACTGATGGAAGGTTATGAATGTCAAGGTTGAATTAGTTGTTCCTGAATGATGCTACTATAAAATTAGAGTGATTTTAGGAGGCCGATGGATTTTCATGAATATTTTTGACACATTAAAAGAATACTATTAATTACATGGACACAATGGTTTCGGGACAGTGGTTGATTTAATTAACAATTCATTAAGGATGAAAACAATAATATAAATTACATGGAGGCATTAAAAATACCCAAATATTGGTAGGAATATAGCCTATTTAAATGAATAATGTATAGACATCTCTGGCACTCTATAAAGATCTATATTTATTTGTGTACTACCATCTGCATGTCAATCTGTTCTTATTTTCTCAACCCCTGGGGCTCGAACTCAGGTGCTGGAAACTACCTGTCAGCTCAATAATCCCCAGGCTGGCATACTGACACTCACCCATTCATGAATTGGGGCTTGTAGGTTGTGAATTCAGATGCCAGCACTCACAAAAATTGATTCATAGAGTAAGAAACCCTTGGTGACACAGGTTTTCCTTTGCTGTGAAAGTCCTGGATGTCAGGTGTGAAGTTCATACATAGGCAAATCTATCCTATATAATAAATGTAATAAATAGTCCATGTGTAAGAACAGTCAATAAAATAAATGGTAAATAAATGAATAAAACAAAAAAAATGAGTAGCTACACTAAGCACAATATGGAGTCAATATGTGTGGCTCGATCTCAGGGCCTGGGAACAACCTGGAAGCTGAATTGGCTAGAGGCTGCTGTGCTGGCAGCCACACATAAGTGAATTGAGCCTTCTAGGCCCTGAGTTTAGATTCCAGCACTGCCAAAAATGTAATCATGGAGTGGGAAACCGAGCATGACACATGATTTTCTTTTCTTTGAAAGTGTTCAGTGTCAGGTAGGATGTATAATTTGGATGCAAATCAATATGCTATGTAAGTAGAATGTCACAAAGTTAAAAAAAGTCATAGGTGGAAGAATTGTCACTACAATAAATGATAAACAGATTGAATTAATAATGAATCATTCTAGGATAAAATTAGATGTGGTAATTATAGGATGTGGATTAAGTTTAATTAATATTTTATTAAGTATTAACAGAATAAAAATTGCATAGAGACATAAATACCTAATTATTGGTAGTATCACATGATGCATAATTTAAGAATATATAGACACCTGTCTCATTCTCTAAAATATTTAATTATATGTATGGATGTATGTACTTATATGATAAACAATAACAGGATATTGAGTATTAATTAATGCTTTATTAATTGTTAGCTGGGACACATCATTAAATGGAGATATAACTTAATATCTAATAATTGATAACAACATTATCTATAATGTAATAATATAGACATCTCTCTTTTGTCTATATAATATTTACATACAACAATCTAACTATTTATACCTCCTTTACTCCTGGGGCTCAGTGATTGAGTGCTCCCCTAGTAAGCATGAGCCCTGGGTTCGACTCCTCAGTGCCACTAAGCAGAAAACTTGGAAGTTCTTCTGTCTTTCAATCAAGTGAGTGCTAGCCTTGAGCACAAATGCTTAGGGAGAGTGTCTAAGCCCTTACTCAAGCCCCACCACTGCCACCAAAAAAAGGCAGAATGTTCTAACTGCAATTATAGAAGGACAGGACTTCAAATACCACATCACAGAACAAGCTAGGAGTCTGGCACTGACAGTTGCCACCTAACCTGACTTAGGCATATGTAAACAGCTGCAACCCAGCTCCACATTAGCAGATGCTGCTGGCTTAACCCCATCATCCTGGCTGCTTGGGAGCTTTAAAACCAAGCCCTGGTAGGAAGTATGTGAGACTCTTGGAGATGTGGCTCTAAGTAGTAGAGCCTTAGCCTTGAGCAAATGTTATTAGAACCGTATCCCCATGCATTGAGTTCAAGCCCTATGGGTAGACTGCCCCCCCAAAAAACACCCCACTAAACCATTAGATGTGAACTTGTGTGATTTGTGAAATGTTCCTCAAACAATGGTGATACTGATGAAAGCAACCTAATTCTAATGACAGCTTGTGGAATAGAGCTATGTGCTGAGTCCTTCATAGGATGCTCTGTGCTGAGTCTGGCACAGGGTGCAGTGTGCTGAGTCCTGCATTGGGTGCTGGGTGCTAATTCTTCACAGGATGTTGTGTGCTGAGTCCTTCAAAGAGTGCCATCTGCTGTGTCCTTCACAGAGCGTATTCTTTCATATGGTCCTTGTAAGAGCTACACAACTGAGATGATTATGCAGACAAGAATATTGAGATGCAGATATGTCCCCATGGCAGGGACAAAATTATGTATTACTGAAGAGTGGGTGAGTTGTCTACTGCAGATAATTGTTTTGTTTTGTTTTTTCTCAGTCATGAACCTTGAACACGCTGCATAGCCACTGACACTTACCTCTTGGGCACATGGCTAGCATTCCACCATGTAGAGCCAAGGACCCCCTTGCAGTAGAGTGCCACAGTCTAGGGGTTTATAGATGAGGTCTGTCAGCCTGCCTTCTCAGGAAGCTGAGATCTGAGGATCTGGTTTCCAAACTATGGCAGACACAAAAGGTCCCATGAGACTATTATCTCCAATTCACCACTAAGAAACCTGAAGTAGAAGCTGGATGCTTGTCACTCATGCTTGTCATCCTAGCTCCTCAGGAGGATGAGATCTGAGAATCATGGTTCAAAGCTAGCCTAGGCAAGAAAGTCCTCGAGACATTTAGCTCCAATGAACCATGAGACAACCTGAAATAGTGCTTTGCTTCAAGTGGTAGAGCAACAGACTTGAGGGACAGCACCCAGGCCCAGACTTCAACTCCTACAAGCAACAACAAAAAAGAAACCAAATAACAAACCTGAAGTAGAGGGCTGGGTATGTGCCTTAGGGGTAGTGTGCTTTGCATCTATGAAACTCTGGACTTGATTTCTTTGGAACACATCACTAGAAAAAATCCTCAAGTGGCTCTGTGGCTCAAGTGGGAGAGGACTATTCTTGTACAAGAGAAATAAGGTACAGTGTTCAGGTCCTGAGTTCAAGCTCCAGGACTGGTGTATTTGTGCAAGCTCGCACACACACAAACCCACACACAGACCAGAAGTAAAAGCTGTGACACAAAATGGTAAAGCATTGGGCTCCTGCACTGACCTCATGGTCAGCACCCAGGCACTGTGTTCAACTCCAAAACTTTGCCACCCAGGGCTCAACTAGGAGAGGTCAAAGGTTTCAAAACCTAATGTGCTTCAGCAGTCCTAGATGACAGGAAGCATGGTGAGATCAGACATGTGATTGGATTTCTAAAGCTTCCGGAAACCTAGCAGAGGCATCATAGTCCTATCATCTCCCTCAATGAAACATTTCTTGAGGTTAAGTGCCCTAGTTGTGTGCCAGAAGGACTCCTGAATTATATTGAGCACTGTATCTGATCACCAGAATACAGTCTTACAAAGGCAGGATTAGTGCTGAGAACTTGGCCTGCCAAAGGAGGTGACACAAATGAAGGCTTCCTGTTAAAATGGAGCACTGGGGAGAGAGATATCTTGGGGTACAAAGAGGCCTTTTTGTCCTGACATTCAGAGCCCATCCACACTCCTCCTTACTAATTGTCCCATATGGAGTTGTTTGTTACACAGCTGTACAGGACTGAGGCCTTTTGTCTGCCTGTCCAGACAATGAGAGAGACTTCTTCCAACAGGCCTGGGAGGCAGAGAAACCCTCAGGCTGCACTGGAAACTGTGAGGGGAGCCCAGGAACATGCACTGTCATGAAAGCAGTCTCTGTGTTATGAAATCATTGTATTGAAAACCAATTTTCTAGCTTGGTGCATTTCATCATAGCTACTCTGGAGCTTCAGCTATAGGAATACATCCACACATACACAAAGACATGGAAGCAGATCCTGGGGTTGAACTATGAGCATAGACCTCCCTGAGTTACTTTTGCTCAAAAGTAGTGCATTAACCTGGAGCCACAGCCCCACTTTTGGGTTTTCTGTGATTTCTTAGAAATAACAGTGTCATGGACTTTCCTATGCTGGCTGGATTCAAACTCAGATTCTCCACATCTCATCCTCTGAGGAGCTGGGATTTCAGTCAGCAGCCACTGGCACCTGCCTTTCTTTTCTTCTTCATTTTGTAATCTGGACAATCTGACTACTTAACAGCATCATTCCAGTGCTTTGAATTTATAAGTAAACTACCCAATGTTCTTTATAGGTGCTTTCTCTGAGAAGGAATTTCTCTCCTCATCTTATCCTCTGGTCACAGGTTTGAAGCCAAAAGTGAGAAATGAGTGTCACATGATTTTGGCAGCAAATGTCCACAGGACATGCCAGTTCAGTCACTTAGCATTGAGCTGCAGTGAATTTACTGTCTCAGGATGAGAGGACCAAAAGCTGGAGCGATCCTCATACTGTCTGCATTGTTCCTTAGGCTTATAAAATTATCTATAATTATGAGTGTTTTGTGTCTCCAACTTAAGTATCTAGAACACACTAGAAGCATCTTCATGTTTCAATTTTGCTCTAGTATCTCTCAAGATTTAGACTAAGGGTTTGTGTGGAGCAGATCCTCGGCGAATCCCTGTGGAAAGCCACTTGAAGTCTCCTCAGGAGATCTCTGTTCAAAGCCAGCCCGAGCAGGAAAGTCTGCGAGACTCTTATTTCAATAAACCACCAGAATACCAGAAGTGAATCAGAGGCCCAGAGGGTAGAGCTCCAGCTTTGAGAAAGAAAGCTGAACAGGAGATACAAGCCAGACCAGGCAGGAAAGTCTGGCAGGTGCTTCTGTCCAATTAACAACCAGATGGTTGGAAGTGGAGCTGTGGCAGTGGTAGAGTCTCAACCTTGAGCAAAACGGCTGAGGAACATATAGGGCCCTGAGTTTAAGCACGGGATGGCCACCAAAAAAATTCAAAAAGAGAAGGCCAAGTTTATGTATGATTGTCCTACCTACTTATGTGTGTATATTACCTCCCTGAGTGCAAACAGATTGTATGCAATGCTTCTCCTTTTATGTACAGATTTATTTTTCAGATAGGCTTGTTGCACATACTGCATCATTCTCTTTTTTTCAGGCCCGTGGCTTTTCTCTTCCACAGTTCCAGGCCTGTTTCCTTATATGGTGCTCACTTAAGATCTCAGCAGCCATTTTTACATTTTATTATGAGGCCAAGGCAGGAGCAGTCACAAATCAGGCAGGAGAAGGGAAGATCAGGGTTTTTGAAATAACTGGTATTCAGAAAATTAAACTTGGGGGATGTAAAATGGTAGCATACTTAGGTAGAAACTACCATTAAGAAAAAGATGATAGGGCTGGGAATGTGGATTAGTGAGAGAGTGCTTGCCTAGCATGCAAGAAGCCCTGAGTTTGATCCCTCAGTAGCACATGCACAGAAAAAGCCAGAATTGGTGCTGTGGCTCAAGTAGTAGAGTGCTAGAGACAGTGCCCAGGCGTTGAGTTCAACTCAAGTACAAGTAACTTCTCATCACCAAAGGAAACCCAGGAAGCTCTTGAACATCTGCCCTTTCAGAAGTGGAAGTCAGAGTGTCATAGACATTCCTGCCCTGGCTGGCTTCACCATGTAATCCTCAGACCTCAGCCTCCTGAGCTAGGGGATGGGCCTTAGCTACTGGTGCTCTGCTAGGTCAGAAGTGTAATGACATTGACAATACAAGTCAGCTGCTTATCACAAAGGGTTTGGGGAACATATTAAGCCTTTCAACAATGGACCTTTCAGAACCCTGTAGGACACAAGGTTATAATTCTAGAGTCTGAGAGGCTGGGCATATGGATCTGCTAAACTTGAACCTTGAGCTCTAACTCCAATTCTGGTGTATATCAGCTTTCATTTTTCCAGTGAATGTTCTCCTAATTAGCAAATAGGAAAAGTACTTTGATTAACCTTCACTTTTTCCCATTGTGTGTCTCGAACTCAAGCTTGGGCACTCACTGTCCCTGAGCTCTTCCTCTGAAGGCGAACAAGCTACCACTTGAGCCACAGTGCCACATGGGGTCTTTTGGTGGCTCATTGGTGATAAGAATCTAACAGGCTTTCCTTGCCTAGGCTGTCTTTGAACTGTGGTCTTCGGATCTCAGCCTCCTGAGAAGAACGGTCCCAGGTGTGAGCCATTGGAATCGGGCCTATTGTTTTTGCCAGTGCTGGGGCTTGAACTTAGGGCCTGGGTACTGTCTCCGTGCTTCTTTTTCTCAAGGCTAGTGCTCTACCACTTGAGCACTCCACAGCTTCTGTTCTGGCTTTTTCTGAGTATGTGGCACTGAGGATTCAAACCCTGGCATTCATGCATGCTGAGTGAGCTCTCTACCACTAAGCCACATTCCCAGTCCCACCTTTACAATATTATCCCTCAACTTGCCTATCCTCAAGGAAAGTCTTCTGAGTATAAATCATCTAAAAAATCTGTGTAGGAAGTTGTTAAAGATAAACAAGACACAGCTCATATTTGGGAGTGACTCCAAACATGTTAAGGCTGTGACAAATGCCTCCATTTAATCATGTATCACGTTTCAACCCTTAATAAAGTATTAATGAAAAATGAGTCAATGTCCTAAATTGATGTGTATAATTTTATAATAGATGTGCAAAATGTAATAAATATTATGTGTATAATGATACTAATACAATAATAAAAAAATCATAATTTGTAATAAACATACACATATAATACATCACATATATTACACATGTACATAAATATTATTTTCCATTATAGGGACTTCATTCAGGCCCTGGGAACTCTACCCTGAATTTCTTTTCCTCAAGGACAGTGAGGTTCCCCTTCACCTACGATGCAAAAGAGTTACCCGGATGGTGAGATCAAATCCCAGCAGTGGCAGAAATACTAGCCCCAGTTCCAAGACAGTCACTTAATTATTTTTAATGGAAGGAGTTATTTTTATTCAATTCCATACTGAACATTTTAAAAACTGCAGTGTATAATTTTGTATATCTATTCAGACATCCTTCCCTTACCTGCAAAGTGCTTCACTGAGCTCTAAATTGTTTCCTTTTTTGTACATTTTTTGTTGTAAAAATGTGGTATAGAGGGGTTACAGTTACATGAGCAAAGTAATGAGTACATTTACTATTGAGCATTGTTGCCTCCTCCTTTGTTTTCCCCTTGCCTTCCCTTCCCTCCCACCTCCACAGCTATCCCCCTCCCCCCAGCTGAGGTCAGTGACTTAATTTTTTGTTTTTGTCTTGGCACAGGATTTGAACTCAAGTAGTAGAAACTCTGCACCTTCAGTCACATTGCTACAGATATACCAAGATCCTGAGTTCAAATCCCAGGCTAGGAAAGAAAACTGGCAGAAATTCCAAACCAGGGGGATTTTTTTCAATTTAGTTCAACAATTAATTAATTTTTTTATTTATTCTTTTTCTTTTTGCCAACCATGGAGCTTGAAATCAGGCCATGGCAAGTCTACCTCAGCTTCGATTGCCTTAGACTAGGCTGCAGCCTCTCACCCATAGTCAATCTTGGGATCCAAGCCCCTGAGAGCTTGCAGGAAGAAAAAAAAAAAGTGAGACAGCACAAAAAGTGTCCAGCTGCAGAGGACTGGCTGTTTTACATTATTTTTTTCTTTGCAGGGTGATCATACTGAGTCTGAATGACACGGCTGCAAAGTGGAGCTGAACTGATATTCCTGAAGGCTGGTGGGCCATCAGGGAAGCCATAGGCGAAACCTGCCAACATAGGCACTGGGTTAAAAATCTAAGTCCTGACACCTACCAATGACAGGACATCACAAGAGACTCATTCCTATGCATAGAAATACTGATTGAAAGAGTAGTTCGTGCATCAGTCGAATCTAAAAGTGGATGTAATAATTCTAGGATGCTGATTGATTTTAATTGATAGTTTATTAAGCAGGAAAAGAATAATATTACTTCAAAGGCAGTATAATAAATACCTAAGAGTTGGTAGGAATGTAGAAGGCATCAGTCAGATAGATGGCTCTGGCACTCTACCAATATGTATTAATTATATACCACTCAGATCATGACAGCTCTGTCTCAGCTTCCATCACACTAGCCTGGGGTGCAGCCTCCAGAACCAAAGCCGATCCTGGAATCCTAAGACCTGATGTCTGACAGGAAAACAAAATGAAAATGACATTAAAACAAGCCTCAAGCCGAACATGGTAGGCGGTTTCTTGGCTTTGGTTCCTTGCATGGTGACCATCCTAGGTCTGAATGACATGGATACCACGCACAGGTGACCTGTCATTGCTGAAGGCTGGCGGACTGTCAGGAAAGCTATAGGCCAACCCCACAACATAGTCCCTGAGTTCAAATCCTGGTCCTGTCACCTACCAATGGCAGGAGATCATAAGAGACTCCTGCCTGTGCATAGAAATTCCAATGGAATGGTATCCAACTCATGATTGAATAGTTCATGCAGCGGTCTGGACTCAAATTAGATGAAATAATCCTAGCACGCTGATTGAACTCAATTAATGGTTAATTAGGCATGAAAAGAATAATATTCCTTCAATGGAGGCATAATAACTACCTAAGACTTGGTAGGAACGTAGCAGATGTCATTGAATACTAGATACACAGCTCCAGCACTCTGTACTAATATGTATTTATTGGTGTACTAACACCTGACTATCCATGTATAGCTATTTTGGCCACCCCTGAAGTTCAATCTCAGAGCCTGCCAAAAATGTCATACTGGAGTAAGAAGCCAAGTGTGACACCTGTTTTCCTTTTCTGTGAGAGTGCGGGATGTCAGGCATGATGGAGAACAAGTCTACAAATCTAAATGCTATGTGATAGGGTGTAAACAATGTAATACAAAGTTAGGTGTCATCATAGTCAATAAAATAAATGGTAAATAATTGAATAAACCAAAAAGTAAAATGAATGACCACACCAAACATAATATAGACTGAATACCTGTCTCGAAGTTCAATCCTATCTTTAAAATACATGTAAGGACTACGTTTTCCATGGTTGTGGCCTGAATTCAGGCCTAGGGAAGAGGCCTGACTTTCTGATCTTCAAGCATAGAGACCTTCCCCTTCCCCCAGAGTGCACCAGAGTTACCCAGACCCTGAGTTCAAATCGCAGGCCTTGCAGACAAAAAATAGCATACATTCCAAGCCAGGGAGCTTCATTAGCATTACTCATATTTTTTAAAGTTCACTTGGCCTTTATTTGATATATTTTGATTTTATAACAAGAGAGGTTTTCAAAAAGGGGTTTAAACTTTTACATTTCAGCATAGCACATTGGTGTTTCCATTTTGTCCATCTGCCATGAAAAGTGAGAATTAAAATCAGTACATCCTTCCTCCCTAGAGGGACAGTTCATGTTAATTCTATTTAGAGTTATTTCTGTAACTATAAACTCTCTGCAATTGTATCCTGTGAGTTTTCCTCAGTGCCTACCACAAAATACACTAGAGGAGTCCTCATACCACAAAAGGTTGGGTTTCTGAATAAAAACTCACTTCTGTGAGGACAGGAGGTACTTGTAAGCATTATGGGAATAAAGTGAATTTTAAAATGAGAAACTGAAACATTGGGACTGGGGTGTAGCTCAGTAGTGGAGTACTTGCTTAAAGAGCATAAGACCCTGGAAGAAAAGGAAGACAAGTTTCCTAAAGCTCAGAAGGTTAGAATTTTATGATCTGTATGAACAAATTTCTTTCTTTCTTTCTTTCTTTTTTGATGGTGGGGCTTGAACGCTGGGCTTGGCTGCCCACCTTCAGCTCTTCAACTCATGGCAAGTGCTCTACAGCTTGAGCCACAGTGCCATTTCCAGTTTGTTGGAGATAAGCCACAGTGCCGTTTCCGGTTTATTGGAGGTAAGAGTCTCATGGACTTTCCTTTCCAGGCTGGCTTTGAACCGCCATCCTCATATCTCAGCCTCCTGAGTAGCTAGGATTGTAGGAATGAGCAACCAACGCCCAGCGCATGAACAAATTTATCAAAGATTGATTCTGAGGAATGAAACTTGAACAAATTTATCAAAGATTGATTCTGAGGAATGAAACTTGGAATACACTTTTAATATAAATAATTTATAATGCCATCCTTAAGGCACTAATTCAGAAGTATTTATTCATTGGCTAGTTTCTTAGTTTATTTAAAGATATATATATATATATATATTTAATATATCTACATGTATATTATTAAAACATAGCTTTGAAGTGTACCTAAAAGCATGTGTGCTCATGTAAAGTTATAAAACTGCTTGATTTTTTTATTTTCAGTTTGTTGGTGCCATAAATTAGGTGGGATGTGTGTACTGTTGTTTTGTTCTCTGTTTTTGGAGGATTTCTCTCTGCTTTCTTCCCCTACTCCCCTCTCTCCGCACTTGAATGCAGCTTGCTCTTTCTTGGCTTGATTGTTCATAGCTGATTTTCTACCACTTCAGCCATACCTGTAGCCTGGCTTTTTGCCAGTTAATTGGAGATGTCGTCTCTCAGGCTTTTCTGCCTGGATTGGCTTTGAAACTTCATCTTCCAGTTCTCACCTCTTGAGTAGCTGGGATTACAGATGTGAGCCAGTGGGGTGCTTAGGGATGAATTCGACTTTGGTTGGTGTATTCTTTCTGTTTTTCTAAGCATGGAATCATCTACTATAGAATTTCTGTGAATGTCCTGGGTCTGAAGTAAGATATATAATACATATGCTAATCTGTATAGTTATCCTAAGATGTAATCCATTTAATACAAGTTATAAGTGTAATAATAGTCAATATAAATAATGAATGAATGAATAGTGCAAAAAATAAAATAAATACACAGTAAAATAATATGCAGTAAACATAAGTATGTAGATATTACTCATTATTTCAAATGTGGATGAATATTACTTTAACAGGGCTGGGGATTGAATTCAGGCCTAGGGAACAGGCCTGAATTGCTTGTCTTCAAAGACGGTGAGTTTCCCCATCCTCCATAGTGCATTAGTTACCCAGACTCTGAGTTCAAATCCCAGGACTGACAGGAAAAAAAAAGGGCACGAATGTCAGGCTGGTGAGCTTCATTAGTATTTTTACAATTTTTTTTCCGTGGGGCTTGAGCTCTGGCCTTGGGCTCTGTCCTTGCGCTCTTCAGCTGAAGGCGAGTGCACTACCGCTTGAGCCACAGCACCACTTCTGGTTTTCTAATGCTTTATTGGAGATAAGAGTCTCATGGGCTTTACAGCCTTGGTTGGATTGAACCACAATCCTCAGCCTCTTGAGTAGCTAGGATTACAGTTGTGAGCCACCAGCGCCAGGCTATTTTTAATATTTTAATATTTTTTTTGATTGATTGATTGCCAATCACTGTACTTGAACTGAGGTTGTGGCAACACTGCCTGAGATTCCATCACCCTAGGCTGGGATGGTGCAGCCTCTGGACCCACAGCCAATCAGGGGATGGTACGCCTCAGGGACTGACAAGAAAACAAATTGAAAACAGCACTGAAAAAAACGCCATCTGTGGATGGTCGGCGGTTTCTTGGTTTTCCTTCCTTGCATGGTGACCAATCCGGGTCCAAATGACACGGCTGCAACCTGTAGGTCACTTGGCACTGCTGAATGCTTTCAGGTTGTCAGTGAAGCCATAGGCCAACCTGAACACCTAGGTCCTTAGTTTGAATCCCGGTCATGCCACTTACAAAGGGCTGGGGAGCCTAAGAAACTATTGCCTGTCCATAGGAGCACCAGAAGAATGTGAACAGTGTCATGGTTGGATGAGTAGTTCATCAATCAGTCTAGCAGAAAATTAGACCCAATAATCACAGGACACAGACTGATTTTATTCATGGTTTATTATGCACTAAAAGAATAGTATTGATTAAATGGAGTCCTCACTAAAGACCTGAGAATCTGTAGGAGCGTAGTATGCATCATTGAACACTAAATAGACATTTCTGGCAGTATGTAAATGTCTAAATTTATATTTATTAGTTTACCATCATCTGCATAGAACATTTTTGCTAATTTGGCCAAATCTGAAACTTGTTCCCAGGTCTTGGGATCCACTTGGCACCTGCATGGGCTAGATGCTGCCGTGCTGACACTCATGCCTTCATGAATTGGGTCTACTAGTCCCTCAGTCAAGGTACAATCATTTCCAAATATTCTTCCTGGAGTAAGATTCCATGTGTGACAACTGTTTTCCTTTTCTGTGCAAGTGTTGAGTGTCAGGTATGATGTACATATTATCTCTGCAAAGCTATATGCTATGGAATAGCTTGGAACAAATGTAATAAATGTTATAGGTGTACTCACAGTCCATAAAATAAATGCTCAATCAATCAATGAATCAATAATAATAAAATATAATGAATCACTCCAACAAACACTATTGGAAATGAATATAGAGATATAACTCAAGTATTTAAAATGTCTATGAATGTTATGTTTTTCAGTACTGGTGCTTGAATTCAGGCCTAGGGAAGAGTTGAGAAGTTCAAGCATGATTCGCATAGGAAATGATCTTAATTAAGACTGCATGAAGTGTGACAATAATAATTACATTTAGGAAATCGAGGCATTGGGAAAGATCCAAGAATCGGTAGTCACATGGAAGATAGGATTCCAACACAGCTCGCCACATCTCCAACTCTATACAAACAGGCCTTTATTAGCATATTAATTTCAGCTTATGAATGGGTGAATATGGTTCTCCACCCCCACCACAGGGCTAGATCTCAGGTCCTGGGTATGGTCTAGCTCCTTAGTGGCTCACAAGCTGGTGTGCTCATGTGGACCCATTTGGCAGTTGGTTCTGCTAGGCCCTGAGTTCAAGTTCCAGCACTGCCAAAAGGTTCATCCTGATGTGAGATGCCAAACCTTGTAGATGTTTTCATATCCTGTGCAAGTCCTGGGTCATAGCTAGGATCTAGAAAGCATAGGCAGCTCTATACCCATGGGAAAAGGTTGTCATCCATGTGAGTACAGTTATATATGTCATCCTATACTCAGTAAAATACACAATACATAGATGAATTAGACACAAAATAAAAAGATTAACTACACTGAAAACAAGGTGCATACCACACCCGTATGTAGAGATCCTAGGTTTAAAAGAGGTAGGCTTGTCCAGTTCTGGGGCTTCAAATCAGGCCCAGTACCAGGACTAACCTTTTAGTCTTCAAGGACGGTGAGCTTCACCTTCCCCCTCAGTGCAACAGAGTTACCCAAACCTGAGTTCAAATCCCAGCTCTCACTGTAAAATGGCACAAATTCTGAGCTAGGTTTCTTCCTTCATAGTTTTTTCTGTTTTCTTTTACCAGATCTGGGGCTTGAACTCAAGTCGTGGCAACTCTGCCTTAGCTCTGATCATCCTAGGCTGCAGCTTCTGGACCCACATCAAGTCCTCGAACCCTCGGACTCTGAGGTTTGCTGGGAAAAAAAAAAAAAAAACCCTTCGAGGGGAAAAAAAGCAGAGGAAATTCTACCTGGCTCTTTTATGTTTATTTTCCTTTGCATGGTGACCATTCTGGGTCCAAACATGGCTGCCTGCAGAGTGAAGTTGACCTGGCATGGCTGAAGACCTGCTGATTTTTGGGGGAGCCACAGGCTAACCAGACAGTGAAGGCCCTGAGGACGAATCCCAGTCAGCCCTGTGACGATGAGGGAATGGCTGGAGATCCTAGGACACTTGTTTCCAGACCTTGGAAGAGTCGTGGAATGCAATCAATCTCATCCTTCAATGAGTAGTTCTTGCTTGATGTGAGTAGGAAATCATAGGCAAGACTCATGGGGTATCGATTATTTTTAATGAAGAGTTGATGAAACATGACCATAATCATCACAATCATGAAATGGAGGCATGGGGGAAGATCCAAGAATCGTTAGTCCCAAGGTAGATTGGATTCCATCACTGGTCGCCATCACTGCGGGGCTCAATCTCAGGTCCTGGGAATGGCCTAGCTTCTTAGTGGCTCACATGCTGGTGTGCTTACCTGTTGGGTCTTCGTCCATCCCACAAAAGACGGACGGAGTCCGAGGAAAGGTAAGTGTGGCGCTCGCCCGTTCCCTAGCCTCCCTCAGCCCAGGAGACAATCAGACACAGCAGGGAGCCAAATCCAGCAGGTAGAAAAACTCGTTTATTAACAGAGAGCAGCCCCTTTTAAAGACAAAAAGGGTGGGTAGAATGGTAAGGGAGGAAGAGGAACCAATCACTGTCAAGGTCATACCCTATCATTCACCTGGCTGGTTAGGCACTGATCGGCAGGTCAATTGGGGTCTACCCACTCTACTCTCTCCCAGAGCCATCTTGGCTGGCCATGTGCTCTACAGTAAATTAGGCTCTGCCCACTCAACCCCTCCCCGCACCATCTTTGCTGCCCATGTGCTCCACAGATTCCCCCTTTTTTTTTTAAATGGCTGACCCACCTAGCACAGTAATAAACATCAGTCCCACCACAGTTAGAATGTCCGAAGCAGTTCAATTAATTCCTGGGCACCTGGTGTCGTTTAAGTAAGCCAGTTCCTTGTACGTGTCTTTTAGCTAGCACAGGAGTCAAGATCACCTTTGAGCTTTACTGTCAGCTCCCAATTGCTCCCAACATCATCTCCCCCTGTCTTTGCTTAAAGAAGTGAACCCGCCTGTCTTAGGTTGGGTGGATCGCCTTGTCTGCCTTGCCCATCATTGGCAACTTCTTCAGAGCGAAGCTGAAGGCCCTGTCTTAGGTTGGTCAGATTGACACCCCCTCTTACCCGTCTCTGGCTGCAATTCCTCTGGGGGGGGGGGGAAATTCATTCATTTGGAGCTTGTTAACTGGCTGGCTAAGCTCATAAGAGTTTTGCAGTGCACGTATAATGCAAGGAAGGCATAGAAAAACCATCAGCAAAAGCATTCCCAGGCCAAGAAATGTCACTACTAGTCCTTTAACCTTAGTGAAGGATGGGATAGCAGTCTTTGCCACTTCAGAGTCCAGAGGTGGGGATTGTTCTAATCCAGCTATTTGCCTGTGGGGTTGGACAAAATCTAAGCTGGAAGCATAACAAAAGGTGGTTGTTTAACAATTAAGTATGGATTCAATGCTGCTATACAAGCAATTAGTAAAAGAACAATTAAAGCATGTATCATTAAAATAATTAACTCCTACAAAAATATTAAGCAGTCCATAGGGTGGTGATCAAAATGAAGGTCAGGCCACCAGGTCGAAGGGACAGCTTCTCTTGTGGTGCTCCTGATGATTTCTGCATTGCCAGCGTTGACCACTGCCCAGGTCACTTGTCGAGGTTGATGCAGATTCCATAGGGCCGTTCACAGGATCGGGAGAGTCAGGACAGCCAACAGCTGGAGTATCGCCATCTGCTGGTTGACCTTGGGGATGGTTAATAATTGTCTTTTTGGCTTTTGTCTTTAAAACACAAGCCTCGGCCATGGCCGTTTTTTTGTTTTTTGTTTTTTTTCCTTGTTGGTTAGCTTATTCTTGGGCATCCTCCTGTATAGAGGAAATGGGTAAAAACTTGGGTTCCTGGCAGGGATCCAAATGGGAGCGGACTCCCCTATGGGAAAAACACATCCAAATCCCCGATCATAGTAACTAGGGGGTCAGGTCCTCTCCATTGTTGTGTCAGGGGGTCCTTCCACCTGACTTTCACTTGGGGCTTAGGGTTTAGTTATCCCCAGTGCTTTTGAAATCTGGATTCAGTTGCCCCTTTTGACAAATTTAAAAACAAAGCTATCTGTAACTGTATATGGGGGCTAACTCCCCCTTTTTTGTTTTAATAATTGCTCTTTAAGACATTGATGATTTCTTTTTATAATTGCTTGGCCTTGGGGATTATAGGTAATTCCTGTAGTATGATTAATATGCCATTTGTCAAAAAACTCTGACATTGCTTTGCTAACAAAAGAGGGTCCATTATCGGTTTTAACTTGTGCTGGTAGACCCAAGGTGGCAAAGCATTGAAGAAAATGTGCTTGTGAATGTTTAGTTCTTTCTCCTGTATGTGCTGTGGCCCAGCATGCTCCTGAGTAGGTATCTATAGAGACAAAGATATATTTAAACTTACCAAAGGCCAGGAAATGAGTGACATCCATTTGCCAGAGGACGTTAGGTTTAAGGCCTCTGGGATTTACCCCGGGGGTTGTAACGGGGTACTTTTAAGAAAGGCTGGCATGTTTTACAGGTATGTACTATCCTTTTAAGGTCCTTTACAGGAATCTGAGGAAATCTATGCTGAAGACCTCTCCAATTAATATGGGTTAAATCATGCAAACAGGTAGCCTCTTGTAATGTTAATGCTTGTGGGCCAGTAGCTAACTGGTCTGCCCACTTATTGCCTAGGGGAAAAAACCCAGTAAGTTTTGAATGCCCTCTCAAATGTTGAATATGAATAGGGGCTCCCCGCCCTTCTAATAGGCCCTTAAGGGTAACCATAAGGGGGGAAATAGGGTTTTCATCCAGCTTAATATGTGCCTGGGGAATATGAGGGAGCAAGTTAATCATATATAGGCTATCAGAATACAAATTAAAGGGTTTTTGAATGTCCTGAAGAGCCATAATTATGGCCAGCATTTCTTTATATTGTGCTGACCCTTGACAAGGTTGAAATCTTTGTTGGCTCGGGGTCTTTTGTTGTTCCTCAAAGGCTGCATATGCAGAGCCTGCTTTACCTCCGTCAGTAAAAACATGAAGGGTGCCAGGAATAGGAGTAGGAGAAAATAGAGATGGTATTTTGAGGGGAAGTCGCCATAACATGACAGTCCATTTGGATGGCCCATAATGGCAGTCAATTTGGCCTAGAAACCTGTCCAAGGAGACGAGCATTGGCTCGAGTGAGCCACTCAACGTCTCCCATCCGAAAAGGAAAAACAATGGAGTGAGGGTCGAGGCCATAATGCCTTTGGGCTTGTGTCCTTCCCTTCACAATAGCATCTGCAAGTTGGTCTGCTTGAGAATACACCCGAGGCGTGCCCCCAGGGGAGTGTGAACCCACTCTAATGGCTCCCCACTTTGAGTTAAAACTGCAGATATTAATGTGACCCCTGCAAACAACCAAAGGGAAATGGGCTCACTAAAAGAACACCTCTTTAGAGAAACTTTATCCAGGGCTTTTTGGAACTGCAAAAATATTGCCCTATGGCTGTCTGTAATTGTAATAACTTCTTGTGGTGTCCTGTCTTTTAGCAGGGCAAATAAGGGCACAAGACTACCTTTAGGGACAGAAACCCATGGCAACAGCCAATTTATTTCCCCTAAAAGACTCTGAAGTTGGGTTAAGGTTAGAGTGGCCGGAATATCCAGCAAAGGCTTAAGGGGGCTGGCCTGAGTCGAGGTAAGGTGGGTCCCGAGCACCATAAAAGGAGCTTTTGAATTTTATTAAGGGCTATGGTAAAACCCCCCTTTTTTAATATGTCCAGAACCTGGGCCAGAAGGCCTTCCAGGCAGCTTGGGTCTCGGTGTCCCAGAATTATATCATCCATGTAGGCATAGACAAAGGAGTTATCTGAACCCAGCACAGGCTCTAAAAGTGTGGCCAAGTATTGTTGGCAGAAGGCCGGGCTATTGGCCACACCCTGTGGCAGCACTGTCCATTCAAACCTCCGATCAGGCTGGGAAAAATTAAGAGAAGGTATAGAGAAAGCAAACTTCTCGCAGTCATCTGGATGCAGAGGGATAGAGAAAAAACAATCTTTAATATCAATCACAACCAAGGTATATTCTGAAGGTATAGCAGGAGTCCAGGGCATGCCTCTTAGGGGCTTTCCTACTAGCTCCATCCTTTCATTTACCTTTCATAGATCTAGGAGCATCCTCCAAGCCCCAGAGGCTTTTTGAATAACAAATACGGGTGTGTTCCAAGGACTTATAGAAGGGCGGATATGCCCGAGGCTTATCTGTTCCTCCACCAGAAGGTGGAGGGCTTCAAGTTTAGGTTTGGTCAATGGCCACTGGGCCACCCAGATTGGGCTTCCTGGCTTCCACCTAATGGGAGGTACTTGGGGGGCAGTGGTCTTTAGGATTGGGGGTGCACCCGAGAGGGTCCCCTATGTTCTTCCTGTTTAAGCCTTTGTGCTTTTTCTCCATCCAGGATATCATCATATGATGCTCGATGGTCTGTAGTGACCATGGCATCCATTTGTCTTAGTATGTCTTGCCCTAGTAAATTGACAGTGAGGTTCTTTGCCACTAAAGGGCGTATCTTTCCCTGTTCTCCATCTGGGCTAGTCCATGTCATAAGGGCAACAGTTTCTTTGGTCTCGGAGTTGCCCCCTACCCCCAATATTGGAGCCCCAGGTGCAAGCTTCCAGTCCAAGGGCACTACCTCCTCCCTGAGTATGGTTCGGTCTGCCCCAGTGTCAATTAAGCAGTGAAACCTCTTTCCGCCTATGAGAATACTCATTTTAGGGCAGAGTCCGTCCTCCGGGGGATAGTCCAATGGGCCTGGGTCACCCCGCCATGAGGCTGCCTGGGCCTCACAGCAGAGGGGGTTCCTCCTTGAGTTAAAGGGGCTAGAGGATGCCCCTCCCCAAGTTTAAAGACTTCCCCTCTAAATCAAACTTGTATCCCTCCATGCCCCTGGGGCAGGGTGTAGGGGGCGGTTTGCTCTCAGGCCGGTTGGCGGGAGATTGTTGTAAACAGTCCCTCTTAAAGTGCCCCTCCTGCCTGCATTTAAAACAAGTCCCTCTTCCCGATAGTCTTGGGGTTCCTTGGCCCTGGGCTGCCAGCGCCTGAGTAATAGCCTCAGTCATTGCAAATGCCTGAGCCTGTAAAGCTAAAGCTAGTGATTGGGACTGGTGCTGTTGCATTCCCACATCCTGCGAGGCCACCACCCATCTGCTCAGGGAACTCTCTCTCAATCCCGAGCAGGCCATGAGGTGGTCTGCATTCATCCCTTCCCAGACCAGCAGCTTTACAAACTGATCTCGGAGTTTCCCTGCTGGCAGCTTGCGGTGAACACTCTGTTGGACTCGGTCTATGAAATCAGGTAGAGACTCACCCGGTTTTTGTCTCACTCCTGCTATGGGGGACTCAGTAGGCCCATCATCTAGTTTGTACCACGCAGCAAGTCCTGCCTGCCTCACCTGGTCACGGTACGGGCCAGGTATTGCGGCCTGTTCGACGCCGGTGGAGTAGGCTTCTCCCGTCCCTGCTAACATGGTATAAGTAATAGGTATTGCAGGTTGAGCCTGCCGGTTACTCTCTGCTCTCACTCTGCATTCCTCCTTAAAGAAAGCACACCATTTAATAAACTGAGAACTAGTAAGAACGGCTTTGGCCACATCCATCCAGTCATTAGGGACACAAGGGTGATAGGCAATGTCTTGGAATAGGGTCTGGGCCCAGGGAGAGTTTGGGCTATCCTCCACCACCGCCTTGCGTAGCTCTTTAAGATCCTTAGCTTCCCATGGATACCATTCCAAGGGCCTGTTAGCTCCTGGTGCCAGATTGACCGGATATGCTTGGGGAAACGAATCCTGTGGCCGAGAGTCTGGGCTCTTGGGTGGCCCTTCCTTTCCAGGGCTCTTTGGTGGCCCTTCCTTTCCAGAGGAGGTCTCCGAGGAGGTTACTTCCCCAGCCCTCGGCCCCTCCATAGAAGGCTGGTAGGGGTCTGGGTCTTGCAAGTCCCTCTCACAGGTCTGTAGGGCACCGTACCTCCCCTCCAATCAGGAGAATAGGGAGGGGGCCTAGGACCATCAGTATCAGCTGGGTCAGAGGGGGTAATATCAGCTGGGTCAGAGGGGGTAATTTTTACCCTCGTTTTGACTTCTACTGTGCACGTCTCAGTGCGTTCTCGATTGGATTTGACACTTTCCTTTTCCTTCTCACTTCCCAAGTCCTCCTGTACCCCTTCTAGGCCTAATGTTGCCTCTTCCTTCTCCTTCTGTGATATATCATTACCCATATTTAGGGTTTCACTTACCCCGAGAGACTGCTTAGCCTCGGCCGGTATCTTTTCCTTTCGTGCCCCACGTTGGGCGCCAGATGTTGGGTCTTCGTCCGTCCCACACAAGACGGACGGGGTCCGAGGAAAGGTAAGTGCGGCGCTCGCCCATTCCCTAGCCTCCCTCAGCCCAGGAGACAATCAGACACAGCAGGGAGCCAAATCCAGCAGGTAGAAAAACTCATTTATTAACAGAGAGCAGCCCCTTTTAAAGACAAAAAGGGTGGGTGGTATGGTAAGGGAGGAAGAGGAACCAATCACTGTCAAGGTCACACCCTATCATTCACCTGAGCCTTCATGGGCTGGTTAGGCACTGATTGGCAGGTCAATTGAGGTCTGCCCACTCTACTCTCTCCCAGAGCCATCTTGGCTGGCCATGTGCTCTACAGTAAATTAGGCTCTGCCCACTCAACCCCCTCCCAGCGCCATCTTTGCTGCCCATGTGTTCCACACTTACCTGGACCCTATTGGGCCTGCCAGTCCCCGAGGTCAGATCCTAGCACTGCCAAAAGATGAATCCTTACGTGAGAAGCCAATCGTTGCACCTGTTTTTCTGTCCTGTGAAAGTACTGGGTCTCAGCTAGGATGCAGTATGCTATATACGCAACTCTATATTCATGGGAATCAGTTGCCATTCATGTCAGCACAGTTATAGCTGTCATCATATGTAATAAAATACAAAATGGGCATCCATGACTAAGACACACAATAAAAATAATAACTACACTGAATGCATGATGCATTCCACATCTCTATGTAAAGAGAAATCTTATGTTTAAAGCAGGTGAGCATAGGATTTTTGACAGTGCTGGGGCTTTAGTTCAGGCCCTAGGACTAGGCCTGACCTTGTAGTCTTCAAGGATGGTGAGCTTCACCTTCCCCCACAGTGCAACAATGTTACCCAGACTTGAGTTGGAATCTCAGAGGTGGCAGAAAAATGGTGAGAATTCTGAGCCAGGGTGTGTTGTTATTATTATTATTATTATTGCCAAGCATGGGATTTGAACTCAGTTCAGGACAACTCTGCCTCAGCTTCGATCACCTTAGGCTGGCGGGCTCCCATGGACCTGAGATCCTAGGCTCTGAAGTTTGCAGGAACAAATGACAGAAAAATGACAGAAAAAATGTCACAGGATAGATTTTTTAATATTTATATTTTATATTTTCTTCTTTGTACGGTGACCATACTGGGTCTGAATTACACGGCTGCAAAGGCTACTTCACCTTGCATTGGTGAAGGCTAATGGGCTATCAGGGAAGAAATAGGCCCATGTGGCAACATAGGCCCTGAGCTTGAATCTTGGTCCTGACACCTACCAGTGGGGGGAGATCCCAAGATATTTGTTCCTATGCATGGGAATAACAATGAAATGTTAGCAAACTCATGATTGAATGAGAAGTTTCTGCATGTATTGGTCTAGTCCAAAATTAGATATAATGATCTTTGGACAATGATTCATCTGAATGAATGGTTTATTAAGCATGAAAAGAATACTATTCCTTCAATGGTGGCATAATAAATACCTAAGAGGTAGTAGGAATGTAGTTGATGTCATTGAATCTTAGGTAGATGTCTCTGGCACTCTGTACAAATATATATTTATTGGTGTTCTACCACCTGTCTACCCATGTATGGCTATTTTGATCACCCCTGTAGCTCAATCTCAGGGTCTGGAAATTCCCTGGCAGCTTCATTGGCTAGAGGTTGCCGTGTTGACACACCCATTCAGGGTCTGAATTGGGTCTGCCAGGCCCTGAGTTCAGATCCCAGCACTGCCAACAATTGGATCATGGAGTAAGAAGCTGAGTGTGATACCTGTTTTCCTTTTCTCTGAGAGTCCTGGGTATCAGACATGATGGAGAACACATTGACATTGTCATCAATATCATAAATGTAATATGTATCATCACAGTCAATAAAAAATCTCATATCTAAAATATACTTGGAATTCAAAAAATTAAATCCCCCAACAACAAAGCCTCAAAGAAATAACTGCCCAATAAATAAGTGGGCTAAAGACTTGAAGAGAAATTTCTCTGAAGAGGAAAGAAGCATGGCCAATAGACACATGAAGAAATGCTCAACCTCCATAGCCATAAAAGAAATGCAAATCAAAACAACATTGAGATACCACCTCACCCCAGTTAGAATGGCAAAAATCAAGAACTCTAATAACAAAAGATGCTGGAGAGGATGTGGACAGAAGGGAACCTTACTACATTGTTGATGGGAGTGTAAACTTGTTCAACCACTTTGGAAAGTAGTATGGAGGTTCCTCAAAAGACTCCACATAGAACTCCCCTATGACCCAGCAATCCCACTTTTGGGCATTTACCCAAATGTTTACAAACAAGACCACACTAAAGCTACCAGCACGACTATGTTTATTGCAGCACTATTTACTATAGCTAAGATATGGAACCAACCCAGATGCCCTTCAGTAGATGAATGGATCAAGAAAATGTGGTATATATACACAATAGAATTCTATGCCTCCATCAGAAAGAATGACATTGCCCCATTTATTAGGAAATGGAAAGACTTGGAAAAAATTATATTAAGTGAAGTAAGCCAGGTCCAAAGAAATATAGGTCCCATTGTTGCCCTTATTTGTAATATCTAGTGTATGT
Source organism: Dipodomys merriami (assembly GCF_024711535.1). Taxonomy (NCBI): domain Eukaryota; kingdom Metazoa; phylum Chordata; class Mammalia; order Rodentia; family Heteromyidae; genus Dipodomys; species Dipodomys merriami. The sequence goes on from NW_027205937.1 coordinate 10,837,200, forward strand.
CTGAGTCAAGCAGAAAAGTTCAGATAAGGTGGTGATAGGGAAATGAACCCATTGTTTCTCTTATTTGTAATATCTACTGTATGTCTGAATCAAGCAGAAAAGGTCAGATTAGGTGGTGATAGTGAAATGAACCCTAAGATATGTACTCAAATGTGTTTTTTTCTTTCTTGAGATTTTTTCTAACACGTTTATAAGATTATTTCTTTGTTGCTTTGTACGTCCCTTCCCCACAGTATAACTCCTGCTTTCACTGTATTTGATGTTGGTATAATTTGTGGAGGGGAAGGGGAAAAACAAATCGTTTAAATAGGGATACAGGTGGACCCATTGCAAAACTGAGATGTACAAGTCATTATGTCAAAAATGAACTTTACAACTTTGGTGCAGCAGAGGCGGGGGGGAGCGGGAAGGATTGTGGGGGGGGGGCTGGGAGGAGGATGGGAAGGGATGGGAAGGGGAAACAAAGGAGGAGGCTACAATGCTTGATAAGAAATGTACTCATTATCTTGCCCATGTAATTGTAACCCCTCTGTACACTATTTGCAAAATAAAAAATGGAAAATAAACGAATAAAACAAAAATGCAGTAAATAACCACAACAAACAGGATATGGACTGACCATTTATACATAAGTACAAATCCTACCTTTATAATGTATATAAATAGAATGTTTCCTGGGTGGGTACTTGAATTCAAGCCTAGGGACCAGGCCATACTTTCTTGTCTTCAAGCATGGTGAGCTTCCCCTTCATCCCCAGTGCTTCAGAGTTACCCAGGCCTTAAGTTCAAATTCAAAGGTAGGAGAAACGGCGTGAATTGCAAGCCAGGGAGCTATATATATATATATATATATATTGCTTTTTTTGCCAAACACGGTCATGAACTCAGGTCATGGCAACCGTGCCTCAGCTTTCATCACCATATTCTGGGGTGCTGCTGCTGGAAACACAGCCTATCCTGAGATCCTAGAACTTCAGGCATTGTGCGGGGGTTGGGGGGGTGGGGGTGGGGGGAATGCACAGAAAAAAAGTGGGGGGATGGCATTTTAACATTTTCTTCCTTTCCACCGTGGCCATCTGGGTCTGAGTGATCCGGCTCCAAAGGATACTTCATCTTGCATTGCTGAAGGCTTGCAGGCTACTGGGGAAGCCATAATCCTGAACAATGATTAGCCAGGCCTCTTTCCTGGCGACCAATGGGCCATTAGATGTCCCTTGAGTTTGGGCCAACTCCCTGCAGCCTCTGCCTTACCCTACCTCCAGTTTAACCTTCCCGTTGCCCTACAGATGGAGGCCTGAGAGAAAGCCACTTGGCCACCTATTTCTGGTAGCTGCCAAGGCTTTTGAGAGTCAGTATGTCACATAGAGAGTCATCATCCGCCACATTCTCAGATCTCAGCTTCCTGAGTAGCTAGGATAACAAGCATGAGCCACCAGTGCCCAGTATGTGATGCCTTTTGAAGGCATCTTGGCGAGTCTGTAAAGGAGCCCCAAAGGGCCTGGATAGACCATGACCCAATCAAGGAGCTGGGAGGGGGGAAGGTTGACCTTCTAGCCATTCTGTTCCCCCAAAATTGAAGATGCCAGGTGATGTTGTATGCACCAAACACCTAGGCCAGCAGCCACCAGGCTTAGTGGGGGAAAAGTAGAGAATACCCAAAGACTGTAGTGTTGAAATCTCTGATTTTGCATGCATGGTGTGTGTGTGTGTGTGTGTGTGTGAGAGAGAGAGAGAGAGAGAGAGAGAGAGAGAGAGAGAGAGAGAGAGAGACAGAGACAGAGAGACAGAGAGAGAGAGAGACAGAGAGAGAGAGGGAGAGAGAGAGAGAGAGAGAGAGAGAGAGAGAGAGAGAGAGAGAGAGAGAGAGAGAGAGAGAGAGAGAACTCAGGGCCTAGGCTCTATCCCTCTATCCCTGAGTTTTCTTGCTCAAGGCTAGTGCTGTGCCACTTGAGCCACAGCCCCACTTGCTTTTTGATGGTTAATTGTAGGTAAGAGTCTCAAGGACTTTCCTCTCCAGGGTGGCTTTGAATCATAATGGGGGCCCCAGGGAAGCAAGAGTAAACACAACTCACAAGTACTATCCCTATGGTGGGCTACTCTTGCCCCCTGGTGGCCACACGCGGAACATGCGGCCCGGTGCCATTATCCCCTAGAGTTCAATTTGGGGCAGTGACCAGGGCCAAGCTGACTTTTGCTCACCCTGATTGCTGATGCCAGAGCAGGTCTGTTCAACCCTAGGCCAAGAGAGCTCCAGGAAGCCCAGCTTTCCAGGCTCACAAGGAAGGAAGAGGTCAACTCCAGGCTGAGCTAAGAGCCTTTTCTCACAGATACCCCAACTTGTCCTTACTTATCACCATAAGACCTGTCAAAGAATAATTCCAAATAAACAAAATTGGAGCTGTGACTTCAAGTGGTAGAGCTCTAGCATTGAACCAAAGAGCTCAGAGACAGAGCCCTCAAGCTTTGAGTTCAAGACCCCCAGCTGACCTTACCCCATAAAACATAGGCTGTCTAAATGTGAACTAGTAGGATTTGTGCAGTGTTTCTGAAGAATGGTGATACTGAAGAAAGCACCCTAATTCTGATGACAGCTGAACTTGTGACATACAGCTATGTGCTGAGTCCTTCACAGGGCGCTATTTACTGGGTCCTTCCCACATGGGGGTTTTGTGCTGTTTGGTGAGTCATCCCAAAGGGTGCTATGTGCTGAGTCCCTGAGAAGAGTGGGCCGTCCTGGGTTTTTCAAAGTGTGCTGTGTGATGAGTCCATTACACAACGCACTGCATGCTGAGTCCTTCAAAAGGTGTGGTGTGCTAATACATCCCAAAGGCTCCTGCTATGTTCTGAGCCCTTGAGAAGGGAGGGATGAGGTGTTTTTTGAGTGCTGTGTGCTGAGTCCTTTACACAGGGTGCTCTGTACTGTCCTTCAAATGGTGCTGTGTGCTGGGTCCTTCCACAGTGTGTATGTGCTGAGTACTTCAAAATTGTTCTGTGTGCTGAGTTTTTTGAAGGATGCTGTGCACTGGGTGTTTTACACGGCGTGCTTCAACACAGGGTGTGATGAGTCCCTGGGAAATAGTGCTATGTGCTGAGTTTTTCAAAGTATGCCATGCACTGAGTCCTTTACCTTGGGGGCTATGGACTCCCTCCTTCAAAGGGTGCTGTGTGCTGAGTACTCTACACAGCATACTACATGCTGATTCCTTCAAAGGGAGCTGTGTGCTGAGTCATTTACACAGGGTGCTTTGTGTTGATTTTGGAAGAGTGCTGTGTGTTGAGTCATTCCCAAGGGTTCTATGTTCTGAGTCCTTGAGTGGTGGTTATCCCCAACACACACACACACACACACACACAAACACAAACACAAATACACAAACGAGTGTCACCATGCACCTTCTTGGTGTGTGGTGTGGAGGGGGATGGAGGGGTGGGGCTGAGGGGAGATTGGATCCACTGAGCCAGTACTGGGGATGGGGGGTAGTGCTTAGCTGAGGTAAGGCTGCAATTGCCATGGTCTAGAAACCTCAGGGCCCAGTCACTGCTGCAATTGTTGCCAGGGGTGGGGGGCGGGACCCAGAGGAGGAGGGGGCGGGGCCCAGGAGTGCACTTTATTGGCAGCAATGGCCAGGAGCCCAAGGGGGCAGGGGTCTGTGCTCAAAAGGGGCGGGGTGGCCCAGGAGAGGAGTGTGGGTCCAAGAGAGTGCTGGGAGAAGAGCGAGCATGAGCACAAGCACCAATGGAAACGGCTTCACTGGCTGGTGGCTGCTCCAATCATAGCGTGGGTCCTGGCTGGGAGTGCAGAGCATGCGGAGCCTGCATGGCAGGCACATCGCCACACGCAGCCCCTCAGAGGCACCCAGCCATGGTCGCCCTGAATCTGAGGTCCCGGTGCGGGGAGCACGGCAGAGGCAGTGGCTGCTGAGGCAGCGGCGGCCACAGGTTAGGAGGCCGCTGAGGCTGCGGTGGTAGTTGAGGAGGAACAGAGTCTGCGCGCAGCCCCACCACTAGCCCGCGCTGCTTTTCAAACATGGCGCTGCTGGCTCGGAACCGCCAAGCTGGTGTGCCCCTGGCCTGCTTGTGCCCCCGACTTGATTCCAGCCCTCGGATCTCAGACTCCCAGCCCGCACCCGGAGTCCCAACCTACAGCTTCTCGCAGCAGCTCACGTGAGTGGCCAACCTGCACTCCCACACTCCACGACCCCCCTTGTAAATCCCGTCCCCCACTCTACTCTTCCTCCCCACTATCTCGGACCTGGACCCTTGCCTCTCCCCTCCCAGTCCAGTCCAGCCTGCGCCTCCTCCATGCCCCATAGTATGGCCTGCCTCTGCCACAAATGCACCCCAAGGGTGGGGTTTGGAGGTGGGTGTCCACCCAGGTATCGCACTCTCATCCCTAGTGGCCAGTGTCCCGGAAAAGGGGAGCTGCAGGGATGGGTGAGGAGGGGGCACCACAGAGCCCCAGGCCTGGAGCAGTGGGATCCACACAGCCTTGCATCTGCATCCTTTCTCTCCCTGGTGGGAACCTGGTGGCTTTAGTCAGAGGTGGGGAGCTGCACCCCACACCTGCCTTCTTAGGTCTTTTCCTTTTTGCTGGGGAGGGGGGTGTTGGATACAGAAGATAAGCCCCCCTTGCTGTGTGAGCCCTTGTCTTCTGTGCTCAGTTACCCTTTCACCTGAGGACATTCCCAGAAGAGCCCACTAGAGAGGTGAGGGCACTGGGGTCAGATAGAAGGTGGATATTTGGGAGAAAAACACACCCCCTCTGACACACATACAACTGGCCTGTACCCCCAACCCCAGCTGTCAACAGTTCTGACTGGGTGATCACATTTCCCAGTTCTGCCAGCTTCTTCTAGTGCTCCCAGTCCATCTGGTCTCCTTGTCCTCGCCAAGAATCTGCCAAGTCACCCAGAAGTATGTAGGAGGGAAGTAGGGAGTCCATCCATGTCTATAGCCTTTAAGACCCCATCAAAGTCCCCAACAACGCCCCCACCCCAGGTCAGATACCTCTCTGGAGGCACCATGACCCCCTGCTTTGTTTTCTGTCCAGGCTCTGAGGAGCCACGTGTCTCAGGACTCCTTCACCCAGAGTCCTAGACTAGGGTTTTGGTGAATGGGTAGTCAAGGCTGGTTGTTCCCAATGGGAAGGGTCTGGCCCTGGAGAAAGGGGGAGGCAGGGTGGTTCTGTGTTATTAGAGCATTGTTCCCCTTGGGTAGTTGCCCCTGGTTCTGACAAGGGAACCCCAGTGCTTGAGCTGGTATATTGCCTAGATGAGAAACCAACAAATTCAGGAGAGGCACTGCTCTGAGTCAGTGTGTATGAGATAGAGAGAGAGAGAGAGAGAGAGAGAGAGAGAGAGAGAGAGAGAGAGAGAGAGACAGAGAGACAGAGAGACAGAGAGACAGAGAGAGAGAGACAGAGACAGAGACAGAGACAGAGACAGAGACAGAGACAGACAGAGACAGAGACAGAGACAGAGACAGAGAGAGATACAGAGAGAGAGAGAGATCATCTTTCTCATTGTACAGTCAGTATGTCTAAAAAGAGCAAAAGCATTTTTTGGGGGGGGGTTCTGGTTGTGGGATCTGAACTCTGGGCCTGTGCCCTGTCCCTCAGCTCTTGAGCTCAAGCTAGCACTCTACCACTTGAGCCACAGCGCCACTTCCAACTTTTTCTTTTTGCTTACGTGGTGCTGAGGAATGGAACTCAGAGCCTCGTGCATGCAAGGAAAGCGATCTACCACACAGTCACCTTTCTAGCCCAAGCGAAAGCATTTTATTTGTGGGCATGTGTGTATTTGTTGTTCTTTTTTCATTAATGCCCAGTATGAGCCCAGCCACAATTTTAGTTTTCTCTTTCACCGTTTCATGGCTCCTTTAGAGAAGGTTTCAATAGATATTCCTTCCCACCACTTTCTCCCCCTTTCCTGCAGCCCAAAGTAACTGCTGGGCCTGTGTGGGTCTCTTCTAGGAGGCCTGTGTGAACCGCAGACCAGCGTGGATACCTGCCCTTCTGTCTTTAGCCAGAAGGCTCAAGAGGCTACTGTGACCACAGCCACACTCTTCCAGCCAGAGAGTCTGCTCTCATGTGTATAGTTGGAGCTAATTCAAAGTTGGGAATGTATCTGCCAAACATAAATACGGAAGGAGATAGGGGGAGTAGGACAGGGTCTATGAAGCTATGAGGGTCTGGAAAGTGATGAACGGTGTGACATGGCAGATGGTTCACCACGACCGAGGATGAGAGGGGAATCTTACGCAGGGCATTGACGGTGTCCATGGGCATCAGAGCAGGGGGTGTTGGGCTGCCAATGTTGGCATGGATTTCCTCCCAGGGCAGTGCACTGGTGGGCAGTCCTCCCTGGAGTCCTGCAGACTCCAATCTGTGTCCCTCCTGAGCTGTTTCCAGCTGGGCAATGGTAGGCAAGTGTGTTCCCCCTGCTGGAGCCTGCTTGGGATCAGGACATGGCAGTTAGCTAAGGCTCTCTGAATGCCATTTTCTGTAACCTGCTGAAGGCTGTCTAGAAGGAAAAGGGGACTACTGATTTTGGAACTCATTAAGTTTGATTGGGACAAGTGAAATGCCAGCCTTTCCAGGGTTTTTTCTTGAAGCTGGCAATTTCTACTAACGCCTGGGATTCTGGGTCAAATTAGATGGACCATTTCAGCCACCAAACAATGACTTTCAAAGCGGCACAGGCAGAGTTTCCGAGACAGATGGTTTCCTGCTACGAACGTCGTGCCTTGACTACCTTTCTCCAGCAGCTGCTGATTATTACCTGGCTCTCTCTAGGGTGACCACCACAGTTGAGGATGTCTTGGGGAGCAGAGATTGTGACCTCACCATCCACAGCCAGCCAGCTGTGAGCAGAGAATTCCCAGCACCTGCACCGGAATCTGGGAGATTCAGAGACCTAGGATGCCTCAAGGATCCTTTCTCTGCAACATGAAACTTGGGGGCCGGATATAGTGGACCATCCTGTCTGCCCCAGGGAGTGGAGTGGAGGTCCCTTGAGCCTGGTGTTTACCTCTCAGCAACCTTGTTCACACCTGAGTGGAGAATGGAGTGCCACAGAGCTGGTCAGTGGCTGGACAGAGATCTTTAAGAAGATAAGCGTCTCAGAGGCCCTGGAATCCAGTGAGGACATCATGGCTCATGTCCTTGGAACCAAAACAGTTAAGTGCGGTGGCACCAGGAGGGTGGGAAGAGGCAGGAGGAAGAACTGTTGGAGAGGTACATCAGGCTTTGCCCCCACCCAGGATGCTTACCTGAATTAGATGGGACTTTTCTGTAGTATTGTCATAGACAGATGCTCATTTATTTATCCAACAAACCGTTATAGTGTGTGCCAAGCCTTGGGGAGGGATCATACAAGATGAAAGGTTCCATTGCTGGTTCCAAGGCACATGAAGAAATCTTGGTTTGAGCTGGATACCATTGCTTCACTCCTGTCATCCTAGCTACTTAGGAGCCTGAGATGGGATAATTTAGGCTTAAAGCCCATGCAGGAAAGCCTATAAGACTCTTATCTCCAACTAACTACCAAAAAGTAAATGCCAGAAGTGGATGAGTGGCTCAAGCCATAGACTGTTGGCCTTGAGTAAAAAGGCTCAGGGACAACACCCAGTCTCTGATTTTAAGCCCCAGGAGTGACACGAATAGAGTAAAGAGAATGGAGGGAAGGACGGAAGGAGAAAAGGAGGAAAGGAAGGAAGAAGGGATCATGCAGGCCTTGGTTTGGAGTTCTTGGATCAAGGGAGCCAACCATTCACAATCTCTGTGGAGACATTTTCAGAGCCCAAAGCCAGTATGTAGGAGCAAGCCACTGTTCCCTCAGCAACTTCATGGCATCCAGGATCTGAGTGGTCGCTGACTGCAGAGGGAAACAGCCTGGGGTAGACCCTAGTGCTCAGGGTGGGCCATGGAGTTTCAATCTCCCCTGGCTCACTGAGTTTATTTTCTGATCATTTAAGAAGAAAGTGTCCAAAGGCTAGGGAGGATAGGGAGAGGGAGTGTCCAGAGGGTGGTAGCAAGGGATAAGCAGGAAGATGAAGAGGGAGGACAATCTCAGATCAGGTGTGTCAGGCCATTGAAGCCATGACCTCATCTGATAACCTAGACCATCAGTGATAGAGCTTTCAACCCAGCCCCATGGCTATTAAAAGTCCTGGCACTCTGAGTTCACCGTTGACAACCTTGCTGTCGTCCTCTGCAGTATGCCTGTGCAGTACATCCTTGGGGACTGTAATTTTTGCTGGGTCAATCTTAAGATGACACCCCAGAGCTCATTCCTCGATCAGAGACAGAGGTAACCAGGCCACTGGCACAGGACAGCCTGTGAGGGCAGGAGTCAGACCCGTGTTGCCCCCAGACTTCTTCTATGGGACTCTAGGGCCCCGTGACTGCCATTCTCAGAGGTAGAGGTGGGTCTCCTTGCTGGCTCAGCCTTTAGTCTAGAGGGCATATGTGGGATTTAGAGAAGGTTGACTGAAGGTCGAGGCTGGTGAGAAAACCAGAGGCACTGGGCTCTGAGCAGGGTTGTTTCTTTGAGGATACTCAAACCCAGGAATATTGCTGAGATGGATCAGCCCTTTCCTCCTTCCCAAGAGAGAGGGACCTAGAGCCCTCCAGTCTGCATTCCTTGGCTGAGAAATTCATTCATTCCTATATCCTTTGGTTGGATAACTAGATCTCACCTGACTGCCCAGTGTCAAGGCAGTACAGTGAGAGTTCTTGAGTCCTGGATGAGGTCACGGGATTCTCAGTATGAGATTGTACTTGAATGTCCTGACTTGGTGCATGGTCAGTCCCATTTAAGACTGCCATGAGCTAGGACATAGAATCTAGAGACACAGAGCAGGATGGGATCTATTCTGTGAGTCTGGAGTATTATGTGTGAGCTTTGAGCTCCTGTGTGCTCACCTTTTTCCCTTTTTTAGTGGGTCTATGCCAGAAAAAGCTTAAAACTAGGGCCTGGGTCCCATCCCTTTTTCATGCTCAAAGCTAGCACTCTACCATTTGAGCCAGAGCTTCACTTGCAATGTTTTTGGGTGTTTAATTGGAGATAAGAGTTCTCAATGACTTTGCTGCCAAGAGTGGCATTTAATTGCAGTCATCAGATCTCAGTCTCCTGAGGGGATAGGATGACAGGTATGGAAAAGCATCTTTGGCTGGGTGCCAGTGGCTCATGGCTGTCATCCTAAGTACTCAGGAGCTGAATCTTAGGATCATGGGTAAAAGCCAGCTTGGGCAGGAAAGACCCTCAACTCTTCTCTCCAATAAAGCACCAGAAAACCGGAAGTGGTGCTGTGGCTCAAGTAGTAGAGTGCTGGACTTGAGCCGAAGAGCTCAGGGATAGCACCCAGGCCCAGAGTTCAAGCCCCACAACCAACAAAAAGAAAAAAAGTAAAACATCTTTGCCTGAAAAGGATGGTGGAGGTGTGTTTGTGTGCGTGTGTCATCATTTTAGATGGATTGTCCCAAACTCTTAGTTCACGGCAGCCGATTCTTCACCACAGGTGAAGCTCTGGGTTGGATGTTGACCATCAGCCCTCAGTTTCCTCACGGGACAGTTGTGAGGAAATAAGGAGGGATCTTCAGAGCAGTGCCAGGCACAGAGGGAGCAGGTGTCAGATACAGTTCTCAACAATTCTGTGATTATATGACAGGAAGTTACCAGAAAGGACTCAGATGGAGTCTGTTTTTAATTGTGCAACAGGTGTGGGAATATGAAACAAAACATGTCTCTCTGTCATCATTACCCTATTCCCATGAGGAAGGGGATCCTTCACTGTATTCAGTCTTGAAGCTGGGGAAAATGAGTCATAGTGAAGCCAGGTGAACTACTCATGACCCCCAGCTGACAGGAAGCTTGACCTGATTTACCTGCCATGCTTCCTAGGACAGTGGGTGTTATTCAGTCCACTTCTTGTCGTGCAAAGTCCACTTCTTGTCATTTGTGGGGTTTGAATTCTGGATCTGGATGCTTTCCCTGAGCTCCTCAGATCAAGGCTAGCGCTCTACCACATGAGCCACCGCATCACTTCCGGTTTTCTGTTGGTTCTTTGAGGATAAGTGTCTCACAGATCTTCCTGCCAGGGCCAGCTATGAGCCATGATCTTCATATCTCAGCCTCCTGTGTAGGTAGGATTATAGGCCTGAGCCACTGGCACCTGGGTTAAGTGTAAATCTGGTCCTCTCTCTCTCTCTCTCTCTCTCTCTCTCTCTCTCTCTCTCTCTCTCTCTCCCTCTCCCTCTCCCTCTCCCTCTCCCTCTCTCTTCCCCTCCCCCCTCTCTCTCCCTCTCCTTCTCTTTCTCTCTCTCCTTCTCTCTTTCTCTCTCTCAGGAACTGGTTGAATGGGTGCTGGAGGAGGTAGCCCAGCATCCCCATGTGGCTGGAACCCACAGTGACCCTCTCATTCTGGGGGTGGGCTGTGATTCAGGAGTTGTTTTGCTCAGCCTGTTGAACCAGTTTCATGAGGTAAGCCCTTCTGTGCCCCGGTTAGACCATGATGGTTTTTCATTGTCCATCCCGTGAGTCCTTCCCCACATCCCTCTGCTACACTGTTGAAGGAAAGTGGATGAGAAGGTGTCACCTTGTCCCCCTGCCCAGCACAATCCAGGGCCTCTGACCTATACCCCCACTTATCTGACAAGACCCTGGCTATAAGACAATAAAAACACTCTGAGTGTACTACCCTTTGCTGGAGAGTGTCATTTTGATTAGGGGGAGGGGTTCAGAGGAAATACCCCAGACCTGACACCTTCCAGGGGACATTTGTTCTTGTGACAGAGCCAAGTCATTGCTGTGGATAAGGATAAAGCCTCCATCAGACTGACCCAGAACAATGCTCAAAGATAGGTAGGCTGTTGAAGTATCAAACCCACTCATGTCTGCTTCCTACTCCCACAAAGGAGGTGTAGTGTGGGTGACCCAGCCCTGGGCCTAAGGGATTATAAATGGATTGTAGCAGTCAGGAGCTCATGGCTCCCACCCATCATCCTGGCTCTTTGGGAGGCTGAGGTCTGATGGTTGTGGCTCAGAGTAACCCGGACAGGAAAGTGCGTGAGAATCTTATCTCCCATAAACCACCTAGCTCCCCAAAACCACACACAAAAAAGCCAGATGTAGTGCTGAGACTCAAGTGGTAGAGCCTCAGCCTTGAACAAAAGAAGCATCATAAAATAAATGAACAGTGTACACCTTTTATCTGACTATGAAGAAAGATGGATACAGTCTTCTGCTGGTACTTGTAGCCAAAGGTAAGGGGCTCCCCTTGTTGTTCCCCTAAACCTCTCCTTCTCTCCTTTATCTGTCTAGGCTTAGGCTGCAGGACAGAATTCCGATCATCCCCCTGGATGTGACCTTAGGTACCCTGCCCCCCCCTTCCTTGGGGTCAGGATCCTGGATGCACTCCCTACTAGGAGGATGAGGCACCGCAGAGATGAGGGTAGGTATCCTGGACACTTTTACACACACACACACACACACACACACACACACACACACACACACACACACACACACACAAACACATATGAACACACAAACACCCCTAAGCCAACTCAGAGTAGCCTTTTTCAAAGACACTTTATCTCCTTGGATTAACTGACCTAGGAGAGAGTTTTGATCCCCTGTAACTGATTATTTTAAATTGGGCTTGCTAGTTGACAGGAGATAAACAGGAGCAAAACAAAAAGCCTTTGGTGCCCATCACCTGAGGCTCAGGCTCATGCCTGTCATCCTGGCTACTCAGGAGGCTGAGATCTGAGGGTCACAGCTTGAAGCCAGCCATAAGCTGGAAAGCCCGTGGGACTCTACATTCCATGGAACCACCAAAAAGCTAGAAGTGGAGCTGTGGCTCAAGTGGTAGAGCACCAGCCTTGAACAATAAAACTCAGAGAGAGAGCTCCCAGATCCTCAGCTCAAGCCCACATGGAGAAATGGCCCCATCTTATGGCCCACAGATTGCCCTGGCCATGAGCCCCCACTCATGGAGTGTGATACAACACCTGTCCCTGGGTGGTGTATCAGGGCCTTCAGAAATCCGGTGATGGAATCCACGCCTTTCCCTTCGTGCACTATCAACCCACACTGGCTGGAAGGCAGAGCCTGACAAGGCTGGCAGCTCTGCCAAGGTGATCAGAATGGTCTTCTTGGAGGCAGCACTTGAAAAGGGGATCTCGCTTAACAAGGAGGATCTGCCCGGAAGCACAGAGAGCAAAAGTGCTGAATATGATGGACAACACAGCAGAGCATGCTCATCATTTCCAGCCAGGGCTGCTGGTGAGAGACTCGGTATAGATGTGTGACTTGGGATAGATGTGTGAGACTATCCCGAGATAGTTCTGAGGGGTCATAGAAGAACAGTTATCCAGGGCTGGGATTGTATCTTAAAAGTAGAGGGCTCACCTAGCACGCAGGAAAGCACAGGTTGGATTCCAAGGTCCTGCATACACAGAAAAAGCTGGAAGTGGCACCACGGCTCAGGTGAAAGAGCACTCCCCTTGAGACAAAGAAAGTCGGGGACATCGCTGGGCCCCAATGTCAGGCCCCAGGGCTGTCACCATAAAACAGTTCTCTAAGGGACCTTGGTGACAGGTGGATGGCTATGCCCTGAAGCTCTCAGTAGATCCATCTGTGCTTTGTGTCTCCTTTGACAGAGGGGAGATGGATACTCCTTTTTTCCCTGGGCACCCCTGTGCCCGGTTATCAGCAAACCTCCCAAGGTCTTCCACTGGCACATGGAGCAGCTGGCCCTAGAAATCCTCAGGTATCGGTTGGGTGGGGCAGGAGGATATAGGGCAGGCCCCAGAACTCCTTGTGGGTCTGATCTGCCCTGGAAGACCAGGCAATCAGGAGGAGGCAGATGGGAGCTTAGAGAGGGCTAGTGATGTGAGGGGGCCCTTTAATCCCCATGGACCCACCCAGATTCTGAGCCTTCCTTTGCTGTCCCTGAGGGAGGTAGAGGGGTGTCTAGGTGGTAGCTTCTAGGAGGAGTAGGTGGAAATTCTGAAGGACTAGACACCTTAAGCCAGTCGCTCACCCCTCTCCTCCCACACCTGTCATCCTGGCCACTCGGGAGGCTGAGATCCAGAGGATCTCATTTCCCAACCCAGGCAAGAAAGTACCATGAGAGGCTCATCTCCAATCCAACTGGAATTGGCACTGTGGCTCAAGTGGTAGAGTACTGGCCTTAAAGAAAAATCGACCTCAGGGATAGTATCCAAGCCCTGAGTTCAAGCCCCTCAAACAAGAAAGAAGAAAAATAAAAGAAAACAGAAAAAAAAACAGGAAAGAAAGAAAGGCATCCCTTCCTTGCTTGCAAGAGATGTTGAAGCAGTGGGGTTGCTATGGTTGGGAGACCAGATGCTGGCCTCCCTGGGTTTGCTCCAGTATGAAGCTGTAACAGGGTGGGTGGTGCCTTACCAAGAACACCAGAGGTTGTGGCCTGTGGCAGGCATGGAGTGGGTGAATGGGAGCAGGCGTGGGATCGCAGTGTCAATTATATGCTCTCCATTCATGGTTTTGGATGCTGGTGACAAAGTCTGAAGTGTAGGGTTACATGTGGTTTATGTCTTGATGAGTTGGGTTTTCCCTTGGTATTAGAAGGTGGCTGAAGCCGGTCGTTGCCCGTGGCTCACAACTGTCATCCTAGCTACTCAGGAGGCTGAGATCTGAGGATCATGGTTCAAAGCCAGCTTGGGCAGGAAAATATGTGAGACTTTATCTCCAGTGAACCACTAGAAAGCCTGAAGTGGTACTGTGGCTTCAGTGGTAGAGCGCCCACCTTCAGCTCAAGAGCTAAGGGACTGCGTGCAGTCCCAGAGTTCAAACCCCATGACTGACAACCAAAAAAAAAGTAGCTGAGTTTTCTGCATAGTGGTATGTACATTTAGGAAATACCAAGATGTGTTATGAGCCATTCCAGATGTGTGAGATGTCCTGAGTTTTGTCTACACTTGGTCTGAGGATGGTAGTGCCATCTTCTTGGGTGTGGGATGTTCAGGGTGCTCAGGGACTGCTGAGGCCTTGGGCTGTGTGTGTGTGTGTGTGTGTGTATTTTTCCTGCATCTCTCTCTGTCTCCTTCCTGGGTGCCTGTCTGCCTCTTTCTGACCTTGGATGGTGCCCCTCCTCCACACTGACCTTGCCCTTTAGCCCCCTATCAGGGTCTACAATGAGTCCTAAATTGCCAGAGGCCTGCATTCCAGTTTTTCTTTGGGGCCCAAGTCCGGCCTGTCCAAATCTTTGGGCACCTCCAGGGGATTCTGGATTCTGGATCAGCATGGCCAGCTAGCATAGGGTCTCTCCTGCCTCTGGGAGGCCTCAGTCATGCGATGTCTTGCCTTTTCCTCAGCTGGGTCTCTGGCTGCACGTCCCTCCCTGCACGCTGGCAGTAGTGTGGGAGATGGAAGTTTTCCGGTGGCTCTGGCCAACTCGAGCTTGATAGCTGATTGAAGGCCATCCAAGCAAGGAGGATCCGGGGCTACATGTGAGGTGAGGCCAAGGTGGCTTGGAAGTATCCGTCAGTGTCTAGGAAATATCAACATACCTTGTCACAGGAAAGTCTATTCCCCACCCCCTCCCCACAGCTTGGCTGCTCAGGTCCTTCTAGAGAATTCTGGATGCCCAGAATACAGATGCACACATTTAGATTCTAGGTCCAGGGAACTGGGGCATGAGAGACTAGTATGGCCAATACCTCAATGTTCTGGGTCATTAGCCTTGACCTGGCTATGTCCCCCTTGTTGTACATTCACTTCTTTTTTTAAAAAAAAAAATTTATTGTAAAGATACTATACAGAGGGTTACAGTTACATGAGTGAGGTAATGAGTACACTTCCTCTTGAACATTGTTACCCCCCCCCATTATTTTCCCCCTACCATCCCCTCCCTCCCTCCCTTCCCCGAGGTTCTTTTTTTTTTTGATTGTGATTAAGTGATTACATAATTTCCGGAAATTCACAGTATTGTGGAATAATGATGCTCATTTAAAGTCACAAGTTCATTCTAACTTTCCTGGAACAAATTGTCTATCACAGTCTGTAATATATAACGGTGCTCACATGTTATATACCATATATGTGATCAGCAGCATGGGGATATTTGGTAGTGGTTCAACCAGATGAGTGGGAGTTCTTTGTTTCTTAAGTCCTGTTAGTTTTGTCATATCACCTAACATTTTGGATTTAGCATCCACTTATCAGGGAGACCATGTACTGTTTGTCTCTTCGTTCTTGGCTTACCTCGCTCAACATAATTCCTTCTAGCTCCATCCATTTCCCTGCAAATGCCATTATTTTGTCATTTCTAATGGCTGCATAATATTCCATTGTGTATAGATACCACAATTTTTGGATCCATTCATCTGTGGTGGGGCATCTAGGTTGTTTCCATATCCTAGCTATTGCAAACAGTGCTGCAATAAACATGGAGGTGCACGTGTCCTTGTATATTGGTTCCTGTTGTTCAGGGTAGATGCCTAGAAGTGGTATGACTGGGTCGTAAGGGAGGTCAATCTTTAGCTTTCTAAGGACACTCCAGACTGCTTTCCAAAGTGGTTGTATAAGTGTACATTCCCACCAGCAGTGTAATAGCGTTCCTCGTTCTCCACATCCCCTCCAGCATTTGTCGTTGGCTGATTTGTGGATGTGGGACATTCTGACTGGGGTAAGGTGGTATCTCAGGGTTGTCTTTATTTGCATTTCCTTCACCACCAGGGATGATGAACATTTCCTCATGTGTTTCTTTGCCATTTTTATTTCTTCATTTGAGAAGTCCCTCTTTAGTTCCCTTGCCCATTTAGTAATTGGTTTGTTAGGTTTGGGAGGGATTAGTTTCTTGAGTTCCCTGTATATACAGGATGTTAACCCCTTGTCTGATATATTGCTGGTAAATATTTTTTCCCAATTAGTTGGTTGTCTTTCTAGCTTGGTTGCAATAGCTTTATCTGTGCAGAAGCTTTTTATTTTAAGGTAGTCCCATTTGTCGAGTCTCTCTCCAACTTGTTGTGACCCTGGGACTCTGTTCAGGAAGTTCCTTCCTGTGCCTATTAGTTCAAGTGTCTCTCCTACTCTGTCCTGCAGTAGTTTCAGAGATTCAGGTTTAATGTTAAGGTCTTTAATCCATTTTGAGTTGATGTTGGTGCATGGTGATAGGCTGGGGTCCACTTTTAGTTTTCTGCATGTGGCTGCCCAGTTTTCCCAGCACCAGCGGTTGAAGAGGCTGTGTTTCTTCCATTGTATGTCTTTGGCTCCTTTGTCGAATATCAGCTGGCTGTAGGCCTGTGGATTTATTTCTGGATCTTCTATTCTGTTTCATTGGTCTTCGGGTCTGTTTTTGTGCCAGTACCATGCTATCTTTGTTATTATACCTCTGTAGTAGAGTTTGAAGTTCGGCATGGATAGCCCTTCCATATTGTCTTTATCCCCTAGAATTGTTTTGGCTATTCTAGGTCTTTTGTTGTTCCATATGAATTTTTGGACTGTTTTCTGTATTTCAGTGATGTACGTCATTGGGATTTTAATAGGAATTGCGTTGAATTTGTATATTAGTTTTGGAAGTATTACCATCTTTACTATATTAAGTCGGCCTATCCAAGAGCATGGGAGGTCTTTCCATTTCCTAGTGTCTTCTGCAATTTCTTTCTTTAACTTTTTATAGTTCTCATTAAATAGTTCTTTTACATCTTTGGTCAGGTTAATTCCTAAATATTTTATTTTTGGGGAGGTTATTGTGAATGGGGTTGCTCCCTTTATTTCCCTCTCTTCCTGTACATTATCAGTGTATAGGAAGGCAACTGATTTTTGTGGGTTTATTTTGTATCCTGCTATTTTGCCGAAGTGATTTATGATTTCTAAGAGTTTGGGGATGGAGTTTTTGGGATCGTGGAGGTATAGTATCATGTCGTCTGCAAAAAGGGATAGTTTAACTTCTTCTTTCCCTATGCGGATCCCTTTAATGTCTTTTTCTTGCCTTATTGCCCTGGCTAAGGGTTCTAGGACTATATTGAAGAGGAGTGGAGAAAGTGGGCATCCTTGCCTTGTTCCTGATTTTAGGAGAATTGGTTGTAGCTTTTCTCCATTAAGTATAATATTGGCTATTGGTCTGTCATAAATGGCTTTTATTGTTTTTAGAAATGTTCGTTCTATTCCTATTTTCTCCAGAGCTTTTAGCATGAATGAATGTTGAATTTTGTCAAAGACCTTTTCTGCATCTGTGGCGATAATCATGTGATTCTTGACCTTGGCTCTGTTGATATGTTGAATTACATTTATTGACTTACGTATGTTAAACCATCCCTGTGTCTCTGGGATGAAGCCTACCTGGTCATAGTGAATTTTTTTTTTAATGTGTTTCTGGATTCTGTTAGCTAGAATCTTTTAAGGATCTTTGCATCTGTGTTCATCAAGGAGATTGGCCTGTAGTTCTCCTTTTTGGTTGGGTCTTTGCCTGGTTTGGGGATGAGTGTGATATTGGCTTTGTAGAATGAGTTTGGGATAGCTCCCTCCTTCTCTATTTCTCTGAAGAGCTTGAGGAGTATGGGTATTAGTTCTTGTTTAAAGGTCTTATAGAATTCTGCTGTGAATCCATCTGGTCCTGGGCTTTTTTTTGTTGGAAGACTTTTGATAGCTTCCTGTATCTCATTATAGGATATTGGCTTATTTAATTGGTTAACTTCATCTTTGCTCAGTTTGGGCAACTTGTATTTCTCTAAAAATGCATCCATTTCTGCCCAATTTTCTTCCTTTAGAGAGTATAGCTTTTGAAAGTAGTCTGTTAGAATTGTTTGGATATCTTGGGTACGTGTTGTAATGTTTCCCGTGGCATCCCTAATCCTATTAGTATGCGTTTCCTCTCTTCTTTTTTTAATTAATCTAGCCAATGGGCCATCAATTTTGTTTATTTTTTCAAAGAACCAGCTTTTTGTTTGGTTTATTTTGGTTATGGTTTTCTGATTTTCTAATTGGTTAATCTCTGCTTTTAATTTGGTTATCTGGCTTCATCTAGTAGCTTTAGGTCCCATTTTTTCTTGTTTTTCTAGCTGTTTTAATTGCAACATGAGATTATTTACTTGGTTGGTCTCCATTCTCTTGATGTGGGCACTGAGGGCAATAAATTTGCCCCTCAGGACTGCTTTTGCTGTGTCCCACAAGTTTCTTTGTGAGGTGTTTTCATTTTCATTGAGTTGTAGGAAATGCTTTATTTCTTCTCTGATCTCTTCTGTTATCCAGGCATTGTAAAGGAGTGTGCTGTTCAATTTCCATGTATTAGAGAAATTTCTGCGGTATGCTTTGTTATTGAGAGCTAGCTTGATTCCACTGTGGTCAGATAGGATACAGGGGATTATGTCGATCCCTTTGTATTTGCTTAAGTTCCTTGCATGAACTATGATATGGTCTATTTTGGAGAAAGTTCCGTGAGCTGCTGAGAAGAATGTGTACTGTGTTGTTTTAGGGTGAAATACTCAGTAGATGTCAGTTAATTCCGCTTGGAGTATGGCCTCTCTTAATTCGGTGGCTTCTTTGCCAATACTCTGGTTGGTAGACCTGTCCTTTGGTGAGAGTGGTGTGTTAAAGTCTCCTAGTATTATCGTATTGGGATCTATTTTATTCTGTAAGTTTGAGAGCATTTGTTTGACATATCTGGGTGCACCAATATTTGGGGCATATAAGTTGATGATGGTTATATCCTCCTCTTGGATTGTTCCCTTTATTAATATGTAGTGTCCGTCCTTGTCTTTCTGTACTGATTTTAATGAAAAGTTTATTTTGTCAGATATCAGGATAGCTACACCTGCTTTCTTACTGGGGGCGTTTGATTGGTAGATCCTTTTCCACCCCTTCACTCTGAGTTTGTTTGTATGTTTGGCTGAGAGGTGGGTCTCCTGAAGGCAACAGATGGATGGGTCTTGTTTTCTGATCCAGTCCTCAGTTTGTTTTCTTTTAATTGGCAAATTCAGCCCATTTATATTAAGAGAAAGTATAGAGAGATGCATTGTTGTCCCTGCCATTCCGTTTTCCTAAGTTTTTCTTCTTTCCTTTCCTCCTGTGCTTGCTCAGTTAGACTTTGAGTAACGCCTGTTTGGGGCAGGCCCCAGTTCCTGGTTGCTTTCTTCAGGTTGTGTCCCCCCTCTTAGAATTCTTTGTAATGCTACGTTCACTTCTTAATCCAGTGCTGTCCCCACACCGACCCTTGTGGCAGTGCTGTGAAAGTGGCAGGAGTGGAAGTGAGATCCAGGGTGCCCAAAATCTGGATTTATGGCCTGATTGGGGGTGGAGTGGGGGCAAAGTGTGTCTTAAAAAAATCTTATATTTGGAACTCAGGGCCTAGGCACTGTCCTTGAGCTTCCCTTGCTCAAAGCTAACACTCTACCACTTGAACCACAGCTCACCTTTCATCTTTTTTAGTAGTTTAGTGGAGAGAAGAGTCTCACAGACTTTCCTGCCTGGGCTGGCTTCAAGCTGCCATCCTAAGAGCTCAGCTTCTTACGTAGCTAGGATTGCTGGTATAAGACATTGGGACCTACTAAGGATGTTTTTGTGTGTGCTTTGTGTGTGTGTGTGTGTGTGTGTGTGTGTGTGTGTGTTTGTGAATTTACCGGGGCTTGAACTCAGAGCCTAGGTGGTATCCTTTAGCTTGTTTACATAAGATTGGTGCTCTACCACTTGAACTACAGTACACTTCAGCTCCCAGAAGACCCTGACTATGTGGAGAGCATAAAGCTCAAACCTGATCATATTTCTTCGACCTCAGGGTAGGATATGACCCCTCTGCAGCCTGGAGGAGTAGGGGTGGAGTAGGAGTGGTAACTGTAGATGGGTGCTAGGCTGGTAGAGAGGTACTCTGTCTTTTGCCAAGAAGGATAGTGATAGCTCAAGCTCTCATTTTCCTAGCTATTCAGGAGGCTGAGATCTGGGCCAGGAGGGGCAAAAGCTGCAAGATGGCACGGCAGGTAATGCCCGCTCATGCAGGGATCACAAGAGTGCAAATCTGTCAGGCACACCTCGGGGGAGGGGATATTGAGTTGGGCTCATGAAAGATTTGTGTGCTTACAAATCCACAGCTAGCTAGCTGCTACTTCTAGCAGCAACCTGGAGTCCCAGGACTCAGAGCCCTTCTTTCCTCACCAGTGTTTGGGGGCAAATGAAGGTCTGCAATCATGGGCCAACTACAAAGGATCATTTGTAGTGTTCTTTTCCTTGGTCCTGTGGCCCCATGCATGGATGGAGGGGCGGGTTCCCTGGAACTTACTGCCTTGGCCCAGACCCCTCAGCCCAAGAAGGACTTAGGGAGAAACCACATGATCTGGCTTGAGAGTTTACTATGACTATGCCTCAGGACTTCCCCCAGTTCTGACTCAGCTCATCATTACCACCTTCCTGTGTGTGTGGGTGCATCTTGGTACTAGGGCTTGAACTCAGGTCCTGGGCTCTGTCCCTCAGTTTTTTTCATTCAAGGCTAGCACTCTACCACTTGAGTCCCAGAAGAATATGTCTCACCAGGCTCACTTTTTTTTTTTTTTGCCGGTCATCAGGCTTGAACTCAGGGTCTGGGCATGCTCCTGAGCTTCTTTTGCTCAAGGCTAGCCACAGTGCCACTTTTGGCTTTCTCTGTTTCTGTGGTACTGAGAAATCGAACCCAGAGCTTTGTGCGTGCTAGGTAAGCACTCTACCGCTAAGCCACATTCGCAGCCCAAGGCTGAATTGTAACAAGAGTTATGAGGTTGGGATTTATTGGCTTACCCCATTTGGCATAGAAATCGCTGACTATTTCATATCTTTGCCGAGATTTGGGACCAGTCTGTGACTCGGCAATGAGGAATGATGAATGAATGAGAGCCACCAGGCCCCACAGTTCTAGGCTCACATACTACAGAGGGATAGATAATATAGATCCAGAACCTTCGACCATTCCTACAGCCTAGGAACTCTGAGGGCTTGTCCCAGCTTGCCCAAGTTGGGTGGGCTGAGCATGGACATCCTGCTGAATGCCCATCATCCATCCATACACAAAGACATGGAGTTACTGCTGCCTTTTTTTGGACAGGGGGCAGGTCTGGGGTTGAACTATGAACCTAGGCCCTGTCCCTGAGTTCCTTTTGCTCAAGGGCAGTACTCTGCAACTTGAGTCATGATCCCACTCATGTTTTTTTTTTTTCCCTATGATCTCTTAGAAATAAGTGTCGCCTACTTTCCTGCCCTGGCTGAATTCAAGTTGGCATTCTCTACATCTGAGCCTCCTGAGGAGCTAGGATTACAGGCAGAAGCCGCTGACACCTAGCTTTCTTTTCTTGTTCTTTTTTAACCATGACAATCTGAAATCTTCACTGTGTCATTCCAATGGTTTGCATACGATGTAAACTACCCTGGAGTTCGATTGCTAGGATTGCCACCCACAAATGGAGGGAGATCCTGACAAACTCATTCCTATTCGTGTGAATTCTAATGAAATATTATAAAAGTAATAATTAAATTTGCAGTTAATTCATGATTCTATTTTAGAATGCCACACAAATATTATTGGATTTATATCTTCCATTCTAGCACCATGGTATGATTCCCCTAATTGAAGGATTTTGACTAATTTTTAAGTAATGTGTATATAAGTATTCAACCATGATACTTCATTAAATGGTGGCATAATGTAATAACTAATAATCGATAATTATATATATATAATTTAATATCATCACATTCCCTCTCTCTCAGTATATATCTATATCTATATACATATATATACACACACACACACATATATACATATACATATCTATTAATGTATATATTGGGCATTACTGTGGCTTGATCAAAGGTCTTCAGAACTTCCTGGCAGCTCTGTTTTCTGGAGGCTGGTGTGCTAAGACTGTGACCCCATTTATGGATTGGGCATTGTAGGCCATGAGTTGAAATCCCAGCATGGCCAAATATTTATTCGTGGAGTAAGAAGCCAACTTTGACACATTTTTTTCCTTTTGTGTAAAAGTCCTGGGTCTCAGTATAATGTATAATCCATATGCAAATATAATCTAGGTGATATGATATAATAAATGAAGTGTTATATGTGTAACAATACTAAATAAATAAGGGTAGTAAACGTCATATGCAGTAAACCCATGTATGTAAATAGATCTCACATATGAATATTATTTTTTCCAGTGCTGAGGCTTGAATTCAGGCCCTGGGACCTGATTTGAATTTCTTATCTTCAAGGACAATGCCACAGAGTTACCCAGGCCCTGAGTTAAAATCCCAGGCCTGCCAGAAAAATGGTGTAAATTCCAAGCCAGGGCCTTATTATTTATTTTTTTATTTTATTTTATTTTATTTTATTTTATTTTATTTTATTTTTTTGGCCAAGCACTTAGGTCTTGGCACCTCTGCCACAGCTGACTCTGGGATCCTAGGACCCGAGTTCAAATCTGGGGCTGGCAAAAAAAAAAAAATTAAGGAGAAGGATAAAACTTTGAAGTTCAAGGAGGTGGTTTTACTAATTTTTTTCCTTTGTGTTGTGACCATCCTGGGTCTAAATGACAAGGCCCAGAAAGTGCAAATGACCTTGCATTGCTGATGTTTGGCGGGCTATTAGGGAAGCCATAGCCAAAACTGGCAACCTAGGCCTGGAGGTCAAATCCCAGGACTGCCACTAATGAATGGTGGGAGGTTCAAAGAAATACATTCCAATGATACATCCGTACAAATGGAATGTTATGAAAGCAACAATTAAATTAGAAGTTAGTGTATGATTTTCATATTATAAGATTATACACAATTATACTACATTAACTAATTTTCAATTACTACTTTATTATGTATTCAATCATGATACTTAAAAAAGGAAGGAATAATTTAGTTGCCAATAGTTAGTAGTAATATCATATATGCAATTTCATAATATACAGGCATCACTCTTGTTTTATACATATACATCTATCTATCTATCTATCTATCTATCTATCTATCTATCTATCTATCTATCTACCAATCTACACATTTATTTGTTTATAAACTTGTCACTCCTGGGGCTCAGTGGTAGAGTGCTCCCTAGTACATACAAAGCCCTGGTTTCTATTCCTCACTACCACATGCACAGAAAAATTCAGAAGTCGTGCTGTCGCTGAAGCAGTTGAGCACTAGCTTTGAGCATAAAAGCTTAGGGACTGTGTCTAGACACTTACACAAGACCCAAGACTGGCACCAAAGAAAAGAATGTTCTGAGCACAATGATATAAGGATAGGACTGCAAATACCTCACCACAGAGCAAGCTGGCAGTCTGGTGTTGAGAGCTTCCATCTAACCTGACTTAGCCAGAGATAAACCACTGCAACCCAGCTCCATGGAACCAGATGCTACTGGCTCATTCACTCCTGTCATCTAAGATACCCGGGGTCTGAGATCTGACACTGGTGGGTTTAAAACCCAGCCCTGGCAGGAAGTCTGAGAAACTCTGAGCTGTGGCTCAAAGTGTTAGAGCTGTAGCCTTGAGCTAAAGATCTTAGGACAGTAGCCCCAACTTTGAGTGCAATCCCCATGGCTAACTCCCCCACACACACACAAAACTCCCCACCACTTTAAACCATTAGATGTGAACTTTGTGCAGTTTGTGACATGTTTCTGAAAGAATGGTGATACTGATGAAAACACCCTAATTCTAATGACAGCTTGTGGGATACAGCTATGTGATGAGAACTTCATGATGTATTTTGTGCTGAGTCCTTCACAGGGTGCATTCTTTCATCTGGTCCTTGTAAGAGCTCCACAAGTAAGATGATTGTGCACATGAGAAAGTTGAGGCTCAAATATGTCCCCATGTCAGGGCCAAAATTATGTATGTATTGAACTCTAATGAGTTTTCTCCTGGATTATTTTTCTCGGTTGTGAATGTTGAACTCAGGGTCTAGGCACTGACCCTTCCCTATTGGGCTCATGGCTAGTGCCCTATCATGTAGAGCCAAGGACCCTAGGTATCTGTAGCTGAGGTCTGTCATCCTGCCTACTCAGGAAGCTGAGATCTGAGGATCTGGGTTCAAAACTATCCCGGACACAAAAGGTCCCATGAGACTATTATCTCCTACTCACCACTTAGCAACTTGAAGTGGAAGACAGCACTGCTGACTCGTGCCTGTCATCCTAGCTACTCAGGAGGCAGAGAGCTGAGGATCACATTCCAAACCAGACTGGGCAGGAAATTCCTTGAGATGGTTATCTCCAGTGAACCACCAGAAAGCCTGAAGGAGTGCTGTAGCTCAAGTGGTAGAGCTTGAGCTGAAGAGCTCAGAGACATCACCCAGGCCTGCCATGGGAGGTGGCACAAATGAAAACTTCCTGTCAAAACACAGCACTGGGGAGAGAAAGACCTTGGGGTACAAAGAGACCTTTTTCTCCTGGACTTCAGAGCCCACCTATATTCATCCTCACCAATTGCCCCCAGATGAATTGTTACAAAGCTGTACAGGAGTGAGGCTTTTTGTCTGCCTGTTCCAGCAATGAGGCAGACTTCCTCCAGCAGCCTGGGGTGCACAGAAACATTCAGGCTACACTGGGAACAGTGAGGGGAGCCCCGGCACATGCACTGTTTTGAAAGCCCTCTCTGTGCTATGAAATCATTCTATTCAAAGCAAATTTCCTAGCTGGGTGCTTTTCTTCATAGAGAATCTGGATGTTCACCAATAGAAATACATGCATTCATACACAGACACATGGAGTTACTGGCTCTTTTTTTGTGTTGCAGGTCCTGAGGCTTGAACTGTGAACCTAGACATTTTCCCTGAGCTCTTTTTGCTCAAGGAAGCATTTTATTGTGCCTTAAACCATGATTACTCTAGGCTGGGGTGCAGCTTTTACACCCACAGGTGATCCAGGGATCCTAGGACCCAAGTACAACTCCCAGCACTGGTAAAAAAAATCAAACCAACACGAATTTAGGAGGAAAAAACCAGGAGGTTTTACATAACTGTTTTACCTTGTTTCCTTTGCACTGTGACCATCCTGGGTCTCAATGACTTGGCTTGAAAATTGAACGTGACCTTGCATGACTGAAGGCTGGTGGGCTGTTAGTGAAGCTCAACTCACACACCTAGGCCCTGAGTTGGATTCTGGGACTGGCACCTACACACTGCTGAAGATCCTAGGAAAATTGTTCCATGTATAGGAACACTAATAGGATGTTTGAAATGTACTAATTGAATTACTGATTAGCTAGTCATTCTATAAGTTTGTATGCAATAAATACAGGTCATTGATTAATTTAATATTTATTAAGTTTTGTACTGTGATTAATTAATGGAGGCATAATTTTAGACCAAATAATTGGTAGTAGTAGAATATATAAAAGTAAGATATAGACATCACTTTATATAGAGTTATACACTAGAATCTACATAAATGTCTATCTGTCTCTGCATACATTTATGGATGCATATACATACGTAAATACACACATACACTGAAATCTACACATCTATGTGTTTATATAGTGGCCACTCCTAGGGCTTGATCTCAGGTCCTCAAAGTTGCCCGATAACTTCACTTGCATCAGACTGGTGTGCTAATATTGACCCATTCATAAAGTGGGCCTTCTAGGCCCAGAGTTCAAATCACAGAACTGCCAAAAACTTAATCCTGATGGAAGAAGCCAATTGTCCCACTTGTTTTCCTAATTGGTGAAAATCCGGGGTCTCAGGAATGATGTCTAATACACAGGCAAATCTATGTCCTATGTAATAGGATGTAAAAAATATTATATGTGTAATCATACTCACTAAAATATATAATAAATAAAACAAAATAAAATGAATAACTACACTAACTGCAATATGCAGTAAACATGTGTATGTAAATATAAATCATGTATTTAAAATGTATACGAGTGCTAGGACTTGAATTCAGGCTCTGGAGACAGGCCTGACTTTCTTGTCTTCCAGCATGATGACCTCCCCCTTCCCCCACAATGCTGCAGATTTACCCAGACCCTGAGTTCAAATCCCAGGCCTGGCAGAAAAAAATGGCATGAATTCCAAGCCAAGGAGCCTCAAAAAATATTTTAGATATTTTAATGTATGTATGTATGCATATATGTATGTATGTATGTATATATGTATGCATTTTTATTTTGTCAAGCACAGGGCTTGGACTCAGGTCGCAGCAACTCTGCCTCAGCTTCAATCACTCTAGGCTAGGGTGCAGCCACTGGACCCACAGCCAAACCTGGGTTCCTGGGCCCCAAAGGCTGCCAGGAAAAAAAAAAAAAAAACACTAGAAAAAAAAACTCGGCAACTTGCATATGGCTGCAAGTTTTACATTTGTTTTCTTTGCAAGGTGACCTTCCTGGGTCTGAATGACACAGTTGAAAAGTGTTAGTAACCTAGCATTGCTGAAGGCTGGCGGGCTATCAGGGAAGCCATAGGCCAACATGGCAACATAGGCCCTGGGTGGGAAGCCCGGTCCTGACCCTTACCAATGGTGGGAGATCCTAAAAGTCTCGTTCCTATTCATAGGAATACTGATGGAAGGTTATGAATGTCAAGGTTAGAGTGATTTTAGGAGGCCAATGGAGTTTAATGAATATTTTTGGCACACTAAAAGAATACTATTAATTACATGGATGCAATTATTTTGGGACAGTGGTTGATTTAATTAATAATTCATTAAGGATGAAAACAATATTAATTACATGGAGGCATAATAAGTACCCAAGAATTGGTAGGAATGTAGCATATATAACTGAATATTGTATAGACATCTCTGGCACTCTATAAAGATCTATATTTATTTGTGCACTACCATCTGCATGTTAATCTGTTCTTATTTTTCAAACCCTGGGGCTCGATCTCAGGTGATGGAAACTACTTGTGGGCTCAATATGCACCAGGCTAGCATGCTGACACTCACCCATTCATGAATTGGGCCTTGTAGGCTGTGAGTTCAGATGCCAGCACTCACAAAAATTGAATTGTGGAGTAAGAAGCCCATGGCGACACATGTTTTCCTTTTCTGTGAAAGTCCTGGATGTCAGATGTGAAGTTTCATACACAGGCAAATCTATATCCTCTGTAATAAATGTAATAAATATTCCATGTGTAATAACAGTCAATAAAATAAATGGCAAATAGATGAATGAAACAAAAAATTTAATGAATAGCTACACTAAGCACAATATTGAGTCAACAGATGGGGCTCTATTTCAGGGTCTGGCAACTGGCTAGGAGCTGAATTGGCTGCTGTGCTTACTATCACCCATTCATGAACTTCTAGGCCCTGAATTTAGTTCCCAGCACTGCCAAAAGTATAATCTTGGAGTGAGAAGCTAAGCATGACATATTTTCTTTTTCTTTGAAAGTGCTCAGTGTCAGGTAGGATGTATAATTTGGATGCAAATCTATATGCTATGTAATAGGATGTCATAAATGTAATAAATGTCATAGGTGGAATAATTGTCACTACAATAAATGATAAAGGGTTGAATTAGTGAATCATTCTATATTAAATTAGATGCAACAATTATAGGAAGTATATTAAGTTTTATTAATATTTTATTAAGCATTACCAGAATAAAAAATTACATGGAGACATAATTAAATATCGAATAATAGGTAGTGACACATGATGCATAATTTAATTATTTAAGACATCTGTCTCATTCTATAAAGTATGTAAATATATATGTGTATATGTACATATATGATAAACAATAATGGGATATTGAGTAATTATTAATTAATGCTTTATTAATTGTTCAACTGGGACACATCATTAAATGGAGACATAATTTAATATCTAATAATTGGCAGTAATCCCTGCAACTACTGCTGCCTCCTTCTTGCCCTCATCGCTGGCCTGTCAGTGCCAAAAAAGGCCTCCAGGAGAACCCCTCCACCCCTGCACCAATGTGTCCTGTACTTCCAGTGACTCCTGGTGGTCTGTATGATCTACATGACCACAGAAGAGCATGAGGATATATGTTACACACAGACATGAAGAACTAGTATGATGGCTTGACCTTCATGGCCTCTGAAAATGGAGCTTTGACCTGCATAAGTTTTGCTTCACTATGAATTTTCTATTTTCACACTGAACACCATATACTTTCCTTGTGATTCCTTTATTGGTTTTTGTCTTATTCTCTCATAGGCTGATACTATGTCTCTGGTGATGGCACCAGCAGATCCAAGTGGAAAAGGAAGTGGGACATAGAGTACCCATCCTTTTCAAAAGAGTCCACCACAGGTCAGAAGAACAAGTCTTAGGAGAATGGGCACAGCTGATGCTTCCCTCTCTGAAGCATGGCTCAAGTTTGGAGAGGAATTTCAAGACATCTGAAATATTGAATTATTGAAATATTGAATTATCTCCAAGACCAAAGAAACAACCACATCTAGTAATTGAGCTCACAAGTATACCATGGAGATCCAGTGAAAATGATCAATCAGATGAAGATAGGACACTGTTTAAAATACAGAGAAACAATGGGATTGGCACTATTGGCAGGAACAATTTGTGTACAGAAAGAAGATAGGGCCAAGGGAGATGAACTGCAGTTGATTGACTAGAAAATGGACAGTGACAGAGAAGAAACCAGTAAAGGCAGTGAATGTGAAGATGGAGAGGGTGCCATGGAAATTTCAGATGGTGCTTCTAGTGCAAGTAGTTATTCTTTGGCAAGTGATAGTAGGAAACCTGAGCTTCCTAAGGCAGGACCTGACTTTATTGCCTAGCTGGACTAAAAGTGAAGATCCTCCTGCCTCACATTCCAGAGTTCTAGGATTACAGTCATGCATTACCACATTCCTGTTTGAAACATTTAACTTCCATGTTAGATTATTTCTTTTTCACCTGTGGCCTTTATAAGCCTGACTTCGACATTTTTGGACCTTGGCGTGAACATTTGTCTGGATTATGAGGAAACAATAATTATTCCAACAGTTTTCCATATTGAAACACCCACTCCTTGGGTACTTGTCAACTCACTGTGTTCATCTGGCCTGTGTGGAGATTGTCCATTCTGCTCTGGTCCTTAAGAGGTCTGCAAGATTCTCAGCTGTGTACTAGAAGAACACAGAGATGGAGAGTTTTAGATAGCAATGAGAAAAAAGAAATTTACTTCACTGAAACTCTATTATTTGCCTTATTTTTGCCTGTCATATTTACCTTGCTCACAGTTTACATTCTTTTATGGTATAATGAAGTAATAACATTTATTTTCCTCAGCATTTAAGTTTAATTCTTTGTTTTCATTGAGACAAACTTCTAAGAAAGAACAACTAATCTCATGTTCATTTCCACAAATGGATGTTTTTATTTTCATATTCCCTTGTAAGACAATAATTCTTGGTGTGGCAAGTCAGGAAATAGAAATAGATTAAAATTTTAAACATGATACATTTATTTGTGATGTCAGTAAGCTTTGGAATTTTAGTCACTAAAATGTGTGTGACTACTACGTTTACTCTTGCCCACTCTGGTGAGAGCATCCTTAATTACTAAGTTATTAACAAGTGAATGGATTGCCAGACAAACTTTGAGAGTTGTTGTTTTCTTGGCAGACCATTAAACATTTCTTTAGAGGAAAAAATACCACACTATTTCTGCTCTTCATTGAGTCTACTATACTTCAGTTAATTCATCTGTAACTATTAGCATACAACTGAATGTATTTGCTTTTGGGTTTATTGGAACATTCTAGCAGCCACAAATAAGGGAAACCATGCAGCTTGTGTTCTCTGGGTCTGGATTACTTCCCATAATATAATTCTTTCCCAGTCTTTCCACATTATTACAAATGGTAGTCTATCATGCTCTCTGATGGATGAGTGGGATTTCTCTCTGTTTGTGTGTGTGTGTGTGTGTGTGTGTGTGTGTTCATACATACATTTATATATATGTATATATGTACATATACACACATATATATGTATATATATTTATATCTATATATACATATATGTATATAAAATGTGGTATACATGTATGTAACCTCATACATACATACATATATATATACGTATGTAACCTCATATATACATACATGCATATATATATATGTGTGTAACCTCATACATGTATACCACATTTTATTGATCCATTCACCATTTTAGGGTTTTCTGGGTACTGGAAAGTGAGAGACAGGAGCCTTATCCCTCTGTTTGTGGGAAGACATGAACTCTTGTAGCAACAGTCCTGAGCCTTGGTACCCTTTTTTATGGCCTGAAGTGGTAAAAGCTGATCGACAATTTGTTCACTTTTGCAATTCCTGGGGCCTGAACTCAATGCCTGTGCACTGTCCCTAAGCATTTTTTGCTTAAAGCTAGCATACTAACACTTGAGCCACTGCAACACTTCCAGCTTTTTCTGGATATGTGGTTACTGAAGAATCAAACTCAGGGCTTCATGCATGCTAGGCAAGCACTCTACCACTAGGCCACCTTCCCAACCCAAGGTTTTATTTTTTAAAAAACTAACATGTAAAAGAAACAACTACATGAACAACTGTATTACAGGAAGCAAGCTCCATGACTAGAACCATGACTTCCCTGGCCAGAAACCTGGGAGACCAGGCCTTTGCCACAAGTCTCCTGTGAGGTCAGCTTCCAACCACTGAGCATCATTTCATTGGCCTGAAAGGAAGGAGAGTGTTGAGATGTGAAACATGATGCAAGCAGACAGAGGGAGCCTCATCCCCCAATGTCAACAATGAGGATGGTTACTCTCAAACCCCAGATCCTGTGGCACATGTGCTAGTAGACACTAATTATGAATTGTGTAGAGTCATGATCCAATGGGCAGATGGGTTGAGCTATTATGAGAAAGACATAACCTCATTCAGAATCATATGGACTCCAAAAATGTGAACTAGAAAAGGTCTACTTTGTGTTTGAGGTTATTGTTTTAACTTCCTTTATCTGCACTCTATCCTCTAAAGTCAGCTCCCATGTGTGAACTCTTCGTATGCAAGAAAATGAGCCATAAATAAGGCCAAGTAATTGTTAATCTTATGGAAGTGAGCCAGGCATAGAATGGCTGTCTGGGGTTTCTTTTCCTCTCTGAGTTACAAAAAGTGACTTGTTCCTGAGACAGAGCCCATGTTCTAATGGCTAAGCTATTACTGCTGGATATCACATTTCACCATGTGGATATAACTATAAGAGACAAAGCAGCCAGGACTTTGATGTTCCCAAAATTATTGCCATGCTGAGTGAGTCTGACACATGACTTCGAATGACTGCATGAAGGAAGTGAACATTCTTTTGTTTTTACATGTAATAGTGCATAAATCGATACATGCTTATTCACTTTACACTGACTTTAATTTTGTCCCAGGTTTTCATTTTGGTTTCAGAGGAAAGTGTCTGGATTTACCATTCCAACAACAGGCTCCCAGATGCACATGCAGGGTGAGGAGGGGAGAATGGGTCGAAATGATGACTTCCTTCTGTGTTTCCCTGGCAGTGCTGAAAACCAGACCCAGAGCTTCTGGGCTCCAGGTAAACAAGCAGTGGGTAGAGTCTCCCTTCTCAAGAGATGAAATCTTCATGAAAATTGCCCACAGGACACTACAGTTTCCACTGCTTTTTTACTTCCACGCAGTGCACATAGCACACGAGCTAATGCTGGAGGGCACAGGTATGGCTGACTCACCACCCTTCAAGAGAGGCAAGAAGGATGAACACAGTGGCAGGGGACCTGTTCCTCAGCAGAAAGCCTTGCAAGGTTCTGAACATCACCCTAAGTGAGGCTGGCATTTGAGCACAGTCTTGGACAGGTCATAAGCATCTGAAGAGTGTGGAATGTTCTGCTAATCCACAGGTTGACTAAGCAGCCTCTCCTGGGGGGAAAAGGATCTACTATAAGTAAACATTTATCAGAAATCTCACTAAACCTTGTTCTTTATATTAAGTCAGTTCTTCAAGGCAGACAAGTGAGAGTGGATAAAGGAGAAGGGCCCTAGGACCACTGAATTTTCCCATCTTAGAGCATCATTTTCTTTCTCAACATATAGTAGGGAAGCCACAGCCTAGTCCTGCTAGCCAATAGAAGTATATTCTCAATGGTATATGCCAACATGTTCAGGTCCAGATAACTCAGTGATAGTGGTTCCACTCTGTTCTCTCAGTAACTTCTCTTTTTTGAGATAGGGTCTAATCTAAGTAAGACTTTGGGCTAAGCTACCTTTGTATGCAGATCATAGGCATGTACCACCATGCCTAGTCTCATTACTTCTTTTTTTTTTCTGCCCTTTGAAAATCAGCCAATAGCTCTAACATCGTTCTCTTCCATTACATTCTATTCATGCCCTTATCTGGTTCTCTCCATCTGGTCTAACTGGAGCCATCTGTCTCTAGCCAGCACACTGTCATGGTGGTCCATCTTCCCAGCTAGCTCCATACACATCTGTTTGTTACTAGGGAGTCTTTCCTGACTTGTGCTTTTCACTTTTCCAAATGACTGGATGTGCAAGACAATAAAAGGAGTTCCTGAATTTTGCCAAGAGTGTGAATGACATGACTGATTCAAGGCTGTTAACCATTTTCTTTTCTTTTCTTTTCTTTCTTTTTTTTTTGGTCCGGTTGTAGGGCCTGAACTCTGGGCCTGGGCGCTGTCCCTCAGCTCTTCAGCTCAAGGCTAGTGCTCTACCATTTGAGCCACAGCGCCACTTTCGGCTTTTTTTCTTTTTGCTTATGTGGTGCTGGGGAATCGAACCCAGGGCCTCATGCATGCAAGGCAAGCACTCTACCACTGAACCACCTTCCCAGCCCCCTGTTAACCATTTTCCACTTAAACACACAATCAGTGGGCCAGGATTGGTGGCTCATACCTGTGATCTTAGCTAATAGGTAGGCTTAAATCTGGAGGATGGTGGCTCTAAGACCAGCCTAAGCAGAAAAGTCTTGAGATCCCACCTTCAAAATAATCGCAAAAGAAGGGCTGGAAGTATGGCTTACGGTGAGCATACAATATGAGCAAGAGCTGTCATAGTATAGGTCACCTTGTGCTGCTTGTAGCACAGGTCCTTTAGTCCCAGGTCTGTACTAATAACATCTCTTCAATTCCAACTTTGTGTATGTGTGTGTATGTGTACAACTTCACGTACTCATGCACTTGTTGTGTACACTGATAATATTAAGTTGCACGTGCTTATGTTGCAGAGACTTCAAACCAATTTTTATCTTTCCAAACACAATGAGCCATCAAGAATTCTACCACTGTCAACATTCATTACAAAGATTCCACTTCCAAAATGCCATTTGGTTAGATGGTGTTTACCTATCCATATTTACTTAGTCTTTCCTCTAGTTGACCCTCATCCTCCCATACCATTGCACCTCCACACATTCCCCCAGATTATTGTTTACAATGATCTTAACATTTTCCTGGAAATAAGGATTCTTTAGTGGTAGAATTAGCATTTAATTGCTAGCAAGTCACCTTCTTCAGTAATAACTCACAATGAGCTTAAAGATCTACCCTTAATCAGGTAGGGATAGGTGGACACAGCATAGTAAAATGGAGAAAAAAGCATTTGAATGCCAGGTGGACCGCTATGGGACCTGATGCGATACCATCATGTGCTAAACATGGACATCCCAGGTGAGGGCAGAATACTCTCTTGTACGTGTAGGACTCCTGGATATCAGGAAAGTAGAAGGCTGAGACCTGAGTCCAACCCTTACTCTTCTCAAATTGCTGGCAAAGTTTCAGAAAAACTCAGTAATCTGCCCAAGGAAGGTATGCTAGACGACAGGTGAAGAAAGACAGGAGCCTAAAACATGGCATGCAATTTCTGAGAAGACACCTTCATACTTACTAAGAACTTATGAGCTTATAGAAATTGATTTGTTGTGGTCAGACAGTGTGGGTATGCAAGCCAAGGAGGGGACTGGCCACTTCCTTACAGTATCATCCTATAGTGACAAGAAGAGGAAAATAACCCCAAATGGGACTGCACTGGTCATCTACTTGATGTCAAAGTATTGGGGCTGAACAGTACTGAGTGTTAACCTGGACTGCTGGTCAGAGAGCTGGAAAAGTAGGGAGTAGGATGTGAATTGAATGATAAATAGAGGAATGGGTTGATGGAAAGAATTGTCAACTGCAACATCACATTCAGATCTACCAGAGATCTCTCATAAAGGGCCAGTACAGTCAACCATATGAACCCATTAGCACTGGTCATTCTTGTTTGCTAGCAATCACTTTCTGACTTATCAGACATATACACACACCAAATGGCCATGGTTTGGTGGACACAGAGGGCTAGAATATAAATGTCAGTAAATGCCTGGCATGTTAGCAGAGAGTATCAAAGTTTAGCCACCCTGCATTGTTCATTCCCAAGATTCTCAGCCTGTTAGGTCCTTGTGGCAAACTCAGTGCTCCAATGGGAAGAGATGCTGCCTCCAGGCCTCCCTTTCTTATCCTCCAGGTCTCAGAAGTCCCCAAAAGGCTGGTCTGGAGGTGTGGGGGAATAATGCAGGCAAAGCCCAAGTGTTGGAGACTCCAATTCATAGCAATGATAGGGTGCTGCAGAGCTCTGGATTGTGTTGTGCCTCCAAGGGAAGGAGGCACTGTTGGCACATGAGTGCATCAGGGCTTCCTGATCCTCCCTGCCCAACAGCAGCTGTTCTGGATTGAGCAGCACACTGGGATGGGGTATGAGGCACCCTGGGGACAAGTACCCACCAGTAGAGGGATGGATAGGGCAGGTAAATCTACAGAGAACAGTGCCAGTACTGGGCAGCTGTGCTCTTTTATCAACTTCTCCACATTTCAGTTTTCAAAAACAACTTAGACTTTAGAGTAAGTTTCAACCTATGGAAAATTTACACAAGTGTGTTTCCCTCACTGCCCTAGCTCTCCCTTGATTCACATGTCATAAAACATGTTAATCAAAGTCAGAACATTTCCACTGAAGCCATATTAGTCATTAAACACAAACCCCGTACCAACCTCAACATTGCCTCCTTCTGCCCTTCTCTCACTCAGGAGTCCATCTGGTCCTGCAGATCGTTGCTCTCCTCCCCTTTGAGGGGCCAAAGTTCCAACTAAACCTCCATCCTTGGCCATCGTGAGGGGTTCTGCTCAGCATTTGCTGTCTTGGTAGGCATAGATTGAGGGATGTCGATGGACTGTTCCTCTTTGGCAGGAGCCTACAGAGCAACAGATGCTGCAGCAATCTCAGTGAACCACACTGGGGCACCGAGGTCACCATGCTTAACCTTGTTCATGGTACTTGTGTTAGAACTCAGAGTATTGTACTTGCTAGGTAAGTGAGCTATATGCCTATTTTGTGCTGGTCATTTTTTAGTTATGGTCTTGCTTCCTATCCAGGTACATGCCTGGGCCTGGACTCACCTATTTTAAGCTTCCTGTTGTAGTGAAGTTGATATTAATTGATAGATTAAGAGGAGATGTCACCCAGTTTTTGGCTTGGGCTGGCCCTGAATAATGATCATCCAAATCTCAGCATCTTAAATAGTTAGGATTACACATGTGACTCCCAGCTCCAATGTGCCTTCCTTCTCAACCCTACCAACTCAGCAGTGACTGACAGCTTCCTCTCCTCAGTTACTCTTACCCTCTGGAATTTCAGAGAGGAGACACACATTTTCTTCTTCATTGTACTCTAATTGCTCCCAAGATTGCCTGAAATTGTACTATCTCCCCTCATTGTAGGCTCCCCAAGGAAGTAATACCCTTGGATACTGGATATTTCTACATGAGGAAGTAAACTTAGCTGTGAACCCCAAAGGGAGATCCTGTTACTTCAGCTGTGGGCTGTCAGTTCCTTCCGCAACTCCCTCAGCTACAGTCATTTTCCATGACACAATGGTCTTCCTGAACTCCCCACACTGATGGGTACAAAGACAGCATCATGCCAATTGGCCAGGTCAAACTATGGGACACTCAGTGGTGGAGCTGGAGGAGTTGCACTTGTCCCCTATCCAATCTGACATCCAGTCCCTCTCTTCAACAGAATTCAATCTTTGTGGATTCTCCTCTCTGCCAACACTCTCAGTCTGTCTCTAGAACTAAGGAACAAGGTATATGTAATTGAGAAAACACAAACACAATCTCTCATCATGAATGGACCAATTTAAATAGTGAAAAAATGAGCCACAAAATTATACTGAACCCCTCCCCCTGCTTCTTTTATTTGTGCAAGTTTGCTCCCTAATTGCTTTTGTGTGTTTGTTGGGGAAGGTGTGTGGGTACGGGTGCAGGGGATATTGTGTATAATAGGACTTGAACTCAGGGCCTTTGGCTCTTAACCTAGCTCTTTTTTGTTCAAAGCTGGCACTCTACCATTCCAGCCACTGATCCCTAGTGGCTTTTTCCAGGCTAATTGCAATAAGAATCTCTTGGGTTTCTCTGCCTACAATGGCTTCAAACTGCAATTCTGGTATCAGCCTCCCAAAAGGCTAGTGTGTGAGCCACTAGTGCATGGCCTCCCACTGCCACTTTAAAAGGGCAGATTTTAAAGTGAAGTAAAAGAAAATTCTTGATTGAAAACTGGGTATCAGTGTGATTTAGGTAAATCTGGAGGCTCCTCATGGGAGGAAAGGCCTTCTCCTGGGAAGTATTACAGCACTACATGAACCAAGTGGGTTTGATGAAATGTCCCCAGAGAACACACAAGATACCCTGAGTGAAACAACACCCAAAGCACAGGTTCTTAGGACATTGTCTAAAATAAGTTTTTAACCAAGGTGCTCACAGATGTGCCTCCCATATCCATGGGAAAGATATCAGTAGAGCAGCCATCTGGATTCTGTCCTATGGGGGTACAAGGTGTTTGGAACCAAGCCTTTTCCTTAGTCCAAACCACATCACAAAGAGGCCATGTGGATGCTCCTAGTCCAATGGCTGGGCCTTTTACTGCTACAAAATTAGGCTTCTTAAACTGGATGAAAGTATTTACTAAGTTTCTAAAGTTAAAAAAGTACACAGGGAAAAGTAAAAACATTGCATATGTGAGCAGATGACAAAAATCAATTCTAGATTGGAAGTTGCCAAGCAGAAACTATGCAAATCATAAAAATTAAGATTTCTTAAAAAGCCTCCTCCCAGAAAAGGTAGACTGTGGATCTACCTGCTGCAGGTTGTAAAGGCTTACCTACAGCCTGGATATTACACAGGTGTCGCTGCTACCACCAGTTGTAGGTGACATAGCCAGAAGGGCTTTCATATTTACAGTGGCTCTTGGCCACTCTGACTATTGCATATAGCATTTCCAACTTTCTCTCATTGAAGACCCAAGGATCATACTGACTTTAGGGAGTTCTTGTATCCAAGAAAAGGGAAAATTCAGAGTGAACTTGGCACTAAGATTGTCTGGTACTGACTGAAGGGTTATTGACTAAGGGATATAACCTGCCCCTGCAAGAAGACTTTACACATTGAATTGGAAACACGTATTTTCTTAGGTCTTATAAACTGGACTAAATTAACTTATGGACATGGAGATAAGCTAATTTAAGACATAAGGTTGGAAATAAAGATCAGCAAGCATCTCAATGCCTGTATCCCATTATGTGTTGTTGGATGCTATTGCCACAGGAAATTGGAGAGCAAAGCAGACATGGGAGAGGGAGGCCTTTGCAGGGGACAAGAACTTGCCATAAAACACAACCAATGCTTTGCTGGAGTTTGTTTTATAGGCTTTGTAGTTCCAGGGAGGTTGATGCTATACTATATAGGGAATCTGCTTCTTCCTCCCCACCATACAGCTGATTCTGTTTTCAGAGGTAGTCTCTTGTTCTGATTTCACAGAGTAGATCAAAGCATAAACTTATACCTACATACATATAAAGTGATTTTTTATAGGTAGTTTGAGCCTGACCATTGAAGAATAACTAAAACTTTTCATATACAGAGTTCTAAGCCAGAGCTTGACTGACAACAGCTATTGAGGCACTTCCTACTAGTTCCTCATCCTCTGAATACTATCAAGATGGAATATAGTGCTGCATCTCCCCTCCCCCTCCCTTCCCCCCCCCCACCCATGTGCAAGTCCTGCAGTTGAATTCAGGGTCTTCTGCTTAGTTGGCTGGCACTTGAATACTTGAATCACACTTTCAGTACTGTTTGTACTAATCATTGGAGGCTCAATTTTAACAGACTTTTCTAATTGATCTGGTCTTAACACAAATCCTCTGGATGTATCTCAGATTTTTGAGTAGCTAGAATTACAGATGTGAGTCACTGCTTCCAGCTAGATTATATTGTAAGGAGGGAGGTTGGGAGGTTTGTAAGGAACACAGGAGAACAGGGCTTGCAGATGCAGATTCCAGCAATTGGTGTGAGGTGTAGTCCATTAAGTGAGGCCAACCTCATCTCAGCCTTGCCAATTGCCCCCAAGGTAAGTAATGTTTTGCATTATGCAAGAATTGATCCTTTAAAAGAATAAGCCACACTAATATCTAAGGTTTCTAAATGAGATGGCCCAAGGCATTATTTGAAAGCTCACAATGGAGTTTAACGATAAAGCTGTGGTACATGAAAACATAAGAATAAAAAAACTGTCCATGATTCCATGCTTCTCCCATGATATATTTGTACATACATAAAAAATTCTCATCTCAAGCCCAAAGAAACACAGGTCCCATGGTTTCCCTTATTTGCAATGACTAGTATATGTCTGAGACAAGCAGAAATGTTCAGAGGAGTTGATGTTAGGTGAAATGAATCCCAAGATAAGGACTCATATTTTTTCTTTCTTGCTATTGTTTTAAACATATTTATAAGATGATTGCTTTGTGTTTTTTTATGTCCCTCCTCCTCAGTATAATCCCTGTTTTCACTGTATTTGATGTTGCTATAATTTGTGGAGGGGAAGGGAAAAAAACAAATTGTTTAAACAGGGATACAGGTGAACCCATTGCAACAATGAGATGTACAAGATGTTATGTCGAAAAATGAATTTTACAACTCTGGCGTGGTATGGGGAGGGAGATGGGAAGGGATGGTAAGGGAAACAAAGGTGGAGGGAACAATGCTTGATAAGAAATGTACTCATTTGGGCTGGGAAGGCGGCTCAGTGGTACAGAGCTTGCCTTGCATGCATGAGGCCCTGGGTTTGATTCCTCAGCACCACAGAAGCAGAAATAAAAAGCTGGAAGTGGTGCTGTGGCTCAAGTGGTTGAGCGCTAGCCTTGAGGTGAAATGCTGAGGGACAGCGACCAGGCCCAGAGTTCAGGCCCACGACCGGACTCCCCACCCCCCCAAAAAGAAATGTACTCATTACCTTGCTCGTGTAATTGTAACCCCTCTGTACTACATTTTCAAGATTAAAAAAAAATTCTGGTTTCAAAGTCTTTGAGGAAAATCAATACCAGGATTTCAATAGGATTGATACATTGTTTTATAACTGGAATTTCAATTTTTGCCTGGAATGATAATAATGTCAAATGAAATTATGTCTCTATTTCAGAGGTCCATGCTAAATTCATCAGCAGCCCTGCTCAGAGGAAGGGTGCAATGATGATGTGTAAACTCATTTGTAAACATGAGTTGAACAGAAACTCAGTTTGTTAAAACACAGCCACCCACCAAA
The DNA here is from genome assembly GCF_024711535.1 of Dipodomys merriami. Taxonomy (NCBI): domain Eukaryota; kingdom Metazoa; phylum Chordata; class Mammalia; order Rodentia; family Heteromyidae; genus Dipodomys; species Dipodomys merriami. Next base: position 10,876,750 of record NW_027205937.1, read on the forward strand.
TCTTTGTAGAAATAACCTGTCAGGAGAGACCTCTCCAGTCCACAAAGCTGTACGATCATGTACTAGCAGTGTGGCTAGTGGTAGGAGATCATGATGGACCTAAAGAGGAAATGTGTACAGTTTTGTTAAGTATACATACGGTTGTGTTTGCTAGCCATGGGGCTTGAACATAGGGCCTGTGCACTGTCTCTGAGCCTCTTTGTGCTCAAGGCTAGTGTTCTACCAACTAAATCCCAACACCACTTCCAGCTTTTTCTTAGTAGTTTATTGGAGATAAGAGTCTCATGGACTTTCTTGTCTCAGCTGGCTTCAAACTACAATCCTCAGATTTCAGCACCCTGAGTAGCTAGGATTACAGGCATGAACCAGCAGGCTCCTGGTTTTTATACTTATCTTTTAAAACTTAATATTAAAGCCCATAAACATTAATAGGTGTACAATGCAGCATACTCAATTTGTATTTGTTCCCACTGGATTATCTGTGAACTGAGTTAAAGGCTGTCTTAGATATGGAAGGGAAGGAAAGATTTTCCACAAAGTTAGTTTTTGAAGACATTATTATTCAATAGAATTCCTTCTGAGAAGACACTTGACAAGATCAGATGTTAGGTCACACCCTCATGGAAGGGTGTAGGAATTGTCTGGGGAAACCAGGCAACAAAATTTGAATTAGGAGGTAGTGTGCTTCCTTCCTCAGCTTACTCAACTTTATTATCTGAAGAAGAAAGGAATGAGTAGGAAGAGGTCAAGTTCTAGGGCCAGTTTACGGGTTTGTTTTGTTCTCTCTCCAAATCCTGTAATATAGGAGTGCTGAGTAATAGCCTCTTCCTTTGGAAAGTCTGCACATTATCTCACTCTATCATGAGAGGAGACCTCACTTCTGTGGAGATAAGCTTGCTCTTGGGTCCTTCAGACACATAGTATGCAGACATCAAAAGTCCAATGCTATAAAGGGAACCCAAAATACTCAGTTTTATCAATGATGTAAGGGCCATTTCATGACAATGAATCTGCAAACTGGGTATCATCAATTCCAATAGTGGAAATAGCAGCCCTGGACAGTGGATGATGGGATGATGTAAGATGTTAATTGATCTCCATTCTGACTTCCCTTTCCTTCCATTCTGAATATTTGCCACAATGAAGATCTTTGCCTCAAAAAGTTTAAGGAATTTGAGTCATGATACCACAGAAACAAGCAAAAATACAATACATAGAAAGATTGTTTTGTGTAATGTCCCTCATAGGCATATAAAGTTAATTTAAATAAACTGAGTAAGAGAAAGGTTAAGTGAAACTGCTTTAAATAAGTAGTTTTTTCTGATTCTCCCATATTCCATTAAGCAAAATTATTGCTGATAAAAATACATTTACTCAAAGCAGCAGCAATGCAGGTTTAACAGAAGCACAATGTTTCAGTTTCCTATAATATCAGCTGAGCCTTCTGTGGAATCCAGGAGAAGGACATGGCATTGGGAGGCTGGGAGAAGTAATAGGAGTGAGGATCTGATGAAAACAAGCATCTAAAATTACCTAAAAGTGCAAGAGATGAGGTTTCTACTTAAATATCTGTATCTATCTTTTCTCTTTCTCTAATCCCAGTACTACAAGCCTCAGCCACTGTCAAGGGCAGAGACTGGACACCTGAGGAGGGAGAAGACTGGAGAGCAGCAAGATTGGTAAGAAAAGCTCTAAGATGCATAAGAGAGGACTCAGGAGGTCTCACAGAAGATGTACAAAGTCACCACTGAAGACAATGGTATGTGTGTGTGTTTGTGTGTATGTGTGTGCGTGTGTGTGTGTGTGTGTGTGTGTGTGTGTGTGTGTGTGTGTGTAAAAAGTGAGGCTTAAAGACATGCAACATATCCTGAACTATGATTTAACAATGAGCAGTGTCTACACTTTGATATGAGGTTCTGATAGTCTAGAGCAGAATTATGTCCACTGATGAAGGTTTATAATTTCAAGTCAAGTAAGAAGGCAATGCCTTCTAGCACCACATCTGAGAACTCAGAATAATAATGGGATTATAATATTTCAAACCATAGGTATGTTATTTTGGGGAATAACAGAGATGGGGGGGACTGAGATCCAAGGCTAGTCTAGGCAAAGTTTTAGCAAGCAGACCTTATCTCAACAAATTATTCTGGCTAGGTGGTTCATTCCTGAAATCCCAGCTCTGTGGGAGGTGTATGTGAGGGAAGAGCAAAGCCCAAAAATTACTTAAAATACTTAAAGCAAGAAGGGGGCAGGAGGTGTGGTAGAATGCATGCCTAGCATGTATGAGGCTTTGAGTCCAATCAAACCATAGTACTATTAAAACAACCCAACAGATGTAAGATGTGTTCATTAGCTGATTCAGCTTTTTTCCTCTCTACTAGAAATATTTAGAATTCGGGGAAGCATAGGAGAAGTGTACAGCACAAGTACCATGCAGCTGTACATTATCTATACAGCACTCTTATCCAACATGCCGAGCACTTGCTGGGTTTCAGTTGTTGGCCTCTGATAAGCAGTCATTAATGTCAGACTCATAGAAAGAGCAGATGAGTTAATTGAGTCAACTGACTTAAATGACTGACATTGAAGCCTATGCAGGGCTGTGATCTTCAGTTCTAGTACTTGGAAAACTAACCCCAACCCCGATGCAAACACATTGGCTCTGCAAACCTGATTGCATCTGCCATCTTGGTGCCTTTTCTCTTTCTATCATCTGTGAGATGGTCTATGAAGTAAATTAAGTCCAGGCCACAATAGAAGATGCTGCCATGTGCACTGAGATAGACCTGCTGTCATTGGCAGTGGCTGTTTTCAGGGCACTCAGGACTTCTTTTATCACCGGGAAGTCACCATAAGTTCCAATGATAAGGACCACTTTGGGTACAGACTACTATAAGCATTTTAAAGACCCCTCTGTATGGTATTTTCACAATAATAATCATAATAATAAAAAGAAAGCCTTTGTTTCTCTGAAGGTTACAAGAAATGGGTATTTCTGCAGTTTGAACAGCAGGTGGCACTTTTAACTACTTTACAAGTGAGTCCAGTCTGTTGTTTTTGTTATTGTTGTTGCTGATTTAGCTTAGGATAGAAACCTAAGTGATATGGTGAGAGGGCAAAAAATCATTTAAAATGATCTTGGAAACATTAAAAAACCTCACCAGTGAAGAGATTGAAGTCTGAAAATGTACCAAAAATCAAGTCCTGAACTGCTTGTTCTGTATGAGTGTAGCTAGCACACAGACCTTCTGTAGGTAGCTTTCCTTGTCTGGAACAACCTACTCAAGCTGTGTACAAAGGAAAAGAAACAACACTAGAACTTAAAATTTGGAAATGCCCAGTGCAAGTTGAGATGTATGCATTTCCAGAGCCTTCCTAGCACTAGGGGCTTTTGAACAACAATCTCTTCAACAACAATCTCCTTGGCCTTTGCAAGCTGCCTTTTCAGGTATTAGTCAATATGCATGCATAGAAAGCCCCCTTGCTGTGTGCTCTGCCACAACACTAAGACCATCAGTGTTTTAGGATGATAGGGAAACTTCTCCCAGGACAGAATGCAGCCATTGTTATGTTTAGCAAATAATTAACCTGTCAAACTGGGCACCAGTGGCCCTTGACTGTAAACCTAGCTACTCAGGAGGCAGAGATCTGAGTATGCCAGTAAAAAACCAGCTTGGGCAGGAAAGGCCTTGAGACACTTATCTCCAAGAAACCACTAGAAAACTGGAAGTGGCACTGTGGCTCAAGTGATAGAAAGCTAGACTTGAGTTGAAGAACAGAGAGACAGCCCCTAGGCCTAGATTTCAAGTCCCATGACCAACAAAATAAAAAAAAGAAAGAAAGAAAGAAAGAAAGAAAGAAAGAAAGAAAGAAAGAAAGAAAGAAAGAAAGAAAGAAAGAAAGAAAGAAAGAAAGAAAGAAAGGAAGAAAGGAAGAAAGAAAGGAAGGAAGGAAGGAAGGAAGGAAGGAAGGAAGGAAGGAAGGAAGGAAGAAAGAAAGAAAGAAAGAAAGAAAGAAAGAAAGAAAGAAAGAAAGAAAGAAAGAAAGAAAGAAAGAAAGAACCTGTCATGATGAGAGATATGGCAAAGCTCAAGCCTTTGCATATAAAGACATACTAACCTGGGAGATGGCTCAAAAACAGAGGCACTGTTACCTTCTCCTGGTAAGAACCAAAGCTCCCACTGGAGCCCATACCATTAGAATAGAGCAGATCCCCAGCACATGCCTACAGCCCCAAGTCAGTGTGGCCAGAGTGATTAGCAGCCAAGCTTCCAAGTCCCCTTTGATTCCTGCCTCCTGGGCACATTGTGGGCCAGCTCAGAAGGAGGTTTCAGAAGAGCATAAAGAGCCATGAAGCAAAGCAGTCGTGTAGAAATGCAAAGCACATGACTCTCACCTCTGGGATTCCAGAGTTATTCTCAGATTATTTTGTGGATAAGAAGATGTGAGTGAATCATCTTGCTTCCTGAAAAATATCTCTGTATAGGTAGGTACTCTTTGCCTCACACTAAAAGGCAACCACTTGTCCAAAGGCTGGTCTCATCTGTGGCCAATAAATTTCCTTTTCCCGGCCATCACCCCTTTAACAGACATTTGTATGTTGGCTGATAGCACATCCATGAATGGAGATGTACCTGCAAAGGGTTTGAAACCATAGTGGTCCATGATGTCCTATCACCATTTCTCTCCCACTGTCATCTCAGAATTAGACCAGAAGCTGGTTGCAATCACCGCACATATCAACACAAGACTGTCAATACCAGAACCTTGTCAAAGTCTACTTCAAAGATACCTTTCAGTTTCAATCTATGTCTGACAGAGTATCTACCCCATACTTTTTTGGTCTAGGATATGTGCACCTATAAACTGGGAGACTTTTAGAGAATAAGATTAGAGAGAACGGGTCTCCTGGACAGGATCTGCTATAGGTACGACAAGTTGGAAGGAAAAGGGAAACAGCATAAGGAAATATCATTAACATGGCCAAAGTGGTCAAAAGACATCTCTCCAATGCAAGAATGTCTTTCTGACAAACCTGTTCTTGTTGGGCCATGGCCTGGTATGGTAGTGCCACTTTACACTCTGGTCCCATTAAAGTAACATACATGTCATGGCTTCTTCCTTCCATGGCCTAGGCTGACTACCAGAGGTTCATTCCCTGTTTCTACCTCTGCTTTCTAAAAGGTACACATATCAAGGGGCTCTCTTCTTTCCCCCTACAAATATTCTACCAATGTCCCCTCATTTCACAATTCTTCATTGCCAATCTGGGTGCTGCTTTTCTATGAGTTCTAATGTATCCTCTCCTGAGCCTAACATTTGTTGCCTTTCCTCCTTTTGGTGCTGGGGACTGAACTGAGAGTCATGTGCATGCCAGGGATGTACTCTACCACTGAGCTGCATCTTCACCTCTGAATTTTGTTTATCATACTTGTCAAGAACTCTATTAAGTATTTGATACAATTACTAAGGTACATGAGAATAAGGGAGATGCTGCACTTAGCAATTGGACAAAAAATCACCTATCTATAGGAATCACCTCCACATTAGCTTGTGTGGCAATGAATGCAGAGCTCTGGCTAGGAGAAAACAAAAGTCATGCCTGAGAAATACATGTTGGTCTACTGGTAAAATTATCAACAGGAGTTTTCTAAGGAGTGAGGGATTAGTCATTAATTATGAACCAAGAACTACTTCTTCAAAAGTGTAAAGAAATAAGCCAAAGCCACCAGAAAAGACTCATGAAAAGACTCATAAATGAGTACTTAAGAGAAAACAAAAATGTTCTTAGTCAAACACTGGTAGAAAGGATGGGTGGTGCCTCCATCACAGCTTGGCCTCAATCCTTAACCCACTGAGGAATGAGAGTGCCTTGGCCAGGCCTGCCTTCAGTTCTGACCCAGCAGCCTTAGAAGATTTGAGGTCATCCAACCTGGTCAGTTCTAGGACTAGAGACCCAGGAGTGTCAACACTTCCTCCCTAGAACTCCCATAATGGAAGCTATTTGCACTTTGATCTCCCTGGGGCAAGGACACAAAACAACCTGCTTCTAGTCACAGATCACTCTCTGGGACAGTTTACTTTCTAATGAGTGAGATCAGCTTGGCTTAAAGATCTCTATCCCACCCCTCCCCACCCTACCCCAACCTCAGGCCTGGTAGAGGAAAACTTACGGAACTTACCATCTCCCAACTTTACTAGCAACAAGGGACTTGCACCTCACCCAGAAGTACCTTTTCCTTAGAGCTTTCTATAAGTTGCAGTATTCCCATAGCCCTGTTTCTGAAGAAAAAGGTACTCTTACAGGTTATTGGTGGCCATGGAGGAATGCTTGGCACAGACAACCTGCCTGGAGCCTCACTGAAAGAAGAGTGAAAGATTCTGGCAAAAAGAACCAGTGACTGATTTGGCCTCCAGTGAAAACAGAAGTGTTTACCCTCTTCCTGGCTATTGTAGATTCTAAGCAATTGAGATTTCTGTTTCACTCATGTAAAGTAAACATACCCAACAGGCTAGATCCATCCATCCCTTATATCCTTACAACACCCTGTGGGCCTCAGACAGCTTTGACTGCTGGAAAAATGAACATGAGAATGGGTAATTGGGACAGGCCATGTTTCCCCTCCTCTCCTTGACTTGGAAGTACTGTGTCAAGCAGTTCTTTATACACTATGGGACTGGTCAGCTTCTCAGCCTCTCACTCCCTCAAACAGCTAGAGTCACTTCTGTACTTAAAGCTGCCAGACAACTTGAGAAACTTCCCTGGCAACCAGGAACTTGCACTCATCCTGTGAGCACTGCTTCATTGCCAATTGAACTCTAAACACAGGGATCAGTGTTCCTGATACTGTTTCTGGGGAATGTGACTGAAATCCCTCTGATGGGACATGAGACAAGAACCTGTGGTTGTCTGAAGGAGAAGTAGCATCTGGATCTAGTTTTCTTTTTCTTCAAACTGCTTTTTTGCTACTTGCATGCTTTCGAGATATTGAAAACTATAAAACTGGGCCAGGGGGAAAAACAACAACATTGGCACTTGTCATCCTCTTCTTCAAAATAGCAGAAAAACCATGAATTTAATACTCCTCTTCAGTACCAGTCCTATATTGCTAAGATTAAATCCTTCTTGCCAAATTTATATTTCAAATACACTGAAAGAATAAAAAGGATTCTAAAGAAGAAAAAGGGCTCAGGGTATAAAATGTATACTTCTTTATTTATACAAATAGGGTTTTAAAACAATCATTTAAAAGAAATCTGCATTTTTACATTCACCATCAGTGAGTTCCTGACAGAGAAGGCTGAGCATGATGATACATAGCAAGGTCCCACTGCAGGACAAGAGTAGCTCAGGAAAGCACCATTTATTTGAGAAGCAGTAGGCATGCTCTGGCATTCCTGTTGCACTGCTAGCAATGGGAAGTCTTAAACCTCTTCTTCCACAAGACTTCTTCAAATTTCCCCTGTTCATCAGCAGTGGCATCTTTGCATTGCTGGTACTTGGACACCGGGTCGTTGATGTTGCTCTCAACCTCAGTGAACTCCATCTCATCCATGCCCTTGCCTGTATACCAGTGCAAGAATGCCTTGTGCATTGAACTGTTCTGAAGTGTGCTTGAAGGGTTCCTGGATGGCCGTGTTGTTGCCAATGAATGTGGCCAACATCGTGAGGCTATGTGGGGGGATGTCACACACAAGTGTCTTCACGTTGTTGGGGATCCATTCTGCAAAGTAGCTGCTGTATTTGTTCTGCAAGTTGAGCATCTGCTCATCCACCTCCTTCATGGACATGCGGCCTCGGAAGATGGCAGCCGCTATCAGGTAGCAGCCATGGTGGGGATCACAGGTGATCATCGTGTTCTTGGTGTCAAACGTCTGCTGGGTGAGCTTGGGCAGTGAAAGAGCATTGTACTGCTGGCTGGCACGGCTAGTCAGGGGTGCAAGGCCAGGCATGAAGAAGTGCAGGCAGGGGAAGGACACCGTGTTCTCGGCCAGCTTGCGCAGGTCTGCATTCAGCTGGGCAGGGAAGCACAGGCAGGTGGTGACCTTGCTCATGGTAGCCAACACCAGGTGGTTCAGGTCTCCATAGGTGGGCATGAGCAGCTTCAGGGTGCAAAAGCAGATGTCATACAGGGCCTCGTTGTCAATGCAGAATGTTTCATCTGCATTTTCCACCAACTGGTGGACAGACAAGATGGTGTTGTAGGGTTAGGTGAGGATGATAGGGTTAGGTGGATAAAGGCTCAGCCCAGCACTGGGAACTAGTGTCTGGATGTTAGGGAGGAGGGGTGCCTGTTAGCCATCTCCTATGGACTATGATGACATATCAAATATGAAGTTGTCTGGTCTGAAACTCTGGCCAAATGGTTCCGATCTCACTGAGTCTAAGGTGCCAGTGTCCAACATCTTGGGCAAGGGCATGACACTGAAGGTGTTCATGATGCTGTCTGGGAACTCCTCTCGGATCTTATTGAGAATCAGGGTGCCCATGCCTGACCTGGTGCCACCTCCCAGGGAGTAGGGCATCTAGAAACCCTGGAGACAGCCACACCTTTCTGCTCACCACTTCCAACACTGACTCCACCAGCTCAGCTCCCTCTGTGTAGTGGCCATTGGCCCAGTTATTGCCTGCCCTGTTCTGGCCTATCAGACACAAAGACACATACTCCAGGAATAATGACTGTGCTATATACATTGTGCAGACTATAGGCTCCTCTGAGCAACTTTGGCTATTATTTTAGATACACTTTGGTGAAATAAAGGAAATGTTTTCTTTTTTTGGGTCCAGTCATGGGCCTGAACTCTGGGCCTGGGTGCTGTCCCTCAGCTCTTCAGCTCAAGGCTAGTGCTCTACCACTTAAGCCACAGCACCACTTCTGGCTTTTTTTCCTGCTTATATGGTGCTGAGGAATCGAACCCAGGGCCTCATGCATGCAAGGCAAGCACTGTACTGCTGAGCCACCTTCCTAGCCCTCAGGAAATGTTTTCAATGTGTCTGGGACCCTACAAATCACCCAGGTTCTAAAGAAAGTAAAGACAATGTGGAGGAAGATACATTTTAACCCAAACCACGTGCGTACTTCTAAAAATGAGCAGAGCCTGGGGATGGGAAGGGGTCTCAGTGGTACAGTGCTTGCCTCACATGCACAATGCCGTGGGATCGATTCCTCAACACCACATAAACAGAAAAAGCCAGAAGAGATGCTGTGGTTCAAGCGGTAGAGTGCTTGCCTTGAGCTGAAGAGCTGAGTTACAGTGCTCAGGCCCAGAGTTCAAGCCCCACGACCAACCAAAAAAAAAAAAATGAACAGAGCCTGCCTCAATACTGGAAAAGTACTTACTTTCACAGGAGGAACAGGAGAACAGAATGGTAAGAGGGAAGCTAAGCTGCAGGCACGTGTCTGCACCTTGCTCATACATAGCTGTGCTTTGATTTCTGGTGTCCTGAAGTGGTTCCCTGTTATTGCCAGGTATTTGAAATGGCCAGCAGCGCTGAAACCTTGTTGGAGGCATTCCCTGCTTGCTGTTCATTCCCTTCAGAGGCTGTTTGCAGACTGGCATTTATCTGTGCTGATTGAGTGGCCAGGGACATGACTCCCATGGACTGAAATAGGTAGGTTAGGTGAGGATGATATCTAGATGGATAAAGGCTCAGCTCAGCTCTGGGAACTGGAGTGCCTGGATGTTAGGAAGGAGGAGTGCCTGTTAGCCATCTTCCATGGACCATGCTGACCTACTAAATATGAAGTGTCTGGTCTGAAACTCTATGTTTCCAATCTTACTGAGTCTAAGGTGCCAGGCTCTACGTCCACCATGATGGCCCGAGGAACATATTTGTTGCCTGTGGGAACAAGAGTTGACTTAGGCCTATACTTGACAAGGAACTTAGGGGCAGAGCTTATGATTCTAAGTGGCTCTCAGCATTCATTACAGAAATTACAGCATTTCAGACATGGAAACAGAAAAGATATCTTGAGAATGAATCACCATGCAAGAGGCTTCAGCAACTTTAAGGACGTTTGCAGTTGTCTATTTCCATGCATTTCATTCCTTTGCTTTGGGCATGGTGGCTGAAATCTCAGCTACTCAGGAGGCAAAGATGAGCATCAGGCTTTGAGTCTAATGGGGCAAAAGAAAGATGACAACACCTTTTCTTGTTGTTGTTGTTCATGGTGGGGCTTGAACTCTGAGCCTGGGCACTGTCCCTCAGCTCTTCAGCTCAAGGCTAGCACTCTATCACTTGAGCCACAGTCCCACTTTCAGTTTTCTGAGTTGTTTATTGTAGATAAGGGTCTCAGGGGCTTTCCTGCCCAGGCTGAATTTGAACCATGATTCTCATTTCTCAGCCTCCTGAGTAGCTAGGATTACTGGTGTGAGTCATCATTGCCTAACAGCAAGAACCTTTCTCTTTTTTTGTTAATTTTATTTTTATTGTAAAGGTGCTGTATAGAGGAGTTATAGTTACATGAGTAAGGAAAAGAGAACATTTATTGTTGAACATTGTTACCCACTCCTTTGTTGTTCTCCCTTTCCTTCCCCAATTAAAAGTAGCTAGGTGCACAGCACCATTGGCTCATGCCTATAATCATAGCAACTGTGGATTTGGAGATCAGAGGATCGCTGTTCAAAGCCAGCCTCGGCAGGAAAGTCTGTGAGACTCTTATCTCCAATAAACTAATAGAAAACCAGAAATGGCACTGTGGCTTAAATGGTATGGCTGCTTGTCTTGAACAGAAGAGTTGGGGCACAGT